>NW_027273863.1:1035000-1635000 GCF_046630095.1 Trachinotus anak | reverse complement strand
ATTCACTGTTATTTTTGGACAAATTATCAAGAGAGTATTATGTGCCTACACAGGTGGGCACACGATTCGCATACAATACAAAATGTATTTATTCTGCCATTACAACAGCAAAAGTGACATGGACACGACATAAATGCACTTGCACCACACACTGTACACTGTGTGCTTTGGACTGTTAAAATAGAGTCCAAAATGTTAACTTCCAAGCTGCTGCTCGGCTGCTGCTGTTAAAATCCTGACCTTTATAACCATGACACCATCTGAAAAAATCACCAAACACATGAGTTAAAGACAAAGACTGTGCTGTGATTTCAGCTGTATTTACTGTAAATGATCACTCAGAGAAAGTGAGAAGTGACAGAATATCTTTCTTATTTAGTCTCTGACACAGCGCACAGGCTCTGTGTGGCTAACTGACTGCTGCTCCGCCTCTCTGCCCCTCACTGAACAAAGCCGACACAGTGTGAGGGCAGGACTGGAGACTCTCTTCTAAGTAGCCAAGGTTTGACCAAAAAGTTACTAGATTTGTCTCTATGTTTGTTTTTTTGGTTTGTTTTTTTTTTTTTAATGAAAAAATGTCTCTAAATCTAGTGACAAATGTGCTGCAGACTGTAAACGCCTCCTAATGCAATCTGTTTGCACCAATTCATTTTAAGAGAACATTGGCCAATGGGGAAACTCCAGTTCAGTCACGTGGCATTCAACTGACTAATGGTGGAGCTGTGGTCACTCTACCATATATCAGTCAGTCAGTCAGTGGCCCCACTGTTGCTGTTCAACCAACAACACTTTAGCTAAATAGGTATACTGTAAACATGACCTAAATTAATCAGCACAGAATCACCATTATTACTCAGTGCTGTACAGTTATTGTGAAACTCTAAATCTTTAAACGTTGATGCTAAGGTTTTTCATATTTTCCCCAATTTTGCACACCACAGAGCACCCTGTATACTCCAATGGTTGAATATATGTATCAATTTAAAGCTGCACTCAATATTTTTATATTAACAATGACAATGTGTAACATGAAAGGGGTCCACTCTGTGCAGCTAACCTCTTTTAGCTCCTTGTTTCATAGCTACAGCCCAGACTCTAATCTCTTCAACATTCTCTCTAGCATCAGCAAGCAGCTGGGTTTTCTGTTTGTTCTTAAAGACCACCCACCCCCCCCAAATTGGCCAAAAAAAAAAAAAAAAAAGTATCTAGCTATCTATTAGTAGTATATCTGCCATTATTCCTCAGTAGTTTATACACACTTAGGTTGAAATCATTTAACTAATTTTAATTGTTTAATCACCAAATTTCATGTTGGCAAACCATGGCTTTGGTCAGAACTATAGTAAGTCAGTAAAGTCATCTATTATGTGCATGACACCAGTCATTTTTCCAACAATTGTTTACAGATAGATACACTATATCACAAATCCAGTGGGTCAGAAGTTGTAGGATAAGGCTTGTAAACTGAAGAACACCATCCCGACTGTGAAGCACGGGGGTGACGGCATCATGCTGTGGAGGTGCTTTGGTGCAGTAGGGACTGGTTCACTTCTCTAAACGGATGGTATTATGAGGAAGGTAAATTATGTGGATATACTGAAGCAACATCTCAAGACATTGAAGCTTGGTCGCAAATTGGTCTTCTAAATGGACAATGATTCCAAGTACTTTTCCAAAGTTGAAGCAAAATGGATTAAGGACAACACAGTCAAGGTACTGGAGTGATCATCAGAAAGCCCTGACTTCAATCCAATGGAAAATCTGTGAACTGAACTGAAAAGACATTTGCAAGCAAGGAGGCCTTCAAATCTGACTGAGGAGGAAAGGAGCAAAATTCTAACAACTTACTTGTAAAAGGCTCCTGAGACATTTGACCCAAATTAATCAATTTAAGGGCAATGCTACTAAACACTAACAAAGTGTATGTAAACTTCTGACCCACTGGGGCTGTGATGAAAGAAAGAAAAGCGGAAATAAACCATTCTCTGCTGTTATTCTGACATTTCACATTCTTAAAATGAAGTGGTGATCCTCACTTACCTGAGACAGGTAATGTATAATATTTTTGGCTAAGGTGTATGTAAACTTCTAACTTCAGCTGTACATGTTATTTGTCTTGTCCTTGTGTCATGTATGTCAGAATACTGTATAGTGCGGAAGACTTTGACACTCTGGAAGTGCATGTTTTTGATTAACAGCTTCACATAAAAGTCAAAATGTGATCACAAAATTTCCCAGTTAATTAAAAAAAACTGTTTATGTTCACTTACATTGCAAAATCAAAAATATATGTTGAAAACTGATGGATATGATGTTAACATGTTACCATGGGTCAGCTGAATGAAAACCTGCTATTGCTCCTGTGTTTAGTTTTCTATTGAGAATAGGTGAATATACTAGCAAGTACATGCATTCATGTCTTCAGAAGAAACATGTGATCAACAGTAATTGATTCTGAAGAACAGGAACAACTTGGATTTTTTGACAGTGAGGGAGTAAGGACTTCTTTATTCACTTGAAACCAGCTGTTGGAAACACGTCTTAAGGGTCTCAACACTTCAAAATTCTGCTAATGTGTGTCTGCACCAGTTGCACCAAGAAAAATCTTAGAGTGCTGTAGTTTATGTTCAACATGATTCCAATTCTGTATGTGTGTTGGGGAGGACCTAAAGAACTCCAACATGGAGTTAATGCATCTGTCTTTCATTACCATGTTAACCCCCCCACCCCCAACCCCCACACATAAACACCTCCTCTGTCTATCTATCCGGGGCTCTCTTTCTTCACCCCATCCTCCTACACTGTTTAGACGGTAAAGTGGGAGAGACAGCAGGAAGAGGTGAGCGGGAGGTCACTATGTGAGAGTGTCACATCTAATTGGTAGAGGGTGATGAGGGGAGGACAGGAGAGGAAGAGGGGAGAGAAGAAAAGCCGGAGGAGAGGAGAGAAGTGGAGGCTGTGAATTCACTGGGAAGTGAGGAAAAAGAGGAGAAGAGTGTAGGGTGAAAAGAGTGAAAAAGGAGAAAAAAGAGAAAAATGGAGAGAGTAAAGGGGGCAGACATGAGAAAAGAAAATGGGAGGAGAAAGAAAAGGGAAGAGGGGGCAAGAAGGGGAGAGACAGAGGGCCAACAGTGAGGGCAGAGTGGTGTTAATCTTGGTTGACAGAAACTTCCGCAAGTCTGACAGGGGAAGGTCAAAGGTAACAAACACACACATTCTGTCAACACTCTACCTATATTCCTTCTGTATATGGCCATGTCTCTACTCACTCTTCCACAGTGTGTTATTCCATCCATTAGCTATCCTTTGAGGATGGCAGGGGCTGGAACCAATTCCAGCTGACATTGGGCGAGAGGCGAGGTACACCCGGACAGGTCGTCAGTCTACCATAGCACTACCATGCTCACATTCACACCTACAGCCAATTTTGAGTTGCCAGTTAACCTACCCTGCATGTCGTTGGACTGTGGGAGTACCTAGAGGAAACTCACACAGGCACAAGGAGAAATGCTATGCAATTTTACTGGCTTTTGTTGGCAAATTTCTCCCAAATCCATCCATCCATCCTCTGCTGCTTATCAGGGTCGTGGTGCCAGCAGGCTAACCATGGCAGTCCAGATGTCTCTCCCCCAGCAACGTTTTTGAACATCCTTCTGGGAGATTCTGCTGCTTTCCAAACCCAGAAGAGATATACAATCTCTCCAGCATGCTCTGAGTCTACCTGGTCTCCTCCCAGTTGTACATACACAGAAAACATCCAAAGGAAGCATCCTGATCAGATGCCCTAACCACCTCAACTGGCTTCTTTTCCACATGGCGCGGTAATCCACCATTTTCAGGCTGAAAACCACAGGCTCAGACCTGGAGGTGCTGAGTCTCATCCCAACCACTTAACGTTCATCTGTAAACCACCCCAGTGCATGCTGTAAGTTGCGGTCTGATGAAGCCCCTAAAAACGACATGATTTGAAAAGAGTCGGAAAGCAATTCTTAGGTCGCCAAACTCGACACTCTCCTCCCACCAGCTGCAGCTTCAGATCTTATCCATTAAAATCACAAACAGAATCTGTGACAAGGGACCCTGGCAGAGCCCAGCACCTACAAAAAAATGAAAATTTGACTTCCTTCCAAGAATGCGGGCACAGCTGTCTCTACATTAATAAAATAACCAAATGGCTGATAGCAACTGCCGTTGTAGCTCATACCCCCATACACCCCACTACAAGACTTCCCAAGGGGCACGGTTGTAATCCTTCCAAGTCCACATAACTTGTGTAGACTGAATAGACAAACTCCCATGACAGATCTCTAGTAACCATGCAAGGGTAAAGAGCTGTTCCACGACCAGGACAGAATCCACATTGCTCCTCCAGGATCTGAGGTTGACAGTCAAGCTGTGCCTGGTTTGAGCTACCACAGATGGTCATGTTCACATGTGCTTGTACCGTGAGATGTTTGTACCCACTTCCTCTTGTTGTCCCAATGAAAATCACTTTCCATCTTACGTGTGTGTGTGTGTATCCATGTAGTTTTTGTAAACACACTACCTCTGTATGAGGCAGTGTCTCTCCTGACTCCTCACTCCTCCTCCACAGCTCCTGGAACAAGAGGACCAACTGGACCACTCCCCCCACCACTGAAACACCTCCTCCTAGAAAAAAAAATACACAGTCAATAAAAAAATTTTAAAAAAACCTGAACAAGCATGTAATTTCAACTAGGGAGAGGTGTAACATATCAAACTGTTTGGTAATTGGAGTTAGGGAGTATTATTAAAATTGTGTTGGATATAGTCTTTATAGCTGAGACGAGGTGATAAAAACCTGTGATGATGGAATTTTGCTTGTCACCAGTGTGGGGGCTTACACTGAAAACAACATCAAACAGCATATGTAGCTGGTATGTGACGTCCTTGACCTTAACCATCTATGACCTAAACCTGAGCAGAAGCATGAGCATTGGTTGAGGTTGGAGTATGTATGTTGCCGGCAGGAAACTCTTGTCCACAATGTTAGAATGCCCCTACCTGAGACTCAAGCCCTTTTTACACAGTCTGCAGAAGGCAGGAATGTTGCGTTTTTATTACACCTCGCAATTCTGTACAAAAGGTAAAAACATGGCATGTGGGGCAGCTTGTTGTTCCACCTTTATGCTGGCAGTGGAGACAGTCAGCCAGCACTGCGGGACAGATGCTGATTTAAAAAAAAAAAAAATCACACATATTGGGGGCAGCAATATGTTGGCTTTGTTTTGTTCAGTGTAAACAAGCAAAAGTGGTGGTATAATGAGTATAGCCAGACCTCTGTGTAAAGAGGGCTTCACGTATTGATTTCAGTCATACACAGATTACATTTCCATTACAAATAAAATGATAAACAGGTTAAAAAGAGTGTGAGTGTGTAAATGCAGTACCTTGTTGCTTGTGTGTTTGACATTCAGACTTCCATGGCTGTGTGATTGCAGATGGATGTTACCCTGCTCCACCCTCCCTTCACTTCTGTCCTGGCAGACACACACCATATACACAAACACACACACATGAACTTGGAGCACATGTACACAGAAATCTCAATTTGGTTGAACTGGGGAAACTAAACACCTAAAAGTTCTATCTGTCGACCACCACAATAGAATGTGGCTAATTTTGTGGTGCTGTGATTAGCTAGCACATGTGATGTCAGTGGTTACACATTCTACTGAACCTGTGCTTGAGATTAAAATATATTACAACTGGTTCTGTCTCACAACTTAAAGTGAAGATGGTCTGAGTTTTGAGTTTGTCAAGAACCATGTCTATTAATTTTTTTTAGCATTGCATTTGGCTCTATGTGACCATTTATAATACTGTTTATGGATCAATGAACACCAGTGTTGTTTAGTTTAAATCCAGCAGCAAGTCTCTGAACAAGTTGGAGGTATGGAGAACAGCCCAGTAAATGTCAGCAGGGTTGATATAATAAGTCAGTACTCGGTTATCACTGATGCATCTGTATTGATATGGCAAATGCATAAGCACAGAATTGCCGATGTCTTGGTTGCCAGTTTTTTACGTTTTTAAAAGATCTGGCTATTTTGCTTAAGTGGCTCTTGGATATAAGGTTAGAATCAAAAGGCATGCCCACATTTTTCACAAATAGGGCTACAACAAATGGGAAGATTATCATATAATATGTATGGTCTTTTGCTTGCTTTACTTTGAAAGCTGTGTGCAGTGCGCACACCAATACACTGAGAAAAGATGCATGTAGTTCAATCAAGCAACTCGCCTGCTATTTCAGACCAAGTAATGTTACCACAATGAATGTAAACCTTTAAATAGAAAGCATTGCGTCATCGCTGCTATGATGCATTACGTTTGTGTGTAATAATGTGCAAAGACTGCTTTACCACTGTTGGAAGACACTGTCTTTAAATAACCTTTGCCAAAAAAGTATATTAGATGTCATGCCAGTTGTTGTGTGCATTACACAACTATCCCTTTTTACTTCTGCCATCATTTTTATGTGTAGTCCACGAAGCTCAGATTCACATCCACAAACCCAGGGCTCTTTTAAATTCACTTTAGGGTATATTCCATTCATTGGAAAGAATAAATCGACTGAATTTAAAAAATCTGTGCTAACCAAACTGTTAATGCCAGTGGTTACCACTGAGTGTCTGCAAACAATTGATTGCACAGTTTTTGAAAATGCATCTGTTCAGAGTTTCAACCATTAGACCTCAATCCTGTTGGGCTGGCTGGCTGCTGGCTGTCACCATGTTGTCTTATTTACACAGTTTAACAATCAAGCGTCCTGATCAAGGAGCAGATCAATCAGTTAGTTTGTCAGTCAGCTAACTGTTCATTTAGTCCACAGTGAACAGTGCAGCCAAATGGTCGGTCAATATTAAGGCAGAGATGTTTTATCCTGCAATCTATGAGACTGGAGTCCACATGTTTCCCTCGCTGACAGTTGTTGTCTATTTGACAAACTAAATTACTTTATCACTTATATACTTGGCCACATAAAGACAAATTGATTTTCCCAACAAGAAGAAGACGTGTGGTATAAAATATTGTCTTTTAGGGAGATTAATCAACAAAGTACAAAGTTAAGTACTGTATGTAGACCAAAACTAACAATGAATTAATTTTTTCATGTTGAATTGTTCATCCAATTGCACTATAGTAAGCAGTATCTCTGTGAGTACTGTTAGATATGACACAATTACCATATTACCTGAATGTCCAATTTAGGTAGATATTCAACTGGCAGAGATCTGAATGGACTGAAACATTTATTTCTCATACAAAACTGGAATGCAGACAACAATAATGTGAAAATCGTGAGTTAGAACAGCCAAATACACAAACACACAATTAACACATTAGGGTCTTAACATGAGTCGCTTATTCACATGATTTGCGTTTACAACCATCTGCCTGAATAAAACATGAATATAATTACAATCATAGATTCTGTTACAAAATGGTCAAGTTGTTTTTAGCTGCACCATCATAAACAAGCAAGACAAGTTGAATGGGGGGAAGCAGTAACAGTCCAAACATCTTACCCCACTCAGAAAGAATTTTAATCTGGTGATTAAAATAAACTACACATAACGGGTCACGACTATCTGATGTGGTTTGATCTGAGCGCAAAGTTTGGGGGGGGACCTCATTCCTCAACGTTACAACTGGTTAGGAGAGAGGGGTAACCAAACAGCATTTACAACTGACATCATTTATGTCATTTCACAGCTGCCTTGTTTTTCATCTGATGAAAACACATATAAGACAGTCGTCACCGTTCAGTCTTTGACGCATCCGACAACACTTCATTAAAAAAAGCATCAACTTTCTTGGAGGTTCGCCTCAGGGAACAGTGATATTCCCGCATTTGGTAACAGTTAGCTTACCTTCACATGCACAATAACACTGTGGTTATGTGGTTTTTCGAAAGCCGAACTACTCTGGGGAGTGAAATTTCACTCAGACATTATCGTTGCTGGGTTAATTGTATCTTTGAAAAATTGCTCCGTTCATTAATTTAGGGTGAAACCCAGATAGTGCCATTGACGACAAGCAAAGCAGCATCAAAGTGACAGGCTTGTGAAGTGACTACTCTCCACTGGAGCAAACTACCAGTCCCCCTTCATAACCTTAAACCACTGCGCTAATGGAGAACTACAACTGCAGCACTGGGAGGTGAACAAACGGCTACTCCGCCAGCTATTTACCTTAATGGGCCAGTTGTTCGTTAGCGGGAAAACCGGGAGGTGCAGCAGGAGAAAGGAGCAAACCGGGAGAGCTAACCCTCCGTTACCGAACATGGTTCATTCATGTCATGGACCGACAACCCTCGGCCTCCCCGCACCTCCGCTCCCCACCGAGCCCCACCGCTCCTGCCCTCCTGGCTCCTCCCACCCCGACCCCTCTCTGATGGAGCCACGCCCCCTCGTGTCGCCCGCGCTCACAAACGTACGCACGCGCACAAGGACACCCTCGCTGCAGTTTTTTTGTTCTGTTTTTTTTTATTGTTTGTTGCTTAGAGTTTAGTTTTTGCCTATTTTTTGAAGTTATTTTATTGATTACTAATAGAAAATAGCCGATGTTGGATGAATGGTGAAACTGCTACTGCTGATTTGGATTGTTGTTAATTAATCCCCGGCCAATCCACTGATACTTCACAAATACATGTGTACAATTATCATTTAAAAATTCAACCATAACCATCACTAATGACTGCTGACTATTGATTATTGAGGAAAGATGTCTCTGGCCGTTTCCAAAAATTATTTTCAGCACATAGTTTTGTGTCATCTTTATTTTGCCAATTCTGTTAGCTGTCATCTCATTCAACAAGTTATCCTCAGCCTAAAACTCTCTTCAGCTTCTGTTATCTCATGTATGTGTGTGTGTGTGTGTGTGTGTGTTCCTTCCAGCCTCAACCTGTCCCTGCAAACCTGTACTGAATTCAAACATTTGATCCTGTAGCTGCTAATGCCCAGTGCCTCCCTGCTCCCCTTGGTGTGTGGGCAATCACTTTAATGCCACACAGCTGTGAGATCCTTGCTTTACAATTACACATTGTGTTTTTGTATTTGAGTGTTGAATGCACAGCATATTTGTAACTTAACATTTGTACAGTTAGGGGATCTGCTTCACTGTGAAATATACTGTAGTCAGCTAAATTGTGTTGAAACAATGATTTTATCAACTTAGACACCCAATAACTTTCACCAACCAATTGAATACACATTTAAACCTGCAAATAAATAAACTGGGTACTTATAGCTACTATCGATTTCTGATAGGCTACAGTAGAGCTCTGACGTCTTCTAGTGGCATCAATGTAAAACTACATCACAGTAGACAGCGGATAAATGGACAAAATGAATGAATGTGATTCGCGGGGAGATATAAAAATAAAAGAGAGGAAACACAGGGAGGGAAGAGAGTCTGCAAACAAAAAAAATAACATCTCCTCTATCATTTTTATTACACCTCAATTAAACTAAAGCTTCTTCTTGTTTTGCCCTTCGGAATTAACTCTACACTCTGCTGTGTTTGACACTGTCTCAGTGCTTTCGTTAGTTTTGCATGGTCCCTCTCACCTGCTATAAGTACGGGATTTATCAGTGAGTCCCTCAGAGCCGGCGCTAGGGCCATGAATGGATGTATTCTTCTCAAATGATGTAATTTTGGATGTTAAGCTGTTGGATAATCGACGTGCACAAAGATGCGCTGTCCGTTGTCTTCACCTTGCCATGCTCCTCCATTCCTATCGTCGGGACTCCGGGGCCCCTCTGGCATAGCGCCTCAATTTCCCAGACTTCATCGCTTCCTGTGCATCCGCCATATTGCCTTCGCCTGAACGCGCTGGCTGGATCGGTTCGTACCCACAACTGAAAATGTAAGTACAGAAACAATCATATTTTATACCATTTAGAAATATTTCGCCACCGTGTCTGCATTTGTTCATCTCTGACCGTTTCGGCTGTTTAAATGTTGGAATTAAGGTTTAAAACACACGTATCTTACCTCAGAAGACTGATGCGTCGGGTCTTTTCTCTGTTGTTGTTTTTCCCTCTGTCACAGCGACAAATTACATTCATGACTCCCTCGCAATATTTCAGACGTTAGCTTCTCATATCGTTCACTGTACAGTGTAAATGGACACAGTGATACTGTCTCCGGTGTCTGCACATAATCTGTCCTCTGTCGGCTTCATACACGATGTATCTTGAGCTTATTTTGCCTCTAATGTTAGCGTTACGGAGAATAGCTACCCTCTGTGGAAGCTAGTTCGCGTTAGCCGAGCACCATAGATTTTACATGAAATAGGTGCGTGGGGTCTGTCCATTAACTGCGGCTGCTTAGCTAGTGCCGATAAGAGGGACTAAATCAAGTGGAGCCTCCTTATCATGTGCCAGCGAGCAAAACGATCTAAAAGACAACAACCGAAGAGAGCGCGTATGTAATTTGAGGCAGTAGTTGTGAGACATCGGTTTTGTTTATTGACATGAATTAATGATTGCGGCACACAGAATGTGTAAGTTGTAGTCAAGACATCCCGAGATTGAAGTATCTGTTGTTCGTGTTGTTTTTCTTTACATGTGAAGCTTATGTGAAAAGACACAACAGTTTGCCTTAAACCACGTCGTGTGTTTGATGTGGACCACCCGCACCAGCCCCTGTTCCTCACATGCATGGCAGTGTGGTCACAAAAACGCAGCCATCTGAGAGCAGACATGAAGAGCTGGAATCTAGGTTTCTGTCCTTATGTTGGTCTTTTCTGTGGACTGACAGGGAGTCCATCACACCTAATATCCAATGCGGGTAACCCCTAACTGCCTGAGAGATATTTTGGTCAAGAATTAAAGCTTTGCGCTGCGCAAAGGTCTTAGGAGCATTGATGAAGAGGCAAAGGACAACTCCGAACTGTCAATTGTAATTAACACACTTGAGATCTTTGGATACTGAAAGACATTTAAAACAGATGTCAACCCGAATAGCTCTCTCTCTCTCTCTCTCTCTCTCAAGGAAGCCTATAGCCTAGGGAATAATGAATCTCTTATTTCAGGGATTTCATCGCCAGCTTGATGATGCTGTAAAATTGTGAAGAATCTTTTTAAGATTTGAGTTTATAATTTGAAACTGAATTTCTATCAAATTCATGACCTAAAACATCTTTAAAATATGATTTAAAAAAATGAAAATTCCCCTCTTGGTCTCTTTTCAAATTTAGTTTTTTCTTTCATTTTCGTAACTTTTACAAATGAGCTTAAATGACCTGCAGGGGGGTAGACAAAATAGCCCAGTGCAATAGGTGTGTTTTAAACAGGGGCCTCCTGAAATTTTTGAGTAGCTGTTGTTGGTGTGTAATGTTAGGTAATGAAACATTTCCTCTGGTGATATAATTTTTTATATTTTCCCAGATCTGTAATCAAAAGTGTGTTGACGAAAGCATAACAAGTGCAACAGAATAATTGAACATTTTTACATAGGCCTCAAAACGAGGTTAATTACATTGTATGACAAAAGCACCTCTAAATTAACATCATGTGGACACAAATGAAAAGAACAGCAGAGTCAAATTCAGATATAATACAGTCTTCATGGTGAGAAGAAGAGGTATCCATCTGTAAAACAAGAAGCACAGAGTGTGAACTTCTCTCTCCCCATTCATTCATTTCTAAATCCTCACTGGTTCATATAGATTAACTGATGCATGCATGTTTTATTGAGATGTTGTGTCTTACCAGTGGAGTTAACTTGAAATGTATACAGTGCATACATTAGCATACAGTTAAAAATCAAATTTGGATGAGGCACAAAAACAATAATATTGTGAACATATTTTATCTAAATAAGTGGTGACTGAGGTAGAAATTAAAAAAAAGTTGGCATTTGATTTATTAAAACAGGGCAACTATACAGAGGGGTGTCCACTAGGGTTGTAGACATATTGTCATAACTAGAGAAATTTATTTAGGGCTACATTGAGGAGGTGGCATGGATCGTCCAGTGCTTGCAGGTTCCCTCTTGTCCACATGCCAAAGTGCCTTTGAGCAAGACGTAAAACCTCAGTTTTGTGCTTGTGTGAGACGCAAAATGTAAAGGGCTTTGTCTGCTAAGGTAGAAAAGATTTTTGAGTGGAGATCGTTTACCATTTATCTGCAGCCGCCAGTCATTGTAACCAGAGGTCTTTGTCGCATCCTAGAATGAGAAAAAATTGTGTTTTTGTGTGTTTCAGTTTTGCAGTGATGACTCAGACGGTTCAGACCAACGGGGTCCAACCCCTCAGTAAGACCTGGGAACTGAGTCTGTATGAGCTACAGAGAACTCCACAGGTACCCATTCACACTTGATCAGTTCAATCACATATTTGACTTCTCATAATCATTTTGCTTTTAATCAATCACACAACATGCTGATGTGTTTCTGGTGTAGAGCTTTTAGATCATTTTTAAGCCTTGACCTTACTGTCTCATATTGAAATCAATTTTTGTTTCTGTGCCTTCATCAAGTTTGACCAGACTTTTATCAGGAATGTGTCATAAAGCAAAACATCCCCAGTATAAGGGACATATACCTAAAACACGTAATCACTTCATATGAGTTGATCCTATAACTATCATTATAACTCAGTTAGAACACTGACATGTGCAATATCCAAAATACTGACTGTAGTTATGAGATTTTAAAAGCATCAGTCAGACCTGTATCAGTTGTGTACCACTCTAGAGATAGCTGTTTCTGTGTGTGTACTAACCTTCATCTCAATCTGTTTCGTACTGGCACAGGAAGCTATAACAGATGGACTGGAGATAGCAGTGTCGCCGAGGTCCTTGCACAGCGAACTAATGTGTCCTATCTGTCTGGACATGCTGAAGAACACAATGACAACTAAAGAATGTCTGCACCGCTTCTGCGCTGATTGTATCATCACAGCCTTGAGATCTGGGTGAGTTTGTACCCTGCAGTAGAAACCAGGAGAGCCACCCCCGCTCCCCCTGTCCCTGTGGTGGCATTCAGGTTTCTGATTATCTTACCCTAGTGTGGGGAACTAATTGAGCAATTCAGAATGAGTAATGGTGACCTCAGAGGGAAGGGAGAGTGTCAAGTGTGGTCTCCACAGTCAGACAAGAGAAAGACAAGACAAGTAACTGATCTGCTTATGAAAAGACAGTCGCTCTTCTTTAAGAACAATGTGGTGTGTTGAAGGTAAATTAAAGTTCAGAACTAGTGTAAATCTGCTCATGAAGTATTGAGATCTAAAACATGACTGTTACTACAGCACAGACTCTTCTGTTTCAGCTGCTCACTGCTCGGTGACTGTACTGAACTAACACTAACGCTAGCTAACGTAACTTTTACTGTAGCTGACTGTCTAATGTCGAGTGCTGTGCAGGCGGTCGCTTGTTGCACAAATCTGCCAACGGTAGACAAGATAAGTCCTGATGTTACACAGTGTGAGGCTTTATTCAAACAACAGACAGCAGTCTGAACAAGCGATGTGACTTCCATAGTCTGTGACTGGCCTCAGATCATAGTGTTGTTAGCTTCTTCCCTAAACACTCTGAGCGCCTGGAAGGGTGTGTTTGATTTATTGTTCCCATCCTTGCCAAATTTGTGGACTGCCTCATTGTTCATGATGTCGCTTGCATCAGGCAAGAAGTACTACTACTACTACTACTACTACTACTACTAAAACTACTACTAACAATAATAATAATAATAATAATGGCATCTCTACAATGTACTGTACTGTACTCTTTTATGTAAATATGTACCTGTCTTATAACATACAATATAGGGCCCTGATAATTATCAAATTATGGGAGTTATTTTAATGGATCTGTTTTTCCTCAGGCCAGTGAAAATATAAAAGGGCCCACTAAAACTCTGATCTGCAGGACAAGCAGCCAGTGAGGAAGAAATGTTACGTTGTCCATCTCATGAGATCACAAATGTGCATGCTCATTAATCAGAAGCTCTTTTATTTCCATCAGCAGTAACATTTGTTCTGATGTGGGTTATTTTTTTTTTTTTTTTTTTTTTTTTTTTTTACCACAACCCTCTAAAAGGGTTCTGAGCATAGACTGTATATAAAAATGGACGTCGATGCTAGCTCCGGAAAATCAAGCCAATGCGGAAGTGCCGTAAACCTGCATTCTATGTAATGACCATTAGGGGGCGAACCACTGGTTGCAAAAAGAAGTCCGATTGAATGGAAGTCTATGAGAAAATAACCCTACTTCTCACTTGGTTTATGACTCCAGTAAACGTTTTCATAATGAGTTTATGGTCTTAATAGCTTGTTTCAAGTCTTCTTCAATACAACATGATGTTCATGTTTAAAATTATAGTCCCATTTAATTTAAAATAGACGATAAAGTAGGGTGTGCATTGGGGCGTGGCTAACGTATGATTGACACATTTTGGCTTGTCAATCAAGAGCAGTCCCTTTTAACTATTAACTATTAAAAGTACTTTAACACTTCGTAATAAAGTTTACCTCGACTTATGGAAAATGACTTCAGATTCAGCAGCGCTGCGTAGCCGAAAGATTGATGCCGTTGTCAGGACGACAGTTTAGGTGGGCGGGCACAGTGACCTCGGCTCTTAGGTCAGCTCCACTCCTCGCTCCTCCTCAGCTCCACCTTCTTCTCCAAATATGGTTTCTTCTGGTTTCAAAAAATCAAGATGACGGCAGCCAAATTGCAAACTCGAGCCTTCAAAAATGGAAATTCGCAAACCAATGGGTGACGTCACGGTGGGTTGCCACTTGGTTCTGAGTAAATGTCAAACAAAAGGTTTGCGTAGATCAGTTATGTGTTGTGTTGTGAAGTCTGCTCTAAGGTGCCCACATGTGGCCTGAGGCACCTACAGGTATTCAGGTTTGACTCCATCATTGCGTCTTTTTTCTTTGTTTGTTTTGTTTTTAACAGCCTTGTTTAAACAGTTGACAAATTAAAGGAAAAACCAACATAAAGTGACTTAGTCAGGTGTTGGGCCACCACAAGCTGCCAGTACAGCTCCAGTGCTCCTTGGAGGGCATTGAGAGCACTGTCTAACATATCATATCTCCCATAAGTGTTCAATTCAATTAGGTTGACATCTGGTGACTGAAGGCCACGAGCATATGATTCACATTATTTTCATATTCATACCAATTAATGACCCCTCCTGTCTCTGTGAATGGGGGCATTGCCATCCTGTTTCTCCTCATTTATTCAGGTGTTTCCTGTAATTTGTCACTGTCTGTACTAGTAACTCAGCCTCAGTGTGAGAGGTACAGTAGACCAGAGTCATGCTCACGTATTGATTGACAGCTATGAGCTTCCACACCCTGATTTTGGCCTTCTCTGATTGGTTAGAAGGCCAAGGCTTGATCAGAAACTTCAAAAGGGAAAATCTCAGCAGTGCTTCAGTTAGTCTGGTCACAGAAGCCTCTGACTGCACCTCTCCACAGTTTTCAACAAAAATTTATCAGGAAAAAGTTTCATACAGTGGTTGTCACATTGTTGCATTGGTATTGGTGTTTTATTTGTCCACCTGTCCTGCATGTCTTTGCAGTAATAAAGAGTGTCCCACCTGTCGTAAGAAGCTGGTGTCTAAGAGGTCGCTGCGCCCAGACCCGAACTTTGATGCTCTGATTAGTAAGTTACCACAAGAAGAAGGTTTCAACAAATCTGGATGAACTGAAAATTATCACCGTTAAGTCAAAGTATAAAAATATTGTAGACCTTTGTTTTAAACTCATTTAATTCCCATTTCAGGTAAGATTTATCCCAGCCGTGACGAGTACGAAGCCCACCAGGAGAGAGTGTTGGCCCGCATCAGCAAACACAACAACCAGCAAGCCCTGTCCCACAGCATAGAGGAGGGGCTGAAGATACAGGCTATGACCAGGTGAACAGGCCAGTCTCAACATACACAAATGACAATGATAATAATAATAATAATAATAATAATAATAATAATAATAATAACATAGATTCACACATAAAATTCAGTTTAGTCTAATAAACTGAATTTGTCTGTGTTGTTGTCAGACTGCAGCGTGGTAAGAGGCACACAGTGGAGAATGGGAGCGGAGCTGAAGACAACGGGGACTCCTCCCACTGTAGCAATGCTTCCGTCCACAGCAACCAGGTGTGTCATCATATACAACATATTAGCACACTTGACAACACGTGATTCTAACACTGATGTTAAACACACTAGTATTTGATTTTTCTGCTGAATAACAGAGCAAGCAAAGCAAGTGTCAGACCTCAGAAGCACAGCTGGGATTCAGCTGTGATGGTGTGAGCGGTGGAGATATGTAGTGCCACTGGGTGTAATACAAAGCCTAGTCAGTGCTGCTGTTACAGCAATGTAATTATGGCATTCAGGAACAACTTAGCCTTGTCTGTGTCTCTATGTGTCTTTATGTGGTCTTAATACGAATACTGACTATGTATTTTCATCTGTTTCCCCAGGAGGCAGGTCCAAGCATCAAACGCACCAAGACGAGTGACGACAGTGGTTTGGACATGGATAACGCTGCTGAGAATGGGGGCGGGGACTCTGTGATTGATGGTGGTGCAAGTGAAATAGAGCTTGTGTTTAGGCCACATCCCACCCTGATGGAGAAGGATGACGGTCACAACAGGTAGTGTCACACAGAAATACAGCTTCAGTTTTAAGGAAGGGTCTGAACTTTGGATCAGTGCCCTCATAGTAAGACGAATGAAATCAGTCGAGTACCAGACCATATTCACGTCTGGTGTCTGTGTCCTCATCAGCTGTGCCTACCTGTTTGTTTACACATGTTTGTGTTTGTGTGTCTGCAGTGTGGAGTTTGTCCCTCGCTACATTAAGACGTCCGGTAACGCCACAGTGGATCACCTGTCCAAATACCTGGCTGTCCGATTGGCTCTGGAGGAGCTGAGAAGAAACGCTGAGGCCAGTCCTGTTAATGTGGAGGCAGCTTCAGAGAAACAGTACACCATCTACATACCCACTGCTGGAAACCAGTTCACTGTGAGTACACACACACACACACACACACACACCCCCCTATACATCATCTATACACTAAAAATGGCACTGCACTCACAGTGACAGTGGCAGTGGCCACAGCAGACATGTTGACTTGCCACAGTAGGAAAAGCTCAAGTGTAAATAGTGAAATTAATGGAGAAAAAAATAAAAAAGAATGACGTCTGAATTCAGTTTTAGTTTCAAGGTCCTGGTGTTGTCCATACTGGCTCTCTGTACACTGAGACACTTTCAGAGAACAGCAGTTCTCTGAAAGTTGTTACTGTTATTAACACCTGTGCTTTTCCTACAATGACTGTAAAAAAATTCTGTGTCCACATAAATAAAGTCATTTCAAAATCCTTTTGGTTAAATGCAGATTTATTAAATTCATTCCTGACTGACAGTATCTTCACACTAAATCCACCTTTTTTGTGTTAGAAAATTACATATACAGATTCTTTCTCGGGCTCTTATGGTGTCAGCATTTAGCTCCTGTATGTGAATGATGCTTTGATGTTGTAGATATCGCTACCCTAGAAATAATGTATTATTTTAATATATTAATAAATTCTCGTCTTGTTCTGAATTTATTATTTTTTTAATGATTATTTTTAAACAATTGTTTTTAGTAATAAAAACAAACTGATAAGAGAATCAGTGATGAACCAAACAGCTGGAGAAAACAGTAGTTTACTGTAGCTGATGAAATCCTCACCACAGCCCCAGAGGCCAGTTTCACAGAAATATGTTAGACTGGTCTGTAGTGTTGGTCCAGTCTTGTGCTCATAGATTAGTCTAATGCAAATAAGACAAATAAAGACTGACTCATTTTAAGACAAAATATTAGACACCTTACTCCCAGGTAGACTCAGGCCTAAGGCCAAAAGTTACCATGGTAACAGTCAATTCCACCTGCACTGTCCAGAAGCACCCAACACTAAAAACAAGAAAATGTGGCTCATAATAAAGTAAAATAAAACTTCCTTGTAACTGTTGAATTCTTCGAAAAGACAAACTGAGCTGAGTAGTTGAATTCATTGTACCAGAGTTCGGCAAGAACTAAACTGCCTTGTACAATGGATGTATTTCGAGGTCTATCTGAAGTCTGACTGTTTGTTATATCTAAGATAGTATCAAAGTGTATCTTTATGAAACCGGCCCCTGGTCTGACTCACATGACAATCACGACATTCAGACAGCAGCTTCTCATTTTAAGCCAGTGTTGATCTTTCATTGGCTAAAATGAATGTGAATGCCGTCACTGACGTAAAACTGGATTCCGATCTGATGAAATGCTGTTACTAAAATGAATTATCTGACTTATTGAAAAGTGATGTAGTCATGAAGCAAAATGCATCGTGGTCCTTTTTTAGGACCCAAGGACCTCTTTTGTTTCAAAAATCTTTTAATAATCTCCTGTGTCTTATGCACACTGTATGTTTGGTATTTATCAAAGACATAATTGTTTGTTTTTTTTTTTTTAAATGTAGTGGCCCCTAAATATTTTCATTAAAAAAATTTAACCATAGAGTCCTGTTGATTATGCTACAACATCTAGAAAGAAGAAATCTGACTTGCCTTTTGTGCAGCCCCCTCTTATTGAGATAGCTATAATAACAGTAATGACGTCTCTGTGATGTGGAAACTTGTTTCATTCTTCTTAATCACCACAGCTGGTGAAGGTACAGGTTTTACACACTGTGTCTGGTGGTCATCCAGAAATCTACAAGTAAACAGGTGTTAAGCTGCTTGATAAATTTCCCTTGGACTTTGGGGAATTTCAGGGTTTTACTTTAGAGAAATAGTAGAACACAGTAGAACAGAGCTTTTTGCATCTAAACTGAATTAGATGGATTTGATACTAATGCAGTGGAACAGCAGTCAGAGCGAACAGCTCTGCTGGTAAAGATGGACTGAAGTGCACAGTGTGACACAGGTGAGGAGAGTGGGAGACGTGCTGCATGTTTGAACTGTTCAACTCTGTCCAC
Source organism: Trachinotus anak (assembly GCF_046630095.1). Lineage (NCBI taxonomy): Eukaryota > Metazoa > Chordata > Actinopteri > Carangiformes > Carangidae > Trachinotus > Trachinotus anak. The sequence continues at coordinate 1,615,996 of NW_027273863.1, read as the reverse complement.
AGGTTCTGAATGGTTCATTCTCTCTGGAGCTGGTCAGCGAAAAGTACTGGAAGGTGAACAAACCCATGGAGCTCTACTTTGCCCCCACTAAAGAACACAAGTAGACACATGAAAACATAGACACGCATACACACAAAAACACATACACACTCACCAGTAAGAAGTAAACAGATGGACTCGGCTACACCTGCGCACACAAAAACAAGAGGAGAGGAATGTGTGTGTCTGAAGGAGATTAGGGGGGTTGGTGAAACCCTCAAAAGGACTCTTGTAAAAAGAAAAAACCTTGTTTTATATTCTCTGTATCTTTCTGTGTCTCTTTCTATCTTTCTCTCAGTAGAAGGTAGCAGATCAGTACAGCAGCTAGCAGGTAAATCACAGATAATGGACTGTGAACAGTGAGTGTAGATTCTCTCCAACTCAGAAAACCAGGGTCCATTCACAGTCTGAATTAGCAATGTGCTGTTTTCCAAGTCAAGACATTGTATTATACTGTATCTGTCTTCAGCAAAGGCCCTTTTATACTGTGTGATTGTGGTCTGTCCCAGATGAAGGTTGACCAGTTCTTGTTCCTTGATCTCACTGTGAGACACACCCACTGCTGGTTGATTGAGAGCTTTAGAGACCAAAACCACTTGTATCAAGCTTCTAAAATGCTAGTCTGAAATTGAGGACCACGTTGGTAAAACTGAACCCACATCTACAAAATAACCACTCACAAAACAGCATTAAGTAACACTGCATACACAGGCCAACATACCAGCATTGTAAATGCCCATAGACATATATTCGTACCACATGGGTGTGTGCTTCTCAACTCTACAGGCCCATAAGTACATGACATGTATGGAAACAAAGACAGGCCATAATAATTTTAATTTTATTGTCACCTGTCATTTCAAGATTTGCAATTTTAATGTTGTGTGTTTATTTTTTTCCTCAAATTCAGTCTGTGGTTCCTAGCTGCTCATCTGAAAGGGCCTTCGGATTAACAGATTAAATTGAATAGATACAGGCTCGACTGATTATCCTTGATACCCTGAATGATTAAGTTTAAGCTTCTCACCATGAATTTTGAATTTCACCAATCCCATCTAAAAACTTGATGTGCAGAATTGAGTCTGAGCACTTTTAATACCAATAAGTTGTGTCAGAAAATTAGATGCGTAAAATGGTCAACTTGAAATGATATACCAGACATTTACCAGAAATCGATTCCAATTACATAAATCCAGACATATTTTAATGTTAAATATCAAAGGAGCTATATGTAAGATATGCTATTGCTACATAGCTAACGTTAGCATTAACAGCTGTTTACTTACCAGTCTAGAAGAAACGTGGCAAGTTCAGGAACTTGTTGCTACTGAAGTTAGCATGCTAAGCAGCTAGTCCTGGTCCGGCCAGACTGACTCGTCACTTTCAGACACTGAGTCGCTGTAGCGTCCAGTCTATCCTGAAGAAGTAGCTGCTCAGGACCTATTGCAACCTCTGGTATCATGAAGCTCTTGGCATTACTGGTAGGTTGTTGCTGTTAATTCTAACATTAGCTATGTAGCAATAGCAAAACTTGGCTCCTTTAAAGGTCCCTTATGGGGTTTTTGACTTCTGCTAGCACTATGGAGGTGTTTTTCTGTAAGTGGGTCCCTGGTTTGTTAATGTACAGCACATGTTGCACACACAAGTGACACAATACACGATCCCGCCACGCTATGCCACTGATCCACAGGGGGCGGTAACGTGCCAAGAACTGCAGCAGTGAAGGCAGGGAGGAAATGACTGCTAGACAGTTTTGGATTTAAAATACTTAAACAGCAGGCACAGCATGACATGCTGTCATCACACAAGCACCTGGTAAACTGTCTGTTTAAATACTAGATGGTAAAATGTGCGTTCACAGTAAGCAACTTGACAGTTGTGACCAGCAGGGGGCAGTGCAGACATATCCAGTCACATTTACAGTACACAGTGATATGAAGCTACGAAAGTTGAAGCAGGCAAATTGGTGTTTTTGTTGGTTTGTTTTCAATAATATTGCAAGTGTTCTCTGAACTTTTTTTTTTTTTTTTTTTTTTTGACGTGTCTCTGTAGTCTTTCAAATAAAACCAGAGAATGGTGAAGGTGTGAGTGGCTGCTGTCTGAAAACTGAATCACTACCAGGGAACAAGAGAACCAAATAAATGGAGCTCTGGTGACTCTTTGAACACAAAGCTGCCAGTGCGAGCACATGATAACAACCCAGCTGCACCATCAGCAAGGTTTGCAAAGAGCAGTGTAACAGACTGACCTGGAAACCCTGGACTGAGAGAGAATCTCGTAGCTGTTGTGTTGATCTGTTGCCTGTAGGAACAAACTGTCTTCTAATATCTGTGGCTGCTTTTCCTTTTATAAATGTCTTTTGTAACATGGAGAGTAGGGAGTTTGTGTGATTGGAGTGGGGTGGAGTGGGGTGGGGTGGGGTGGGGTGGGGTGGGGTGGGGTGGGAGGGTATTTTTGCAGCACCATAGTCAGACCATAACAGTATTCACCATCTCATCTGCTATTTGAACAAACCTACTCCCTTTGTTGTTGTGTCACCAGTGGGACATGATTGTCTGTCACTTCGTAAAGACGCGACATTAACCAAATATTACATCACAGAACACATTAGGGTACATTTGTTTTTGTTGTGTTTCCGTACAAGGACAGACACCTGGTGGGGGTTTGGCTCTCCATGTAGCTAACGGACAGGAAGCCCGGAACAGTTGTGACAGTTTTAGGATGCGAGAGCAAGAGTGAGTGAATGTGAAGCTGAACCTGTTTGTGCCATAAACGTCCTGATATTAAAACGCCTTTCACTTTGAACCTGATTTGGTACCTTGTCCTGTTCACGAGGAAGCTGATGAGAGAAACCACAGCCATGACACCAACATTTACAGGTTCAGACATGATGTCACTCTGTTTAACAGGAGTTTATCTTTTTTTATTTTATTTTTTTTTTAAAGTTTTTATGTGTAAAGCTCTGTATTTGATGAGCAGTACTGCAAAGGGGCAAGTTAAAGCTGCTGAAGACCACCAGGGGGCAGATACACTAATGATGAGTAGTGATGAATGAATTGATGGGTGTGTTGGCAGCTCATCGGGTGTGGAAGATACCATCCTCAGCACCACCTGTACATGTTGTGATATTGTTCACATGTTGATCCAGGAGTCGTTACAACTTGCAGCATTTTACATGTGGCACGGTGTCAGCGATGGTTTCAGAAGTGATGAAGAGAACCAGGATTTCACCTCAACATGTGATCTGACGGTCTGAGCGCAGTGTTGCCACACTCAACATTAAAAGCAGAGCGCAGCTACTTTATGATTTCACAATATTCACTTTGATTCAGGGCAGTGCAGTCAGTGTTTGTGAGAATGGACTTCAGATTCCTGAACTAGAGGCTATCACCACCGTTTACTTCTGTACTGCTCCCTGTGACCCACATCATTTCTGTTAATCTGACAGGAAACAAACACCTTAACTGAAGGTCCATTTAATAGCTTTTGTCAGAGCTTTCAATCGCATCTCACTGTCTTGATCAGCAGATGTATTTAGCAGTTGTCACAGAGATGTTTTTCTCTTGTAACAATGGACTTCGTGTCGATTTTTTTTATTTTTATTATTTGGTCAAGAATGACTTTTCACATTTGACTTCTGCTGAGTTCTTTTGATCTTATTGATGAATTTAATGGCCTTTCCCTAGTTTCTAACTTTAGGAAAGAGACGTTTCACGGGACTGTCCTGAAAGACATTGGGTGAGAGGTGTAACTCAACACTAAAGTCACAACTCCATGAAAACAGTATCACTCCCTTCTCATTTGGTACCTGTGAGTCTGAACAGCTGTCTGTGTGTGTGGATCCTGTGAACTGCATCTTTATGTTTCTGGACAATAAACCTGAATCTGTGTGTTCAACCTGGAACACAGTGCCGCTGCTGTTTGTGTCCTCACTGATTTAACAATGAGTTTACTGCATCCTGAGCAGGGTAATGGACTCTAATCACTCTCTATCAACTTCAGGTCAGACTTCTGTCTTTGCACATTAAACTGAATTTGTCATAAAAGAAAAATGGGTCGAGCTGAATAAAGAACCAGGAGAGTGGCTGTTAGCAGGAGAGTGAAAGTGGATTAAATGAATATAGATCTACGTCTTGTCCCACCGAACCACAAAACCACAGCACTCACTTCCAAGTGTCAAAGCTGGAGACAAAATAAAACATGAAAACTGCCACAATTACAGATGTGTGCATTTTGAGTAACACACACACACGATATGATGATGGAAATCCAAAGCCTAGATGGGAACCATTAAGAGTGGTCACACAGTCATAGTTTAAGATGAGCAGGTTTGAAGGTTCCATGTTTTAACTTCTCCTGTGTTTTATCTGAAGTGTTGATCTCCATCAGAAGATATATCTGTGGTTTTAAGAACCAAAAACCATCTCAGTGTAGTTTTACATCTCCTCTCTCAGGCTTCTCTCTGGAGCTCTAGTAACAACAGGTCAGTCAGCCAATCAGAAGAGAAGATCTGAGCCTTTCTTCTGATTGGCTGACTGTTTTCTGAGTGATCCAATAAAAAAATACAGCAGATTTCAGGTCAACACTCAGAGAAACCAAATCCTGCAAGGTTGGATGGTGGGTCCAGGTGGGCAGGGCTTGTAACATGGCTGAGGGCGGTGACTGCTTAGTTGTGACATCACAAAGTTCCAGAAGTCCTGACGGCTGGTTTTAAGGCTCAGTTTCTGAATACAGGCTGTGTGCATTTCTCTGTGGACTGAGACTTTGATACTTTCACAGTATTAATATAGAACCTAGACCTGCTTTATAATCACAAACACATGGACATCTACCTTTAGACTGGGTGGAGCTTTAATGTCCAGCAGCACTAATGTAGTTGTATGTATTTTATATACAACTGTTGAAGTGGTTTCTCCTGTTCTACCTAGAAAGCCTTAATGGACTCTAAAGAGATTATTGAGGTGTCATTCACTGAAATTCACCTGAAAGTGACTTTATTATGAAACATGAGATTATTAATGTATTTCCTCTCTCTCAGGTGTGTACAGAACACAGAACTCCAGAATAAGACTTTACATCTTATTCTGGAAATCTAACTTGTGCGTTATTGAATGTTCCTGTAGCAAATTACAGCAGTTTTCCAGTGAGTCTAAGGACTCTGCTTGTTCTGTGTTGGCAGAATTCTGTGTTTTACAGTTTTGAATTTTGAAACTGCTGCTACACATCTCTCGTTACCACTACTTAATCTATGACTCCATTCATAACCATAATGAGCCCTGACAAGACCCACAAGAGATTTTCATAGATTCAACAGGACTTGATAGAAAACACAGGAGAGACCATTAATACAAGACAGATCTGAACAGCTGCTGCATTTGATTTCTCAGTACACCTCCACTCATTCTGCTAGCATCAGAACTGACTTTAGCTGCAGTTTCAGTGAATCTGTTTCCACATCAGTCTTCCTGGTCACAACTGAAACTTCTGGCTTTTAGCAAATCCCAGACATAAGAAACTGAGAGGGCAGCAACGCTACAAGCAACAAGACAGGAATGGAATCAATCAACTTTCAGATTTAGCGCATTATTTTTTCTTTTATTTCAGATATAAAAAGAATAAGCAATGTGGAATCTAAGTAGAAAAAAATAGAACAAAGATGTTGAGAAGTTAGAACAGTAGGGAAAAAAGAACCCAGCATGCACTGGGCCAAAGGCGGGGAAACATCCTGAACAGGTCACCAGTCTGACAGCCCACCCGAGAACAATCTTTTCCATTTCCTCAACCTGGATGACTCAGAGGCTTCAGAGAGGAGGAGGAGAGGAGAAGGAAGAGAGGAGAGGAGGACAAGGAGGACGAGGAGGACGAGGAGGACAAGGAGAGATGTTAAAGTGAGCCAGCAGACGCATCAGAGCAGCTGTGAAGCAGTTTAAAAGAGCGAGGAGCTGCTTTGGGCAGAATGTGTCTTGAGTGAAGCATCTGAAGTGTGTCTTCTGTCTGCATGGCTGGCAAACACAGACAGTCTGAGGTGCCAGCACCCTCCTGTCTGACTGCCAGCACTTCTAAATCCCAGAGGTGTGACCGAAAACAGTGAATGCAGAAAAAAACAAAAAAAGAGGAAAGAGCTGCATCAAGAAGACACTCAGTTCCAGAACAAAAACAAATGGGGATCATGTCCAAAAGCAGAAGAAGAAGAGACTTGTCTCTGTCGTCAGCTCCGGTGACTTCGTGTTTGGCCAGATTCTGACTAACGTTCGTTCACAAATGGACTCCACTGGGTCTTGGACCATCAGACGGTCTTCCTGGCAGTCAGGACTCTGACTATGGAGCCCACCCCTCCCACGGCCAGAGCCTGTGGATACACACACAGGGTGGAAATACACATCAAATGTACTGTAACAGATTATAATATATTCATACACTTACAGTGAATTTAAAGAACCTGTGTTTCATTTATGTGCTTGTAGGTTAGTTTGCAGAACCCTGTAGCTGAATGGACTCCGGTACACAAATAGCTTCACAAACACCAGTGTCAGACAGATTTAGTCCAATTCACCACATTATTGAACCCATTAGTGTGTACAGTGTGGGCGGGGCCCTTTGTGGAGGCACAGAGGGGAGACAGGGAGGAGGTTGGGCATCCATTTCAAAGGATAATCTTGTGTGTTCTCTGAACACTGCACCTGGTTCTGTTGTTAATTTCCCCAGTGGGAAGGTGAGACAGGAAGTTTGAGAACCACTGATCTGAGACATTTGTTTTTGCAGCAAACAGACATCTTCAAACGTTAATGCTCTTACATTTTATTATTTCTGTAAGTTATTAGAATTATGTGACTCGTCATCTGATAAAGTCTCTGACTGTGGGAACACTGAGCAAACATCTGACTGAGGATCTGAAAGTGAAGCTAACTGATGCAGAGGTGGCTGTAAAAAGACATCAAGGTGCTTCTGGCTTGAAATGACTTAAATTCATGAAATGGAAGGTAACAGAGCATTAAGATGAAGAAAAGCTCATGTTTAAATGTCTGTTTGCTGCAGGGTTGTGTTTACTTATGTAATCTGCCCAGGAGCCAAACTTCTGCATCGAAATGTCGAAACAAAAAATCTACAATATGCTTCTATTCAGGGCTTAAATTTTCAGTTGAAATGTGTAGAATATTTGTACTGTTTTACCTTTTCATGCCACTGCAGCAGCACAGAGCTGCTGTTGTCGGAGGGTTTCTCAAAGCCTCTGTAGATGTATTTCATCAGCAGGTCCACTCCTGCTCTGTCCAGAGACCCCACAGCTTTCTCTATGTCACTGCTCTTAAAGCTGCTCAGCACTTTGACCACCAGCAGCTCCGCTCGCTCCTACACACAGACACACACAGACACACACACACATACACACACACACACACACACAGAGGGAGGATACTGTCAAACAACATGACTCAGCTGTTTCTGCTGTTGAATCATATTCTGCAAACTGCAGAACAAACAGAGTCCAGAAACATCATCTTATCTCGTCATCTCTATTCCAACAGCTTAAAATAAAAAGTATGACCTGCATGGGAACAGACATTACAGACATGATGGTCATCAAAACCAGAATCCCAACAGTCACTCTGAGAAAAAAAAGGTTTCCCAACTGTGATTATCAAGGGACTAACCTTTACAACTAACAACTAACTTTACAACTTTGAATAGTAAGAAATAGGAAAAGCCTGGTGTAGTATTATATATAGTATTATTAAACCTTCCATCTATGCTTAGGTTCCTTGTTGTCACAATCGAGAATTCATCTGTATAAACTAAGAGCATTTAATTCTCTCTCGCTGTGTGTGTTGTTTCATTCTCTGTTCCATGTTAAAATGCTCCAGCTAATAAATCTGAATCTGATGTTTTTGCAGGACACACTGAATAATTTAGTTTCTTCCTCTTTTTTCTGCACTTCCTGTGCTGATGCACACAGTTATTAAAAGCTGAAGGACAGCCTTTTCTTAAACCACTGTTCAGGGTGATGCCTCTGATAAAGCAGCAGGTGATGTGACTTCTGCTGCTCATCCATCTGCTCTTTAGATTGCTGCCTTGTGTGTGTTGATCTCTTCCAGAAACAAACACATTTTAATTGTGTGCATCTGTCTGCATCAGGCACAAACACCACAGCTGCTCTATCACTAAAATAACTAAATAATTTCTGCACACCATGAGACGTCTTTCTCATAAAATCAAATCATGAACCTCCAAGCAACAAACTCAGTACATACATACAAAGACACTGGCATTATTAAAGCTGCACATCAGTTCACTGATGGAGGAGAAGAATATCAGAAGTCACAGTGGAGAGGCTGTTTACCTCTGACAGCATCACTGCAGATACACAAACACAGTTAGCAAAGACAGACACTGATACCTTGGCGTTCTGGTTCTTGGTGTTGATTGGAGGGTTCTTCAGCACAGCATGGAGAGCAGCGTTCATGTTCCCCTTGCAAAACAACAGTCAAGGACCACAGAGTTCCACAGGGTGGAGATACATGTGCTCTTCTTTGTTTCAGGTAAATAAACACAAGGAAATGAGAGAAGCGATTCCTCTTCACTGTCCACTGCCACCTCAGAGTGAGGGCACAGTCCTCACTTTGCTCTCACTGACTTACTTATGTTGTGGGTTTACTGTTGGCTGAACTCTCCTGTGGATTTTTCACAATCAAAGCTCTCCAGGTAAGGTAAGGGATTAAGCCCCTTGAGGCTCTGGAAAGGTTTTTTTTGTGAAACATACACACAGGAAGTATTATATATTTCTATATGGGTTAAACAAGGGCTTGGGGCATGAAAATGTAAAACAGTACAAATACTATACACATTTCAAATGAAAATTTAAGCCCTGAGTTGAAGCAAAATGTTGATTTTTTTTCTGCATTTCGATGCAGAAGTTTGGTTCCAAATTCCATAAGTAAATACAACCCTGCAGCAAACAGATATTCAAATATGAGCTACATGGGTTAAACAACCGATTAAGGCTAACCAGTGGCACTATTATTCATATTGTTTCAGAAAAAAGTGATACCACTCTATGAAGCCCCTTTTGTTACACAAAAAGGCGCTTTTAGTTTTATAAGCTAAATCTATTTAAAGTACTTTATTGTAACGAATCACAAAGTTAGATTAGGCTTTAGCGATATGCGGGGGGGGGGGGGGGTGTTATTGTATTTCATGTTTCAGGTATAAGCAATGCTGCCGCTAACCTGCAGTTCATTTGTTTAATTAGTCACATGCTGAGGCACACTGTACCGTAACCAAAGCAGTGACATGTCGTGCATGACGGGAAACATCGCGATATTATCGAATATTGCCCCAAACCTAAATTAGATTATTATTATTATTATGAGTACTTTAAACTGTAAGCAGGGATTTAATGTTGTAGCTGGTAATTACTTTGTATATTTTGTGCAGTTAAATAATTATGCTTTTTATACATCTGGTCACACAATGTGAGGTCTTAATGAGCAATGTAACTAGTGACTCCAGCTGTCAGTTCACTAGTACAGTGGAGTTACTGGTTAATACTGGAGCTAACCATTCATAACCCTGGTAAAAGTTTCCGGTCGGTGCACCGACACATGATCCGATCGCAGATAAAGACGCGTGGATAAAACACCCCCGAGCTTCAACAGTGAGACATCCGCGGCGACCACACCCTCCTGTGAACTGACACCCGGAAGCCACGCTTTTGACAGCCACTCGACGGACATTTGCTGCAAACTGCACCGGAGATTTCCAATAAAGGTCACTCATGTCTCATTTTACATGAATGCAATATGAACAGTTTAGCTGGACATATTTTGAGTGTGTAAAAGTACACTGAAACACTAACTAACGGAGCAGATCCAGGTTTCGGCCTCCCCACAGCCGTTAGCTGTCCACATGGCGACAAACGGACAGGTCGTGTCTGTCTGAACTCAGCACGGAGTAAACAGTGAAGTGGAAGGATATTGTCTGAGCAGACCGTCGACTTCTGCTTCGTCCGGACCCCCCTGGTTCTCTCCTCCGTCCTCCTCGTCCACAAACTTGTTCTCGTCGTATTCATCCACGTCCACTTTCCTAAAGCGGTCGGACACCGTGTTTTTCGACATTTTGGACACAGCAGTGGAGGCTGCTCAGAGAAACGCAGACGTTCAGGACAGCAGATACCTGCAGCTCAGCCGTCCACTTCACAGCCGCTTCCTCACTTCCTCACTTCCTCGCGTCCTCGCGTCCTCACTTCCTGTTCTTCTTCTTCTTCTTTGGATTTATTGGCGGCTGCTAAACCAGTGTCTTACCCCACCTGCTGGGCCGGAGTGCTGGACCCGGCGCTCGGACGACGTTCCTTAGAAAACGCTGTTTTCTTTCAGTACTCTCCCCTTCAAGGTAACGTGATCTATTTTTCATTGTTAGTGTTTAAGAATCTGTTTGTTTTAACAAAGTAATACATACAAAACACCGCGATCATGCAATGAGAGGATCCATGTGCTGTTCATGAGCAGCACTGTTTATGTGTGGAACACAATAACAAATTACATTTTTTTTATATTTATCAAAAAGGAAAACATTTCAAAGCCATGTAATGTCCCTAGTGGTTTAGGGGAAATGGGAATTCTTCCCCACACCATTTTTCCCTGTGCAGTCAGATTTTTGTTGCTACAGATTCTATCATACTACAACAAGAGGACAAGAAATGAACTCATACACTGAACATACAACTAGATTCTTTGCTTACTGAAGAACCTAACTAAAGATGGGTTAACTAAGACAACATGAGACTGACTCCGCACCTAGAACCCTCATAATGAAGTTTCTGAGTTACAAAGACAAGGAAGCGGTGATGAGAGCGGCCAGGGCGAAAAAGCAAGTCCTCTACAAAAATCACCCGGTGCGATTTCACCAAGACATGACCGCAGAGACGCACAAGAAACTAAAAGAGTTCCCTGGGGCTCCGGAACGGTATGACCCCCCTGCCCAGCTTATTGTCACCTACAGAGAGCGCTCACACATCTTCAGCAGCACGAAGCCGAGCGCTGCGTTAAGAAGATCCAGTCAGACAATCATCCAGACTGAGGTACTGAAGAACACATGACAGGGTAGGAAATGTGATCCAACACTGCTGATGGAACATTATTCTGATATTTGGATGCAGTGTAGAGACAGGAGTGGGGGGCAGAGTGAAAGTTAGTCAAGTTGTTACACTGAGTCCTGAGCGCTCTCCCACCCTGATCAAGGACAATTTTCTGATATGCGCTGTTTAACTAAGCAAATATGGATGCGTTTTTCGTTTGCTGGGTTGCTTTAAAAGAATGTTCTAAAACACAGTAGCAGAGTAGTTACGCTCACTCCGTTGTTTTTTTGTTTGTTTGTCTGTTTTTGACATCAGCAGAGCTACACTGATCCTCACACTGTGCGGACCAGCTCCTTGCTTTCGGGAAGTCCAACATATGAAGGGGAGGGGGGACACCTGACGGGGTAACACTCAGGTGGATTGATGATAGCCGAGGGAGATGAATTTTCTTTTTGTTCATTTTTTTTCTCTTTTTTTGTTCGAGCTGAAAATACTTAAATTGTTGGGAAAATTCAAAACAATCGGTCCATCTGTCTGTTGACCTTAAGGTTAGAATTACATCCTGGAACTGCAGAGGGCTACAGAAAACAAAAAAGGTCAAGCGAGTTATGAACAGGATTAAAATTTTACAGTCTAAAATAGTATTCCTTCAAGAAACCCACCTAACACATGAAGATGAGCTTAAAGTGAGGAGGAGGAGGAGTGGAAGGGTAAAATTCTGTCAGCTCCCTTTACCTCTCAAGCAAGGGGTGTCATGATCTTGATCCACGATTGTATTCCATTACAAATTCATAAAGTTATCAAAGATAAGGCAGGACAATATTTGATTATTCAAGGGACAATTCTTAGGGAACAATTAATTCTAATAAATATCTATGCTCCAAATACAGATGAACCCAAATTTTTCCAAAATCTATTTCTTACTATTGCCTCTTTACCTGGTGCTTGTGTAATGGCAGGTGATTTTAACTGCACCTTAGATCCCCAGAAAGACAAAAGTTCAGGTGTCAGTCACATTCAAGAAGCAGGGGTGTAATTCATCATTTTATGAAAGAAATGAGTCTAATTGATGTTTGGAGGGAAGATAATCCCAATGGGAAAAAATATTCATGTTACTCCAGTACACACCAGTCATATTCCCGCATAGATTTCTTTTTGGTTTCAGCACAACTAAAATATAAAATAAAGGAGGTGTCCTACGGCGCCATACTCCTGTCAGACCACGCCCCAAACTCTTTAGTCTATCATGACCCTAAACTGGCTAGTGATATTCCCAAATGGAGATTTAAAACAAAATGGCTGGCTGATACTGGCTTTGTTACTTCTCTAGATGAACAGATTAAATATTATTTTGAAACAAATACAATAGAAACCTCACGAAGTACCAGATGGGAAGCGTTTAAGGCCGTTATCAGGGGGCAAATAATTAACATTACTAGCTTTAAAGCTAAAGAATCCTACAATAAAACAAAATCATTAGAAACAAAAATAAAGAAATTAGAGGAAGAATACTACCAGTCAGGTTCTCAAGATGCCCATCAAAGATTACTTTTGATAAGAACACAATACAGTGAAATATCTACAACAAGAGCTTTATCAAGTTTACTACGACTTAAACAGACATTCTATGATCAAGGGGAAAAACCTGGCAGAGTGCTAGCATGGCACATCAAACAACTTCAGAATGAAAGACTTATAACCTCACTACAAAATGATAATAATGAAAATATTGTCGACCCAATTGAAATAAATGAAAATTTCAAAAAATTTTATGAAAAGCTTTATAGCTCGGAAATAGGTCCAAATACATCTGAAATGAATAATTTTTTGGACAAAATCCAAATTCACAAGATATCAGAAGTAATTAAGGAAGAACTAGAGAAAGATATAACATTAATGGAACTATCTATGGCCATTGACAGTATCAAAGGAGGGAAAACCCCTGGGCCAGATGGAATACCCATTGAGGTTTATAAAATGTTCAAGCATAGACTGATGCCTGCTTTACTAGAAATGTTTAAGGAATCCTTTCACAACGGAATCCTTCCAACATCATTAAGGGGAGCACTAATTACTTTGTTGCCAAAACTGGGCAAAGCGAACAACAAATGTGAAAACTTTAGGCCAATCAGTCTTTTAAATGTGGATTTAAAAATCTTTAGTAAAATTATAGCCAGGAGACTTGAGAAAATAATTCCGAATATTATTGACAAAGATCAAAATGGCTTTGTACAAGGTAGGCAAGGTTTCCATAATGTTAGGAGAATTCTAAATATATTATTTGAGGAGAAGGGAGCAGCAGATACAGCATTACTGTCATTGGATGCTGAAAAAGCCTTTGACAGGGTAGAATGGCTTTATTTATTTGAAATCCTCAGACATTTTGGCTTTGGAGAAAACTTTAATAAATGGATAAAACTACTATATACAGAACCATATGCTGAAATCATGACTAACTGTAATATATCCAAAACCGTTAAGATACAAAGAGGATGTAGACAAGGAGATCCCCTATCCGCTCTCCTTTTCATTATGGCTATAGAACCACTGGCAATAGCAGTAAGAACACACCAAAATATAACTGGCATATCAATTGGGCAACAGGAACACCGTCTGGCTCTATTTGCAGATGACGTAATCATATTCCTTAAAAAGATGGAAAAATCCATTCCTGAATTATTAGAACTCCTTAATGTATTTGGAAAAATCTCAGGATATAAATTAAACAAATCAAAATCATCAATAATGTTCTTAAATCAGTTAGAAAATAAAAGTCCTCCTAAAACAGCCACTCAATTTAAAATTGTGGATTGCTTTACATATCTAGGCATTCAAATTGTCCCACAACTTAAATATGTTGTTGCCAGTAATTATGAACCATTACTACAAGAAATCTCAAAATTATTGGAAAGGTGGACACCCATAGCCATGTCACTAATAAACACAAAAATAAACATCCTTAAAATGAATATAATGCCCAAATTGTTGTATTTGTTTCAAAACCTTCCACTTCCTCCTCCAAGTAACCTGTTCACTCAGCTTAAAAGACTGTTCGTTCGATTCTTGTGGAATAATAGACGTCCCCGGACATAACTATCACTACTGTACTTACCTTATGACAGAGGGGGACTCAAATGTCCCTGCCCTCTCTGGTACTATTGGGCGGCTCAATTAAGAACAATGTTGTTTTACTTCACAGAAAGAGATGTTCCTCTCTGGAAAGGAATGGAACAACTATTTACAATTTAATATAATCATTTTTTTAAATACCTGCAGTTGAGAAACTTAGAACACACCAAAATCAAACATTATGCATCCCTGAAATTTCTACAGTAGAAAAGTTAATGAGTATGGATTGCTCAGGGAGGGGTTTAATATCCAAAATTTATAAATGCCTAGTAAATGGAAGTACAGAAACATCAGCAGGACGACTGGGGGCATGGAGAGAAGATCTACAGGAGGACATCCCAATAGAGAAGTGGGGGGAGGCATGCTCTCAAGCACAATCAAGAACTACTAACACCCGCCTGAAATTACTACAATACAACTGGTTGATGCGAACATATATCACTCCAGAAAAACTTCACAAATGTAACAGCACTATACCTGATATTTGTGTTAAATGTGCGAAGGAAAAAGGTACATTTTTCCACTGTATCTGGCAATGTACAAAAATACAAAAATTCTGGCAAGAAATAAAACAATGTATTCAAAATATTTTACAGATTCAAATACCCTTAGTCCCACATTTGTTTATATTTGGTCTATATCCAGATAATTTGAAGTTTCAAAAACATCAACGAATATTTGTAGACTTAAGTATACTCATGGCAAAGAGAGTAATAGCGTGCTCATGGAAAAACACCAGTAGCCCAAGTGTAAAGAGGTGGTTGTCTGAACTGTCTTCAACTCTCCCTTTAGAGAAAATTACATATACAATGAAACATCAACAACATAATTTCCACCAGATCTGGGACCCCTTTATTTGTTATGTATTGAGGACAGACTTGTCTCATGTGGTGGAAGAGCCTGGGGACATGTAAACAGTCGCGCTTTGTAGTACTTAATATTACAGAAATATGTTTGTTTTAATATTATTTATTTTTTATTATATAATGAACTCACTAACCTGATTCCCAACCAAGAATTTGAAAACTTGTAAGGGCCGGGGGTGGGGGGTTGACATGTTCGTTCAAGACATGTAATTGTATTTCTTTGTATTTCTTTGTTATATTGTGAAAACAATAAAAAGAATGTTGGCAAAGATGGGTTAACTGAGGGTCCGGAAGGGACAGCAGCTAATGAAGAGATGTAGGAGAGGAGGAGGAAGAGGAGGAGAAGGAGGACAGCAGTAAACACAGAGATGGACCCTAACCCTTATTAAACAGTATATTAAAGTTATTACAAAGGTTATGTTCTTAAAGGAGACATAATCTAACTGTGTGATTGAGCTCTACAGTATAATGTCCTTCATTCAGCACCAACATGAATGTGTTTACTGTACAGCGCTTCCTGTTTGACCGATGCTCAAGAACTGTTTCTGCATGTTTTGAGCTTTACGTGAAGGAACCTGTCGTCCACTCTGTGGGATCTCAGTGACGTCTTTACTGCCTACCACACCTTCACGGGCTGGAACCTAAAAGATCACACAAAGACTCAATATACAGTCTGTACAATAATCACATGGGTTTGTTATTCTCCTCAACACCTGCAGGCCACATCCTGTTAATGTTAAATAACCACCTCTTTGCTTCTAAATACTCTTCTCTATAATCTATATGTTGCTTTCAATAGTCTGCATTCCTGACTGGATGTGCAGGTCAAGAACCCTGACTCTCCTTCCACTCTTTCCAGATTGATCAGTTTGCTCTGTGGTAGCTACACTCAGGCCACTCACTAACCGATTCACTGGAGCTATTTTTTCTTGTGTTTCCTCAGCCTGTTATCTGCTGTGCCACAGGTCCAGTGCCTGTTACTTCTACAGTCATCATAGTTCCTCCATGTTTCCTCTCCACCATCCCCTTCATTCTGCTGCCTGCCTGCCCCCTGCCATCCCTCTCTCTTCCCTCCATCTAAACAAAGACTAAATTCATCTTTTACATCTAAATCCACTGTCAGCTCATAGCTCCAAACATTGAACAGACAAAATTTTAAAAAGAGAGGTAAAAACATGTCTGATATCTCCCTTCCCCCACAAACGTTGCATCTTTTACTTCATGTGTAACCTCAGGCACCAATGTTAAGCTTGTGCTCCAAAAAGAATGAATATTTGAGAAAATTGTTTCTGAATATTTGCCTTGTGGCAAATGTGGGTGGAAAATGGATTCTCATCATTCTCCCTGTCACTGAAACACATTTACATGACATTCATTCATTTGTCTGACGCTTTTCCCCCAAAGCAACTTACGCATATTAAGGCCATTTTCATTTTCATAAATTGTGCTTTTTGGCACTGACGTGTCCCTCTAAGAGGATATGTCTGAGCGAGCAAGGTCATGTGCAACAACCCTTGTGATATTCTTGGTTGTGTCTGGAATAAATCCTTGCTGGTGGTGTAGTTTTACATAACTCTTAAGCTCATCCCTGTCTCAGATTTACAGCCTAGGACACAGTTTAGAAACAGTGATCATTTACTGAACCTACTGTGTAGAATAGGTTCAATATAGATCTTCGAACTGTTAAATGGACTTAACCAGCCTGTGACAGCTATGGTAAGGAAACATAAATGCTCCAAATGTTCAGAGGCACCAAATATTAATAACACCATCCTCAAACTGTTATTTACAAAGTGGAGAATGGACCTTAGGCTCAGGTGATGTCACCGGTCTCTGTGGTTGTGGTGAAGGGTGGTGTGTGTGTGTGTGTGTGTGTGTGTTTTCTACAATAAAACAAAACATTATTCATAGTATATTATTATTTATTATTTATGGTATTTATATCTTGCCATTCTGTATTTTTATTTCTATTCTGTCTACCTCAGTATTCCATTCTATTGTATTTTTTTATTATAGTACACCGGACTGCTGTAACAACCTAATTTCCCTTCGGGGATGAATAAAGTCATCTATCTATCTATCTATCTATCTATCTATCTATCTATCTATCTATCTATCTATCTATCTATCTATCTATCTATCTATCTATTACAGTGCATGAACTATTAAGAAGGGCTCTGACTAGCTGGTTCCCTCCAACCAGCTGAGTGATTCAACTGCAATGATACACATATTAACCAGTCCTTCATCACAGTGGTATCTGTAACACATAATTATTGCAGTCATTTTTTTGTCACACTATTAGTGATTATTTATTGAGTTCTGTTTTTAATCTACTGTGAGAATTTAAAATGAATCACATGGAGCAGAAACATTCCTGCTGTACTTTTTCCTTTGGTTAAAACCATAAGAGCCACATTAAACTCCACATTCAACAGATTACCTTTAACAAGTGGTGCAAAATATGAGGGTCAACTTCACAGGATTAGATAATAATAATGTTATTAAACCTGCATTAAGCATATATGACCACTAGAGGGTAGAAAAACAAAGCAAATAAAATCAACTCCCAGCAACATAATTCAATCAAATTACCAGGCAAACCGTCCACATTGAAGAGACACATCTGTTCCTGTGGTAGCTTTGAGTTCTCTGACGACAACAGTGATCATTTACCTATTAAATGAGAACAGTCTGGTCCTGAACAAAGTAATCAGATTCCACTTCCAACAGTACGACACATGGTGCTGATTGTAGTGTTACTGTGGTGTTGGGTCAAGTTGTAATAAGTTCACAACAATACATTTGAGTTCATTACTAAAGCTTTGTGTTTGTCTCTCATGTCACTGATTCCTGTCCTCTCAAAGTTCTCAGTGTCTCATCTCACTCTTCCAAATGTAAAACTCTTTGAAACTGCTCATATCTGTCCTATCTTACTGTGCTATTCCAAGTTTCATTATCTTACATTTGCCTGCATATTGCAGTGTCTGTGCCCATGGACATATCAGTGTGAGATGGTTTCTGAGACAGAAAATAGTTTTTGGGTTCAAATTAAATCATATGCAACCAGAAGTGCTTTGCCCAGTCAGTAATCCAGCCTTACCATCTGATTCTTGTCAACACAAATGATCAAAGAAGTATTAACCGTTTTATTGTGTGTGTTCTTTTGGTTTCTATGCATCTGAGAAAAAAAAGACACGTGAAACAGGAACAGAGAATAAAAACAGAAAGAAAAATGTGTTGGTTTAGACCATAAATGGTTTCTATAAACAGTTGAGTTCATCAGCAATAAAACGGACCCTCGCTCAGTTCCATTCCGTCAGGTGTTTGGTTCTAACAGTCTTACCTGGTCTGATGTGACCATTAGCTGATGGTGGCTAATATTAGCTGGTGTTAGCAGACTGCAGTGTAACTGACCTCGCTGAGTCAGTTCACTCATTACTCTTCTCTACATGTGCTGTGCTGTTACATCACAGTTTAGCTTTTCCCATTAACTCAGACTTGACCACACAAAAGGTTACGAAGGCTACATTTAAATCATGTTTTAACTATTCCCCATGTAACAACACTTCTTTACCTCATTTTGTAAATGAGGCAAAGAACCGGTGAAGTTCAAGCAGAACCTGGAACTATCCTCTGTATGTTTCTGCTCATTCTACCTCCATAATTACTTGATCCTCTGTTACAGAACTGCAAGTTCAGCATGTGGTCAAACTCAACAAAATGCATATCAGCAAACGCACATTAACAGTAGACAGAGCTTTGTTTAGATCGGAGACTGGCTTTCAGTCTGTGGTGAGGAAGTGAAATTCTCACCCAAAACACCGAGAAGAGAAAATAATAAGGAATTCAGCTGGATAAGACGAAGCCTTGCCTTTTGATGTGTCTGAACCTGCAGAGGGATCTGGTCACTACACTGTGTGGACACAGCTACTGTCTGGGATCAAACACAAATCCACAGCTGCCCTCTGTGCTAACTAATCTTTCTAACGAGGCCAGTGTAGGTGAAAAATATGCACCATATTTTTTTAGATTTAGGAAAGGTGAAGAAAGCAGGACATCAAACTGGTTCACCTGATCAGATAATCAGATCCTAGAAGAAAACAAGGGGCCCCAGTGGGTGTCAGGTGAGGTGAAGGAGCTGAGCTGCAGAGGAAAGACGCTGAGATGGAGCCGCTCTCATAAACAATGGATCACCTCCATTTCTTTCACTGTTGCTCCTCGTTGTCCTGGCGACAGATACACACAGTGCCAGTCTCCATCCTCTCCAGTACTGAGGATGTGACGGTGGCTCTGCCCGCAGCCAAATATAAACTACAGGAAATTCTTTGTGAGTGACTGGCAAAGAGTTTCCTAACATACTAAAGTGTGTTTTACTGCCTTTTACTGCAGAGCTGAATTTAAATGACATTCATGAGAAATTATGTTGGATTTAAATAAAGCACATCTATCATTTTAGAAGGGAAACACACTAACGGCTGTGAGATTAAATCAACAATACACCAGACAGATGGCGATTGGTCCTGAGGGGAGAATGTTTCTCTGGGAGCTGCAGTGAAGTGGGAAAGGTTCACTGACTTCAGTTGCATTCAAGAACGATGGGAGAGCAGAGTGGTCAACAAATATCTGGTTGTTTCAAAGTCTTGAGCAACAATTTGTTTTTACACCACAGTCTCATCATAGAATGTGCTCAACATCTTTGTGAGGTGTGAGCAGCAGGACATTGTGAGCATGACCCTGCAGAGGACACTGGTCAAAGCAAGATGTTTATCTGTTAGTGCCACCACCTCTGCAAAACTCTCTCATTTCATATGCACTTCTTTCTGGTTGTCTTTTTGTGTGTGATGTATAATCATTGCAGATTCAACTTCAGTTCAGAGCTTTATTGTTCCACAAAGGGAAATTCTATTTGCAGTAATAAAAACATGAAACATAATCACAATAAAAACACAAGAAGACAACCGAAGACATTAGAAGTGTTGCATACAATTCAGAATTAAATACAGGGGTATATAATACAAGCAAAGAAAACAGCAACACGAAGAATAAAGATACGAAAAATAAAGTGCTAAGCTGTGTTAGGAACCAAGAGGCAGTTTATAATATATTAGAATTAAGAGCACTTACTGCACCAGGGGTAAGAGGTGTAATGTAAACAGATAAGGGGATAAGAGACTTGCTAGAGAATGTGAAATGTTCTCTCAGGTCTGTCCCCAGTTTTACAACTTGAACTAGAATAAGACTCAGTGGAGTCATACCTCCACCACAACCAAACAGTCCTGCATTTACTTCCACCAGGTCTGGATTGTTCTTTGCATCTAGAGCAAATTATACAGACTTATGGATGTCAACACCATTAATATGCTGATTTTTTTGCATCAAGATCCATAAATTATTTCCTAAGCAATTGAAAAAAAAAAAAGTCCCATTAAATGTCCCATCTTGCACCGTAAAGGAAAGTGACCCATCCCTCCACAAGTTCAGTGCAAATGGGTTCAGTGCTTTTTGTGTAATCCTGCGGACAAACAAACAGACACGAGTGAAAGCATGACCTCCTGGACCGAGGTAACCACATCTCCACACTTATCTTCAGCAATATGTATCAATATATCAAATCCTGTTTTTTTTTTCATATAAATGTTTAGGAAACCAGACTGCATTAGATATGAAGCAGAATGTTTTAATTAGAAAATCAGAATGTGTTCAACAAAATTTGTGTGAGCGTTTAGAAAAGATGAAGCCAACATGTAATGACTGCGTGTCTAATGCCATCGTATAGATTAAAAAAAAAAAAGCATTAAATGCAACAATAAAACAACCTTAAAATAGCAACTTATCTGTGTATGTATAAAAAGTGCTTTTTATATAGACAGTATTAATGGAAGTAGTGGTAAACAGTCCTAGTTTATTATTAGTATTTCAAGAAACTTGGAAAAACTGGATGCATCATCTTAATTTCAGTTTGAGAGAGAAGACAAAAGAAGAGATTTTCCTGCCTTTCCTTTACAGATCTATGACTGGATAAACACCTTAACAAATGTACAGCTCCATCATAGACGTGGCAGTTTTACAAATGATCTTTGCAGTTGCTTGTGTGAATATACAATGTGTCTTGGCTGAGAGTGCAGGTGGCACTGCTGGAGTTCCCACTGTTTAAGCAAAGAGCCTGAATTTGCTGCCATCCAGAGGTGAAATCAACAGCCGTGCTGAACCTGGGGAGTACAGAGGCCGCCACATGTTCCTCCAGATGACCGTACAGACCCGGGAAACCAGCAGGATGCACGCCAACACCAAGAGTACGACTGATAGGACACAACCAGAAAATAAACACAAAAAAAACATGAACCAGTCGGTGACAGCCACAAGATTCACCTCATGCAAAAATGGAACTCTTTGTAAGGAACACAGACAGCATACTGTGATTCTTTTATTCTAAGTGTATTCAGGCTCAGTGGATAAAACTGTAACTTACACTGACACCTGAAACTGAAAGGGTGGGAGTGGATTTGGGATTTATTTGTGCAGTTAACCCAGGACACATACAGTATTAATGTCAGGTGGAAAGGACATAAGTTGTTACTCTCTACTATGGTGCTGGTGGTGGTGAACTCACAGTGACTGGTCTCGATGTTTGTGTTAAACTCACCCATGAACACAGAATTTGGAGTGGGATCATCTGGGTTAAAATGTTTGAAGATGTTTCCGACCAGCGCCACAATCACCACAGGGTAGACTGTCAGGATGTTACGCACCCAACGGTCCAGCACCCAGTTCTCCAGGATGAACCTACACAAACACACAAGGACAGCAATTATCAGACAAATATAAAATGTATTGGAGCACAGTGATGAAATTTACAGTGCTTGAGTGGATTTTATCCCATGTAATATTGCTGGTGATGAAAAGTTGATACTGGTACCAGTATTTCTGCTCTGTAGCTTCTGTGAGTTGCTGACTTAAGTAACATTTATGAAGTTTCATGCAAAAAAATAAATCAGTGTTTTCATATAATCAAGAAACAGACAGCATGGGATCATTCTCTCAGCAGCTGGTGTGCAAAGCAATCTTAGTTCAATCAATGAAGTGATGGATCCTTGATAAAAGCATTCATTAGCAGAGGTTAAACAAAACCTCATCAATCTTCTAGTACCCCATGATGAGTGTTTTGCTCTTCTATTTGTAAATGCTCATCATTTAACTGTGTCCAAGCAGAGCTTACCATGCTGCCACCTCTGCAAACAGGATGCACAGAGAGGCGGTCGCTGCTGTGCTCCTGTCCACACCCCACAGATGAAGAACCAGTGAGAAGTTGATCAGAGAGGCGATGGATGTCCATGTGGTGTACAGAGCCAAACCATTCTGGACCTGAACATATGAACATGCAAGCACAGAGAGGTTATTCACAGGAGACAGACTGGATTTTTCATCAACACCATCCTGAATAAAGAGAAAATGTGTGTGACAAAACTTTCTCTGGGTAACATCTGTCAGTACACACTCACTCTGCCCTACCAGTATTATGAGACAGCCCAGGTCTTTGCGATGGTATGTCTTCAACCACATCCCATAGTAATCCGTAGCAAAGCAACAGAAGAACAAGGCACTGTAGTTGGAAATGGCGATCAAAATTAAAACAACCAGAGCCGCCAGCATCAACCTGCAAGACAGAGGGAAAAACAGAGAGGGGCCATAAATGCATCATATCAGCAAACTCTAGGTCTTACTACTATGGACATAGAAATACTGTAGCTAACAAAATCCAATCATTGACTTCCATAGGGAAGTTATCCTATCTAGGGCCTAGATATGGTCAGACATAATATAAACACTGGATAAATGTTTAAGGGAGAGGTATACAATTGAAATTCAAAGAGGCCCAGTTAGGCTCAATGTAAATTAGAAATAGTAACTTCTCTTTGGGTGAACCGACCCTTTGCGAGGAATCTGATCATCATTAGCATATATGTAATTTTCTTCTTCATATAGTGATTGCATCGCTCCCCAGAGCACCCTGACTAGGTTTAAACATGTATTAATGTTTACTTGAGATTGGTCAGAGGGTGTTTCCAGTCCTTTTATCCCTGTGCTCTCCTCACACCAAGTCCACATATAATACTCACATTCAAACTATTTTAATCATTCTTTGTTTTCTGTTTTTTTTAATACCTTTTCTGTGCAAATACATAAACTAATAAGTAGAAACAGTGGACATACTCTCTGTCCCACAGCAGCAGCCATGCCACGTTCATCACCATGTTGGACAGCCAGCAAAAATAGAAGGCATAGGGCAGCAGACACTGAGCCCAGGATCTATTAACAGAAAGAGAGGTATCAGTTTCATCTGCACGTTGCTCTGAGTAACGACTCCTATCAGACAGGTGGAATCTACATGAGTAACCACTCTGATGTGAGCTCACCCTCTGAATACATATGTGGTCATATATATGACCATCAGGGTGAGCCAGGTATAGATGACACCCCAGATGGAGAAGGTCCAGCCAGCTGGAGTGATGTCGGTCTCATAGCGGGCTGACACATTACCAGTGGAGTGATGGAAAGGTCCTGGAAAACAGCAAAGACATTCAGCCACAAGCATTAGTGAGAACATTAATGTTGTCTGATAAGGCCTGGTTCACTGTAGGTGTTCCAGTCCATGCCAAAGATGCCAAAGGTTCTATGCAGGTCAGTCAAGTTCTTATAAAACCAATTCTTTATGAAGCTGACTGCATGCATGGAAGCACGTCCAAGCAGCCAGAGAACTGTTACCTTCAACACTGCAGGCATACTCTGACTAAAGAGAGACAGAGGTGTCCTTAGAGAAAAAATAACTATTTCAGCTGGATTAAAGAGCCCTCTATGAACATATGAAGTGTGTCAAATCAACAGGATTTTTCAATCACTGCTACAGAGAATGACAGGT
This sequence comes from Trachinotus anak, assembly GCF_046630095.1. Classification (NCBI taxonomy): domain Eukaryota; kingdom Metazoa; phylum Chordata; class Actinopteri; order Carangiformes; family Carangidae; genus Trachinotus; species Trachinotus anak. Next base: position 1,591,974 of record NW_027273863.1, on the reverse strand, counting down.
ATCAGCAGAAAAACAAAAATTCGAGACCAGAACATTATCTATTGTCCTGAGCACTGAACAATAACACTTAATTCCAGTGCTCCCTACTCCAGTGCTGTGGTGGAAGAAGTCCACACATCCCTTAACAAAGAAAAGGTAACAGCATAACAATCTAAAGATAAATCAAGTTTACAAGTAAAATTGTAATGGAAAAATTCATGATAAGTAAAGGCCCTCCATTCAAAATCCCACTACAGTGTAATTACAGAAATATGATCAAAAAATATATTTTAAGCATCAAAGTAAAAGTTAATATGCAGTTGGAAAGTTTAGTCTAGTGGTTCCCTGGAGGCTCTCCTATGAGTCACTGAGTAACTGTGAGATGATTAATGGGGAGGGAAAAAGCTTTGCACACAAATTTGAATTCATTTTCTTTACATGAATTTTCTCTAAAAAGTTACCTTTGGGCCTTGATCAGTGATTAATGAAACTATATGAGACATTTGGAGGGGACATCCCTCAGCTAACAGCTCATGGCCGTGATAAGGAATCCCAACTACACACTGCTTTTTGTGAGAGGTAACAAGCCAAGCATTTTGGCAAGCCTTGGTTTAATCCTTAACAAATTATTGGATTTCAGAAACTTGTGTTTTCTTATGTAAAATCTTAACCTCAAAGTAAATAGTAGCTGTAGCTGTCGGGTAAATGTAGTGGAGTACAGCATTTCCAAATAAAATGCAGTGGAGTGGATGTATAAAGTTAAATAAAATGGAAACACTCAAGTTAAGTACAAGTATCTCAAAAGTGTATACAAGTACAGTACTTGGACAAATGTATTTACAGTTACTTTCCAGCACCACTTCAGTGCATATAAACACACTGGCTGTTACTGTGAATAATCCATACATCACAATGTCAACAGGTCATAGGGATTAATTTGAGGAATGGCAATGAAGAGCATGGCCAAAAATACAAAGCCTTGAATAAATCTGGGCTTGTACAAAAAAAAGAAAGAAAGAAAAGAAGAAAGTGATGCAACAGTTTGTTACAGCACACTTGAGACTCTGAGGGGAAAATATGTTCATCCATGCCAGAGCCTGGGACTGGAGTTTTGAGCCCCACCCTATGAAGGATGAAGCCAAGGATGGAGCCCCCCCCCCTTTCTTATTAAATGACTGTTTTTTCTCTCCTGGGTCTTCGTCCTTAAGTTATTCGAGCCATGTCTTCGGTTGAAAGTAGTTCAAATAAAATCTCTTCACAGTGATTTGTGGTGACACAGACGTTGCTGTTAATCTTTACTTATTTTCAATGCAGTGAGAACCACAGAGCTAAATTCCTTGCGACTCCATTTTGGATGGAGTTTAGATGCATGGTTTAATACAGTTAGAGGACAAACACCTACACGTTGACTGGGTGAGCCAACATTTCTACAGGTGCAAAAACATTGAGCTTCTTCGTCTCAGAAAGTTTTTTGCATCGTCTTGACATAGAACGACAGCGCTTTCACTAAAAGAAGAGGCAGCCAGCAACTCCGGGTAGTTATACAACGATTAGCTACACATGCTAACATGCTAACACGTACAAGGTCGTGGAAATCAGCCCCCGCTGTTCCGTGTGACAACGAGCCGCCAGCCCTGCGTCCTCTACGGACTCAGCCTCATGACCGGCGCGCAGTGGCACCAGGAGAGGACGGCCCGGGCCGCGATGCGACTTAAACATGCTGAGGGACCGCCAGAGGGAAGTGTCGGGGGAAGTACAGGCGCTCACCGCCTCACGGCTCTGACGTTACCGTCACTCACCTCTGCCCGCTCCGGCCAAAGCGTTGACGACTACAGCGGCGATAAAAACCACAGCACACACGATAATCACGCAAATCCGGGGCAAACTGTTCTCCCTCATTCTGACCGAGTCCGAGTCCGTGTGTCTCTGTCCGGGTGCTCCTGTGTGTGTGTGTGTGTGTGTGTGTGTGTGTGTCTCCGCCCTGACGGTCAGCGACACACACACACACACACACACACACACACACACACACACACACACACACACACACACACACACACACGGTGACCGACTGGTGCCTTCACGTGCTCTCTGTAAACGCCCACAGCCGTGGAGGAAATAACAACGCGCTCAGTTTGTCTTTTCGATGATACATTTATATTAATACATGGATGCTCTTAATACTGACACCAGTGGCTGGACCTGGAGGAGGAAAACAGTTTTTCTTGATTATCAAAGGAGGTTTGAGGGTGTTTACGCAGATATGAAGCGTTTCAGGCCGATTGGCGCCCTCCACAGGAAACCAGTGGAAATAAAGACAACAAGCCTTTGCTCAGTTTTTTTCTAAACATTACAACTTTGAAGTGTCCACGATGCTTTAGAATGAGTGTTGAGAGAAAGGTTTCCAATTATTTGCTCATGCTGCTGAAACACAGTGAGGTGTAAAACACAATGAAAGTCTGCACATGTCTGTACCAACAGTGGAGTTCTTGTCCTGGGAGCCAACTTGAACTACTTGCCCATGATGTCTACTGTCAGTACTGAAGAGGTTCTGTATTTGTTTTTCAGCCTTTGTTTGCTGCCATTTGTGGACATTATCTATGAGGAAATGCAGGAAAAGCAACCTGTGCTAGTAGGCCTATACATTTTGTCATCAGAGATACATTTGTTTATTTTTTTCTTAAACTAGAAATACAGGGACACACCACGGATTTTACACATGAAATTAGGTATAGATGTCATGACTACTGCTCAGCCTGTGGAAGCTGAGACTCCCCATGTCTTTCTGTAGCTTTGGTGCAGCTTTCTAAAGTTTGAGAAAATAGGCACAGTGGTTAAATAATCCAGTAGTATAGTGTATGTATAGTGTATATATAGTGTATAAGGAAGAGAATGATTTGTTGGATGTTTTAAGACCATTTCAAATGTGATAGTCAGGTTTGTTAATGCTCACTGATAATATCTTTAAAGTAGCCTGATGTTATGTACTGCATCTAAATAAGTCAGACAAAGTGAAACCTTAAAGATTTCCATAGTAGTGAAAGTTGTAATAGTCCCTCAGATCGGTCAGATGCTGCCTTGAGCTTTTACCTGGCAGGGACATCTGTACGTCTTCACTCCTCCAGCCAAAACATTGGATCTTTGAATGTCAGCTGTTGTCAAAGAGTGAGACTTAACTCTTTTTGCTGTTCTCTTTACTCACAGGCAGCAGGTGCCTGAGACATAGTTGATATGATAATGTTTAAAGTTATACAAATTCCAGCATTCCAAAATGGACAATGAATGAATAGGCCTAAAGGTAGAAAAACGTTCCAGCAGGATCATTTTTATTCCTGCTCTGTTATCATGGCATAAACTTCTATTGCACTGCACTTACTTAAGCTTTGTTAGGTTCTGTTCAGTGTTTACTGTTCACCTTCCAAGTCAGACAAATTGTTAAAATGGGATGTTTAATATGTTTCCAAAACAAAAGACTTTTAATTAAAAATGTTGCTCTGCACTTCCTGTGTTCATTTACAGTTTTATTTTATTGTTATTTTTTAAAGATTTTAGAGCATAATCCCTTTGTCTCATACAGTCCCTGCCTAATATCTGCTCAGTTAGCCATAAGGTTGGCCTTTTTGTGTCTTTTACTAAACACCTTAATAGACCAGGTGTGTGGCTGACCCAGTCACAAACAGCCAGGGCTTGGAGCCTGGAGCCTGGAGCCTGGAGCCAGTGTCAGGGGATGAGATGCAGAGCCGGGTTCAGAGACCAGATGTGAGGACCAGAGATGTCAAAGCAGCCAGGGCTGTTAACTTGGAGCCAGAACTAAAGCATATACACTCACCTGTTGTACAGGAACTGGTGAATGCTAAAATACAGACAGGTATATGTTGTACAGTTACAGCAGTAATGAGGAGAAATGAGAAACTGTTTTGTCACCAACCGGAAATTAGCAAAAAAAAAGGGAGGCTCCATCTCCCAGCTATGGCTGCTTGGACCTAGGAGGGCCTACATGTTTCACTTCAGGGTAGTGTTGAAACAGTTTCCATTCTAAGCCAGGGGTTGAGCACCAGAGCAAAATCATAAATACACATGTTGCACAATCACATCACTAATGAGGAGGAGAAACTTTTTCGACACCAGCCGGAAGTCAGCAAATAAAGAGGGAGGAGGTAAATATGGAGACAACCTACTGAAGGCCCACACCCAGGAGGAAGAGTAGGTGTAAAACCCAGAACCAGGCAGCTGGGGAGGGAGGTCCTGTGCCGGAGTTGATCCCTCAAACTGATAACATTAAAGCGTTTTTAACTAAGAATAGCAATAACAGTTACTTTATTGGAAGGACAGTGGTCTGTTTTAATGAGTTAATGGACTGTATGCCATATGAATAAAATGTGTCACTTAGTTGTTAGGCATTCATTCACTTAGTTTTAGGCTCCTGTTAGATTTCATAGAAATAACCTCATTCAGTCGCTGTCAGGATGTGTTAAAAACAGGATTAAAGTTCTAGAGACCAACCCCAGACAGCGAAATAAATCTGGCCCATACTTGGGCCACATGCTTGTTTTCTTCTGGCCCAGTATAAGCCCGGTTCCATAACCCGGATACAGCATGTTTGTCAGATGCTGCTTCCACGTCTGGACCACTTTCAGTGTACACACAGAAAATCTTCAGTCAGTCAAAACTGGAGGATGACAGCCAGACTGTGCTGTTCACTGGAAGTATATGGGCCAGGTTTGGGGCATAAGACCAAGACATATGTTAGTCCAGAAGTTTCATTTTGCTATCTGGGACAGCAGCATTATAGCAGAATGAAAATGAGGATAAGCACCATATTCAAAAGGCTTTAATAGCTTTAACAGAACAAAACTGGACTGATTTTACTGTTATAAACAGAAAAGTTGAAACACTTAATAATCTATGTTAATCTCCAAAACTCAACAGAAAGACCTTTAGCAAATATAACATGCACACACTCCATGAACAGTGCCATCAGTACTGGTGCCACACCAGTACAGCTAGTGGAACAGAAAAAGGATCCCTGACCAACAATAATCCGACTGTTGCAACACATATTGACGTGTTCTGGGTTAAAGAATAGATCTGGAAATATTCCACATTTTTAAAAACCAACACTTAGTTTGCCTCTCAATATTTTCAGACTTCCCTACTGTGCCCAAGCACATGCCCACTGGTACCTACTGAACACATAAACCTTTTTAAAGTGGCTCAGAAACTGTTCCTGGAACAGCTGGCAACTGCAGTTGTTAGAAAACTTTACTCAAACTGAGGAAATAGTGCATTTGCCGGACAATGTTTTCAGCGTCAGATGAATACACAGTTGGTGCTGGTGTGTCCTGCATCAGGACAGTGTGTGTGTTTAATATTTTTTTGGAAAACAATGGAGCTCTGTGGCACAGAGGAGTAAGTTGGTAGGATACATTCAGGGTCGGATTTGTCGACTGTGAGGAAAAACAGAATTCCACCAGACTTTAACCATTTCCCTGTATTTTCACAGTAATCTGATTTCTGCTGTGCACGTAAACAGTGTCAGTGTCTTATGCAAAATTAAATCCAGGATGGAGAACTTCTACAGCCACTTCAAATGTTAATACATGACATAATCATGACAAAGTGCCTCTGAGTGCTACCTGTTGGACACAAGACATTAAATTCTTCAAGATTCAGTGCAGCAGCATCTGATGTGTCATTTTTCATGTGGTCGTCTTTATCAAGCAGAACATCCACTGTTGACACGTGTTTGTTAAGAGGCCTGTGGTTGGCAGTCCAGAGTCTCAGAGCTGCTGTTCTCGTAGTCTTTGTGTAAGTCCAGTGGTCCGTACAGGGCTTCCAGCACAGCCAATACTCTGCTCTGGACTGAGTCCACCTGCTCTACTGGGCAGTACTCATCTAGACTGGACCTGGAAACACACACATAAACAAACACAATCAACCTTTCTTTCCGTACGACTACACTTTTCACAAGACAAGCTAAATTCAAAAACCAGCTCCAGCTCTTTAACATTGTGTGGCTGTATTATTCACCTGGACATGGTAACCAGGGTAGGTTTGGGCAGAGGTGCCAGAAACAGTTGTACAGCTGAGATGAGTCCGTCGATCTCCTCATCGGTGCTGATGTGGTGAGGCAGCTCGACAGTGTCACAGGTTAACCCCGCCTGATGGACCTGTGAGGACCGGATGGAACAGTTGGGGAGGACAGAAGGAGGAGTTACACCACTAGCATGGCTAAAAATGAATAAATGTATTTTGATTAAAACAGCTATACCATAATATATAATAATAACCACAGCACAACTGTACAGTAATACATTATCTATCATTACAGTAAGTTGCTGTGGTTGTCATAGCAGTGGTGCATTAACATTATTCTTACCATCTCATAGTCGGGGCATGGGTTTCTTGACTTCAAACTGAAGACCAGCTGGGCTAATGAAGCCATACTGAAAATACAGATACAAAGAGTAAGATAACACACTCTGACCACGTCCAGAATCCCCTCCCTGTTTACTTTAAAGGCCACTATATGTATCATGTGTTGTTATATTTGAGTGTCTGAATTCTGAGAGACAATCTTCTGCTCTATATAATGCCCACACAAATGTTCAGCTAACAATCCCACAGTGCTGTGTGCTACATTTTAGAGGTGCATAAATTACAGTTATGGAACTCTACAGCTGTCAATCATGACAAAAATTATTGTGATTAATAAGAGTCAGAAATCTCAATGTACTGCTCACTACTGAGGAGGCTACTGAGCATCTATTATTACATAATCATCCCAGCACACACATGATTGACTGGTCGGACCTGCTCTCAGTAATGTATGGGTGTTTACAAACTATACTTAAGTGACGTCTCTATAATCCTGATGTTAGTGTTATTGCTGTTAGAGTTGCATAACTGTCACCTTGATCAGATTATTACTAAAGGCCCTTTTCACAGCAGACACAGGTGTAATTAGTAACACTGACAGTTCATTTCTGCCAGATCCAGAGACAGACACGGTAGTTTATTCAGTGGTGAACAGGAAGTTGAGATTATTGTCATTTTGTGTCAGTAATTTGAACATCTCTACGTAGGTGTTAGCTTTACCCAGGGTTGCTGGCCCAGCGTGTAACCGTCTCTTCTCCATCATCCTCTAGAAGATCAGCAAATGCTGCCTCCAGATCCTCTAGCTGATGTATACGATGATCCACACACTCATCCAGCTCCTCCTGGACACACATACATGTTCATACACAGCTAATGTTCATTATCAAACCAGGACAAACACTCTACACACTGTCCTTGTGGTATGGCTCTGAAAATAAAGAGCAGTCCCTAAAACAGCGGGGCCCATCATACAGCAAAGCTTATGCTCCCACAGTTACCAGTAACAGTCAGAGTAGATTGTTGGCTGCACCACAACAGTGGGACCAGCCCTGCAATCACAAATGTCTGTGACTGAGTGACAGAGTTGAGTGACCATAGCTCAGCCATTGGTCAGCTGAATGCCATGTGACTGAACTGGCATTGACCACTGCTCTTTCAAAATGAACTGGTGCAACAGTCCATTAGGAGGCGTTCACAGTCTGCAGTGTTGCCAACCTAACACATTTGTCGCTAGATTTAGAGACTTTTTTTTTCTCAATAAAAAACTTGATGTCAGTTGTTTAAAATCTAGATATTTTTCTGAAACATTTACTGTTTTATATTCTGGTGGTACACTCACTCATCACAAACTCACTTGTGTGGCAACAAGTACTTACAAGTAATTACTACATACTGACACTCAGTGTACTGTATGTACACTGTTCTGTTACATGTGCTTGTATATAGTCCTCCCAGATACATCATTACTTTCTTATATGATCACCCACACCTGGTGAGGTCTGTGTTTACAGTCCTACTGTGTGTTTGTTTAGAAGAAGGTGGTTGGTGGAGGCGGACGGACTGTTGTGTAATTGTTTGCTGAAATCCATTCAGACATTAAAAAGTCTGACCTTATCAGCGTCAGGGCTGGGTCCTCTGAAGCTGTAGAGCTCCTTCAGGATGGCATACTCCTCCTTCACACAGAGACACAGAGCGAGGGTCAGTTCAAGACAAAGATGGTTTGTAATGTGTCTGTTTTTAGCTAATACACAAGCGACAGACTGGATTCAGTGTTGAGTAAAAAAGTGATTGTGTTCATAAACTTGTCTTAAACAGTTCTTATACATCTGATCAAATCCTGTTGCTGACTGTAGGTCAAACCAGAACAATCACATTCATGCATTTCAGGGCATCTGTGATGTAACATAATGATGTGACGTCTGAAGAGGTAAAATATGAAGCATCCTCAGGAGGCTTTGGCATTTTACCTACATGTTTAAGATAAACTGGTGAACCTGCTGAGCCTCTGGAACTTCAGACTAACATTTTCAACAGAGTTGGTGTTTTGAGTTTGTGTTTTTCCATTCAAACAGCAAGCTCTGTTGACTTGGAAGATGAGCCATGCCTACAGTTTCTCTCCACATACAGCTGATTATCACAGTTCATAATGAGTCACTGTTTCTAATCAAACGGCTTCAGAAAGGTACTGATCACATATTCTTGTTATTTGATGGCTCACGTTTTTTACTTAAATGTGAACAATTTATACACAAATGTGAATTTTCGATTGATTTTACAGAATCCAATTCAGCTTTCCGGTGTGGCCTGTTGGATCCTGACAAGTCTCAACTTAGCTCTGGGGAGGCATCAATCAGACAGACAGGTAAGGCAGGGAGAGAGAGAGGACTCAGCCTTAACACATGGTACTCGTTCTACCAGCTGAGCTACCAGTGCACTACCTACCTACTCATTTATTTTCACTTCTTATTTTTCTTCTTCTTTTTTTTTTTTTTTTTTTTTACTGTGCCAAGCCTTTGATGTGATTCCACTATGTTTTTTGTGATGGTTTTGTTTTTGTTTGTTTCCAAGTTGGGGGAAGTGAATGAATAACAGTCACTATCAATTCAAATTATTATCATTATTATCTGTTCATGTTCAATCAGTAATTTCATGATGATTTTATGAACTGAAAATACAGTAAGAGTCCTCAGTATTTGTAGATATTTGAGTTCAGGCTTGATTAAAAACAGTGTAGTGGCGGCCCGGTGGTCAAGTGGTTAGGGCGCGTACCATGTTGATGCTCTTAGCAGGGCAGTCACTGGTTCGACTCCCGACCGGTCCGACTCTTTCCTGCATGTCATTTCCCTCTCTCTACCCCCTTTCAGTCTCCACTAAGCTATAATAAAAGCATAAAAAGCCCCCAAAAAAAGCCCAAAAAAACAAAAAAAAAAACAGTGAAGAGGTGCGTGATGCGTGGCAGAGGTGTGTGGTGTGTGACCCAGTGCTGAGGGATGTACCTTTGTGTATAATTCCTTGAAGGGATTCTTACATGAGAAGAAATCCAAGTCAATGTCCAGGATGTACGGCTCTGTCTCAACTACAAATGCAGATATACCCTTGACAACATAACTGGTTGATCCTTCATCCTCCTCCTCCTCATCAACTCCCAAGCCTGCTCCCTTGCTCCGCTGCTCTTTGTTGACATTGCTGCCCTCTGCTGGTTGCAGTGAGTCAGTGGCTGTTGAGAGGGGCTCAGAGCAGCTGGCCTCCCCAGCCTTGTTGCACTTTGTCCGTTGTCTCTTGGCGAACCACCTCTGCACGTTCTCCTCTGTCTTATTCTCTGAAATCAAGAATCAGATGAAACAGCGTAAGACTGTGGAAGATGAAAATTTGTCCAGTCTCATCAGGGAACTGAAGAAATAAAAGATATGATACTGAAATCAGAGGAAATAGGACAGAAGAAAAAAAAACCTAAACTAAATTCAAACATTAAAAGGGAGAAAAGGAATATGATCAAAGATAAAATGACAAAGAAAAGAATTAAATTAAATACTCATCTGTACAGTTAATTTGGCAATTTTTTTTAACACTGGATGCCCTTCCTGATGCAACCCTGGGTAATTAATAAAGTAATAAAACAATAATAATATATCTGTAGGTATCAACAGGGGATGGACATGAGACCACCACAGCCCGGAAAACACCCTGCATGTAGTGTCAGTGCCTCCTTTTTAAGCTTCATCTGAATTATTGTTACAGGTTACAAGAAGAAAAAAGACGCCTTGATGACTAACCAGTGTGGTTTTAAGGGCTGACTGACATCCTTATTGTTTATTCCTTTAAACTTTGGCAACCTCTTGTTTTCCTGAAATAAAACTTTTTTCCAAACACACTGAACAATGTCTGTAATGTGTGTAGAAGTACAGAGGGCTGGGTACAGGGAGCTGCAGCCTCCCAGCAGCTTTGGCTGAACTTCAGGATGCAGAGAGATGACTGTGGACTTAAATGTGCCTGGGTCTCACATTTCTTACAGTGTTACAAATACAAAGAAATTGTACAAATGCACATTTGGGCATGTGAGTATATTTAGCCTACCCTTTAAAGAGGAGATGAAGACTGCATGCAGATGTGGGTCTATACAAGGAAGGCAGTGTTTGACAGGATAAGAACTTAATTCAGCATGTTTGGCTATTCATATTCTATAAGAGTGCAATCTCCATCCTCTGCATAAACTAGATCATAGGTTTGACAAAGATGCCTGGATTCACTAAAGAGAGTTCTGATCAATACATCCTATTTGTGATCAGACTTAAAATAATCAATCTGTATTATTTTTATATGTGCAAAAAAAGAAAAAGGGGAAAATGAAACAGGAACAGTAACAGCTCCCATTGTTTTAGAATGACTCAACATGGAGAAGGAGGGTAGTTCACTTCAGTCATCAGTGAAAAAAAACAGTGAACTCTCAGGTCTCAGGAGTGAAACAATCAAATGAAAAATAAAAAATAAGAAACACCAACAGTACAAAAACACCCACGCTGTGGACATAGAGATGACCAGGGGAAAGTATGAAGTGAAACTATACTGAACGAATATGACTTATGAAGGGAAAATGAACATACTTGTGAGTGATAGATGACTGGGTTTGACAGGATTCACTTTGAGCACATTCAGTCTGAGAGGTTTAGAGTTCTCCAGCTGCTCCTCACTAACATAAAGACCATCACTGAGGAAGTAGTTGTCTGTACTGGTCACCCTGCAGGTAGAGGAGAGGACGGACACAGGCAGAGGAGAAGAAGAAGGCGCACAGTTCATGAATGCTACATCATGAAGCTAACTGAAGAAGTTCAGTATGTTTCTGTTGCAGTGTTTCCTACCTGATGGTGGTGGTGGAGGAGTCTCTGCCCACAGCCATCCTGTGCTCTCCCTCTCTGATCTGCTGGGACCAGTATGGATGCAGCCATGCAACACAGGACACATGGCCGGCATACACCATGGGCATTATCCAGTTTTCTATACTCAACTCACTGAAAAAAAAGGAAACATAACTGTAAGATGCTGGGGGGTCCAACACAGTGACAATCTGACACTCTTCCATTCATTTCACCAGAATGTATAAAACATTTATTCTGTGCAGGGCTGCAAGGGACTGGAGCATTTAGCATCTCAGCATGTACTGGGTGAGGCGGACAGGTCTGCAGTCTGCTTCAGCAATTATCCTGTCTTTTATATTTTAAAGGTCTAAGTGCTTCACATATACATACTGTAAAGAATCAAAACGTTCAATCCATGGAAAAGTGCACGCAGCCCATATTCACAAACTGGGCCTTAAAAGGAGCCGTCAGGACTTAAAAAACTTGAAACAATGAAACAGTCATCAACCTCAGCTATGCCCCAGTGTTTCCCGTACACAGAACCATCCTGTGGCGGTGCGCCACATCTCCGCATTCATCTCCGCTCTTTCTCTGTCATTCTCGGACACACACAGACACGCGCACACGCACGCACGCACACACACACACACACAGACAAGTGCGCATATGCCAGCGGTGCACGGGAAAATCAACCACTGTTCATCACTGGTGCATGCACACACACTCGTCTGCAGACACTCTGCAGACAATGACTGACTCCACCGACCGCCACGACACTGTGACACCCAACGGTGTCAGTGGAGCACCACAGATTGCTGCCTGGTCTGTGGGAAACACTGATGCCCACTGCACAGCCCACCCAGACCAACCCAACCACCCATTCAAATAAAACACTGGAAAAGTGTAAAATATGGGACCTTTAAAGGACTACATTTTAAAAATCCAACAGCAACTTGACTTTCCAGAAACAATTTCCCTTATACAGTGGATCATGGATTTTCAAACTGTGAGCCCCCCCCCCCCGGGGCTGAGGGAGAGATGAGGAAAAGATCCTGCATGAGGTGAGAGGAACAGGCACAGAAAAGGGTTCTAAAAACAACAGGATGTTAAGTTTTTGTAGTTCGGCCCATCGATTCGGCCTTTTTGTCAACACAGTCGGCAGCTGGAGCTACAGCTGTGGCTGTGACACACAGCTCATGGAGGTAATTAAGGTTGTTTAAAACCTTTGTTGCAATTAGGGCCCGAAAATCATACTCCCTCTAAAACCTGCTTAGAAATCAAAGAAGAAACACTGATTGTAACTTCTGAATCACCATATTGTTCCATTTTCTTCAGTGTCGAAGTAATCCCTCCATCCTGTTCACTCAAGTTGTAGCTCACCGCTAACTACAGGACTCCATGGCAACATCATTCTTCTCATTTATATTCTCCAAATCATTAGCCAAGATAAAGACAACAACAGCTGTGACAAAAATAATTTCAGCAGGGGTGGGTGCCCACAGTGTCAGGCGTTGAAAACCCCTGCTCTATATAATTCATATGTTTGATTGTTAATACAAATATGTTTTCAGTGGGACTATTTCTTCAGTAAAAAGTAGGATCAATTTGGGAGATTGATAACACATTTATTGTGAAGCAGCCTTGGGTTCCTGTGTGGTTTGTGGAAACAGACATGGACACTGAGGCGCTGTTTTTCAGTGGATGTGGATTTTACATACTGCAGGGAGGTATGAGGGAGAAGGAAACAGTCACAGTGAGCTGATCAGAGTGAGAATGAAATGAGCTAGGTTGCTACAAATTGTCCTACCTAAACAGTTTCTCCTTATCAAAGACTGTGTCAGCAGACATGTTGACAGGGATCAGCAGATCAGGATGGGAGTCCAAGTGAACCATCTTTATGTTCTTCGCCGGGAGGTGTCTCGATGCAATGGCACGGTAGATGTGACACACCACCTGGTCAAAATACAGTTGAGTGAGCTAATTTAAGTTATCTGATCTGTTTTTTTTTTACTCTTCAATTTTCAACAAATAAAAAAAAAAAATACATAAATGTACAAACATACACAAGACAAATACCACAAATGAAATAAAACACAACACTAATTCAAGTAGTATGCCAGGCTCCTGGTACAGCACATCCATCACTTTCAAATCCCCTGACCCAGTAAACTTTCCAAGTTTGTATGTTCAGGAGAATTAATTAAAAAACAAACAGCTCTTGTTTTCCCTCAGCAGGTCATTTTTTTCTAAGGAGGAACATACAGACAGTTCCTTTAACTATTTACCAATACTTGGTCAGTTTACATTTTCCCATGATAATGCCATCCTCTGTTTTTCATGTAACAAACATATACAAAGATCAGCACCTTCTTTCTTATATTGTGTTTTTAATAAGAAAAACTTGGACTCTACAGTTCATTGTACTGAAAAAAAATCTCTTCTGTCATACATTTTTCCTCCTCCCAGAACTTGTGCATCTTATTCCCCACATGATGGAAACTGTTCTCTTGTATTGTCCACATTTAAAACACAAATCGGGGAGGTTAATATTAAATTTATTTTGCTTTAGTAATCTGGAGCACTTACCATCATTATCATTACTCTCATCATATGAAATGTCTTCCTGTAAATCTTCCCTCTAAACTCTAAATTTAGCTTCAGAAGACTCGGGGAACCCAGATATAAGTAAGTCATAAAATCCAGGTATTATTCTGTTTCCTGCACAGTCCTTAAAAACAGTTTGTATATTTAACTTTGATAACAGATTTGAGGGAGGAGGCAGCGAGCAATTTGGGAAATACATTCATATCAAAATATTGATTCTTCCGGTTAAGGAGACTGATAGAGGTGTTTAATTACTAGGCTCTTGCTTGATCTTGATCTTGATTCCATAATAGAATCGTAATTAGAGTTGAGTACATATTTTATATTGGGTATGTTTACACCTAACCCAAATCTGTAAAATAATTAGCAGATGGATTATGTCTCTTTTTAGAATTTAGTTATGGAAGATGTGGAATTATTAATTCTGTAGCCTAAAAATTTACTCAATTTATTGATCACTTCTAACAAGGCTGGAATGGACTTTTCCAGGTCTCTGAGTAAAACAATGACATCGTCAGCATACAAAGAGATATGGTGGCCTGTTTGGCCCATAGTTGTACCAGTGATCCCTGAGTAGGACTGTACAGCCATGGCCAGGGGTTCTATTGCTATTGTTAAAAAAAAGTGAGGATAAAGGGCATCCTTGATGGCATCTTTTGTGGATCTTACTTGGTTTTGATATTTTATTACTCTTAAGTATATCTGCACCAGGGACAGTGTATAACATTTTATCCATTTGCAAAAGTTTTCCAGGAAAGTGTTCAAGGACATCAAAGAGACCAATCAACCCTACTGAACACTTTCTCAGCATCTTATTGTGAAACCCTTGGCGACCCTTAATAAACCCATTTTGATCTTTCTCAGTTATCCCAGGAAGAAAACCCTCAAGCCTTTTAGCAAGAAATTAACACCTTCATGGTTGAATTAAAAAGGCTTATTGATCTTAGATTTTCACCTCTGTTGCAGGGTTTCCTAAATCGCTGTCGACCGATGAATCAGGCAGCCATAAAATTGACTCTTGTTGGCGACGCCTGATGCAGTAGTAATTACCAAGCTACGAGCACGACAATAACAGATAAGAGAGCAATAAAATAGCCAAGATGGAGAAATTTGCCCAAGCAAAAATTGGCAGCTTAGTTGCAGCATTTGATAAAATGAGTCTGGGCTCAGATTACTGGAGGTTCAGGATAATTTAGCCCCGATTCACCACTTCCTACAAATGGAGGAGAATTCTAGCTCATAAGCAAGCTGGTACAGGTTTTTAGTTACAGATCCTTTTCACTGATGGGATACTGATGAGGATCACAGTGATCATTTCAAACTGTCTGATGTTTGCAAAACTCTGGACGGTTATCACTCTGCTTTCTCAACTAAGGCTGCAACCAAGGATTATTCTGATTACTTTCATTAATGTGATGATTATTTTCTTGATAAATCAATTTATCATTTTGTCAGTAAAATTTCACAGAATGAAGCAATTTTTTCATGTAGAATGTTTGTGCTAAAACAGATGACAATCTGTTAAATCCCACTTTCCAGTAAATTACAAAAACAGATCTGATTAAATTGTCCCTTCATAAACGTTCAGTTATAGTGTAAGTCACATTTCAGTATAATGTGGCAATATATCTCATTTAATTGTTTTCCCGAGTGGGACCTGGTCACATTTTGGCCTGTCACTGTATTTGGCTAACGTTACAGCTAGCTCAGGAGGCAAGCACACAGGCAGTGGTTTTGATCATTTTAAGCGCAACTCTTGAGAAAAAACACGGTGGTACAGTTGTATATTAGAGCTCCACTGACACAGAAAGCAGCCTTACGTCGTGGTGGTCCTCCACTATCCACACCGGCAGCTCCTTGTAGAGCCTCTTCAGCGGTGCACAACTCATCCTAACAGGCGGAACTAAGGTTTGCTCCGGCCGTGAAAGTGACGTCATCATGAAACGTGACTTTAGCGAATTAACGCTGCGCTTCGCATCCGCATCTGCATCCGCATCTGCATCCGCATCTGCATCTGCATCTGCATCTGCATCTGCATCCGCATCTGCAGCAGCACACTGTCAAACTGTTTCGTCAGACTTGGTTTGATATTTCCACCCAGCGGAAACAGCTGAAGCCATGCAACTACATTCAACAAGCCGGCATGAGGAAACTACCGGAAATGACGCCGACAATTGTTTTTATGTCCGGGTAGAAACAAGCGTCAGGATAAGTGATTCCCTGGGTCAAATGATATTTAAAAAAGGAGGAAACCGGAGACAAAATTTTGAATGTTAGGTAGCAGCCGGCAGCTTTTTGATAGATATCTAGAATCTAATGCTTATTAACAACCAGTTTTGAGATGTACCTTTTCCAGCATTTTAAATGAACTGTTACTACACAACAAGTTCCTTTTAGCATACAAGGGCCATGAGCATTTCTACTTAGAGCTGATGCAAAGGCAACTGTATCAGAATGTTTTATTACCAAGTAGGTTTCCACATACGAGGAATGTGTTTTGGTGTTTTGGTGAAAAGCTGTTAACATAGTAAGAAGGAAAAAATGTACATACACAAAGATGAACCGTATGTTGTAGTCTGCTTATTACTTGAGAGAGGCTGAATCTTGATTATTTTGTTTTTGTTTTGTCTTCTTTCTTCTAGATTATATATGTTTATATACTAAATATTTAAACTGCCCTTCAATGTGTTCATTTAATATCACTTAATTCCTAATTAATTTATTACATGTAGAACACAAAAGTGCCACTGATTAGTTCTACCTCTAAGACGACTGTGTTTCAGGCAGGAACCAAAACAGCAGGGTAGACAACTAGAAACTGAACTGATGATATGAGGCAGATACAGCAATAATATACAGTTTATATCATGAACTGAATGACCTTAGTTCAAGAATATTTTTCATTATAATATAATTGTAATGACTGGAATGTGAAAGGTAGTACCACAGCAAATTATCACTGACTACAAAGTCATTGGTTTAGTCTCACTGTTGTTTTCATGATAAAGCTCCTAAAATCCACTGCACACTATTACCTGTACAGGAACAAAGAGACGGTTAATGACTTGTTGGTGCAAATAATGGAGCATAGCAAATAGACTTTATTCTCAGGAGTTGGTCAAGACCAAACCAGAGCTTAAAGGAGGGTGACTATTTAACTATGTGTAAAATAGCAACTGGATGTTAACACAGCCGTAACATCTTTATTAGGTAATATGTCAAGTGTTGTTTACAGCCTGCTCTGCTGACCCCAAGTGGCAGAAAAAATAAAACAGATATTACTGCTTTAAAATGGCCTCAAACTGAAATAACAGACTATAAACTTTAAACTTGATTATTAAAGTTACAGGTCAACAATTTTAATTCAGTTCAATTCTGCTACAAAACTACAATGTCTCATGTATAGGAGATTAATTCACTGAGTAGCTGACTTTAGAAATGAAACACAGGAGTCGATGGTGATAATGAAACTAGGAGAAAGGCTGTGAAAACACAGAAAAATACATCATAAAAATAAATAAGCTTCCCATCAGCTTGTGTAATCAATAACTCATCCACCTCACACATACACACAAACGGAAATTTAACTTCTGAAAACCTTCTTCTTTATCATCTTAGAGACCAACTCTGTCAGTGGAACCAGCGTTCCCTGTATGGATGTGTGATGGGATTTATTCAGCATGTGTGTGAGCGAAAGTCTGCTTACCTTTGATCTTGGTGGCCTCTGAGAGCAATGGAAGGCTTTGATCTCTCCCCATCCTCTCCTTTTGGTTTGGACCACAGCCCATAGGAGATGACAGCAGGACGATGAGTGGAGGTAGCAGAAAGAAGAGGGATGAGTGGAGCGAGGAAGAAAGACAGAGAAAAGAGCCAGATTAAAAGTACTGCAGCAAACGCTAAGACCTCCTCTCAGGGTGGAGCTGATGCTACCTGCTGTATATGCCTCGGTACCTTGACATTAAAAAAAAAAATCTTTATTTTCTCACCTCTACTCCGTGTCTATGCCTGGCAGTTCTATCCTCACCATTTATGTTTTGTTTGTCCAGATTTTGAGATATTTGTCTCCGGGTTTTCTGTCTTCATCCCAATACAGTGGAGTGAACGCAGCAATGAAAATAGTCAAGAAACCTCACACTTTCTCTGAAAAATCCACACAACACACTGGCAGCAGTTTTTGTAGGGATTATTTCTTAAGTAGAAAGCAATTCCAAAAAATGAACAGTATAGGAGCTCAGAAAAAGGGTTATGGTTGAGGTTCAGTCTGTAAAATGCTGATGACCACAGTTTCAAAACTCATAAAAGATCATAACAAGATAATAATGATAATAATATATTTTATTTATATGTGCCTTTCAAGGCACTCAATGACACCTTACAACACACAGTAAAAGAAGATAAAATAGCAAGTACAGGGCATAAAATACAAAATAAATTACAGTAAATATAATTGTATAGAATAAAGATGATACTCTTGTGTTGGAGTTAATCAGAAAAGGAAAGTTTAAACATTTAAACATACAACAATATCTGATGTTAGGAGTCTTTACTAACTTTCTGCTGTGATGATGATGATTCTGCTATATTTGCTTTTGTCTGCACTTGTTTCATTGTCTGTACCATTTTCTTTCCTTTTTTTTTCATTAACAGGAAATTATTCAAGTAGTGCACTGACGAAGAACAATCAAACTGTGACTTGGGAAGGGGTCAAGGAGAGTGAAAATATTTTGCCAAAGATTCAGTAACTCAAGTTTTTGTTTTCCAAGATGTTTCTGGATCCTTCTTACAGTGAAACAAAAAGTGAGAAAAATCAAGTGTAATATCAGGTTTTAGTCAATTCTACTCCACTGCTGCCCTCATAATCAGCTCTGAACACCTTGGAGTTTTTTCTCCCTTGAATATTTGTTAATAAAAAGTTCCTGTTCAAACAAGAAGATCATCTTCTCAGTTTAATTAGGCAATGTTCAAATCCTACTCCCTTAAGTCCATCTTAAAATAATCAAGTTGCTATCAGGACTACATGGTATTTCCACGTAATTTATATGGTCAAGAAGCAAAGGAATCCTGTGGGCTGTGTGTGATGTTTGTGGAACCTCTGACATTTCACATTTTAGGATTTCACATTGGAGGGAAACAAGCAACCCACTAAAGAAATACACTATAGCACAAGTAATGTGGCTACACCCTACATACAATCAAGAAGTTTCACTCTTCCTTTGAACCAATCTGTTAGCTGTTACACGGACAAGCTAATGCATGTGTATAAAAAAATACAACATGCAGATTATAGTATTTGATAATGAAATATATTTAAGCAAGTCATTGTTTCCAGCAAGATTACAATGCTGTCTACAATGTGATTTACATGAAATGATGCTTACACAAATTACTGTTAGGCTATATGTGATACCTGTTATTTTAATAATGGTGGCGTTTTGGTTTCAAAGTGGCAGCTCCCAGGCCACAAAGTCTGCAGACAGCAACAGGTGAACACGTAGCAGGTAACAAGTAAAAGGTATGAACAGATAGACTGTCACAGCTAGGGAACAGTCCTGTAAGTATACTGAGGGAAATTAATGACTATTTATTACAAGAATCCATTTTAAACACAAGCCATATTTTTCCAGAAGGCATTTGTTTTTTTTTTTAGCTGAATAAATTTAACTGACTTAACCATTATATTACCTGACAAGCTGCTGAGGTCGCAGGTGAGCAGGTCAGGTGATCAGTGGGAGCAGGACAGGTGAGACACAGCAGGGTCTGGAAGGACAGAGGAAGGTCAGTGGAAGCACAAAACACTGGGGGGCAACAAGCAGCCAAGCTGGAGATGGCAGGAGAAGAGGAAGAAGTGGAGGCAGGCTCGGGGCGATGGGGCTGTTTGTCCTTTGGTTTCTCATTTTTCTCTGTTCCAATATTCCTGCTCTCAAGTTTTGTTTTAGTTATAGTGGGAGCAGGGCGGCTGCGGCTCAGGAGGTGCAGCGTGTCGTCCATCGTTCTGGAGGTCAGTGGTTTGATTCCTGGTGAGATGCTGAACCCCAAACTGCCCCAGACGCATCATCATAGTGTGAATGTGCGGGTATGGTAGAAAAGTGCTAATGGGTGAATGTGGGTGGTGGATAAGACTAGAAAACTGCTGTATACAGTAAGTGCAGTGGGTTTAGTTTTGTACTGTTAGCCACTGCGTGGTTAGGCCACAGCCTTCCCCTGTCCTTCTTTAGGCTGGAGCCTCCATCTACCCTTCTTCAGAGCTGTGAGTTTTTTCTTCTGCAGTAAAGCAGTTCAGGGTAACAAGCAGTATGGTTTAAATCTCATTTCCAAAAATTCACCAGCTGGTTATTCTAATATTAATATACTGTGAGGCAGCACTTCACTGATGCTCATATAATTATGGTAGTAATTGATGAGTGTACAAGGAAGCTCCTTCACCAGGGTTACATATGATGACACTTACACATCATTTCTCGGTCTGAAGCTTATGTTTAATCTGCGGGCTAAACTCAGTTGTACTCAACGGGAAAACTGACTGTTATCAGCTTCTAGGAGCGAGATGCTCTTGGAGGGGCTGTTTGAGGCGTGTAATTCTGTGTGCATGAGCGAGTGTGTGTATGTGGTGTGTGCTGGACACGTTTATGATGGATCACTTTAATGAAATTTGCTCAGTGCTTTTCATCCATTCGCTAACACCCCACTGTTTCCAATCTCTCTCTCTGTCTTTTTGCCCTTTCTACCGACTCTCCTTTATTCTGCTTTCATTTCACACTGGCTCTGAAATGAAAAAGTGTAAATTGTTTTTCCTTCTGATCAAAAGGATGAAAGCAGGGATACGCCTGGCTTTGCTGATTGCATTAGATCGGAAGTGAATAGAAGGACATAGATTTGGAAATTCCTGAATCATTTTTCCCCTCACAAAATAACATCAGGCATCAGAGTTCAAAGGGACCGATTTCAATGGAGTCCTTGGCTGATTCACTGTTTGTGTGCCAGTGCGATGTTTGTGCTGTCACCTCTGGTTAGAAAGACATACCAGGATATATATTTTTTATTTTTAAAAATAAAAACAGGATCTGGTTCAGCGAGTGTCACACATCTCAGATTTGACACAGCTTGAGTGATTTGATATTTATTCAGTTCATTTAAATAAAATCAAACATTTAATTTTTAGAGGGCAGCAATTAATCTACAAATGTGATTTTTGTATCAAAATGATTTTTAATCAAACATTACAGTCAGATCCATCTGTGTGGTAGAACGGGGTTAAATACCAAAAAGCATGTGTTGGGGAAATGTTTATTAAAACCAGTGTCATGTTACGTCACAGCTTCAGTAAATAATACAGTTGTTTTGATGCTTCACTACTGTTCAATGAACTATCACGATGAAAACAGCTGGGGTCACAATATTTTTTGGCAGGGCCGTAACAGTGGGGACAGTCCTTTAATCACAAATGTGGCTGAGTGATTATAATTCCACAGCTGTTGTTCAGCTGAATGTCACATGACTGAGTTGGAGTTTCCTCATTGGCTGTTGCTCTTTCAAAATCAACTAGCTCAGAGTTTCTTTTTGGAGGGTGTTTCGGCCTGCTGTGTGGCCAACTTAGCTCATCTGAAGCGAACTGAGGCCACGTCTCGAGTAGGTCTCAGTTCAGTCTGAGACCAGCCCGCATTGTGTATTTTAGTCCTTATATGCTATTGCACTGAGACGCACAAAAAATCATATGGATGGAACAGTAGACGCCGGTTATGACAGTGTCCACACTGAGCACAGAGAGGAGGAGAGAAGCAATAAATCGGCTGACACTGGGTGACACCAGGCAGACTGCGAATAGCCTATCCAGCCATATACTAGGTCTTGTTTTTGTAGCCCACCATCTCAAGGTCACACGGTAACTACTTTGTTACCCCTGGAATAGTTGTATAGATATAATAATCATTTCTCCTGTGCAAATATATTAGTTTTGTAATCCTTAGGTGAACAGTTTTACAGTTTAAAGATGATTTAAGACAACAAATAAACTGTCAGTTATCCCAGTGGGGCAATTCGTTGTGCAGTCAGCAGTAACTACTCAACCATCAAGCAGACAATAAAAATTGAACAAAAAATACAATATGATAAAATACTACCTGTTTCATATAGCTTCTACTTGAATTTTACTTATTTATTTATTAGTCCATTTATTTATACATCTTAGCCTGTTTTATAACTTGGATATATACTTCTATTTTCTTTTCTTTTATTTTATTCTCGTTTTCTCTTCCAGTAATTTTATTCCAATTGTTCTATCTCTATTTTTACTTCTTTTTAATATTCCACCATTTATCATTTTATTTACCTAAGTCCACCTCCTGTCTTTCTGTATTTTATTATCTTATATATTTTATCCTTATTATTTCTCCTTTTTCTCATTTTAAATACCCGACTTTTTCATTCATTCACAATTTTATTTCAGTTCTTTTTATCCTGCCTCTAGTGTTTCCTCTTGCAATTATGAAATATGAGATGTATGATAGTGTTTCCATGGTTCCTGTTTTTCTTACGATCTTCTGTCTTTTCACTGGGGTGTGTGTGTGTGTGCATAACCCTGAGTTATTTAAAAGGCCAATGGCAGCTGGAACAAATGAATTCTTTAAGTCTATTTGTCCTGCATGTTGGCAGATTATATCTGCAACCAGATGGAAGCAACTTGAACTCCTTGAGCAGGAGGTGGCTAGGATCAGTCAGGATTGACTGGGCTCTCTTCAAAGTCCTAACCTTGTACACACGAGTGAAGTCCTTCGGCCTCACCTGCAATATTGCTGCACACTTGACGATACCCTACAACGTTTCTATTTTAAAGGTTAAGTGAGCCATACCAGCTGGCAAAGGACAATGTGAGGACAAAAAACGTAAAATTTTCCACACAGTATCCACCTGAAGCTTGAAGGTCAGCTTGTCATCAAACACATCATTGATCACTACGGGTTAGATGACCATGGAAATCTTCCTAAAATCTATTGTCATCGCTTTAGTTTTAGACACACTGATGTCCAAAAAGAACAACTTGCACCAGTCTGTGGATTTTGCCACTACAGGGCCACAATCAGGGTCATCACTGCTGAGGAGAGACATGATCACTGAATCATCAGTGAACTGAATGTCACATCAGTGACCTTCACATGTTGCAACCTTCCAGTTAAGAAATCCATCAACCAACATATGAGGCCAGGATTAATGTTCTGGAGGCTCTTCCTGCTAAAAAGTGAGGCTGGATACAATTAAAAGCTGAGGAGAAATAACTGAAGATGAGTTACACAAAAGTCTTTGCACCCTCTAGGTGTGTCGGAATCATGTTTTTTTTTTCCCTCAATATGTTTCTTGATTTTTCTTATTTTCTACAGACACAACACACACACTGTGCTGTCCTCGGTATATTTTCTCTATATACTCTGACAGCCAGCTAAACTCTTCCCTAACATCAAAACTCTGAAGACAGTTGTCCCACGTACACAGGTTTATTGATGTTGCAAGGAAAGTGTGAAAGTGAAACATACAGAAGCATGGGCGAATCAGTGATATGCTAGTCTTGAAACATAGGCAATTTCAAAATGTAAATTCCATCAACTTAAATCTTCAACATGAATGAAATCTCATTTCTGCTGTTACATGTTGTATTCCATGTGTATTCAAATTAAGACTGTACTGTAAGAGATCGTTTTATCCGGTAAATCATTTTCCATTCATTCATTCACATAATGTAACACTAATAATATATTATAATAATGATATATGATCTGAGATGATACTATAGAACAGTGAATACATACCAACGATGCTGCGTTAGGCATATGATGTAGGAAGATACAGCTGTAATTAGCTCAGATATGAAGACAACCTTGAAATCGCTGAACCATACTTAAAGTGAGTTTACTTCCTGACTACGGGTCATGCAACATGACAATTAGCACCTTGGAGGGTTGCCAGATTTTGTAAAACTGGTCCATTTTATTATGTAAAATATTGGTAAGATATTCCAGAGGAACCAGCGCTAATGCAACCTCACACCAACCCTTAACCAAAGGGCAGGGCCCTTATCACTACTCCACTGTTACAGTACATTTTTCCTAGCAACAAAGGTAAGGATATTATATAATCTTTTGCAAGCCATGGTGGTCAGGAGTCTGCTTGAAAGGCCCAAAATCAAAAGATTGGATCCATTTCTGAGTCTTTACCGAATATTTTTTATATTTCGCATCATATGTCAGACCAATATTTTTGTAATTTATGACAAGACCACAGGCAATGGGTTAAAGTACCTTTTTCAGTTTTGCACTGAAGACACAGAGGAGAAAGTGATGGGGTAAAGGAATGCCCGCGACTAGGGGATATATGTAACCTATGTATTATTGTAGACAATTCCTCCTCCCACACTCCTCTAATCAGTAGAGGGCATGCAACATATTACGTCATAAAGCAAACTAAGAGACACCTTCCCTGAATGTTGAAACAGTATTTTCTCCACAGCAGAAACTTCAGGGTGTTCAGTAAGGGTTGTACACCTAGTAATAAAATGCCTTATTTGTAAGAAATGAAAGAAGTCTTATTTTGGGAGCTGATATTTCTTTATCAATTGTTCAAATGACATTATATTATTATCTGAAAAAAAGTCCCCAAGTGTGATTATGCCTTTATTATGCCATTGCTGGAAGGAAGGGTCCAACATTCCTGGCAAAAAGTCAGGATTGTTAATTGTTGGAGTGAATTTGGAAGTTAGTTTGAGCCTCCCCTCCATATGACGGACTAATCTACACACCTTCAAAGTTTGTACAGTTATCTCTTATGTTCTCATAATCTTTGAAAAATAATAAATCTAGTAATCTACATACAAGACAATTCGATGTCTAGCCAAATAGAGCGTGATTTATTACGTATCCACTCTCATATAAAACCGCAAATGGGCACACAGCTGGTATATTTCTATATTGAGCAAATCTGAACCTCCCAGTGAACCTGGCAGCTGCAATACTGCCATTTTTAATCTAGGTCTACGTTTGCTCCGTATGAAGGCGCTGAGCCAGCTGTTTATATCTTTTACCGTTTATATCTTTTCGAAAACAATAAAGAAATCATTTGAATGGGATAAAGCAACCTGGGTAATATGTTCATTTTTATCAGGGCTATACATCCTAACCAGGAGACAGGGAGTGAGCGCCAACATTCTAGGTCTTGTCTTATTTTTCCTAATAATGGAACAAAATTGGCTTGATATAACTGACTAAATAAAGGGGTGATGAAAATGTTACCGGCGCCAGAGCTAGGGGTCTCTGGTCCGGCAGCATGAGCTACTCAGGCGGCGGCACTGAGCGGCTGTGGATCCAAACACATGACACGAGAGCTGTTAGCTCATGCTACTGCTGCTCAGCGGGTTTATTCTCTGCACACGCGCAGAGCGTTCACATTTCATAAACACAACATGGCAAATACCATACCAATTACTCTCAGAATAGTATTACTAAACAATAACTAATATCCAACAACATTTATGGTCGGAACTACTCACACACACGTACACACTCACTCTTGTTTAACCGACCTTTTGCGGGCGGGAACGCCCGATAATAAACCACAACGATAAAGTACATATTTCAACATTCTACCATGCTTAGCATCACTTCACGGCTTTGCCGTATGTTGTTACATTGTTTAACTCAACAAAACAGTACAAATAATACATTTTACATACCTGTGGATCCAAACACATGACACGAGAGCTGTTAGCTCATGCTACTGCTGCTCAGCGGGTTTATTCTCTGCACACGCGCAGAGCAAAGCAGAGCAGAGACTATTTGCTTGGACCCACTGGTATTAGAGCACCCTCTACTGGTGCAAAGTGGTAATGCTTCTGTTAAGGTTCAAATAAAGGTTCGAATATTAAAATGAAAAAGAGGGGGTGTCTGTTAATATAATAAACTATATGTGGCTATTCCAGACCCGCTACACTCTCCCCTGCTTCAAGAGATGTCTCCGGACATCTAGAACCAAACTAACAAAAATATTAAAGGAAAATGTGTCAAAACAGTCCAATTGTCAATGTACAGGTGTGTATGTGTACAGTCAAGTTTGGTCTAGTCTGTTCTTCAAGTCTTTGTGTGTCTCTAGCATGTCCACGCTGCTTGCGCAGGGTAGAAACAATGTTCGGGGACAGCTGGGTAAAAGGAGGATATGGGACATGGATTGAGGGGTAATGGGAGATGAGACATGGGGTAAGGGCCATAGGCGAACGTCAGGTTTGCTCCTGGTCCCCAAGACTGGTATGATGGTTGTCCAAGACGGTCATATGTGAGCATTTCTCGGGGTCTCTGTGCTCGAACTGACCTCCTCACAGGTTGCACTTCCTCCTCGGACAATTCCATTGCACGCTCCTCATTGTCCTCTTGCTCTCTTGAATCAGCCTCCTCCGCAGTGTCATCAGTTATGTGTTCTCCTTGCACTTCCTGAGCTGGTGGTGGAACAGCTGCCAGCTGGTCTGGTGTCTGCACTGGATCTGGGACGGTGACAGGATCATGTTGTTGTTGTTGTTTTGCCATATCTGTTACCTGTCTCTGTGGTTGAAACTCTGGAGCTCTTGGTCGGAGCTCAGCTGGTGGGTTAGACTGAGGACTTGCAGGTCTGACTCTCCTCCTGCTATACACTGGTATTGTTCGAAGACGATATGTATATTCCTCCTCTTCCTCAGAGTGCTCGGACTCCTGGTCTACTGTCTCCCTGTTGTTTCTGTAACAGTCTGTCTGTCTTTGTCTCTTTCTAGGTGCGGACTGACTCAGTGGGACTTCCAAGGGCAAATCATTAACAGGTAGCAGCAGGTTGCGATGCAGCACACGGAGAGTGCGTTCTCCTGTTTCTGGCTGAACTCTGTAAACAGGTCCGTCTCCGATCTTTTCAACCACTCGATGAACCTTTTTCTCCCAATAAGCTCTAAGTTTGCCCGGACCACCTCTCTCTGACAAATTCTTGACAAGCACACGATCTCCAGGCTGCAGTGTAATACCTTTAACATGCTGATCATAATACTTCTTTCCCTTAGCTGAACTCTTCCCACTGTTTTCTGAAGCAATTTTGTATGCTTCCTGCATGCGTGAAGCCCATTTCTGTGCATACTCTTGCCTGGACCGTGGCTCCTCTTCAGGTTTCAAGTCAAAGAGCAGATCTACAGGCAAACGTGGAGCTCTACCATAAAGGAGAAAAAATGGTGAATAACCTGTTCCCTCATGTCTTGTACAGTTGTATGCGTGGACAATGTGAGGTAGGTGATCCTTCCACTTTGTTTTTTTCTCCTCCTGCAGAGTGCGGAGCATCTGTAGAAGTGTCCTGTTCAGACGCTCGACAGGATTCCCCTGCGGATGGTAGGGGGTGGTTCGTGAGTGGGAAATTCCTGCGAGCTGCTGGAGTCTCTGGAAGAGACTGTTTTCAAACTCCCTGCCCTGGTCATGATGTAGCTTTTCAGGGTAGCCGAAGCGAGGGATAAAGTCATAGAAGATTTTCTCAGCTGCTGTTCTGCCAGATTTGTTTTTTGTGGCATAAGCTTGACCAAAGCGAGTAAAGTGATCTACCAGGACTAAAATGTACTCATAACCGCCTTTACTCTGTTCAAGATGTAAATAATCAATTGAGATGAGCTCAAATGGGGCACTGGTTGTTATAGAACCCATAGGTGCTCTCTCTGGGATGTTTGGCTTTTTTTGTTTAATACACTGACACTGGCGAATGACATAATCTTCTATGTCCCGTTGCATAAAAGGCCAATAAAACCTTTCTCGTGCTAAATGTATGACTTTGTCAGCGCCCACATGTCCCATGTCATCATGCAGGTGTTTTAACACGGTGGCCTTCAGTTTACTGGGGAGAACCAACTGTTTCCTCTGTCCTGTCTGTCTGTACAAAATTCCGTTGTCAAGTCTGAGTCTGTTCCATTCATGTACCAGCCTGCGTGTTTCTCGTCCCATTTGTCTCTTTCCTTTATCCTGAGGACTCCATCCAGTTTTCTTCAGGTTTACCACCTCACAGATGGGAGCATCTTCTTTCTGTGCAGCTCTGACACTTTCTGGGGTGATCACCAGGGTGCCTCCAGTGTGTGTGTCACTTACATCAGACTGTAGCTGTAGTGCATCCACCCATGGCACATCACTGTCTTTTACAGCTTTGTCCCCCTGCCAGATGGCAGAGACTACATCAGGGGACACGGTCTCTGTGTACTCTTTTAGGTGATCAACAAGATGCACTGGGTGTCGTGACAGGGTGTCAGCATCAGCGTTTGACTTTCCTGGCCGATATTTGATGGTGAAATGAAAGTCGGCTAACTCTCCCACCCAACGATGTCCGACTGCGTTCAACCTGGCTGAGCTCAAAACATATGTAAGGGGGTTATTGTCCGTGTAAACTGTGAAAGTGGGGGCGTAATAGAGGTAATCTCTAAATTTATCACAGATTGCCCACTTTAATGCCAGGAACTCAAGCTTGCTAGAATGGAGATGGTAGTTTTTCTCAGCGGGTGTGAGTGTTCTGGAGCCATAAGCAATAACCCGGAGCTTGTTTCGCTGCTGTTGATAGAGCACAGCACCCAGACCTTCATTAGAGGCATCTGTGTGGAGTACAAAAGGTAAGTCATAGTCTGGATAAGCCAAAATGGGCGGACTGGTTAACATATCCACCAGGCGTGATACTACCGCACTGTGATCTGGTGTCCAATAAACAGGTGTTCTGGATGTGAGCTGACCACTCTTAGTATTTTTTGACCTAACTTTGGTAGCTCTCTGGCTAGGCTCACTAGGACTCTCTATTAGCTGAAACAGGGGTCTTGCTATCCTAGAAAAGTCCTGTATAAATGTTCTGTAATAGCCTAAAAAACCTAAGAGGGCTCTGACCTCTCCCACATTCTTTGGCTCTTGCTCTTTCAAATGCTGAACTGCCTCAATATCTTTAGGGTCAATCTGAACACCTTCATGAGTCACTAGGCGTCCTAAATATCTGACCTGGCTTTTAAACAGTTCACATTTTTTTGGACGTAATTTGATACCATGCTCTCGCAGGCGACAGAGCACCCGTCTCAGATCTTCAACATGGTCCTGGAAAGTCTTGGAAAAACAGAGAACGTCATCCAAATATGGAGAACAGCACTCGTCCCTTAACCCATGAAGAACTCCCTCCATACATCTTTGAAAAGCCGCTGGGGCATTTGTTAGACCAAATGGGAGGCGGGTCCACTCATAAAGCCCCCAGGGTGTGCTAAAGGCAGTCAGATGTCTGGAACTCTCATCGACAAAGCCTTGATGGTATGCACTACCCTGGTCAAGTATGGAGAACCATGAGTACCCCCCCAGACTGTTTAGCAGATCTTGGATGCGTCGAAGAGGGTGGCGGTCGGGGATGGTTTTCCGATTCAAGCCTCTGAAATCAATGCACAGACGTAAACTCTTGTCCTTCTTCCTAACACAGACCACTGGAGATGAGTAGGAAGAAGACGACTTTCTGATCCAGCCCTGGTCAAGCAGATTTTGGACATAGTCCTTCACCTCTTTGTACAAGGGCTTAGGAACAGAGTTGTAGGACGTTTGCACTGGTGTGTCATCCTTCAGATGGATTTTCAGTTGCAGGTTTGGGATGCACCCAATGTCACAATCATCTTTGGCGAAGACATCTGACTCCTCATACAACATGTCTCGGACTATGTTTTGTTCATGTCTCTCCAGATGCGACACATCAACAGGGGGGTGCCATCTCTGTCTTATTGTGTCTTCTGCCTTGCGTTTCTCACTTGTTCCTCTGTGTTTGTCTGTGCTAACCTGAGCTGAGGCTGTGTTAACAGTGTTAGGGGATGTGGGTTCTAACCCACCTGGAAAACAGTTCACTGGTTTAATTTCAGTAACTTCCTCTAATGTTCCTAAAACTGTTCTCTTAGAGAGGTAGATGTCGTGCTTAGTGGGGTTTTGAACAGGTATCTTAACAATTTTTGAGGACCCACTTGGAACATCAACTAAGGCCTGAAACAAATCCAACCCCTCAGGACAGTTACTCACTAAGTTGGGTTGGAAGAGCATAACCCCACCCTCTGGCCATTCTCTGACTCTACATCTCACCTCACAAACCTGCCCTGCGGGAATAGTGAAACCCATCTTCCCTGTTCTCACACTGCACTCTACCACAGGCTCACCTGTGTTCAGCATCTGACAAGTAGAAACTAGGGCTTCTACAGCACTGTCATTTATACTTAAGGTTTCTTTTAATAAAGCAGAAATATCAACCTCACTTCTCTGTTCTTTGATTATCTCAACTAAAACATTGCTGCCTAAGAGAGGACAGTTGAGACAGTTCTGGCTGATTAGCATTGGCACTTGAATGGTGACATATCCACAGCGTATGTTACCAATTTGGAGTTCGACATCTGCCCACCCATCAAAGGGGACATCGGTGCCATTTGCTGCAGAAATCACCAGCGGCTCATCGAGAGGGAGAGATTCAAGTGGCTGGATTTCGACATGGGGGAGTGCTTCTTCCATCCAGCCTCTCCCCACCATTGTCACTTGAGCCCCTGAGTCAAGCAACATCTGGAGAGGAACACCATTGAGAGTACATGAGACCATACATCGCTTTCCTATGAGCTGTGCTAAGTGTTTCTTTGTTGGTGGTTGACACTGTGCTTTTGTCTTTACAGGACTTGTTGCCTTTGACATGCTGGGTTGGGCTGGGGGTTCCTTAGCTGTCACGGTCACTGGCTGCCCCTCTCCAGTGACCTCATCCCGTTTCCCGCCGTCCTCCTTTGAAGACAGCCAACCGCCCGATGTCCAGCTTGGCCACATACGAAGCAGTGAGGACAACTCATCTTGCCCTGCTGAACACAACTGCTACATCTGCCACGGGCTTCAGGTGTTGGTGGCATTGGCTGGGCTGTGGCTGCGTGTGTGTTCACAGGGGTGGCAGTGTCAGCAGGCCTCACCACTTGAGCCAGTTGTTTGGTCAGGGAGGACACCTGTGCAGTCAATTCTTTAATAGCGACACGGTTAGCCTGTAACTCAGTATCAACTCTAGTCTGCTTAGTTGAGTCACTACAGTCGAGCTGCGCTGGGCTCACAGTCACTGGTCGGTTTTTAGCTACTGTGCCAAAGCGTCGGAGTCTCTCTGCCTCCTCACTGGTAGACTTAGTGATTTGGTCCAAAAGAAAGTCATCACTGACCTGCAAGTCTGTGAGAAGAGGTTTGAGATCATAACGAACATGGTTATTTTTCTCATTCAGACCTTGATACAGAGTGTGGAGAAAGGTGCCCTGAACCAGCTTTTTGTCGTAGCTAAACTCTGCACCAGGTTGTTGTGACTCAAACAAAACACGCTGCTTTAAACCCATTATTCTGTAGAGAAATTGCTGAGGACTCTCTTTGTCCTGTTGTTTAGCATTACTTAGCCCTTGAAAAAGTTCAGTGCTGCTTTTATCCCTAATATGTGCGCGGAGAAACCGCTTTAGCTCATCAACAGTTAGATCACTTTTATTTGTTAACATTTCTCGGAATGTACCCGGTTTTATTATTTTCATTACTGTGCGAATTACCTCTGACTCTGTAAAGCCTTCCTGTATTCCTTCTTCAATTTGTTTACACAGGTTACTGTATGACATCTCAGACCCAACATCAGAGATTTGTCCACCATGTAATTTAAATTCCCTGCGTGGGAGCAGAGCTGCAAAATCATTCACTCTCAATACCTGATCTCCCATGCTGGATGACAGACTTACTCTACCATGGGGAGATCCATCAACACCTGCGGTGAAAGCCCTGGTGACTGTGGAAGTGTCAAAGTTCCTCGCGGGCAGTCCACTGTCTCTTCCTGAAGGTGCTGGATGCATGTGAATGTCTCTGTCTTGTGATGGGCTGTTAGTGTGTACATCTTTGTTCAGGGGTGTAGGTGAAAGGGGATGAATGTCTTTGTTCATCTGCAATTGCTGTATGGGAATGTTGTAGTTGTGTGTGGTTGCAGTGGATTGTGTGACTGTGTCATGATGATCAGAATGAGGTGAAGTGGACAGCTGCTCCTGGTGGGGCGATGAATCCTCCACTGCCTGTCCTGTCTCTGGCGCAGTCTGGCAAGCTTCACTTCCACCGAGGTCTGTGGCCAGCAGGTCACTCAGCATGTCATCCAGGATAAGGAGTTGAGTCATACCTTCATCTTCCATAGCACTTAATTTCTCACTCCTGAGGTAGTCCACAATCAGGTCATACTGTTCTGGTTCACTCAAATCTTTAATATTGTGAGTTTTGCTGCCATCGTCTATGGAACTCACAACTGCCAATAACTGGTCTGTACTCAAATATGAAAGCCTCTTCTGGATCTTGAAGATCAGCATCCGCCGTGGGGTGACAGTGGCCATTGTGGCGTTACTCTGGTGACTCCCGCTCTCTGGATGACGCTTGGACTGCAGCCTTCCCTGAAGCTTTGGGCACCGTTTCACGTCGTCGCGACACTCACTTCACCAGGCAGCAACGCTAATCATCCCGGACGAGCCCCCAAATGTTACCGGCGCCAGAGCTAGGGGTCTCTGGTCCGGCAGCATGAGCTACTCAGGCGGCGGCACTGAGCGGCTGTGGATCCAAACACATGACACGAGAGCTGTTAGCTCATGCTACTGCTGCTCAGCGGGTTTATTCTCTGCACACGCGCAGAGCGTTCACATTTCATAAACACAACATGGCAAATACCATACCAATTACTCTCAGAATAGTATTACTAAACAATAACTAATATCCAACAACATTTATGGTCGGAACTACTCACACACGTACACACTCACTCTTGTTTAACCGACCTTTTGCGGGCGGGAACGCCCGATAATAAACCACAACGATAAAGTACATATT
Source organism: Trachinotus anak (assembly GCF_046630095.1). NCBI lineage: Eukaryota > Metazoa > Chordata > Actinopteri > Carangiformes > Carangidae > Trachinotus > Trachinotus anak. The sequence goes on along the minus strand of NW_027273863.1, from coordinate 1,559,291 downwards.
TCAACATTCTACCATGCTTAGCATCACTTCACGGCTTTGCCGTATGTTGTTACATTGTTTAACTCAACAAAACAGTACAAATAATACATTTTACATACCTGTGGATCCAAACACACGACACGAGAGCTGTTAGCTCATGCTACTGCTGCTCAGCGGGTTTATTCTCTGCACACGCGCAGAGCAAAGCAGAGCAGAGACTATTTGCTTGGACCCACTGGTATTGGAGCACCCTCTACTGGTGCAAAGTGGTAATGCTTCTGTTAAGGTTCAAATAAAGGTTCGAATATTAAAATGAAAAAGAGGGGGTGTCTGTTAATATAATAAACTATATGTGGCTATTCCAGACCCGCTACAAAAACACCTAAATAACTAAAACCCAAAGGCGACCACTTGAAAGGAAAAGGTGGTACAGTGTCAGGTATTGTAGTAAGACTGCCCAAGGGCATAGCCTCTGATTTGCTTAAATTAATCTTGTACCCAGAAAATTTACTGAATGTGTTAACCTGGAACCTGGTCAGACTCATGTTTGATAGCTTACCCGTCACATTGTCAACACCCCTTCCTCACCTGTAAGTAAACTGGAGCAGGTCCATTTTTTTTGGTCATAGACTGTATAAAAAAATGGATGTAGACTTCAGGTCTGAAAAGTGAAGCCAATGCTGAAGAGTCTTAAAGCTAATGACCATCAGGGGACGACGCCACTGGTTGTAAAAAGAAAAGAAGTCTGATTGTATTGAAGTCTACTGGAAAATGTCTCTACTTCTCACTGATTTATTACCTCAGTAAACATTTTCCTGAGGAGTTTCTGGTCTCAGTCTCCAGTTTCAAGTCTTCTTCAATGCAACATGATGTTCATTTTTAAAATTATGGTCCATTTAGAGGAAAATAGATATGTAACCTGAGCAGCTGGCCTGTGGCATAATACAATCCATGGCATAGGTGCGCTTGTGCAAATAAGGTAGTTCAGCAGTTGAAAAAAATGCAGTGTCAAAGGAAAGTGCTGTTTGATGCCAAATCTGTGGGCAGCTAAAAGATGTTTGTTTTTGCTGACCACGTCCACAGCAGCACGTCACTCAGCTTCTGTGCTGGTGCTCTTGTCTGTTTATGCAAATACACCAAGACTGCACCAACACGAATCTTGCACATGAACTCAAGCCATCAACAGTGAAAACATTTAGAGGCATGGAGTGTTACAGGAATGAGTCCTGGAAATTAGTTGTCATTTCTCTCAGTGAGTTTTTTGAATTTGAATCTTGGATCCCTCCTTCACATCCTGGATTGTGGATAACCTCACAAAACGACCATGGTACATCAGGCTGGCTGACTGTGTCTGGGACAGTGGTGAGCAACGCTGGGACTCCACAGAGCACTGTTCAGACTCTGTTCCTATTCCTCCTGTATGTGGCGGACCCTAACCCTTTAAATATAACCCTGAGTCCAAAAATACTCAGATGACACAGCTACTGTGGTGTGTATAAGGAATGGGCACGAAGGAGAGTACAGGGATCTGATGATGATCTTCAGTGAATGGAGCAACAAGAACTGCCTCCTTCTGAAAACCTTCAAGACCGTCGACGCTGGCTCCGGAAAATGAAGCCAATGCGGAAGTGCCTTAAACCTGCATTCTATCTAATGACCATCAGGGGGCGAACCACTGGTTGCAAAAAGAAGTCCGATTGAATGGAAGTCTATGAGAAAATGACCCTACTTCTCACTTGGTTTATGACCCCAGTGAACGTTTTCATAACGAGTTTATGGTCTCGATCGCTAGTTTCAAGTCTAGTTCAATAAAACATGATGTTCATGTTTTAAATTATAGTCCCATTTAATTTAGAATAGACGATAAAGTAGGGTGTGCATTGGGGCGTGGCTAACATATGATTGACACATTTTGGCTTGTCAATCAAGAGCAGTCCCTTTTAACTATTAACTATTAAAAGTACTTTAACACTTCGTAATAAAGTTTACCTCGACTTATGGAAAATGACTTCAGATTCAGCAGTGCTGCGTAGCCGAAGGATTGATGCCGTTGTCAGGACGACAGTTTAGGTGGGCGGGCACAGTGACCTCGGCTCTTAGGTCAGCTCCACCCCTCGCTCCTACTCAGCTCCACCCTCTTCTCCAAATATGGTTTCTTCTGGTTTCAAAAAATCAAGATGGCGGCGGCCAAATGGCAAACTCGAGGCTTCAAAACGGCAGTTCACAAACCAATGGGTGACGTCACGGTGGGTTGCCACTTGGTCTATACTTGGTAGGAGTCTGGACTCACTCAGGACTGATGTGGAGAGACACATGCTCTTGTTGGAATCTCAAGCCATGAATCCTGAAGAGAACAATGGAGAGACCTACATGTCCCTCCATTAGCCTGAGCCAGAGTTGGTCGACTGTTTGAACAATGGAGCCACGACCCCCTCCCACGATTCACACCTAGGTGTGAATCAGAGTTTGAATGTAAACTCAGCATCGGCATTGGGTGAGGCCAGGCACTCTCAGCAGGGATCCCTGGCGACGTCACTCAGGTGATGAAAGCAGCACCGTGACCCTCCGCCGCTGCTTATTCCCGTGCACCAGGTACAGTAGAGAGCTACTCCAGATCTCTCCGCGACTCGGCTGCTGAAAGGGAGCAATCTGCCAACATCTGACCTTTTTCCACAACTTCTTAAAGCCCAGGTTGCAGTCTTCAACTCGCGGGCTGAGTGCACAGACTGCTTTGTTTGTTTCCTTTTTGTTTTTTTCATTTTTCGGATCCGACGTAGATCGCTGTGCAATCAGCTGATCTTAGAGAGGCTTATGTCTGGGCAGAGACGCAATTAGTGTCGCGTGTTGTATTGTTGTATCTGACTGATAAGTGCTGCATATCCTGTTATTTTAGATCGTTCACTGTGATCAGCTTAATAAGCCAAATATCACTAGTTAAAGGACCAATATCCGACCAGACGAGCTCGGTTCTCTGGCTCCGTTATTGTGTAGTGATGTTGTGGTGATTATTAACTGTGGTGATGATCTCTTGAGGACTCTTTCCTCTCTTCACCTTTATTCTCCCTCTTTTCTCCTAATCACCTCATCTACATCACTCTCACATTCAGGCTGCCCTAGAGTGTGGTCGCGTCATACCCGTAAAGCTCAAGGGCCCCTCCCTTTGTTCTCGCTGTTCACGGCATTCACACTCTGCGGCCAGCCGCCATCTTGGCTCTAGCGAGTATGTCACTCACGTCACGCTGCCGCCATCTTGGCTCCTACTGACACATTACTCACGTGACTTCGTCGCCACCTTCTCTCTCTCTCTCTCTCTCTCTCTCCCTCCCTCACACACACACACCACACACACACACACACGGTTGTGTGTTTTGCCTGTAATTTTCTAGTTAGTAACCAAGTTATAGTTATAGTTAGTTATAGGTGAATTATAATCTGTTTAATATTAAGTAATGTCATTTTGAATAATTGTTACTCTTATTAATAAATCCTGTTATAATTTACCTCGTCGTTGTCTGTGATTATTGTGACTATATTTGTGATAACAGCTGGATTCACAACAGTCAGTGCTCGAATTTACCCTTCAACCAACCTTCTGAGACTGTATTTTGAGCCATCAATATATATATATATATATATATATATATATATATATGTGTATATATATATATATATATATATGTATGTATGTATGTATGTATGTATGTATGTATGTATGTATATATATATGTATGTATGTATGTATGTATGTATGTATGTATGTATGTATATATATATATATATATATATATATATATATATATATATATATATATATATATATATATATATATATATATATATATATGTGGATGACTTCAATAAAGTTGGTGGTTAACACAAGCTCAAAACATTTTTCTCTTTATTCTGACATAGTAAATACCCCAGTCATGGTTTTTTTAAGCTTTTTTTTTTTTTTTAAGTCTCATCATGCCAAACATGAAAACCGATCTCCTCACCAGACCACTTTGATAGCTGGGTTTATATTCGCGCTCTCACAGGGATGTAATCTGAAACTAGTCTGAGTGATAGAGGTATACAACCATGTGGTGGCTGCCTCTTGTGTAGCCACTGAGGGAGAGCGGAGCTGCTGCTCTGCTAACGTGCTGCCCATGATGCTCCACATGTATAGACAAGGTGTAATTCACGTCAGCTCAGCAGACGAAGCTCAGCAGTCAGGGCTGGCTCACGACTGACCTGGAGGAGAACCACCATTGGTTTGTCACAGACAGAAGTAACAAAGGTTGCTGGAGGCATATAGTGTGTGTGTGTGTGTTGGTGTGTGTGTGTTAGAGCTCACCAGTCCTGCACGTGACAAACACTACAGCAATGCTGATGCTGCACGGAGGAGTCATTGTATACACAACATCAAGCCCAATCAAACACCTCTAATAAAACAGCAGCTGTCACACGTTCCCCTTAAAAGCAGAGAAAATACTTGACCTCTCGGTCTTTAAATGACCTCAACAACTCACGTTAACAACCATTGTTAAGCTACACACTGAACCCAAGGCTGCTCCTGCTCAATGGGCCACGGTAGAGGACTGAATGTCCTCTCAATCCTGCCATAGAAATCCACCTTAAAAAATCTTAGGAGACATTTCTGACATGGACATTACTGTAAACCTTTGGAAGTCGGAGGTTTGGGTCCAGAGCCGGCCCTGACCTTCCCTGGGCCCTGAACAAAATTTTGCCAAGGGTCCCGCCAACCTGACCCATGAGTCATGTAAACCATCTTTTAAATATAAAATAATGTTCATACCATGGGCCGGCTAGATCCTTGATGGCTATTATTTCCTGAGAGATATGCATCTATATTGCTCAGCTAATAGACTTTATTGAATCAATAGTCAACGGTGCAGCGTGTGCAGATGTACAGAGCTGCCAGAAGAAGGGAGGAAAGAACCATAGGAGATAACGTATCTGAAGTTTTTAAAATAAAAATGTCCTGCATTTGTGTGTCAGTGAAGCTTTAAGCCAATTAGCCTGACGTTCTGTCGTCACAGAGGTGGTTCCCAGTTGGTGCAGGAGGACAGCAACTGCAGCCGCTTTGCTCTCGTGAGGTTTTAATGTCATGTGACGTTGTGATGTTCTGAAAATCAGACAAAATTTCTAACCAGCACACATCATGTTGAGTCAGTGCTGTGCAGCGCTGCATTAAATTGATTGCATGTAATGTTGCTGCCACAAGGAATAGTGGGACGGCATTATTTCCTTTCCTTTTGTGAAGGATGCTCCACTGTATCCTATGCTAAAGGAGATAAGAAAGGAAGCACTGCAGTGTTGTTCCTTTAGAGAATTCAACCAGGTCTTATCATGACTGACACTTTCAGGTCATTTCACTCAGTTAGAAACCTTCAATAGCAAAAAATAAATAAATAAATAAAATTTACCACAGGCTAGAGAAAGATGCACTGCAAGCTAGCACGTCAGCGTAACGTCACTATTATCTACTGACATCAGACTTGAAGAAGAGAGAACACAACACATGTTTACCTGTTTGTTGTACTAGCACTTCTCTCTCAGGGTGTTTTTTTTCTCTTTGTGAGAACGACTGTTCTGCTTCATCCTCTCATCTGTCAGTAAACACTGACACCCGCCCTGACATGAGGGGAGGCATGGCCTTGTGTAATTGCACAGGCCCTGTTCAGCTTGTGTGGCGAGTATATGGAGTGGCCTGGCTCGGTTTGAGTTCTCAGTGTTGGATGGATGCAGCAGTTGGAAGGAAAGGCTGAGGATTGGACTCTGCGGCTTTAGGCTGCACGGCCCACACAAGGCTTCTGAAAAATGTGAGTGGGTGGGTTGGTGCGTATAGACATACGTGTATCTTTGTATTAGGCAGTAACTGACACGAGGTTGTATATGTGTGAGGGCAGTATCCTTATCTGCCGTGTGGACTCCTTGCAGTAGTATGAAAACAGAGGATCAGGGTGCATGGTCTCTTTAAGTGGAGTTGTGTGTGTCTGAATGTGTATCTCAGTCAGTTTTAGTTTTTGTGTTTTACACTTGACCATGCCCCACAAATGTCAAGTGAAGCATGACAGATAATACCACAAATCAATAAGAGCTTGACCTGGATGGTGACAGACAGCCTCAAGGAAACCTGCGTTTTTGGAAACATCTCAACTCCTGAACCTTTTCAGGCCTGGCTGGTCAGAGCCAATTTTCTATGTGGCTACACAAGAGCAGCTGTGAACACAGCACATTGGATGTGTGAACGTGTTTAGCCAGTGGATCAGAGGGCAGCAGTCCTAGCCACACAACAGGCTGTCACAGATCTTAGGGGACCAAGGACTGGAGGAAAACCTATTCAGGGAACTGCAAACACAAAACAAGCACTTGGGACAGAAATGTTTTTATTTCACCATTTCAGTGCAACAAATTCTCGACCGCAGTGCTGTCTTTGTGTGACACCTGTCAGGTAGTACAGTTAGATAATGGGTAGAATTGAGCCTTGTTTGACAGAGGGATCAGCTGGGTGTCAGTGAAAGGCTACATCACACATACAGTCTCCTTGTGTTGAGTAAAGGTGATAATGAAGTAGTAGAGACATTATGAAAAAATCTGCTCTGTCTTCATCTCTATGAGAGGTGAAAATTATGAATCACTTCGCTGATTTGAAAGGTTTCGCTCTGAGCTGCAGTCACACATTTTGTTTGGCCACTTGGGAGCAGTGGAAAGTTTTTAACACAACACTGAAGTTTCATTGAAGTTGATCCGATGAACTTGGGCTCAAAGGTGACTAATTACAGAGCAGCATTATTATTCATTTGAGGTTGCGTTTGTGTGCACCTGATGGATGTAATATTCATTGTCCTTTGAGTTCCGTTTTTGGTCTCTACCAACAGTTGACATGAACACCTGGCTCTCTAGCTGCTAAATGCTCTGCTACGTGTAGCGGCTAGTTTTCTGTCAGCTGCAGTGGCAGAGCGTGGAGACATTTCCCAGTAGCCTGAGGGCTGCTGTGTCGACCTGACCAGCGATAATATAACAAGCAGCGATGAGTCGACCTTGTGTCACCTTACCTGTGCATGAAGGCTGCAGCGCTGAACTGCTGCGACTGTGGTGTGTCCACACAGTTTCTGTAACCAGAAAGCAGTTTGTTTACCCTTGTTCAGAGAGAGAGAGAGAGAGAGAGAGAGAGAGAGCAATAGCATACTAGAAAGCTACTGGCCTTCACCTAATATTTTATGAACTTACTGACATTATCAAATATAATTACAGCCTATATGGGGTCCCTGCTATGGCTTTATAGTGCACATGTAGCCTCCTGTTTCTCCTGTAATAACATGTAATTGGTAAAGCGATTAAAAAAGAATATTAATAATTGAACATAATTTTCATCTTTGTTGGTCAGATCTGGGTCGGAAATGTATAACCAGTCTAACCTGTTAGATCAACAAAAAGGCTGGTTGGGCAAAGTAGTGATCGTGAGGGCGGCCAGGGTGGATTTTAAATCCCTAGATTTAATTTCATGTGTCAAAAATCTAATATAAACTTTTGTCTGGCTTGAAAATGTTTTAGTACAACATGTGTTTGGGTGCAGCTCTGCAACTCATATCTTGACCTTGGGGCCTTGAGAAGATGTTGACCAGAAGACTTCACTGCCTTAATGTGCCTGCAGAAAGTTAAAATCTCAGATAATTAAGGTGGGGGCAAGGCCATTAATGGCTTTAAAAACATTCACATTAAAATCTTGAAATCAATTCTAAAATTAACTGGAAGCTAATGGAGTGAATAGAGTATGGGGAGGTTATATGTTCACGTCGGGAACCGTTTGTTAAAAGGCGAGCAGCAGCGTTTTGTAGCAGTTGGAGGCAGGCAACATGAAGTGCATTACAATAATCTAGCCTCGAGCTAATAAAGGCATGAATGGCCCTCTCTAGGTCATGTCTGTTAAGGAAGGGTTTTACCTTAGCTGAAAGACAAAGCTGAACTATTTTCTCCCTCAGTAGTGCAGTACCAAGTCTGTGGAGTTTTTTGAGTAACTGGGTCATAATATTTGGAAAGAGAAGTTAAAGTTTTGTTTTTTTTCAAACATGACTTTTAAATGCTGTGAGTACAACAAATGTTTCCCCAAGAGAGAGCAACAGCAAATATGTAGACACTTGATCAAATTCTGCGGAAACTCTTTTGATGGCTAGATAACATGCTGTGTGAGTGACACAAATAGATCTCATTGTATTTTCAGCAAACTTCTCGTTCAGCGTTGCAACCTCACCCTCTCTGTGTCTGTCCATCTCTCTTCTGTCTCAGGGGTGGAGAAAACCTGAATCCCGTGTCCCGTGATGCAGCACACACGGGTCATAAACCCACAGAGATCCAAGTGAGAAGTTGGCTGTGTTTGGACTGACATATGTCATAGCCATAGATGGCTACAGTGGGAAATTGGTTGGCCATTGCACCATGTCAATTAAAAATAATCACACCATGTACAGTGAAGTGTACAGGTGAGTATGAGCCAAAGGCTTCATCAATTAACTAAATTGGCTGTTGGTTAAATTAAGCTGCTTTATAAATCAAAGATGTTGCCAACCTTCCTTTAAAATTAGAGCTTTTTTTTTAAACAACCTTCCTCCTGGTTGTTGTCCCATTCATCTGTGAAGAAAACAGCCTGAACCTTGAGATATATGTCAGCATTTTAGCCCTTTTCCCACTGCATGCACATCTGTAGGACTTCAGCGGGTCTCAACTATTAATGAACTGTGTGAACGGTTCTTTGAATTGGATATAATCCGTGCCCGAAGTTGATCACAAACTCTCCTCGTCTCCTGGTGCTGTCACCCTGACTCCAGAGACACTGTGCTGTGGAAGAGGAGCGTGTTCACATCTGCTATTTCTACAGAAAGTTTGCAGGACACTTGAATGTTGGATTTCTCTTCATTTTTAAGTCATTTCTGATTTATCTGCTGAAAAGGTTTAAATATATATATTTTCCATGTCTGTGTCATGTTCAGATTCAGCCTAGATGTAGAGACTATAGTCGGGAGTGTGAGTTTTGTGTAATATTGGTGGTATGATGTCATCAGCAGGTCTTTCCTGTAGTTTTGCTGTTAGATGCATGAAATCTAGGCCAGACGCTGAACTTCAAGGTCTCGTGATGCAGCCACGAGGTGTGTGACGCACTGTCACATGGGCAAGTGCGTTCGCAATAATCCGTTACCGTGGGCAGCAGAACATAAAACAAAATGTTCCGCAGTCACCACATACACACGACGCATCCAGTGTGCCAGAGCCCCTTATAATGACCCCCCCCAAGCACCTGTGAGGAAGGCAGCCACAGCTTCAACGAAAAAAGCTTCTGATTCTGATTTGTAGTTAACCTCAACCTTATTAGTAGGTTGACACTGTTTACCGTTCTGTTCACTTTGCATTCCTGTTACACAACTCTGCACTAATGACAACAAGGACAAATGAGTGTTTTTGCTGAGTCTACCTTCTGCTCCTGTGTATCGCTGAGCGAAGGTTTCCACGAATGAAACCCTGCAGCAAAAATATGAGGACAAATAAAGGAAGTGTTTGTTGTTACTAAAAAGAGGAAGCAAAGAGGAAATGAATAACATTAGACAGAGATTAAATTCATTTATAGTCAGCACAATAAGCTGTCAGACAGAAGCAGCCTTCTACGCCGTTAAATTAAATCATCGATTACTTTAATGGAGAACTCAAATGGAATGCATTTCAGTTCATGGTTTCCGTTAATGCTACTTTTCAGAATTAATTATTTCTTCTGTGTTGTGAGGAAATATATGGATTTGAAGGTCAGTTTCCTCTGACTGTTTTCCCAGTGCTGCACTATTAGCAAACAGCATCACAAGTATCATAACAGGAGGATCCACAAAATAACGAGTCCTTTTCATACTCGTTTCAGCTGCAATTTTCATTTCTCCTGTACCAGGCACCTTTGCTGTAACTGGGAGCCAAGGCATGTTTTTCCAGTGTAATGTGTAATGACATTGAATATCTAACAGTTTCTCCCAGAAACCCTCTTTTATCTGACCATTCTCTGTTAACATTTGAGTTTTCAGTCATGGACTACACAGCATCTGGGGAAAAAATCTATTACAGCAGGGGTCTCTCTGACAATACCATCAGCAAATTTAAAGAAAGGATCCCATCAGTACTTAGCCCACTGCCATGTATCAATGCAGTAGGGGACAGCTCTCTTAACTTCACATCCACACAGGTTGATGATCTTGTTCACAGTACTGTAGCCTCACTGCGTGCAACTCTAGATACTGTGGCCCCTTTGAGGAAGAAGGTAGTGAGTCAGAGAAGGCTAGCTCCATGGTACAACTCAGAAACACGAGCTTTAAAGCAAAATTCAAGGAAGCTAGAAAGAAGGTGGCGTTCTACTAACCTGGAAGAATCTCTAAAGGCTTGGAAAGACAGCCTATTGGCGTATAAAAAAAGCCTCCGTGAAGCCAGAACATCCTATTATTCATCATTGATAGAAGAAAACAAGAACAATCCCAGGTTTCTGTTCAGCACTGTAGCCAGGCTGACAGACAGCCACAGCTCTGTTGACCCATCTATTCCTTTAGCCCTCAGCTGTAATGACTTTATGAGCTTCTTTACAGATAAAATTGTCTCTGTTAGAGAAAAAATTCACCATCTCCTCCCCACAGCTGGCTCAGATGTACTGTCCAGTTCAGCAGCCTCAGAGTCCACTGTAACTGGTTTATATTTTGACTGTCTCTCTCCTGTACATCTCTCTGAGCTCGCTTCAACAGTTTCTTCATCTAAACCATCGACTTGTCTTCTAGACCCTGTTCCAACAAGGCTGTTCAAGGAAGTTTTTCCTTTAATTGACACCTCTATATTAAGTCTGATTAACTTATCTTTATCAACTGGTTATGTACCGCAGGCTTTTAAAGTTGCAGTAATTAAACCTCTACTTAAAAAGCCTACTCTTGATCCAGATGTTTTAGCCAATTATAGACCTATAGCCAACCTCCCCTTTATTTCCAAAATCCTTGTGAAGGTTGTTGCAAACCAGTTATGTGATTATTTGCACAGAAATGGTTTGTTTGAAGATTTTCAGTCAGGTTTTAGAGTCCATCATAGCACAGAAACAGCTCTGGTTAAGGTTACCAATGATCTCCTCATAGCCTCAGACAATGGACTTGTCTCTGTACTTGTCCTACTAGATCTTAGTGCTGCATTTGACACCATCGATCATAAGATTTTATTACAGAGATCAGAGCATATGGTCGGCATCAAAGGAACTGCACTAAGCTGGTTTAGTTCATATCTGTCAGATAGACTCCAGTTTGTTCATGTTAATAATGACTCCTCTATCATCACAGAAGTCAGTCATGGAGTTCCACAAGGTTCTGTGCTAGGACCAATGCTCTTCAGTCAATATATGCTCCCTCTGGGAAACATTATTAGGAGGCACCAGATAAATTTCCATTGTTACGCAGATGACACCCAGCTGTACTTATCCATGAAGCCAGGTGAGACTAACCAGGTAGCCAAGCTTCAGGTGTGTCTTAAGGACATAAAAATCTGGATGAGCAGTAATTTCTTACTCTTAAATTCAGACAAAACTGAAGTTATTGTAATTGGCCCAAAACACCTCAGAGATACACTATGTGATAATATACTGACTCTGGATGACATCACCTTGGCCTCCAGTGCTACAGTCAGAAACCTTGGTGTCATTTTTGACCAGGACTTGTCCTTTACTTCACATATAAAGCAAGTCTCTAGGACAGCCTTCTTCCACCTGCGCAATATTGCTAAAATCAGACCTATTCTGTGTCTAAAGGATGCTGAAAAACTAGTTCATGCATTTGTTACCTCAAGACTGGACTACTGTAACTCTTTATTGTCAGGATGTCCCAAAAATTCAGTAAAAAGCCTCCAACTGATCCAGAATGCGGCAGCACGAGTACTGACAGGAACTAGGAAACGAGATCACATCTCTCCTGTGTTAGCTTCTCTGCATTGGCTCCCTGTAAAATCCAGGATAGAATTTAAAATCCTCCTCCTCACCTACAAAGCCATTAATGGTCAGGCACCATCGTACCTTGGAGAGCTTATAGTTCCCTATTTTCCCAATAGGATACTTCGCTCTCTAAATGCAGGTCAACTTGTGGTTCCCAGAGTTTGTAAGAGTAGAATGGGGGGCAGAGCCTTCAGCTATCAGGCTCCTCTCCTGTGGAACCAGCTCCCAGTGTGGGTTCGGGAGGCAGACCCCCTCTCTACCTTTAAGATCAGGCTTAAAACTGTCTTGTTTAGTAAAGCTTATAGTTAGGGCTGGCTCGGGTATGTCCTGACCCATCCCTTAGTTATGCTGCTATAGAGCTAGACTGCTGGGGGATTCCCATGATTCACTGGGCGCTCTCTCTCTATTTCTGTCTCTCTCCCTCTCTCTCTCTCGATGACTTCATGCCATTAACTTTGTATTTTTTCTCTCTCGTAGTTTGTGCTTCTCCTCTCTCTCCCTCTCTCTGTCCTCATTCTGCAGGTCTCTCTGCCTCTGGAGCAGCAGGATCCAGATCCACCACTACTCATCTTTACTATTAACCACTGTTACCTGTCATTATTATTGATAACATCATTACCTACACAGCTGTTCCTGGTCTCTCTCTCTCTCTCTTCTCTCCCCTCTCCTCCCCCTCCCCCTCTTTCTATCTTCTCCTAAACCCAACCGGTCGAGGCAGACGGCCGCCCACCCCGAGCCCGGTTCTGTTGGAGGTTTCTTCCTGTTAAAGGGAGTTTTTCCTCCCCCCTGTCGCCAAGCGCTTGCTCTTTGTGGGAACTGTTGGGTTTTTCTCTGTAACAAAGTAAGGTCTTGACCTGACCCTGTAAAGTGTCTTGAGATAATGTATATTATGATTTGGCGCTATACAAATAAAATTGAATTGAATTGAATTGAATGCTGGTGCATGTGAGCATGATGTGAGAGCTGTTTGTAGTCATGCCAACGACATGGCTGCAGGGAGGCAATCATTGAATTTTCATCCAAACACAATGCATATTTTAACAGAATTTAAGGAAAATCTATAAAAGAAAATGTAAATTGATGCAAGTCGCCATCCACTGATGCTGGGAGTTAAACAGCTAGTGGTGCAAATTTTCAGATGCAGAAGCAGCAGATGCTGTTTTAGGACTTTTTAACTGGGGGCCCAGGGATGTCCACAGTTGGCTCAGTGTGTTGTTAACGTACTCGCACAGTGTGTGGAATTTTTTAAATATACATGAATAGTTCCTTTCACGCAGCAGGACTCTGAATGCCTTTACTGTCGTTGTACTGAGTACAGTGAAATTAGGAGTGCTACTCCTACATGGTGCATTAAATAAATACATACATACGTTATAAAAACAATACACATACAACACATGATATAAAAATACATTCAAGGTTTGCATCCTAAAGTGCAAGGTAAAGAGCAAAAATAAAAGTAAACGTTCAAAAATAAAAGTGAAAGTGCAAAAATAAAAGCACAAAAATAAAAGTAAGAGTCCTGTGTTTTGTCTCTACATTATGTCTTCTGACCTCCTCCTTTACTCCCGTCATAGCTATGACACCCATTAGAGGTTGTTGAACAATGAAATGTAACTATGGGTGTTAATAAGTCGCTGGTGCAGACCACCTTTTGTTTTTTGTTTTTTTACAGGAGTCTTAGTAATTTACATGTCTTTATGGATGAATAAATTAAACCTTGAACCTCATGTACAGACACATTTTGTAGTAAACGAGATTCCTTGGAGTGGCCATGAGGAAACAGAGTTCATGAGGAGATGCTGCATTGTTGGTGGGTTGCAGACAAAAGCAAGGCAACTCATGAAAGACTGAAGCAGTGAGTGTGAATGAAGTAAATGTTGGTGTTATATCAGCTGATCCAGAGCACAACACCACTGACGTAGCTCAGAGACTTTCCTTCATTTAGCACAGAGGCTGAAGTGCTCTGCTGTACGAGGGATGGTGAAGACTGTGCACAATAAGGCAACAAGCTCAACACGCCTGATTTTGCACAGAACGCACTGCTTTACATCAAAACATGTCCCCTGACAGGACTCCCAGGCTCCATAGGAGTAAATGGATAATGGTTGTGTGTCTGCACAGCCGTAGAGAGAGCTGGGAGAGTCAGTGCGGCAGCTACTATCTATTATTTAACAGGAGCACAGGGAAGCGTGAGGAGGTTTGAAGAATTCAGAGGTACAGGAGGAGGGGAAGCCACTGGCCTCCTTCTCTTTCACTCTCTCTCTCTCTCTCTCTCTCTCTCACATGCACACACACACACACACACACACACACACACACACACACAGTAGTAGTACAGCAGAGAATAGTGGGTCCTCTGGGGGGGAATCTAACAGCAGAGAGCATTAGTTGTCTCTGAGGTCCAGACTTGAATCAGGGGCTTGTTTTATTGTTCCAGCCTCATGGCTGAGGACTTTATCTGAAACACCTGTGTCCTCCTGAAAGTAAATTCCCACAACTTTTTAATAGGTTCGTTATAATGTAATTATTATATCAAGTTAAACACACCAATTAATTCTTGTTAGTCTTTGAGAATTGTGCTTTGAAAAGTGTACGTTATGTTACATTGTATTTTATTATATTCATTATAATGTATTATGTATGAGTCTTTGCAGAAATGATCAAGGTCATTCAAGGAAAATTCTACAGTCCAGAAAATTTAGAAAACAAGTTTAATTTAAAGCATTACCATTTAAAAACAAATCGGTTTTGCCTTTTGCCTCATTATTTAATTTATTGCTTTTCCTGCCCAGCGATGAACACACACACACACACATCTAGTGTGCCCCCGGGCGTAGCGGTGCTGAGAGAAGCCTGTGAAGCACAGCTCAGTCGTGGAAGCTGCAGACGTTTCAGGGTTTCTCCAGACGGGCTCTGACCCTGGGCACCTCCTGTCTGAAGGTGCAGGGCAGCTGTGAAAGTCGAGTCTCCACCTCACTGGTGCTAATCTTGGTGTCCAAACACTGCAGGTAGGAACAGATGTGTTCCAAAGCTGTGGACGTGCAGACAGGTTAAAATGATCTCTACAGTGTGTCCGTCTCTCCTGACTGTTGAGCAGTGGTGTGTGTCCTCAGTCTGAACAGAAAGGCAAACTCAACTTGCAGTGGAAAAGGCATCAGTCGGCTTTTATCAGCGGGTTCCCTTTGATTGCCGATACGACTGTGTCTGTGTCCACTGTATCTAACTGCTAGCTAGGAGGGTGGTTGCTACACGCTACATGGCACATTAAGGTGCTTTAAATTCTGATTACAATTTCAATACACCAGCCTGAAATAAAGATAAAATTGTTTGTATTTTATGTAATTTTGTCATGATGTTTTGTGGTACATGTGTTTCTGGTTGTGTGTGGAGGGAGAGATGAGTTAAAACTGTCTTGTGAATGTACCTTGATGTTTGTGGGTTTTATTCACATGTGGCACAAAGACAAATACAGAGAATTACAGGAGAACAGTTCATCCCAAATCTAATTTAGCAGCAGCAGCAGCAGCAGCAGCATGTAAAACATTGAGAGCTGTGTTGTGCTGAATGAAGAATCACGTGCTGCTGTGGCTTTTAGGCATAAATAGCATGAATCTTATCCCATTACAAACCTCAGATCTTGTTGCATTGTATCAGAATCAGATTGAGGGCTTACGTACGAGCTCAAAAAACAAAAATATCATACGGTTTGAATGTACTGAATGTATTCTGTGAAGTAAGGAAAGAGGGCACAGGAATAATCACATTCAGTGAGACCCTTCCACTGTACACTGTGTACAGTGGAAGGGTCTCGTCCTCGGTGTTGTGAGGGTGACAGAAGCGGATAAGTCTGCTTCACTAACATTTTACTTTAAGTGGTGTAACGATCAGGTTAGAGTGGTGCCTTTTTGGCAGTGAAAAAAAACAACCTATTTTTGGACACTCTGCCTCTGACAGCCACATGCATTCAGTGGGTCTCAATCAATGGGACGACGGGAGTGGAGCATAAAGGTGTGTTTGAGCTGGGCGAGGAGAGTGGATGTGACAAGATGTATTTGCCACCATCAAAATAAAAAAAGTCACAGCAGCTTCGTGAAATGCTCTCCTCTGTGTCCTGCATACAGGTGATCAGAGTTTGAGTGCAGCCGTCACATCCCATGCACAAAGTGGCTGTGATAGCAGCATTAAATTCTCTTCAAATGAAAGCAGCGGTCACAAGTCTATGAGAGGGCTGCAGTGCTGCTCCACATTGTCCTGAGATAAGCAGTTCAAAATGAGAGCAGGAATTTAGTTTGACTGAAAAAACACTTTCAACTGTATTTTTATGCCTCCACGCCTCCTACAGTCAGAGACGGAGGTTTATCTGCCCCCATTCTCTCGATATCTCGGCAACACCTTGAGGGAACTTCTTCAAATTGGGCACAAACTCGAAGATGAACTGGTTAGATTTTGGTGGTCGAAGGTCATAGGTCACTGTGACCTCTTAAAACACGTTTTTGGCCATAACTCACAAATTCATACACTAATTATGACACAATTGAACACAAATGTCTACATGGATAAAATGAAATGATCATGTTTTATATCCAAAAGGTCAAAGGTCAACTTCACTGTGACATCATAACGTTCTGCAAAAAAAACTCTTGCCATTACCCAGTGCTGTCACTCAGGAAGGAGAGGTTGTGACCATATTTCCTGGAGTTTGGCTGCTTGATTTGTTTTTTTATTATAAATTTCTGTTTCATACACTACACCTTCAATAACGGCAGTTTTTTCTGCAGACACAGAGGAACATCACATTGTTGTCTAACTTTCCTCTCATGAACAGAGGCAAGCAGAGGTGGAAATTGCGAATCACTTGCTAATTCAAAGAGTTTTGTTCAGTTAAAAGATTCAGTCACAGATGATGTAGTTTGATCTTTTATTTTTTTAAGCAAGACTATCTCATCACATCACCGTTCATCATGGAACGATGTCATGGTGCTGTTTCTGACTGTAACCAGTAACCAGACAGTAACAATCATAGTTGTTTCTGTGGCTGCAGGTCCTGCTATAGGCTGTTCATCTGGTGACAGTGATGATCCGGTGCATTCGGTTTTGCTCTGGTTTTATTTTCTCCTCATTGGTTCTATCACTTGCTGACACTGTACTCAACAAGTGAACTGCTGAAGTCTTTAAATGTAGCATCACTGCTAAAATGGGTGAGACAAACAGATAAGATGATTGCACTTTATCTTACAGTTCACAAAGATGTAACAAGACACACTTTGTATCATGTCAAATCTATAAATAATGTCTTTTATTAGACAGTAAACAAACACAGTTGCACCCTAATTAGACATCATACACCTAAATTAGGCTGCTATTAGAAAAGTCACAAATTCCATGTTAGATTCAAAATAAACAAACTTAAACACTATTACACCAAATGACCCTCTAATAAGAAACCAAACAGAGGACCCTAATACACTGTTAGGTGCCATTTTACAAGGTCATAGTAAGAAATCAAATACTTATATCAGATCCAAAATATTCTACAAATGATGCTGAAATAGACACTGAATACCTCTGTCATGGACCTACGACAGCTTCTTTAGACAACACAGGCTGTAATTAGATTCATGTAAGGCCATATAATATTGAGCATATATTATTTGGCCTTTATTTAACATAGTTTCACTTTCTCACCGGTCATTTAGTTTCACTGCAACACTGCACTGTTAGACACTTATTTAGACTAGAACAGCAAGAAACACACCTAACCTACGTCAGGTTTCTGCTACGACCATACAGACGCGTGGCCTCCACTGTCGCCACGTGCAGTTTCTGAAATGGTTAAAAATATCTTTATATTTTTTCATGTCTGTTTTATTTTCAGAAACAGAAACTGTAGTGATGGGTGTCAGTTTTATGTTTCTGGTATGATATGAATATCTTTATCAACAGATGTCAACACACTTGAAAAACAGGAGTGATGCTGAATCTCTAGATTAGTACAGATGGTGTGTCCACTCTATCCTGTTAACATGGGTGTTAAAATAAAAACCTGCTACACAGCTGCTACACACACACGTCACGCAGGCCTCAGAGTCGGAGCAGCAGAATCAGTGCCCTCTTTAAAACCAGTCCTCAAAAACTTACTTCCAGGAAGGCTCTTCTAGTGAATCTGTTGCTTATGATCTAATTTATCAGGCCCTGTGTTTAATGGTTTTATTTATATTTTGAAGTTACTTGATACTGAATCATTTCTCAGTAGATAGTTTTGAATTGTGGTTATTTAGATGACTTCTTTTATATTATCTTTATGTAAACTCGAGGATCACTGAGGGCAAGACCCTCATTTACAATGACGTCAAGCAAATCCAAATAATAAAGAGATACAAGGTAAAACAGAAACAATCAATTCAAACAAACACATAAATACTGTTAATAAATAATGTACAGGAAATCAATTAAAACAGGTACAAACAGAAGTTAAAAGGTTAGAAATTATGGATCTACATTTGCTGCTGCTGCTACTGTTGTTACGCTGTTACTGTTGTATTTTCTTGTCAATATGTCATTTTTGTACACTATATATAGTTTGTTTATTATTGTATTCTTATTATTTATCTTTCTTAAATATCTGTTATTGCAGTTTCTTTGCAGATTTCTTTTCTCTGCACTGCCACTTTGCTGCTGTAACACTGTGAATTTCCCCACTGTGGGGCTAATAAAGGCTTACAATGTTATCTTATCTTATCTTTAAAATGATCAAAAGTTACCAATGCATTCATTTTGAAAGTGTTTTGTGATGAGTTCCAAATGGATGGTGCAAAAAAGATAAAAGCAAGTCCAAGTTCAGTATTAACTCGACTTACTTTTAGTTCTTTATTTACTTGCTTTTCCAAAGTAACAGTATTTCACTGGAGTGCAGTTTTCAGCTGCCCACCTCTAGTAGTCATATATAGTTTGTCTAAAGTAATGAAGTCTTCAACATCAGTTCACTTTGAGGATCCTGGAAGAGCAGCTGAACAGAACCAAGATGGGATATGAGAGAGAGACGTCGCTCGTCATCCTCTTGTCTTTATCTGGTGCCAGTAACAGCAGCCTCTTCAATCAGCCTCTGCTGCTTCTGTCTGACTGTGGTGGGTTTTTTTTCTCAGGTAATCTGTGGTGTATCTGATTCAACAAGGATCTCACTGAACAGAGGAAGATCCAGTGACTCTGCTCTTAACTAAATGATTGAATCATCTGTTCTCTGTATTTATCTCCACAGTCAGGAGGAGAATTCTGCCACTCTGATGTCAGGCTTTACCAAATCCCATCAACTGTCAGTCACTGTGTGTTATCTGGACAATCAGGCGTAAACTACTTATAATATTATTTAACACTTTAATTTCATGCATTTTTGATAGTCATGACAACACTAATGGATACACTGTAGAGATCAAATTTTAATACCAGATGTAAGTGATTTCTAAGTGTAATTGTTTCATGTTATTGTCCTTTAATAACTGATGAATTTCATGTTAATTATGATTCTGTAAAATCATATCAACAAATAAATCAACAGTGCAGCTGAGCAGGTTCCTCTTCCTCCAGGAAGCTCAGCTTCTGTCTTCTTTGTGGTAACAGCTCCTCGGTTCTGTCACTCTGACATTCTCTCCTCAACTTGACAATTTCACTCACAAAGAGAAACTCTTCAAACCTGCATCGCTTCAAGACTTTTGCTCTTGACATCTTTACCGGAATCCATTAAGAATTTCAGCACACCCCCTCACACCTGAAAACACCACTTCTCCATTTCCCAGAAAGCACTTACGAGCACCTGACCCTCCCTTCTGTTCTTCATTTCCTCTCTTTCACTTCCTGGAGAGCCCTCAGACAGAGGCTGTGAAGATAGATGGAGAGCTGTCTGACTGAGCAACACGCTCCACGCTCCATTCCACTGTTTGATTACGCAAATGTGCCCTGATTGATTGATAATCTGTGAGCTCATGTGTGCTTTAAGGTGCCGTGTTGTTAACGAGCAGGGATGTAGGGAACTGGCTGATGTAAATTGAGTTCACACATTTTAGTTGCATAATCATTATACGTTAAGAGTCTGATGCAAACCCGTGTTGTGGTAAGCTGCACTGAACTAATGTTGAGCTGCATAAATTACAGCTGCAGTAACAATGTATTGGCAATATGAGGACAGAAAATGATCCCCAGCTCTACAGGTCTTTAACTTTTTAGTTCACTCTGGTTTTACAAAACAAACTTGGCTCTTATCATTAAGTTAGAGACGATTTGTGCTCTGACTGTTTGTGCTGGTCCTGACATTGAAATTCTCTTAAGCTTTGGTGTCCACGGCGCACAGGTAGAAGAGGAGGTGTTGGGGATGAACTAACCTCCTGGAGTATATGTGCAGTTTAAAAAGTAAATAATCTATTTAAACACTCTTTAACCAGTGGACATGTTGAAATCGCCAACCAGTGATTAGTGAGGCTAAAGCAGGAATGTTTGAAAAGCAGTCTGTGTTTATCATTCTTACAGTATTTCCTGTCCACAGCTGCTTTACGACTGTGTGACAGTTTCTCCTTCAGGTCATTAAATCCCTGCAGCCGTCTGAAGGCAGCAGGACACATGTTGATGAATCCGTGGCCCCAGATTTGAGAAGTGCTGCACCAGAGCACAGTGTCATTATACACAGCTGTCCATGGTGGCACCCACTGTGTTTACTCTGATTAAATCATCTGAAAATGACACCGAGCTGTTACAAAATAACCACACACACACCTCTGCACACATCAGTGTTGTGTTGTGTTGTGCTGTTCCTGCGGTTGTTTATGTGCATGTGTGTCAGTATCTTCTTTCGAACTTTGTTTTTGGCAAAGATTTATTATAGTACAAAGGCTCCTGTCAGATTCTAAGAAGGCTAGAGTGTGATTCAAACTGAAATGCTGTCAATTGATGTAATTTTGTGAATTATTCCCTTAACAATAGTTATTACTTATTTCTATTGTCATGGTACAAAGTAAATAACAACCCACACCATGTGCCTATGACGTCATCCAGACAACAACATGATTTTGTGAAGACTCATCTTTCTATTTGTTGAGCTGTTGTGATGCTTCCCTGTGACTGGCTCAGCTGTTTCAAAGTGGCTGAAAACGTATTTATTTATCACCACAGCCTCCGATCCGCACCGGCCACAGCCAGGGCTCGGTTTCAGGTGGTCTGCCAGTCCCATTCTCGTTATAACGTGGTGGGAACTTTGGCACCAGCATTCACTTGGACTCAAGGGTGAACTGATTTGATTTTGAAGGTCAAAGGTCAAGGTCAATGTGGTCTCACAAAATACATTTTTGCTGATAACTTCATGCACTAATTATGACACAGGTTAACACGTTTAATATCCAAACGGTCAAAGGTCAACTTCACTGTGACATCATAATGTTCTGTAAAAACACTTCTGTGCATTATTCAATGCTGTAACTTAGAAAGGGGAGATTGTGACCATATTTCATGCACCTTGGCTGGTTAGTGGTAGGTGGTAATTCTAGTCATCTTTGCACCGCTGTACATATAAGCACCAAAACACCTGGACTTACCACCATGCATGTTTTTTTGTTGAGTAGACAAACACGGGTCTAAATAGATGATAATGTTGCTCTTTGTGTGCTGAATGTGTAAATGAGCAGCAGTTTTCTAACATGGTCGTTATTTTGAGGGAAATCTGAACTCAAATGCGGACAACACAAAAAGGGGTGCTGGTGGGAAAAAGGGTCATTTAATAACAAAAAGTGGCTTTACAGACTGGTGAAGCAGAGCTTAGAAAATAAAAAGCTCAGGAACCAAAAGAGAGGCATAGGAAACACGAGGAAAACCCAGCAGGAGCAAAACAGACCCCCAGTTCCAAACCGAAGACTCAGGCTCAGTCGCTTTGATGCACGTTCTTGCTAAGTCTGTGCTGGCTGACTGACAAATCATTAAGTGGCTGAGGGCTCGAGAGTGTGCCTTCTTCCTGCGCCCTTTCTGTAAGTGGGCATCTTTGCCGACTTTGCCTGAGGGAATTGCCCACAATTCATAGCATTGTGACGTGAAATATGATGTTACCAAGGGAAGCCTGGAAATATAAAAGGTAAACAAATGCCACAAAACAGAAATACCAATTTAAGAAAAATTGAAGACGACACATAGACAGACAAATGACCATGGAGGGGACATCCAATTCAAACATGGAGCCTTCAAGAAAAAAGAAGTTGCATGTAAGTGTTAATGCATAGTTTGGTGATTCATGAATAGAACAGTTGTTGTTCCATGATAACATAATAAATTCCAAATATCTTTTCATTACATCAGGGGATATTCCAAGAACGTGGTTTTATAATTTAGCAGTTAAAAGTCCTAAACCTACAGTAGAAAGGAGCATGGTGTCGTTTTCACGTTGTCAAGGTAACGTGATAAGTTGCCAAGTGTTGTCGCATTCCTGTTTATACCATTCTGAGCCCCTGCCACCTCTGACACACAGTCACTTACCAGCTGATGTCAATTAAGGGCTCAGGGCTTGAGATGTGAGGGGGGGCACTGGAACTGGGGGAGACAAACTGACAAGGACAAGGAAGGTAGAGATGATTGGACACAGGTGAAACACATTAGGGCGGGGCAGACAATCACAAGGGAAAACCAGACAAAGACAGGAAGTAATACAACATACATGGGCACAAAAGTTAAGTGGTTTCAAAGTAAAACAGGAAATAAACAAAAATTAAACATAAAGTACATAAAGAATTGAAAGAAGGATTCCCTTCAGAGCGGACCAGAGCGCATATATATATATATATATATATATATGTGTGTGTGTGTGTGTGTGTGTGTGTGTATTACTGTTAAATACCACTGTTAAAAAAAGAAAAGAAAAACAAATGGAATGCAGCTTAAAATTATTTGCATATGATTTTCGGCAACAGGTTCTTATAGAAACTACAACCAGGTGCATGAATGGCCTTTCACTTTATAATCTATCAGATAATCAAGACATATCTCAATCATCTTCTTCAGTGAAAAGCTTACAGATATTGAATTCCTGAATTAACAACAACTTAGGGATAGAGTCTGACTGGAAAACAGACGATAAAAAAAACATGAGCTAGAACATGAACTAATGAAGGGAAAAAAGGAGGAAAATTAGACAGAAGTAGTAGCAGACAGGATGGACCTTCTGGTAATATGGTAATGGGAGGTGGGGGAGCCAAGGCTGTGGGCTGCACAAACAGATGAATAAATGAAAATTTGAGATTTCAAGTGCTTGGTTAAATGTCCTGAATTTAAAAGTTCAAGGAGCCTGACTTGCAGCTCTTTGTTTGAACTTGGAAGTGAAGTGGATCGGCCACATTTAGAAAAGCTCCGACTGACTTTAATCATTCAAAGTGTGTCTTTGAGCTAAGACAAAGACAGGAGGAAGAAGATTAATTTAAAAAATCTAATCGTGTACATGTTTGGAGGTTATAATAATCAAAGCAGGGGATAACCCTTTAATCATTGGGAAACATTATTAAACAGTTTGTAATTAATTAGGAGATATCTGATTAAATATTGAGTATTAAACATTAAGATTAAGGGTGTGATTTGCTCTCTCTCCCTCTGCCATCTGTCTTTCATTCATCTCATGTTTCCTCTGTCTCTCTTCTGCTCTGACTTTACTGCCTTTGTAGTTTGAATATTTCTATTTCTTTCTTCCACATCCTCGTCCTTCACCTCTGCTGGATTGCATCTGATAATATTTCTCATCTATTCGTTGTGACCCAACAGACACTAAGCAGTTACGCCCCAGATCATGGCCAATTGTTCTTGTTGATTGGAAACCATGACGGATATCCATGGAGGTTATTCTCACTGTCAGAAACAAACATGTTGCACCATGTGAATGAGGGCTGTGGGCAGGCTGTGTGAGGAAGGGGTCAAGATGGCGGCCACTCCTGAAGATATAGCTTTGATTTTCACACCTGATTTTAAATCAACACCTAAACAAAAACAGTGATGCAATGTTGTACTGAGGTAGGAAATAGAAGAGCGAGCAATCTCTAACGCTCACGTTTAGCAGAATAGACTTTCATTTGTCTTACTGTAGCTAACTGGCTAGCATGGTGATCAGTAACTTTGCACTGACTGAGAACATGACGATGTCTGAAAAAAAGAGGAAGTGACAAAGGAAAGGACAAAACAAACAAGACAGATAAAAATCGTTTTAAGCAATGATGTCCTCCGCTGGTCCGGAGGTGGAAGTCAAGCACACTCAACAAGTCCTGATCATATGCCATTACCTGACTCTACACCCAGTTCTGCTCCGAAGAGAGGTAAATCTGAGCCATCCCTTGAGGTATGTAACAATATTGCGAGGCTTGCTGGTGGAAAACATGAACGAGGGAGCTCATGGTCTGGAAGAGAAGGCTGAGTTGGAAAACAAGGTAAATGAGGCTGAGCAAAGGAGATGGAACCTGAGGCTCTGTGGATTACAAGAAAAAGAAGGAGAGGATGTCAAACATCAGGTGATCGACATTTGCTGTGCCATCACTCCAGAGGCTAGAGGTAACCTGCGCTTCCACGCCCACGTCTGCCACAGGATTGGAAGGAGGAACAGAGACAAGGTTCGACAAGTGATCATTAAATTTACATCCAGATTAACCAAAGAATTAATATGGAAGAATGCTGAAGGATCGGAATACCTCAGCTGAGGTTTGGTGACAGATTGTGGCCCCGATTAGAAGCAGCACGCAAGGAATTTTAGCCAAAGCAGTAATGGATGGAAAAGAGCTGTGGTCCCAAAGATGACAGCGCGACAACGTCTGATGGAGCAGAACATTGAACACTAATCTAATGCATATGAACAGGTAGACATTTGACTATTTGTGTTATAGGGTGTCGATAATCTTTCTCTACTCTGTTTTCTCAGAGTAAGAGGTTGTCTCGATCAATATGTTCATTTGCTGATGGGGGCATCAGAGATCTGCTGAAAAAAGACGCTACTTTTTTATTTTGTAAGAATTTTAAATTTGTTCAGTTTGAAAAAAAAAAACAGAATACCTATCTATTCAATTGTTTTGGTTCGATATAGAATAATTTTTTCAGATGCTGTCTGGTTCAACAATTCATTTAGAAAAAAGACATTATATATATTTTTTTATGATAAGATTGATATTGAGTGTAAAAAACTATGAATTTAGAACTCTTTGTATGGAAAATGCTACATCCATCGATGCAAATGACCTAAAAAGAAACCACAATATTTTCAGCGCTTTATCTTCCCATCAAAATAACACTTTCCTTTGGTTTCTCAGCAGCTGAACTACTGTATTCCTGCGCACAAGTGCACCTAAAGCGCTGGAAATATTCTAAATGAAATGTAGATTTAAACGGATATTGGATTGTTTCTGTGGGCGTCCTTTAAAAGTTCTGCTGTCCCCATGTACAGCAGCACATCACTCTGCTGGTGTGCCACATTCCCTGCTGCCTCTCCTCACTGGCAGCGTGCTGATCTGAATCTCCTGCAGGTAACACACTGACTATGCATGACTACCTCACACAACCCCAACTATCGCTGATGCTTTCAATGTTTTGCCAGACCAGATTTGTTTTCTACAAACACCAACAGGTTGCCGTCTAACAGAAATGATTTGGTAACAAAACATTTTCATTCCAATATGAATGAAGCAGTTTTCCATTGTGTGATGATAACCCAGCAATTACATGTGTAGTCTTGTAGTGCAACATGGAGCATAAGTTTGTGAATATGAATATTATCATAAACTGCTGTTACTCTGTTAGCCCTCACCGCTGGAGAAATGACGTGCACTGTAGATACAGATAAGAAATACATTTCATCTCTCTTCATTTAAATGAACCAACAGAAACAAACAGAGACATGTAGACCTGCATTTCCATTGTGTTTGTATGAAGTTAGTCAGTGAGCAGTGTTGTAAAAAAACTGGCCTACTGTTAAACCTTCACCTGGTGTACTGCGTGACAGCGGGTGGAGATGCCACCTCTTCCTGAAAGCTCAAGTTTGCAAGCAACAAGCTACAAGTAGCAGCACTAAAGTCATCTCTCAAAAAAGTGATTTTAGAAATAAGTAACCAGTCACAGAGTCTTAATACCAGGTGTAAATGCAGCGAATGTCATTATACAGATAACGTGGCCTGAGACACAGCCTTGAAAATAAGTATAACATAATAGTGACATGCAGCACTATGGAAACGTTTTAGCCACTGTAGATGTTCAGATTCTTCTCCACCAACACAATAACATCAGGTTCATTCTGCAGCAGGACAACGAGCTCAGACAGACAGAGAACTGTCTTCAGAGACCAGAAGAACAAGGAGCCCTGCAACTGTAACAAGGCTGTTTTGTTTGTTTGAAGTTCGTCAAAATTCGCAGACTGTTTCTTTAATTTTGTTCTTATTTTAATATTGATGGATGTTGATTGATAGATGGTATATTTATGCAAGGCTCCGTTTTATTTTATTTTGGAGAGATATTTTATTTTGACGGACGTGGTTGGTTTAGTTACCAGAAGCCAGCAGCTCGTTCCTTTTGCTGCTTGGACTTCCAAGTTATGGGGCAGGAGCTGTGTGTGTGTGAGGACAAACGCCAACCACACTTTTGTTGTTTATCTGTTTACACAGAGGATGACAATTAAATGCTGTGAACCTGATCAAAGCCAGTCTCGTCATTCTACTGGAGTGAGCCAGAACATAAGGGGTTACACAACAATCTCGTTCTAAGGTCACAAAAACACAATTGTTAGTTTTCAGCTCCAGACAGCCAGAGTTGCCCTTTCACACATGTAGCACACAACAGGACATTGTTCATGTCGGACGTGTCACCTGCTGAAAAGGCTCTGGTTGGTTTGGGCGAGGGCGGGGGCACCTGGGTAAAGTCCAGCAGGAGGCAGGGCATGACACAGAGAGTACACTGTGGAAATCACAGTGTTTGGTTTACATCATAAACAATCGAGTCTCTTGCTGTTCCTTGAATTTGTCTGATGATATCAGCGTCAGCCCTTCACAGACACTTATTCCTGAACCTTGTTAGTTACACATTCTTTTAGGCGTCTTTGTGTAAGTGACTCCTTCCTCTTCTCAGGTGTTTGTATTCTTCTGGTTTCATGGCAGTTATTTGATAGAAACGTCGTCATCATGTTCGCTGACTGTGAGTTCTTGGGACAATGACCTGCTCTGCCTGCAGGTTAAAACCTGTTTAATGAACGGTCCCAGTGATGCAGACAGCTGTGTTCTCACTTACACAACTGTACAGCTCTAGATAAATTCAGGGTTGCAGTGCACATATGAAAGCATTGTTATTTAAATGTTGTGTGTTCTTAGCTGGCTTGCTAACATCAGCCAGGGGTACAGGTACATTCAGAAATCATCTTTCTGTAACTGTTAAACACTTTGCAACCCTGGTTTTGTAAATTAAGTTTTTCTTGCTTAATACGAGGGGTACGTTGGGCCACACGGTTGATTATTAAGGATAAGACAGCTCTTTCTGACCCCTTAGCAGAACTAGGACCAAACCTGTTTTGATGTCTCGTGATGATGTGTCCCAGCCCTCCTGGACTAAAGCTTTTTCCTCCTCTTCCTCCTATGTTCCCCTGGCTGACTGTCCCAGTGAAAAAATAAAATGCCATATTGGGTTATGAATCCTTGTTAGCTTCTCCTGTGTTCTACAACTTTTTTTTAATGCCAGATGACAGTAAAGACATTTCCCAGAGTTACTTTGTTGCTATAAGAACTGATGCCTTGTCTTGTTATCCGCCTCTGTCAGCAGCAGCTGTCTCCAGCTGTGTTCAGCCTGTGGTGGAGGGAGAAGCCTGGCCCCGCAGGCAGAGCACAACATCCCAGTGAAGAAGCTCAGCACCTTGTTCAATCCGCGCCTTTAAGATTGAATGGTCATGCATTATTCGTGTGAATCTGTGAGTGTGTGTTTTTTTGTGTGTGTGTATGTGTGTGTGTGTGTGTGTGGGGCACTCTTTGTGCGGGGGTGGGCTTAGTTAGTTTGACAGCCATTTTTTTATCTCCTTACATGACATCCTCATCAAAGATTAACAGTGAGAAAAAATATGAAGCACTAATGGAGGCACGCGGTGTACTAACAGCAGGGTAAAGTTACAGCTGTCATCAGTAATGCTGATGTGCTCTCCTCCATCGGCTCCTGACAGATGGTGCACAGAGTAGAACAGGGTTAAAGGTTTAAAATCTGCCCGTTCCAATTAAAAAAAAAGTGCAGATAGGGGCAGATACCCCCCATCCCACCCCACCCCACCCCCCAAAAAAAAGAAAATCACTGTCTAAGATCTCTGCTATGTTACCACATCTTTTCTCTCTGACTTTGGACCACAATAAAGAGTGTGAATCTTTTATATGATTCTGTTTTATCTAGCTATGTAGGTTATTTATTCATTTCTCTGTTTCATTTAATGAGAAACACATGGTCACAGTTAAAAATTCATGTGAAGGCAACACTGGCCCATTTTTGAAAGATG
The DNA here is from genome assembly GCF_046630095.1 of Trachinotus anak. Classification (NCBI taxonomy): domain Eukaryota; kingdom Metazoa; phylum Chordata; class Actinopteri; order Carangiformes; family Carangidae; genus Trachinotus; species Trachinotus anak. The sequence continues at coordinate 1,530,816 of NW_027273863.1, read as the reverse complement.
ATATTGTTCAGAATTTGTGGTGACAAAAAAAAAGAACAACCATAATAAAACAGCACATAAGTAATGTCTCAACAGCTCACTGTCAGACAGAGGTATGTATCCTCACGTTTAGATAAATAGATAAATGTCCAGTGTGTCATGAGAATCAAGCATGACTGGGAGAGCTGCAATACATTACACTGCATCCAAATCATGTAGGAACAAGAGCTTGATTTCATCCAAAACTGGGAGCATATCCCCTTTAAAGAAATGACTAAACATATGCTCAGTGCTACCATATGAGTGTTTAAAGGTCCCATTTTGTAGAAAGTGAGATGTGCGGGTCTTTTTTGATTATAAAGCAAGTCTTGAGTCCATATAAATACTGTCAAAGTATCACAGAACACACTATTCAAAAACTGTCTTAAAATGAGCCGCCAGGACTTTAGTAATGTTGTGATGTCATAACAACACATTCAGCTATACCCCCAGCACTCAAAAAACAGTCAGCCAATCAGAAAGGAGGCTCAGATCCTCTCTTCTGATTGGCTCACTGACCTGTTGTTACTAGAATTCCAGAGAGAAGCCTGAAAAACCTACACTGAGATGACTTTTGCTACTAAAAACTACTAATATATCTTTTATGGATATCAAAACTTCAAATCAAAAAGTGTAAAATATATTGTAAAATATTTTTTTAAGATACGAGACAACGGCTAGCAAGGGTTGTTGAGATGCGACCTGAAAAGGTGGGTTCTTAGCTTGACCATCCACCAATGTGGAGAAAGAACAAAGAAGAGTCTTGACTGAGATGAGTGACCACAAGGTCCTCTGATGAAATGACTCAACACCCAGAGAGAGTTGCTGTCGTAAAAGGAGAAGAGGTGTGGTGCTGGAAAACTTGGGAAAGTTGAAATCCAGGATTAGGCAGCAGCATTCTGGATGAACGGAAGAGCTCCGATGGCAGATACAGGGGTCCAGGCAGGAGGGAGTTGCAGTGGTCCTGGGCAGCACCTGAGCTGCCTCTTGGAAAAGAAGGGGCAAATCATGCTGATGTCGTAAAAGAGCAATCAAGAGGAGTGCAATGTTTGCAGGCATTGATTCATAATTCTTAATTATCAATATTATATTCTGTGTCTGCCAATACATCCCCTAAATCCTTCACACCAGTGAATCCTCATATTTACAGGAGTTTCTGTAACTGTTACATGTTACTTTACTTTACTGTAAAAAGATGGGATCTGGAAAATACTCAGTTGGAGGAAATAAGTGGTGTAACATGATATTTTCTGTACTTTTCCTTCTCAGTGGAGAATAATTTTCAACAAAAGGCACTTTTAATGTGCCAGCTTCGTATATGAGACAGATGTGGCGAGGATGAAAATGGTTTCATGTGGCTGTTAGTCATCAAACAGAATAAAAAAAAAAATTCTGTAAAAGTTTATTTTGACAAAATTAAACAACTTGATAATACATCATTATATACAGATGGTAGACTGCCTACATCAAGTTTCACACCTCCAAAATTACATTAAAAAACAGCGAAGCTGGAGGTTATTTTGATTTTTTTTCCCCTCCAGGAATGTCATCATTGTGTCCTATAAATATTTGGTACAAAAAAGAATGAATTACAATATAAAGAAAAATATGTGGACATTGTTTTAAGCCTCCAGAGCAGATCACAGTCACAAAACACAACTGGAACAAACTTACTGAAACTGCCAAAACACGATACAAACGCCTGCTATCAAGTCCGAATGACACAATGATCCTGACTTCACAGATTCATCCCTCAAACTAATGTTTTTTTCTTTTTTTTCTTTACATGGCACTGAGGTTGACTGTTGTGATTTTTGACTTTTTGCTTCAGTACTTAGTGTGACATCAAAGCAAATGATGAATACGCTGCTGCCCAGTGCTGCTTAATTACAACATTTAACAAACCTCACGTCTCTGAATTAGACACAAGGTGGGCTGAATAAAACGAAGCAAATGCACCAGTAAATAAGGACGGTAGCTTCTTTTTCCTCGTCTCAAACAAAAGCAGTGAGTGAATTCTGCGCCAGGAAACATCTGGATCATATCGTCAAACGGTGGAGCATGTGGGTGAAAAACGGCTTTGAGTGGGGAAATCGTCTGAAGCTGAAAATGAGGTTACCAGTCACTGAAAGACATTCAGGATGAAAGGCTGGCTATGAAGTAGGTCTGTCACTTTTTCAAAAAACCTACTTTGATCCAATAAGGAAAGGTAATTTATTCATTTGTCTGCTGCATCCATTGATTCACATTCATATTCATTTAATTCATTTGAATGTAACCCACATATCCTAATCTTAATGTTACACTGTCAAACTGACAGGGCTCTCTTCATGTGCAGTGTCTCTGCTGTCTCTTGACTGAACAGGTGACTCTCCGTTTGTCGTCGCCGTGGTAATGTTACTCTGCAGTTGCATCAACAGCTTCATGTTTATCCCCAGTTTCTCAATCTGCGCAGTTGAACCCAGAATGCTTCTGCACAGTACATCTCTGCTGGTTTGAGTCATGATTGGCTGATCAGCATGCCTTACCACTTACTAACTCTGTTTTTAACTAAGGCTGTCGTCAGGCAACCAGCAGGAAGTTTTATCATCCAGTCACGATAAGAGTTTTTACACATTGCTTTTTATATTGAAAGTGTTCGAGGTGCTACAGGTGGATTTAGTCACAAGTTGGCAGAACCGGACGAGCTGTTTGTCCCTTTTCCAGTCTTTATGTGGTCTCCATCTTCTTCTCAGCAAGAAGCAAATAACCTTGAATCCCAAAATGTTCAACTACTGATTAAATAAAACATTGACATTTTATCATGTCATTGTCGTCATGGCTAATGTGTTAGCAATCAGCTGCTTCTGTTTAGCAGATAAGCAGTAATGTTAACATCCATTCAGGGTTATGTCTTTGTCCATCTGATGGATATCATTTTAATGGTATTGGTATGATATGTTCACCAGCTAGTGGTGATGCACGGGTTGATCCATAACCCAGGGCACGTGTAGGTGATCTTAGTGGTAAATATCGGAGTTTTGAGCCGGTTGGGTCAAAAATGGACAAAGCAGTGTTCCCACAAATTTATAAATAACTCACAGAAACGCTGTCTGCAACAGGCTGTGATTACTAGTCCACTTTCTCTTCCTCTCTCTCTACCACTCACTCTCTCAAACAAACATCTATCACACATCTCTCTGCATCCAGACTATAATTTATAATGCATTAGGCCGAGCTAAAAGAGACAGCACAGACTGCCAGTGTTGTTAAGGTCCGCTGTTAAGATGTGAAGGATACATTGTCTGTGTGTGTGTGTGTGTGTGTGTGTGTGAAAGAGAGAGAGAGAGAGACAGTTACAAGGTGCTGGTTTGTGGGTCAGGTTGGGTTCAGGTGGTTGATGGGTGGTGCTGTTTGGCTCTCATGTTTGGGTTGGGTGGGTGCAGTTAGGGTATTAAAAAACCCTGACCTGCACATCTCAAGCAGCAGTTCCTGGTCTCTCTCTCTCTCTCTCTCTTTTCTCCTCTCTCCTCCCCCCACCCCCCCTTTTTTATCTCCTCCTAAACCCAACCGGTCGAGGCAGACGGCCGCCCACCCTGAGCCCGGTTCTGTTGGAGGTTTCTTCCTGTTAAAAGGGAGTTTTTCCTCCCCCCTGTCGCCAAGCACTTGCTCTTTGTGGGAACTGTTTACCCTGTAAAGTGCCTTGAGATAATGTATATTATGATTTGGCGCTATACAAATAAAACTGAATTGAATTGAATAGTGTTTGTCTGACTGCTGTTTGACACTAGTCAGGTGATGGACACTGAAATCAGCTGCTGCTGCTGCTGCTGCAAATGAGGCTGATGAGAGTTTGATAGGCTGAACCAGAACAGTGCAGTTGTGGTCCTGAAAACCAAAACAACGGGCTGAAAGTCACTAAAACGCTTTATAGAACTGAGGAGACTTGCAGAGTTGATGATTATTCTCTGGGGGGTCGTCACCATGAGTGAACCCTCTCATATTACTCATTTCATCCATTGTTGTAATAAAAACAGTGATTAGTGGAGCTTTAATATTTGATCATAACTACAATCTTTGTCTTTCTTAATTCACGCTCAGTCTGGATTTTTGAATGAAAAGTGACAGCCATACTGCGAAGGTCCTTCATGTAAATGTAAAGCATATCCCAAATGGCACAGCTGTCTGCATCTGACATTGTATTTTTTTTTTTTCGGGAAAAGACTCCAGTAAAATGAAAGTTTTATAGAACCTTGTTTACTTCCAGTATAACTCAGGTCAACCACAGTTGTGACACAATATACAGTTAATCAAGATGCTAAAAATCTAGAAATGATGTTAACATATATCTTTGTTCTGTGCGCAGCAGAAAAAAAAAGAAAAAAAAAAGGAAAAACCCACGTAAACATAAAGAAATCAGTGCATTTAGTCATACGAGTTATGTTTTACTCTGTGTCCCGAAGAAGGCGATTTTCAAGCGAGGACCCTTCAGAACTGCTCCTCTGGAATGGTCAATTTTGTACAAGACAGCAACAACGACAAAAAGCAATCATGTAAGAGTTGTTAGCCCCCCCCCAGTCTCAACCAGCCTACAGGCGTCCACAGTTCAGCTGGAAGGGCAGCAGAAGGGCACTTAGTCAAAGAAGAAAAAAAAAAATTGTCTTCCCCACACTGAAATAACTACACTTTTTTGTCTGGGTTTTGCTGACTGACCTGGCTCCACACACTCCGTTCAGTCTGCCTTGAATGGCACATTTAAAGCCACGAGAAAAACTCAAACTACCAAACTGGTTGTTAGGTAACCCAGGAGGGATTAAAGCAGAAGCTGAAAGTCCAATTCTAAATTCGAAATGCCGTCCAATTTCACTTTTCATCTTCAGGCCTGAAATGAGTCTTTGAAGAGGCTCACACTGGTGAAACTGAGGATCTTTGGATCCACCGTTGTGCTGGTTGAGTTACATTACTGTTCCTAAAAACAGACATTTAGGACTTGTGTCCCCTTTTGAAAAAGACTTGATAAGTTTGGATCCATGTGCAGTGAGGGCAGGTCAAAGGTCAGGAGCTGTGCTTGAAAATCCCATTAAATGGGATTAACATCTGCCAGCACATCTGTTGGTTCTGCGTGTGTTTGTCTATTTTTGAAAGTTCTCATGTGTTCTTAAAGCTTATCAGCAACGTTTTACAATCTCTAATATTGAGTTTGTAGAGCGACGTGGCTGTCCCCGGCCCTGCATTGGTCAGTGTTACTGAACCTGTCTTTGACATGGAGTGTGGTGTGTGTGTGTGTGTGTGTGTGTGTCTGTGTGTGTGTGTGTGTGTTTGTTTGTTTGTTAGGAGAAGTCACTGTCCTCGGCCCCATACAGGTCAGCTAGTTTCCTGAACCTGGGCCCCCAGTCACTCAGGTAGTGATAGTCCTGCTCAGCCTCGGATGAAGCTGAGCCCAGCGAGCTCAGCGACTCGGCCACTGATCCTGCGCCCTCGTAGGCGTAGGTGGCCAGCGAATCATATGGTGGTGCGGTCGGGTTACAGTCGTTCTCCAGAACTCTCTGGTTGATGAATTCACGTACGTCCCCGTTATCCCGCGACGCCAGGCCGACCGGCGGCAGGATGAGGCCAGAGGCAGCGGGGGCAGGGCGGCGGTGCGGCGGGTACAGCAGGGTGTCAGTGGGGATGATGTCACGCCTCTGTTTGGCGGACTCCTCCAGGGCGGCGGCAGCATCCGGGTGTCGCAGTGCTCCGATGTCAAAAGCTTGCGTGTCCTCCTCACCGCCGCCTTCGTCGTTGTAACTCACCACGTTGTCCCGGACGTCCTCCTTGGAGATGATGAGAGGTTCCTGCTTTCGTTGGCGTTTTAATGCTGTGAAGAGAACCACGATCACTGCAGGAGACAAGAGCAGAGAGGTGCAGGATTAGACAGTTTCACAGCAATCAGCTGTGATCAGAGTATCCACACAGGTTTCTTTCCCTGCTCTCTGTGGTGCTGGCTCTGTTTTCATTGGTTATGATGACATGCAGTTGCTGAGGTCTGGGAACATTGGTGACATCACTATGATGAAGTCATGGCATGAAGCAGACTGTTTGATAGGACATCTCGTCTATAAGCTTGTGAGAGTTTCCACCCAGCACACATTTTATTTCACATCCTCAGCTTGGACTGGACCAGGATTTCCCTGCGTTGCCAGTGCACAAATAAGCTGAAGTGTTTCCGGTCATAGATGAATGGATGAAGTGATTATGGAATCATCACTCCCCACAAGGTAGCACCAAGCTGAGCGCATCAGGGAGTGACGGTAATAACTTCCCCCTTTGAGGAACAAAGATTTCAAGCCTACAGGTGAATGCTGGGAGCTTTTCAAATGCTACATGAACAGAGCTGACAGCTTAAGTACATTTAAAGGGTGAGTTGGATACATTGCTGCAGTGAGAGGAATATTGCCGCGGGGGTACAGCAGCAGACTGGACTTCATCAGCTCAGCTTCATTCTGTAACAAACCTGAATGATCTTCTAATCTGAGTCACGGAGAACGCAGCAGTGTTCTGTCATGTGAAGATGATCAAGTCAAACAGAGAGATTTGTGTGAAGATGTGTGTCACAGCTCAGCTTCATACAGACAGATACATGGAAGATGATTACAGCATTATATCCCAAAGTGAGTGTAAAAACACAAAGGCTGCACAGGCTGCTCACAGGCAGGCAGAGCAGACAGAAGCCTTTGATTTCAGAGAGAGCCCAGCCATAAATAATCATGCAGAACATTTGATTGGCTAAGCTCATGCAGGATAGTTTGAATTTAAATCAAGTGAGAGCAAGTTCACAGTGGCAACAAGAAAGAGCAGAGGCGGAGTTCAGGTGGAGGAACAGGAGAACCGCAAATCAAGCAAGCATGAGATGTCCACGAGGGAGCATGACGGTGTGAGCTGTGATGGGAATCAGACTTTATCAGACACTAAAAAAGTAAAGGTTGATGCACAAACACTGACCAACAAATATTTGCATGGATAAAGAGGGAAGGGACGGTGCAGAATGTACAGAGACATCTTCACCACTGTCACATTCAAACACTGATCTTTGGTCCTGACTTTCAGATGTTTACATTTGTCTCCTGTTGGAAAACTTCTATTGCACTTAATGTACAGATTTGAACCTGTCTTTCCTCTGCTGGGCTTTTTCTTGGGAGACACTGGTAGGCAAAGCTGTTGTATCATATTGTATGTCTATATTGTGTTGTGTTGTACTGTGCTGTATTGTACTGTATTGTCCTGTGTTGTACTGAGTCATACTGTACTGCAGTGTGTAACTGTGTGGCACTTTACCTGCGCTGCTTGTACAGATCAGTGCAGTGTGATGCATCTGTCACCATGTCTGTTAGTTCTCACTGTCTCTGTCCATTAATGCTTTTAAACCTGATATTTTCTGTTTGTTGCACATTATGAGGTCAAAATGGAAATGATAGGAGACACTTCTGTTGTTGGGATAAGACTGTGATGAGCTGTGACATCAGCTTTACACATTAAACTGAACCATGTTGTGAATGGAACCTGGAGTGTGGTCATTGGGAACATCTGTCTGACTAAAATACTCAACTTCTTTAACCAGGTTAAAGATGAGTTATTACAGTGTAGTGGATGTGTGTGTGTGTGTGTGTGTGTGTGTGTGTGTGTGTGTGCGTGTGTGCGTGTGCGTGTGCGTGTGCGTGTGTGTGGGGCTGTTGACGGCTGGCTGCTCTCATCTTTCTGCACTCATGTAAGTGTGGACACTGCATTAAAGCACTATGTGTGTGTCTCCATACTTTTTTGTGTCTTGCTGTGTGTGTGTGTGTGTGTCCACTAAGTCTGCAATGACTGCACCTTCAGGGGCATAAATATGTATTCATTTTCCCAGCAGCCCGCTGGACTGTGACCACTGCATGAATAAGAGGATAAGTGGGGATGTGGTGGCAGATGAGATGAACTCATTTCCATACAAGGTTTGATTCTGATGAGCAGCAGCAGCAGACTGGAGCTCTGAGCCAACATTGTTTTCCATTACAGCAAATGAGAAAGTACAACGGTGGCGTGTGTTTACAGCGCTGTACAAATGGAAGCACTGCAGGCGCGATCACACAGGCTCCATGTTGTGTGCGCGCACTTCATTTCATATCTGTCATCCTAGTTTTTCTGCTATTTGATATTATATAAAATATCTTCACATTTTTATTTTCTGTCTTTATAACATGTTTATTAATGTGCATTGTTTCTTTTTCTTTCAGATTTATCCTTAATTCTTTTTTTTCTTTTTTTTTTTTTATTAAAAATGGCACCTAAAAACTGAGGCGGACATTATAGCTCCTCCAATTGAACAATTTTAAAATCAAAAATCAACATTTTAAATAAAAGGCACTTAGTGCTTATAATTTCTTTGTTGTAAACCACTTTGTGCTGCATTTCTTTTATCAAAGGTCCTGCACAAGTTAATTATTTGTATTATTCTTCATGATGAAAACACTTTAAAACATAACGGCATGACATTTTTTGTACTACATTATATTTATATGTATATGTTACATTTATTGACTTGTGGTTCATAAAAGGCTACCACATCATACAAAATGACACAACAGTTCCATCACATTAGATTTTTTCTGGAAAAAAAAAACTCCATCTGCTGAGGAAGACAGGGACACATCAGGGCCAATACTGACCTCCACATAAACTACAATTTCTTAGCCAATGCCTTTATGAAGCGCACTGTTTTTGCTACTGTAGCACTGACATGTATTCAGTCACAGCTCAGTTTGTAGTGTGTTACCTGATATAAAATCCTTTTTTTCCACATTACCTGACAAATACTTAATACTATAACTGGGTCTAATCATTATCAGACTGGTGTAACCCTGTACTGGTTGAGCTGTACTGTACTGCAGCGGATACAGACGCACACAGACACACACATTTTCCCATACTCACTCAGCAGTATGATGGCACACAGGAGGATGGCGATGAGCGCTCCGGTGCTGAGGCCAGGAGAGCTGCTCAGAGCCTCAGTGTTACACAGCTCTATGTTGCCTTGGCGGTCGCAGGTGCACACTCTCACAGTGAGGGTCCCGGTGCTGCTCTGCATGGGGTAGTCACCATCAGTGATCACCACGGGAACCAGGTAGACACTCTGGTGCAGGCGGCTGTAGCTGGCTCGACGTGTCAGGATGCCGGCAGTGTTATCTGAGGCAGAAAAAGTCCTGTTAGAGGAATGCTGTAGCATACCTGGAGTGCATGGTGTGTCTGACACATTGTGACACAGCAGAGGGGCGAATAAAAAATCACTTTATTAGCAGGTTGGAAGCACTGATTCTACCTCAGTGAGGAGCCGAAGCCTTGGGGTAAATCTGTTTTACAACTCAGGAAAAGGCCAACAGGAACAATATATATCTTCACTTATCTGATCTGTTGTCTGTGTGCATTGCTTGACAACACACAGACAGCCAATCACATCACAAAAACAAAGCTATTTCTCACCAATCATGTAGAAAAGAGCAACTTTCAGATTTACAGTATGTAACTATGGTTCTATGGATTCTGAATGACTGCCAGAAACTGTACGTAACACCTGGATATACAGGCTCTGTGGTGATCAGGGAGAGAGAAAGATGGCCTCTGTACGTCTCTGTCGAGAGAGTGCATTTGGTGCTAACTTCCTCTTCAGGAGCAGCCTCCGTGAGTTAGCCACATGCTAACAGAGCATGCAGCAAAAGCAGCATTTAAGATGATCAGTTATGAGATTGATACTCAGTTATAATTAACTTTTTTTTTTTTTTTACTTTGTTACCTTAAAGGACCAGTTCCACACTTGGGAGATACATGTGTTCGTCACCTTGTAGAGACGTAGGTAAGAGGGTTGAGATCACTCCCATGTGTTGTATGGAACTACAGACAGTCCCAAGTCTCTGAATCATAATCACTAAATATGTAGTGGTGCAGCTAATACATTTGTTGGGTGTGGGGTGGCAGGGAGTCAGAGCTTTTTTTCCCCTCCACCATCTTGTTATTTTATTGTTTTGATGCATATCAGAGGGGAAGCTTCCACTGTGGAAGAGCATGTTGCCTGGTGTCTGGTGTTTGCCTACCGCCATTGTCTCGGACGGTGAAGTTGCTGCGGTGTGCCCCCTCGGGAGCCAGGCTGAAGAAAAACTTGTGTCCCGTCGACGGCTCATCGGCATCGACAGCGCTGACCGTCTGGATACGCTGCCGGAGACACAGAGACCCATTAAAACTAACGTCTCAGTGGAGTTCAGTGAACTGAGAGCAGTCAGCGAGTGGAAGAAGAATGGCAGGGTCAGAGCCTCCACACACTACTGTCCAGCAGAGAAGCTTATTATTAGGATCATTAGTGTCTCTGTCAACACCGCAGCTCAGAAGTGACACTGAAACAGGATATGAAACCGAATCATACACATCAACAACCACTTCAATCAAACTTAATATTTGATTCTTCACTGACTACATAGAAGTTTCTGATTTACAGTACCTGTTATTTCTGTTAACCAAGCTCCCGCGCTGCTGCTTTTCTCTTTTCTGTGTCATTAGAGTTATAATTACAGTTGTCATTTTGCTGTTCTACACAATTATCAGTTTGAAATGGTTACGTAATCATATCAGAGCTGTTTTCTTTTTGACATTCTAATTTCTTTCGCTACCATTCAGTATTTCCTTCCCTTAAAATGTGACTAAACAGCCCTGACAGAGGAGAAGTGGATTATGCTAATACAGTGGTTAGAGAGGTTTTGATACACCCACAGTGTAAACTTGTCTCCATTGTAGCTGACTAAACTCAAGCAGAGCAGATGCCGCTCTCTGTGAAGAAGCATGCTGTGAACTTTTTTACAGCTACCTGTCACATCTGCGGAGGGTGAGAGCTTCACACTCCAAAGATAGACTTTAGGAGGCGAATCGCTTTTATCTAACAGGAACTGATGATGTGGAATCTCGATGGATTTCTGGGCGTTGGATGGATTCAGATTTAGAAACCATGAGCGTACAGAATTGCTAATATGGGCTTCAGTTATGAAACAAACATTAGGTGTCCAGATATGCATAGGTATCAATACCAGTCCAGAGTATCTTTGACATACTGTATATGTGTGTATGTTTTTGATAAAAGGCCTTTCACTTAAGTTTATTCACAAGCTTCTTGTTTCACTCCAAAGAGCAGCAAAGAGTAGCTATCAAAAAGTGATACACAACCTTTATACCTTCATACTATTAAAACCTCATTCTGAATGATGCATCTCCACACAGTTGCACTGATCACTGGATAGTCAATATTATTCAATACTTGTATATTTATGTATTTATTGCATGTTTCTTGTATATTGAATGTGACAAGGGTCACTCTGAGTGACGAGCCCATACAGACGGATCCACAGCAACAGCAGCAGCAGCAGCAGCTGTTAACCTGCTGCACAGCAGCACACAGCAGACACACAACGTCAGGGATGAGCTGTGAACACAGAGCCGTATTTAGCAGCTGAAGAGCCAGATATTTTTCATTCTCTGGAGTACAAGGAGCTGGTCATGTTGCTCTGTGTCTGCTGGATGTGTAAATAGGCTGTAACTGTTTAAACTGCAGTCATAATGACCTCTGTTCATGTGACTGCTGCTGGACCCTGCTGAGCTGTAGCTGTATGTTCCTGTTATTTCTCAGCTGGTGGCCGTACATGTTTTATTATTTTGCTGTTGCACTTTCTAACTACAGTCTTATTTAATTGAATAGGAGAAACTAGCTGAGAGATTAAAGGTTTTAAGAATGATGTGTGCCAGTGACACACACACACACACACACACACACACACACACACACACACACACACACACACACACTGAGCTGATCTGGAACCTGGGGGAAGCAGTGGAGGATATCCAGTCAACAAACACTGATGATTAACATTGATGGACAGATGAAAGGGCAGAGGAATTAAAGGATGAAAGGATGGCAGGGATGTGTGGAGATCAATTGCAGCAAGTGTGTGTGTGGCTTCAGCAGTGTAGATGCACCTAATTGTGTTTTGTTGTGTTATATTTAATCTGTGTGTGACCACACATACAGATTTGTGTTCCTATCCTATTAATTGTTGCATGACATTAGTGTGTGTGTGTGTGTGTGTGTGTGTGTAAAACCCTATCTACCATATTTGATGTGTGGAAGCTCTTGTCAGGGTCCAGGACAGATTAGCTCATCAGCCACAACAAAAGAAGAACCCCAAGTGGTCTCAAGGACCATGTGTATATATATGTGTGTGTGTGTGTGTACTTGTACTTGCTACATAGTAAGGACCAAAAAAAGTATTTTACTAACAGAGTGAGGACATTTTGGGAAAGTGAGGACATTTTGGCCAGTCCTCACTTTTTGAGACACCTTCAGATCACATTTTGAGGGTTAAGACTTGGTTTTAGAGTTATGGTTAGAATTAGGTTTAGGTTAAGGTTAGGGTCAGGGTTAGGGTTAGGCTCTCAGGTGTGATGGTTAAGGTTAGGGTAAGGGGCTAGGGAATGCATTATGTCAATGAGTGTCCTCACAAAGATAGAAGTACAAGTGTGTGTGTGTGTGTGTGTGTGTGTGTGTGTGTGTGTGTGTGTGTGTGTGTGTGTGTGTGTGTGTGTGTATGGCACTTTAATCACATTAGTTGAATCCAATAGAGTAATGCATTGAATCATATCAAGTGGTACTACAGCAGAGTACAATGTCAGTGCTGTCAGTGCTGTTTAAAACATTCAAATTCAGATTTCTGACCGATAAAATATTCAGTATTACAGAGGTCTAACGAAGTCAGCACCATTTCCCTTAGGACTGTGAAGTCAGTCAATTAGGAAGCTGGAGGGGAAGCTAATTAAAAATGATTTGCTATATGTCAGGATTTTAATTGGTTAATTGGCTGTGAAATAAAAAAAAAAAAGCTGGATATAAAAGTCACTTGTGTCAAAAATATATATTAAAAAAACAACCCAGAAATAATTTCTGATTCATGAAGCAGTTTGGTTAAGGTTAGAAAAACAGATTGCAGTGATTCACTTTTATGTTTTTAATGTGACAAATAAAAGCAGGATGCATGTTGGCCTATATTCATCAGACCTGGCACCAGGGTCAGTGTCAGGATGATTCCAGGCTAACGCTGTGTTTTTCTGTTCACAAGAGGGGATTACCAGCTCAGTTTAGCCTCTTGGACTCAGCACATCCCATAAGTGATTCATAAAAGCATCACAGCACAATAACTACAGTACCACCTGCTATGAGCAGGCTGTCGAGTCGTTCGGGTTCACTGCTCCTCACTGAAATAATGCTGCAGAAGAAGAAACCCCTTATGAATCAGTAGTAAACAGCAGGTCACCACTGTGTGTGTGTGTGTGTGTGTGTACTGGATTTGTGTGTTCATGAGGAGTGCAGAGAACTGTCCTCTTCCTTGTTGCTATGACTGAGCTCAGCTCCTCCATTTGTATTTCAATTTATAGTTTAGTTTTCTTGGCAAATTTGAGCATTTTAGGAACCTGATGGATGTTTACATCCTGCAAATAAAAACCTATACGTTCCAGTATATATAGACTCAATACAGTCACATTTGACTCATTCTGTGACTATAAAATAATAATAAATGAATTAAATTTAGTCATACTAGGAAAACATGACGGCCGATCACTTAACTGAACAAATAAAATACAAAAAATTGAAATAAGTGAAAAGATGCAGAGACTTCTATGTGTTTTCTAAGGTGGTGGTGGATGTTTTGAGGGACTCATGTTGTCAGTTTTTCTAAACTCCAGACCATGAACCTGCAACTTAGGTGTCATTCTCAATGTTCTATCCATCGGTTACATCAGTTACAATAACACTGTATTCACTGAACATTATTACATCAAAATCTGAAACAGTTTATCCATTCTCTCTTTCTTTTCTCACTTTTTTTGGACTTAGATTTGATGATATTGAATATTGTGACATTTTTCAACATGTGAGATATTTTTCAAAATATCAGTATATTAAAAAAAATATATACGTTTTTTTTGCAGTTTTGCACAGTCTGCCCTGCTGCCGAGTCCGACTCTGACTTCACTGCTTTGTAACTACACTTGGCATGTGACAAATAAAATACCCCAGTACCCCTGTAGTGACAAGAAAGAGCAAGTGTTCATGTAAAGAGGTGTTTCCAAATTACAATCATGAACAAACATTCCACTTAAACTAATAACAAAAACAACCACCCAAACATTTTAGGTTTGTTATTCACGAGAGGCGTCTGCTGATGTGAACCACGATCTCAGAGGAATTAGGATCCAGAAATGTTGATTTGCATCAAGCTGAAAGGGTCACAGAGTCGTCTCAGTCTTTATCGGTAATAAATGGAGATGGTTTAGCTCTGTGGATAGACTCCTGACAAGTCGTAGCAACCAGCTAAGAACAGTCCAAAAGCACGGTGCAGGATAATCAAAGAGAACCGAGGAGAAACAGCGAAAGGCTTAAACATCTCTGGTCATGATTCTCCCGTACGCAGAGTCATGGAGCAACTTGACACTTAACGCTTCTGGGAAAATGTCTTGTGGATGAATGAAATTGATGAACTACTTTTTCTTGCCACTGTCTGTACATGATAGTTGCTATGAAGGACAAGTTTAATTAAATAGCAGGGAACACCCTCAAATGGAAACTGCCTAAAACAAGTGCGTCCCTACATCCAGACTTACAGCAGCGCAGGGCTTATAGAGCTGGAAGCTATTTTAGGGTCTTTAAGTCCGTGTCAGTGTTTCTTGTACGGCATCGTTATGTTCATTTAAGATCTAATATACTTTTTCCAGACAGTGCAGTCCTGTCCTGTTGCTCTCTGTGCCTGCCTGTCATTTCTCCCCACAGAGAACCCCTGCTGGTTGAGCCGAGGTAAAAATCAGCAGCTTCTCCACAAACCCTCAGCAGCCACTGCAACATTAATCAGGTAACTGCTGAGGAAACGACATGTCTGATCTGCTTCGGCTCAGTTCTAGGTATAATGCTTGGATTTGCTATGCTCTGAGGACAGCCAGTTTTTAATGACAGGTCACATCAGATGTCACTAATTAATGTTAATTCTGCGAGTAGCCTCATGAAATTGAAACGCTGCTGCTTGGTTAACGTGCTCTCTGTGAGCAAGACGAAGTAGCACCGCTCTCCCACACTCTCCGTGATCGTGAGTGTCCTGCGCGATCTTGCAGCTCTGCAAAACGGACGGAGTGGAGACTTTTCTCCGGTGAAGGCTGTTTGCTTCTTGTCATCTGCAGGAGTCAGAATCCTCCAGTTAAACCTTCATGTGCACCACATTATTAATTCAAGATGATCAACTTCATAGTTTGTTTGGAGCAAGAATCTCATGTAAAAATGAGATGTGCTGAAGTTAGTCGGCTGCTAATCAACACTTAATATCCTCGGCTTCTCAGCTCATTTTCAGGTTGTAGCTGGTGTGAATTAAATTAATTAGGTTACCCCTCAACAAGGAAGTGCATCCACCTTTTTAGCCAACACAATGCTCTACAACTGGAAGTCCAGGCTTTGATTACCCAAAGGACAACTGAGCCTGATGCTGCTTCATCCCAGTCAACTTCAATCCAAACATCACTGCTACTGTCGAACTAATGCGGTATTTTTTCTCTCCATGAATGTGAAGTGATGAAGCTGTAGTACCTGGCCAGCCTTGGTTCTCTCACAGACGAAGGTTTCATAAACGGTGGCAAAGGTGGGAGCGTTGTCGTTGATGTCCAGCAGGCGGATGTAGACGGGAACGTGGCTGCTCTGACGGGGGTTATCTGAGGGCAGACACAAGGAGAGGCTGAAAGCTTGGGGAAACTGAACACCCTGCCCCACTCTCTCCCACCTCCACACATTCACACTGCCGGCTCTCCAGCACAACCTCAGCTGTTCTGCTGATGCACGCATAAACATTAAAGATGAAAAATGAAGAAAAGAAAGAAAACTAAAATGTTCTCGAGATAGAGTGCATAAAATAATGCCCATGTTTTTGAGCCCGTGTCCGAGCGGTTAGTTCATAGAGTCCTGTAATTTTCACAGCATGCCTCAGCTCAAGCTCAGAAACCAATCAGGCTTCTATTTCACACTCGAGCCTGAGTCAGATTGTTTGTGGAAGTTGAGGTTATTTGATGTTAATGAAACCTGAAACTGGAAAAAGTCTTAATACAATAAAAACTGAGCAAAACAATTTTCTGAGGGCTTCCTTTTTTAAATTTAATTAATTAATTTATATTATTAAAGGCTTAATGTTTTCTCATTAATTACCAGAAATTCAGTGTGCAACAATGATTCAGTACTTAGCAGCACAGCATGACTGAAAATTACATGGCTTCATCAGTTTCAACAGATTTGCTTTTTTTGTTTTGTTTTTTTTCTTTAAATTGGAATTTTGTTTCTGCTCCTGACATCACTGAAAAGTGACTTTTGTTAAACCTGACAGGAAAGTGTCTTTTCCAGAGCAGTGCCCCTGCTTGATTTAATAGTAATTATTTCATCTGTAGAAATTAGTTCCAGAGAAAACTGTACATGCTGAGGTGCTCCGGTGGCTCATCTGGTAGAGCTCATGTACCACAGAGGCTCAGACCTTACTGCTGCGGGCTGGGTTCAGATCCAGCCTCGGGCCTTTACTGCACGTCATCCCCAAACTTTCCTTTCACTGTATCTATCACATTGAAGGCAATCTGCCCCCCCCCACCCCAAAAAAATTACTTTAACAAATGCTCAGGTGTGCAGATTATCTACAGTAACCAGGGCACTGTTTGTAGAAGGCGAGCAGCTTTAAAAATCATTTCCAGTTTCTCTGAGGAGTGGGGTGGAATCCCATTACTCCCATTTTTCGGACAGGCAGCAGAAATCTTGCAGGAGGATGTTTCAGAACCTGGACTAAAACACGTGAGTTGGCCACATGAGTTTTTGTAACTGAAGGTGAACAGATTCTTTACTGTTTCAGCCTGTCCTGGTGGTGGTGGGGTGCCACTGTGTCGCTGACTTCCCTCCCTGATAAGTGACTGTGACTGATGCACTGTGGCACCAGACACTCTGCCCGGCTTCATGCATTTGTACTCCACATCAACAGCTGCTGGACTTACTGAACTCAGTGGCAATGACTGAAATATTATGCCAGGCAGTCTCCTCTCTGTCCATTCTTTTGAGCAGAAACACCGACCCATTCCCCGGATGGATGTTGAACAGACGGTCCATGTCAGTGCGACGGTCGATCGAGTATCTGTAACAAGCGAGAGAGCGAGAAGATGAGACAGGGTTAAGTTGAGCCGGTGGGTGGGATCAGCTACAAGAAAGTTTTGGAGCCACCAGGAAGTCACCAAAGTAAGAAGAATAACCAAAACTAGTTCAAAAATACACCAACCTACCAAGCTGGTTAACACATGGTCACATTTATTTAACCTGTAAACTAACAGTAGTGTGGAAACAACCACTCCTCAGGTGAATTTTGTACATTCATCAGAGCCAGGCTCCCTGGTCCCCCTGCGTTCAGTCTTCATGGTTAGCTGGCTAGCTCCCCTGGCTCCTGCTTTAGACATGAGATTGAGCTCCTGATCTCAGTCTCTGGAAGTCCCTGTTCTCTGCTCTCCCAAGTAGAGCTCATGTATGGGAAAAGCTGTCTTTGCAAATGAAATAAAGTGTTGACTGAGGTCTGTGGTAACTTTGGTGTGTGAACTTTGTGCAGAGCGAGATGAGAGGGATCAGCCCAGTGTCTTGCTAAGTGTGCTCTCAGAGTATCAGCATAATATTTGGTTTTGGCACAGCACATTTTGTTGATCTCCTCAGTGCCTTCATTAGTGTGGAAGTGTATGCCATGGAAGCCAGTCTAACGCTTTCAGATTCAGCCATCAGTGTAGGGTGACCATTTCCATAACACCAAAAAGGAGGACATTATGCGGCATATCAGTAAATTACTATGGTGTACATAGGACTCTAGTATACTCTCATTTATAGTACAATTGTGAGTGGTTTAAAGATGATGTTTGTGTCGCTGAATACGCTACACAAACACACAGCGGCCGGACAGGGCATTGAAAATCCGGACTGTCCGGCCTAAAGCCGGACGCCTGGTCACCCTACATCAGTGGTAATGTTACCAGTCAGCTGGGTTTGTTAATGCTAACGCTAGCGGTGCACTCTTACACTACTTCCTGTCCTGTTTACATTACAATCTTTGCATGTAAACAAAAATTGATAGTTTTTCTATCAATTTTCAGAATCAATACAGTATCACAACACATAATACTGCAAGCGTATCGATATTTTCCTCATACCCCTACTAGAATTTCTACACTTTTTCAGCTCTCAAGTGAATATTGATGCACAAACTTTGATCTGTACAGTCTGCAGTCAACTGCAGACTGTGTAGCCAACCTTGATATTCTAACAGCTGGAACAATGGTGTTGCACTGGAAGCTGCTGCATTCTGTCCTCTCCTCCGGTTTAATCTCACCATAGCCAGTTCAAAACATCACAGCTACTTGAAGATCTCCTGCCAATGTCTGCAGATTGCTCACAGAGCATTTGCTATTTTTTAAGTAGTTGCTGAATACGGCTATTCACAGCTTCACAGCACTCCACAGATAATAGAACTGAGATGCCTTTGCTTCTGTCTTTTTCCACTGCCTGTCAAAGTGGAGGCGAAGCGCTCTGTGAACAGGAACTGCACATTGTACTGGATGTGAACATCGTCAGTGCCTGGATCAAGGCTAGTTTTGCTATCCACTCAAAAACATAGCATCAAACTGCTATCAGCTGTTTATTGTTCACCATTTAATCTCAGTTCTTGTTTTCAATAAAGAGATGTATGAGTCTAAAAAGAAAACATTGCCTCAGTACATCAAGGCTTGATTGTAATTAGAAAGCACTCAACAGTAAAATAATAGTTCACCGACACAGTGTGAACAGATGATACACACACACACAAATGCACAAACACAGGAATAATTGGAATTGTGCCTGAGTGTGTGTGTGTGTGTGTGTGTGTGCCCCCTTGTGACACATCATTTTAAGAGCACTCCATGGTCCCTTGCTTGTTTTAATTGGAATAAGTTCCTCATCAGTTCACCTGCTTTAAGTGGAGAGAAATAAAGACTCAGTTCCAGTCTCCAGCTGTGCTCTGTCCTGTCTGCCACAGCTCATCTCCTGCCACTTTAACTCATGATGATTTCTTTTTGACTCATCCTGCACAACACTACTCGACACTGTCCTCCACTCTGATTGTTTAATCCTAACTCATCCTCCTCTCTGAAGTCAGACTTCCACGTCTGTGTCATGTTACTCAAATTTCCTTCCGAGATGAGGAAAGTTTCAACGTATCTCCACAGTCTTGTAACTCCTGATCAACAGCCACTGCAACAGAGCAAATTACTGAGGGATTAAGGCATTTTATTTTGTAAACATCAGAAAATTCCCAGGATGTACTGATGCCGTGTGAGTAATGGACAATCACTAACAGGAGAGCAACAGAGCTCAAACCATCCCCATCGCAAGCATCAATAATGAACAGGACTGTGAGTGAGGCAGTGGGGTTTCAACATAGCCTGTAGGTGCAGGTTTCTGTTGTGTATGCACTCAGCAGCTTTCACACACAGCTGTACAGTCCGCAGACAGCTGGGTATATAATCTGAACACTGATCGTTACACCAACTATCTTTTAACCTACTTCATATTTCTCTTCTGTTGCCCCTCTTTTCAGACTCTGATCAGAACTCCTCGCAGGCCTTCAGAGAACCGAGGTCCATTTGAAGTCAGACTTCATCCAACTTCAGTGTAGTTTTGCAGAGATTTATAAAACAGCGGAGTAGGAAGGACAGATATGCAAACTTTTCAATATGACAGCTCTGCGCTGCAGAAGCACGCCTCCTGTTTTCACTGATATGAAGAGTGATCGCTTTAAAATCCGACTGCAACACACTTATTCAAAAAGGGATTTTCAGATGTTTTCAGATGTAATGTCTTGTTGTTGAAATGAAGAAACAAGCTTTCCAGACTGCATTCTGTTTGCAGAATTACTTAAGAAAATGCTGACTGATGCTGACGTTTGCTGGTAAGTTTTGAAGATGTTCAGTGTATTAAAGTTCATTGGCAGCGTGTTGACGCTCAGCTTTACCTGGTGGATGTTTCTTTGGAAGCTTGTTCAACGAGCTAAGGCCCAGGACACGATGTAGATAAGAGGGAGGCATTAATTAAAAAGCTAATGGAGGCTGTTCAGCTCTGAGTCTCAGGCTGCTGTTGGTCATTCTGACCATCTGCCTATGACAGAACACTTACAGCTTTATGCAAATTCAGTTTAAAATGAAAAGATTTGATTGGCTATAGGCTAAAACAGTTGTCCATCTGGAGACACTTAAGCAGAGCACAAAACATGTTGTTTACTGAGCAGATGTGTAGGCTCTAGCAAAAAAAAAAAAAATTACCATACCATTTATTTTCAGTTGGATTTTACAGTGGCAAAGTCCCATCCTGACAAACTAACACACCATGGAGTCGCCTTATTGGTCCAGATTTATCTAGATCCTGATGTCAGTTGCATGGCAGGACATCCTCCTCCTACTCTGCCTCCTGCTAATCCTTGACCACTCCCTGAGTGACTCTCTCCTCTGTCCTCCTCTCTCTCTCTCTCTCTGTGGATTTGTGTGTGTGTGTGTATGTATGTGTGCTGTGCTCCTCCAGCTGCATCTCCTCACAATAATCAAGCCAGATCTGCTACAGTCAGTAAAGCTATGTTCCAGTTAGTTCTTGTACCAACTTCAGTTCCCGAGTGTCTGTCCTCACAGTTTCTCTAAATGAATCCTGCTCTCTGTCTCTTATAGTATGACATGTTGCCTTCAGATGTTAGAAGTTGTCAGACTGTAGTCTTTCAGTGGAAAGTTTATTACCTATTTTAAGATTATTTTAAAAAATTGAACTAATTAGACTGAGGTTTGGCCTTACTTGACCATGCTGCGAACTCCATCAGGGTCCATGGCGCTGACAGAGCCGACGGCCACGCCCACCTCAGCATCTTCTTTCACCTCCATCAGATAGCTGGCTTTGTCAAACAGCGGTGGCTCATCCACGTCCTCCACACCAATCCGGACTGTGGCCATGTCTTTGGAGCCTGCGGACATGTAGCGAGGGTCCACCTGGGTGTTCTGGACCTGGATCTCTACCGTGTACGACGGCTTCTTCTCATAATCCAGGGGCTGCAGAGGGATAGGGTGAAACATCGGAAACACAGGGGGGATTTAGGAGGACAGATTCTGTTGGTACAGTAATGGTATCAAGGTAACATGGCAAGGTTGAACTTATTGTATATACAGTATATTAAGGGTTGAAAGCTTGTATGCCTTTGACATTATATATATATATATATATATATATATATATATATATATATATATATATATATATATATATCATTATTCATAAGAAATCTGTAGTTTGGCACAAGCTATCCCAGCCAGTGAACTGCATTAAGTGACTTTCTGGCCACTTGGGGGCAGCAGAACAACACATAACTCTGATGTGTTAGTAAAAAAAAATATTAAATATATTATTAAAATTATTGATTAGTGCAGCTTTAAATATCATTGACCCATATTGAGCTTTAGCCAGTAAATGCAAATGCTGCTGCATTTTCCACTTGATGAGGTCATTTTGGACCTGATTCATGGGATGTACAATAGAACAGATTTTTTGTGGTTTTATGATAAAACATGTTAAACAATGAACCAGACTAGACTGGAACCCTATTATATTATTTATATTTCTTACGTAGGAGAAGAGTTTTTATACGATACATAGTCATGGTAATAGATACCACTTGGAACACCACATTCACTTGTACGGAAAATCTATTATTTAATTTGATAGCTGAGTAGCTGAGCACCAGAGGCAGCATTATGGGAGATGAATAAACATGCCTGTTCTTACATCGCTGGCTGGAAAGCAAGAAAAGAACAGCAGAAGCTGCTCCAGTGGAAAATCTGACATTAATAAAACTGTGATATGAAGCAGCTGACACATTCGATCTGAAGACAAATGATAACAGTTTTTCAAAAGCGCAAATAATGTTGATGAAATCTGTTCCTTAACATCAGCTGTGACAATGCTG
Organism: Trachinotus anak; assembly: GCF_046630095.1. NCBI lineage: Eukaryota > Metazoa > Chordata > Actinopteri > Carangiformes > Carangidae > Trachinotus > Trachinotus anak. Next base: position 1,508,701 of record NW_027273863.1, on the reverse strand, counting down.
CGTGGTTGTGGTTTGCAGCAGATTTACTTGATTTGCCTTTGCCTCTCTTCAAGAAATCCTGGATATTGTTCCTCATCTCGTATCGTGCTGACAGAGTATCATTACCTCTTTGTTGAAGCCTTGCAGACTTTCTTAGGTTGTGTCAGCAAGAGGAACAAAAGAATGTCTAAATATCAATTTTGATTGTACATCAGTAAACACACACTTTGAGGACACCGAATCAAAGAAATTCAGCAGCATAAAAAGCTCCAGTCCACTGCATTAGTGGCTGCTGAGGGTTGTGAAAGTGAAGATGAATAAGTTTAATTTGGTTTCTTTCATCTGTCAAGCATGCCCAGGCTTTGCATATTTAACAGTACGTGTAAAACCGACTACGTGGGCAGGATCCGTATGAGTGGAAAGTGTGGGATCTGCTGAATCACTGCTTTAGAATTAATTTGATTTAACTGATGCTGTGAGAAAAATATCAAGATAATTAAAAGCCAGCCTCATTGGAACGTGAGCATCAGGACAGCAATGGATTTCACGTTATCAACAACAGATGCAGACTTGTGCGTTTCATCCTCTGATGTGTTCAGCTACTGAAATCTACTCTGCTGTTTATTTCACCAGCTTTTTTTATATTATTAATGCATTGTGTTACATTCAAAGTCGTTTGTAAATCTGGTTTTCGGATTAGTGCTACAGATGTGATTAGCACTCTGAGATCACAGGTCAGTCCTGCTGCCTCTCACCTTGCTCACAGTGATGACCCCCTCCTGGGTGTCTTTGTCTGTGGAAATCTCAAACATGTCCATGCCGTCTCCACTCACGATGGTGAAATACATCTCAGCGTTCTTCCCGACGTCTCTGTCAGTGGCTTGAATTCTCCCGACCGGAGTGCCAGACTTGGCGGACTCAGGAACTCTGAACTGGTAAATACCTGAAAACAACACTGACAGTCAGCTGCGTGATATCGGCCATATTTCCTACATCCACTGGACGAAGTGTAACTGAGGTGGTTTTTAATTTCAACACTGTATATACATAGATATAACAAATCATCAAAACCACAGTTTTTCATCACACATTTCATGAGCGTTTTCTTTAGAAATAAAAAAATTGTTTGGGTTAAGACTTCACTCACCCAATCAGTGCACTTAGTCCTTTATTATGACATAGGGTGTCAAATTCTGTGTGACAGTTTGGATCAGTGAGAGAGTCACATGATTCATTAATGTCAATCACTGAAGGGAGAAGCTTCTTGATACAGTTCTTTATTTGGGAATTGATCTGAACCAGCCCCCCCTCCCAGATAAGAACACATGTATGGTCTTAGTGAACTGTCTATCAATAAGAGGTGCATCAGTTATGATGACATGATGACTGGCTACAATGTGGATACACCGATCAAGTGTATGGTGCAGCTTCAGATTCTTTTGAGCTGCTGGATCAGATGTTTGAATGAGCTGTCTGTCATGACACTACTGGCTGACAAAGCTGGTGCACAAGCACTTGCTTTGTTTTCATATTCAGATTTTGTGGCTGCTGATTTGAGTGGCAAGCTCTCAGTGTAATTTGCAGAATTAAACTCTGTCAGTAGTGTATAAACTTCATGTATAGAGGTGGGGGAAGCAGCGCTTCTAAATGGAGACTCAACTGAGCCATATGAGATACTAATATCTAATGAATACCTTTTCAAAAGCTATTTCACAGCAGTTGCTCCCGAGCAGGATGTGTTCGTGTATATATGCAGTGCACGCATATCATCAGGGGAGGGGGAAACGCACTGCCATGGCTACATCCACTATCCTGTTTAACAAAGGATCATTTCATAACCTTCCTACCACACACTTTCACTGTGTGTGTGTGCTTTCACCCTTAGCCCTAGAGGAGAGACAGGTTGTCAGCTCGTTATGTTAAATGCAATAAAAGTCTTCCAACAAGACGGACAGATGTCGACCCCAAAAAGTCAGGACACAATATCAGTGGCAGGGATGTTAGCGGCTCTGCTGAACCAGCGGCTGTCCTGCTGTTACAGCTACAAACAGAAGCTCAAATATAGTTAATCTGATCTGATGCTAAATCTCTAAAGCAGTCCTCTGAATTTGAGTCTACATTAAGAGTCTCCTTTATTCCTGTTAGATGGGAGCAAAGTAACAGGAATATTATATTATGTGTGGAAGTCTTGATCATGACAAAGAAAAAGAAACAAGCCAGGTTTCCATTGTAGCTTTGCACTAAACAGAAGCAATGTTTTTTTAGAGAAGTCGACAAAACACAGTTGCGACCAGTCTGTGTTTCCATTGAGTGATGTAATGTGAATAAAGCTGGGTTCTCTTCTCTCGTGGTGTTGTTCCAATTAAGCATGACAACAGATTTCCAGCAGTCTGCCTCTCAGTTGGAACTAGCTCCCTGGGGCCTCACAGAGCAGGCGCCACCACTTGAATGCAATAAAGTGCTGCCATTTCACTTTTGCAAAAATATTGCTTCGTTGAAAAAACACCTCATGCAAGCATATGCATTTTTTACAACATTTGAGAGTTTTTTTTCCCGAAATTCACATCTCCATTACTCGTTTCCATTAAGCAGGTTAATGGAAACGCACCTACAGGGAGCATCTTCCATTAGACTTACTCCTGGGTTGCTGTTGAGGTGTGAGTCTTTTCCCCCTTTCAGACTTTTGTTCTTACACATAGCAGATTTTATATTTGTGCTGTATTACAATATGTAATTTTATCAATGATCCACCACTTTGTCATTTGCTCACTGTTATATTTTAACCCTGGAAAGGAGTTTTGTTTTATGTAATCCCTCTCAAGGCTTCTTTCATTTTTCCCTTTGGGGATTTTCGGGGGGATTTTTGCTGTTGTCCACTTCGGCAGGTGTTTGTGTTTCTTGTGCCTAATGTGGCCCTGTGAGGCCCTTTCAGACTGTAACTGGGATTAAGAGCTGCATAAATAAACCTGACTTAACATGACAGCCAGAACATCACCACCTGAGTAATTAAATAGATGACTGGTATTGACAAAGAACCCTATTAATCCACCCTTTCATATGGTGTGAGCCACTGACACAGTCTGACACTGTTAAGGTGGAATAATACCAGTGACAAGAAAATAGAAACACCACGTATACTCAAACAAAAGACATTGAGAAAGTTTGTCTCTCCTTAAAAAAAAAAAAATCATATGATAGCATAAATGCTGAGCGGAGAAACATCTCTCTGTTGTCTTCGAACTTCATAAAGAAGGTTAGACAGGTAGACGGCAGGAACAAAAGAAGCATTCTCGGTCCAGAAAAAGTAGTATAAATGCTGATGGAAGCCGGGTGCTGGAACAATGTCTCTCTGCCAGACTGCTGACAATCATTAAAAAAAGCATTTCAATGTATTTTTCGTGAGTGTGGTGCATCCTTTTGTTCTCTGGAACAAGTGCTACCACTGTCTTTCGCCATCAGTTTGTCGATGAGGAGAGCAGACTGAGACTAAGCTTTCTCCTCCACATTGTAAAACAAAAACAGCCTCAGCCTGTATAATAATAATAATAATGATAATAATAATCTTTATTGGCCACAGATGTGGAAATTTGCCTTTGGCTTTGCAGGCTGGTTACAACACATCATTGTGACTCACAAACAATAAATACAATGATAAAATTAGCACAACATGCACAGTACAAAGAACAAGAACGAACATGGTTCAGTGTGAATGATGTTTACGAGTTCAACAAAGTTATTGTGTTTGGTATGAAGGACTTCCTGTAAATATTCTTGGTTGCTGTTGCAGCTCTATAGCGTCTTCCCAAAGGCAATTTTGTGACAGACACAATTTGTCGAGCTCTCTGTTTCACCTGCATTCTGTACGTACACTCCAGTTGTTTCTGCTCTTTCCCAATTATTTTAGTGGCCATGTCTGTAATCCTGGTCAGTCTGTTTTTGTTCTTAGACCCCAGGTGCCCTCACCATGTGCCTATGTTACTGTATTAAAAAGGCTGCTCGTCTGAGTCACTGAGCAGGGTGTGAACACACAAACACACCTAAATGCACGAAAATGAGATGTCACTGTACTTCATGAAACGGAGGCAGTTTCACGTCAGCTTACGTCTTTTACTGAGGCTGTGTGTGTGTATGTGTGTGTATGTGTGTGTGTGTGTGTGTGTGTGTGTGTGTGTGTGTGTGTGTGTGTGTATACTTGTGCTTACTACATAGTAATGACCAAAAAAAGTATTTTACTAACAGAGTGAGGACATTTTGGCCGGTCCTCACTTTTTGAGACACCTTCAGATCACATTTTGAGGGTTAAGACTTGGTTTTAGAGTTATGGTTAGAATTAGGTTTAGGTTAAGGTTAGGGTCAGGGTTAGGGTTAGGCACTCAGGTGTGATGGTTAAGGTTAGGGTAAGGGGCTAGGGAATGCATTATGTCAATGAGCGTCCTCACAAAGATAGAAGTACAAGTATGTGTGTGTGTGTGTGCGTGTGTGTGTGGGTGGCCGAAGAAGAATGAGATAAAGGATATACTCATGTTTATGCACTGTTCACACACATTATCAGGAGAGGGGGCCCACACACTGCCATGGCTACAGCTGCCAACATCCACTTATTTCACAAAGGCTGATTTCATAACCTTCATTCCACACGTCTGAATGAGGCCAGGTGTCCAGCTGACTGCCCACAGTGACAAACTAAAGCACAGCAACGGTGGCCTCATGAAAACTGTGTTTCAGTGTAATGGTGTGGTAAGAAGTGGTACACTAAGAATAAATACACAGAGTGTTTTGTCCTAACTGCTTTTAAAAGAGAAGCTCAAATAAAATGTCTATACTAAATATCAAACTGATAAAATCTTATTTAATATATTTTATATTTAAATTCATTGTAAATTATTTAATCTAAATAATAAAGTAAATAATAAACAAACATATATATAAAAAAGCTAATAAGTAATAGTAATAACTTATATTAATTAGTTCCCTGGGGCACCACACTCAACAGGGACAGCATAGCCATCTCACTGATTCATTTTCAAATTGATACTATCAATAACTGAATAACTATGACCAAAATTACCACATCAATAGGAAAAGGACTGATAAGGAAGGACTGAGGGATTTCACTCTCGTGCAACATGAAATAGATGGCTGATTCATGTAGGATGATATATGGGATGGTTATATATATGCATATAATAGACAAGCAAAAAGACTATAGACCAGTGGTTGGCAAGAAAGTTTGGCCTCGGGTCAGTTTTTGTTCTTTTTTAAGAAACTGACTGATAAAAATCAGAGTGGAATTTACTTTGTTACTGTTCACAGTCTCATCTGTTTGACTGATTTACTGAACTGATGTAATTTTTTTCATATCACGCATTATATGTCTGCTAATTCAGAGGTTTGTCAGGCAAGCAACAGAACCTTTGGAACTTCCTGTCAGAACTTTTCAGAATAAAAACTCACAATAGCTTGAACTAAAGAATTGCTGAAAAAAAATAACTTTCTCATGCTTTTATTTTGTAAGTAAAATCACTAAGAGGTAATGATTTTGAAAAAAAAAAATTAAAAATCAGATTGTCAAAATAATTAGACGGGCCAGATGTTATTACTGGCCAGCATATGTTGCATATGTTGCACATGCAACATGACATATTTAGACCCTGCAAACATACATTCTCATACTGAAACACTATAACCACAAAAACAATTTGACTTAACTATTCCAATACCTTTGGTAGTCTATCTATCTAACCATGTCTTAGCAAAAATACAACGACAAACAAGTGGGAGCCTGGTGAGACCACGGAGAGCTCAAAGGTAACAAGAGAAGAAGCAGAATTCATCTCCACTCAGTTTTCTTTCTGGCTGATTGGAGATTGTGTTGCCTCTTGGCTCTGATGCCGACAACACTGATTGGAGTCATGGTGTGAAGTGAAATGAATTGACATGCATGTGTGTATGTGTGTATGTGTGTGTATGCCTGTGAGCGTGTTCTACCTTTGTGAGAACCAGTTTCTGACCTTTAGACTGAGGACAGGGTTTTAGCTAAGCAGACAGTAAATATACAGCATCATATATAGTAATCAGTGGATGTTCCTCACATTGATAGAAATACAAGTGTGTGTGTGTTTGTGTGTGTCTGTGTGTGTGTGTGTGTGCTAAATGTGGTTACTTAAACAGAATGATAATGCCACATGCAATCTGTTCAGCAGATTCAAGGGTGATCTCGTTCTGCACCCTGCACTGGAGTAGGAAGCAGTGGCTGAATGGGTGCTAGTGCTTGGTGGAGAGGAGCAGGGAAATACTGATGCACTGATATAGTGACTGTGATTGACCAAGCTACCAAGGCAGAGGTAGCTAGAGAGAGAGAGAGAGAGAGAGAGAGAGAGAGAGAGAGAGAGAGAGAGAGAGAGAGGGAAAACAATTAGAAAAGAGATCCAGAGAAAGAAGGGGGAAGTTCTGCCTTCGTGTCCGTTCTTGGGGATTAGACGAGAGAATGATGTGATCATGGTCAACAGAACAGCAATTTCCTCATTTCTTTTACACTACAACACAGCTGATGGATGGATACGCACACACACACACACACACACACACACACACACACACACACACACACACACACACACACACACACACACACACACACACACACACACACACGTGGAGTGCATCCTCTTGATGAAAAGCTGCCACATTTACACCAGCTGCTGCTAAGTTAAAGTAAACTGCATCACACAAACTAGTTCCGACAGATGTAATCTCTGCGCTGCTGAGTAATGTAAAACAGCCATTAAAATGCTGTTGCCTTGACAACTAGGAACAATGGCAACGCCATTTCATTTTTTTCTGAGCAGTTTAAAGACATATATTCTGCTTGTTAAATTAAACAGCTGAGGTCCAGGGTTCATTCCTAATCTCAGAAACAGCATCTTAGAGCAATTTCACCACAGTGTTGTAGAGCTTTCAGTCCCATCACATGATATTCATCAGTACATAATCAACATTAACTTTGGACCTTAGTCTGTAAACTGACAGTGATGAGACATGTTTGGAAAAAAGTGGAAACTTGAACATCAGCAATTCCTTGACAACTGGGCAAACTCAGAGGTCAGAGGTGTGAGGTTGCACTGCTTATACTGCGTGGTTATATTTATAGAACCTTATACACTTACCAGCCAGTCAAACCTGAGATCTGCTAGGGGCCATGGTACAATATGTGGTAATATGGCTGTGAATATTCTCATTTGTTCAGATCATAGTATCTCAAAGGAATTTTAAAGCAAAAACAACTGGACTTGGTTATTTGTCTAGGAAAACGTTTCACCTCTCATCCAAGAGGCTTCATCAGTTCATGCTCGCATCTGACCAGGCTGGGACTGGTCCAGACTGGGACCATATATTCTGGACCAGTGAGATGTGGTAATATGATTAACACATAATCAAAAGAAATAGTTTTTTTATGCAACTGAATAATAACTGTAGTAATAAAAGTATTATAACTAGACATACCCTTAACATTATTTAAAAATGCAGGTCTAGCCTTAGGGTCCCTGTCACTTCAGGTTATATTGTGCTTTCGAAGAGCATATACTACACAGTGAACTTTTGGAACCCCAGAGGGTCTGGGGCCCTCTGGGCAGCTGCCTGCTCTGCCCTGATCCTGTCTTTGCACACAGCACTGAACAGTGACATTTACAAAATTCAGCAGCAACATCTTTTTCCTGAGTCCTGTTACTCTGGATAATCCACAGAACCTCTGCCTCTTCAGCTGGAAGAAGTTTCACTGAAACTTGTTTCCGCAAGGTCAGGATTATTCTGAACCAAGCACAACCAAAACTATGGAGGTACAGTCCGTAAAGACATTTGTGATTTTTGGTGAAATTCACTATTTCATTATTTGGAGAAAACACTGTTGACCGGGATGAAGTGACATTCTACATCTTGACAGTTGCCCACCATTGACAATCCTACTGTGTGCAGCATTGTATCAGCTTTATTGGTGTAGCTGTTGCTCACTTAATAAAACTGACTTTTTCCTTGTACTTGGCCTTAACAATGAATCCTACGTTTAGCAAAGTTCAAATCATGAAAATTAGATTTTAAAACTGGACAGACTAATCTGCTTGAACTCTTAGCACAGGTACAGGTTCATAAATGTATCAATTATTTACATACTAGCTCTGACCACAGTGGATCTGTTGCCATGGGAATCAGCGGCAGAATTGGTATTCAAATGATTAGTCTCTCCATCCCTGGAGCTGTTTCTAGTCTCCTTGAGAAATGTCTCTCACAGGTGAGGGGAGGATGGCACAGTTAATTTATTGTTAAGACATTGTACATCAAGTTCAGTGCACTAGTCATGATGATTACCCATCAGCCTTTGAAAACAGCTGTAGAATGTCTTATGTAGTGCACTGAGAAAGATTCCCTGATGATGTGACCAGGGTTGTCTCACCTGATTATAAACAGGCTGCATTAGAATAAATGTGATAAGTGCAGGCACTTACCAGATAGACCACTGAAAGATATCAAGATACCTTTATGGAAATGTAGGATGCAGTGTTTTTTGGGTATGACCTTTACTAGAGGTTAAAGGTCATTATACCCCACCCTGTGCTGCTTTGACTTCTTTTTTAATCAAGATCCCCAATTTAAATGTGGAGTAAGCAATGCTGGAGAGAGACATTGATATTTGAACTCAACAGAAAAAAATAAGCCCCCTCCCTTCTGTGCTCCTTCAGAAGCTCCACCCCCAGACTCCACCCCCTAACCCTAACCCCTAACCCTAACCCTCATGGACACACACTGGCAAGGCGGCAACACAATGGCTGAGTCCAGAGTGTCTTATGGATGCTCTAACCGTGTCTCAGTTCACGGGCCGCATCCTTCGGAGGACGCGGCCTATGAAGACGTGCCATATGATTTTCATTACTGGCACACCATGAACCTTGGGGTAGGTTGGGATCCAGTTGGTTAATCCTTCATGGCCGAGTAAGAGTTAGTTGTGTTGATTTTTTACCAAACTACAGTGACAGAAGAAAAGACTGGGGGTTGTAGCTGAGAAAACAAGGAAGGTAAAGTTACCTGGCACAGCATCCAGCAAGATAAAGCCATTCTGTTAGTAAACCTGTGTTTTGCTCTTTGTGTTATATGACTGTAAACTGAATATCTTTGAGCTTTGGACTGAACTGGGACAGTAATCTTTTGCTATTTATTATAGACTATATGTTATAGACGAAATGATTGGATGATTATTCTAGACCATAATCTACAGATTAAGCAATAATGAAAATACATGCGACTTGCAGCCCTAAACTGGAACAGTCCAAACTTTAATTTGAAGCCAGATTTGGAGAGCCTATTATTAATAGATCATGTCCGTCTCTAACTAACACACTACAACAGGGGTCTTAGGAGAGTTTGGGCTCCCTGGTACAAAGCCCACATGTTTACAGTGAGAACGTTCCTGTGATTAAGGATTAATTAAGTTTAATTAATTAGGAAGGCTTTCAAGGAGAATTAATGTTACTTGGACTAATTTCCCTGGGAGGAAACACACAGCTGGTGAAATCATTTCCCAGAGAAGAGGTGTTTCATTTCACCAGCAGAAAGGGCTGGACTTTGAATGGATTAACATGCTGGGAGGGAGGGGTGCCCCCGCTGTGATGGACAGGAGTTACGGAGCTAGTTGGAAACTTCATTAGTCTGCTGCTATGTGTATTTCACAGCAATTTCTGACGTATGAGCTGAGCACAGTGATTTACCGATGCACAGCGATGCTGTGAGCAGTCACTGTGAACAGTTCATTATTTGGACCTTCCTAACCAGGAACTACACATCAGGAAAGCTGTCTGACAGTTTCTTGAGAAGCTCAGTGCCTTTTCAACTCTTTCACCTTCACACTACTTCAGCACCTCTGGATCCTTTTCCCTTGACCAACAGGTTATCCCAACCCCAGCCATTCATCCTCAATGCCTAACCTTAACCACCTTCATCGCAACAGCTTTTCCCACCCCAGCATAGAGAATCTGTAACCTAACCCTAAATGTACTTTCAGACACCAAGGGCTGTACTGACTCTGACACTTTATCACACACCTTGTTGCTGGTTAACAATATGACAAAATTAATATAGTAACTTTTGTTAAAACATATTAATATTAAAAAAATATATTTATTGGCAAATAGTGGCCACCCCCTGTCTCCTTACTGCTGCTGCCGACTGGCAACCGGTCACTGTCTGAAGCCTCTCAACCCTTAACCCTTTCAGGCAAATGAGAGCCAGTGTCATCGCTAGCCAGGGGTAAAGAGTCACCTGATGCTTTTCCCTTATGGACCGTTATCTTAACAACGTTTGTTCCACTTACATAGCAGCGTGTGACTGTCCCTTGTTACAGCTGCTGCTTCTCCTTCAGTCACTGAGATTTCCATTACAGTTCACAAATTGTGCTGCTCTCGAAAGATCCATAGAATCGTGTTTTTTTCTCATTAAATATTAAGATATCGAATGTTTTCAGGGGTGGCCTGTTGTGTTGAGGTGTTTTTGTGGCTTTGCCTCTAGTGCGCATTTTTAATATAATGAAGCCTGTGCAGCCATTTGAATGCAGCACCTTATTGATTCTCGGGGAGAGATTTGATGTGTGGATACAAACTCTGTGACATTTCGTTCTGTGACTTGGGTTTCCACATTCTGTGTGTTCTTTTTGCAGCCAAGTAAGTGCTGTTCAATTTAAAGTTAACAATCGATGTTAGAGGTGAAGACAGAAACTTTATCAGGCTTGATTACAGACAAAAAAAATGAAAATTGTTCAGATTCAACAAAGGTATGGAAAGACATCACAGTTATCATTCCTTATTTTTGAATCTGAAGTTCATAATTAATCTGTGTGTGTGTGACTTGGTGCTTTGTCATTGACTTACTCTGAGTGAAGCGGGGAGGGTTGTCATTGACATCGGTGAGGGTGATGTTAACCACCGTGGTCCCAGTCAGCCCTCCTCTCTGTCCGGCCATATCTTTGGCTTCGATCACCACCTGATAGTGCTCCCTCTGCTCGCGGTCCATATCACCAGGACCCAGGGCTGTCCGGATCACACCTGAACAAAAATAACAAACATGCTTTTGTTTTGCGCTTCAGTTTCTCTTCTCGTGTCGCTCTGTCTTCATCTTCAGCCCCCTTTTACAAGAATCCCACATTATGCTAAAGCTCACACACTCTAGAAGAATCACAGTTTTGCTGTTTCCAAACAGAATGTATTTCTTCAGGTGAGATGAACCTGTCTTTCTCTAGTAAACCACCTTTTGTGGGAGGTTCAGAGAAGAACCTGCCATCTGTTATACTGATATTTTTCCTCAATCAATACAGAGCTTGTTACACTCTTGTTCTGCAGATAAAGTCAGGCACATCTACAATGGTGTTCCAAATCAACTGCTAAGGCTGCCAAAAGGATTCCTGGGTTAAGTACAGAGCCAGATTTTGGACATGTTTATCTTAGCTTAGCATAAAGAGTGGAAACATGGACAAACAGCTTAAGTTGGCACTCTCCAAAGTAAAAAAATTTGACTACAAACACCTATAAAGCTCACGGATTAACACACTGGATGTCATTTAACCCATTCATTAAAAACAATTTGCAGTTTTATCAAAATTAAATTATGTGCTAGCCTGGGTTACTTTTTATGTTTGGGTGGGTAAAATCTTTTTGTTTTGGGTGACTTATGACAATTTGGATCATTTGTGTGGTTTCTCAATGAAAGGTTTGGCTCTATTGGAATGAATTGGCCCCTCTTGAACCTGACCAAGCCTGGCATTCAGCAAGCAATGACTGACACACATATTACATTCTCAGTTAATCAAAACTAAGATTAATTTTTTCCTGTTAAGGTGATTATTCAGTATACTTCCCTACTTTAAATTTAAATCCTTCAGATTTTCATGAAATTAGCATAGTATTTATGATCCACTACTCCACCACCATGCTGGATTCACATTGCGTTCACACACACACACACACACACACACACACACACACACACGCACACGCACGCACATCCACACACACACACACACACACACACACACACACACACACACACACACACACACACACACACACACACACAGGAGATTACGAGGCAATGATGCATGCCAATCTCACACTACTGTTGTTTAGCATTAAAAGTGTTTAACTGGGAAAACATAGGGTGGCTTTTATTTTGAAGAAGCAAGAGGAAAAAGATTGTTTTTGTAACTGCAGTAGGTGTTAGTGTTAATCAGAAATAGCCCTGTATACAACACAACAGCATCTATTTTCTGCATTTTTTTGTTGGTGAGTTTTAAACATGTCAGGGAGAAAAATAAGAGACAGGAGCATCCACAGTGAGCTGTTAGACGAAGAGCTGGAGGTCACAGGCTACACCCCTCCAACTCTTCAGTGGGGTAACCAACCCGACTGTGTCCTGTGCGCTGTGCTGCTGTATGGAAAAGTACCCACACTGTTTGCAGTATTAAATCAGATTAAGGTTGTAATTATTACAGACTGAGTGCTGTATATGAGTTTGTTTGGCTGTGCTAAAGTAGATTTGTCCCTTGTTCTTCTGTTGGATTAATTACAAAGTATCTGCTAAAAAAGTGTATGCTGTAGTATTAAATCCCACTTGGTGATATCTGGATAACCATGGAGGCTGCCCAATCAATTGGGACTGAAATTTTAAAGGAGCAATTCATAAGTTTTCCTATTGCTACATAGCCAACGTTAGCATTAACAGGTGTTTACTTACAGCCATTTACAATACAAGAGGTTGAGAGGTGCTACTTCCTCAGGGCAGACTGGACCCTATAGTGACTTGCTATCAAAAAGTGAAAAGATGGCCTGACTGGACAGGGGCTAGCGGGTTAGCATGCTAACTTCAGTGGAAGAAATAGAAGCAAAACAGGGGGCTTGCTTTTCACCACCGGAGACAGCTCTTGTGTGAGTAAAGGAATGAAGTTTGATGCTGAACTTTTCTTGCTTGATTGTTGTCTCGATGGGTAAGTAAAAAGCTGTTAATGCTAATGCTGGCTACGTAGCAATAGCAAAACTTACAAATAGGTCATTTAAGGAGAAAATCTTTCATGCATAAACATGAGATTTGTATCAGTCTTTTGATGTTGCTCTCACTAAGCAAGAAAAGGAGAGCTAGCAGGAGTATGTTAAAGGAGTGCTTCAAGAGCTCGCAGCTGAGCCACAGATTTGCTGTTTGCTTCAACATTTTTGTTTGCCTTTACACTTTTTGCATCAGAGAACATGGTCTATCAGCTTAATCCACAGCCAGCAGTAATCTGACCATGGCCCTGACTCCTCTATTTGTTAGAAACAAACAGATGAGCAGAGACAGGGAGATTAGTGTGCTGATTATCTAAATGGATGGCTGACTTTTTTTATTTACAGCGAAAGTACATAAGATCAGCAAAGGGCTGAGCTGAGTTGTATTTCTATTTTATGATAGGAGACATTACAACAAACCTATTCTCTGTTTTTCCTTGCTTTTTTCAGTGTGGTACAAGCATAAATGTGCAGGGTGAAGATGCACTAAGTGTGTGTAACAGGTGTATTGACTTAAAATGAGATATGGGGCTGCAACAAGAGCATCCTATTCCTGCTACCTGATACACACTTTTTACCCATTAAAATTAAATTCTGCTGTTGGTACAAATACTGCTGGAAAATATCCTCCATGGAGGATCTGCTATGTCTGATCCGATGAAATGAATGTGAAGGAGTGAGATCAAAAAATGGCAGTAATAAGAGAAAGGTGGAATTTAAAGTCAGCAATCCAGCTGTAAATGAGACACAGTGTCTGAATGTTAGTGCTTCACCTTTTTTTTCAGCTTTGTAGTTCCTGTAGCTCATGCTTAATGTAGGTTGTGGTCAGAGTATTAGTTGACCCTTTTGTTGCTGGTTTACTTTGAGGCAGCTAAAGGAAGTGTTGACTTGAGGTTAGCATCCAACTGCTAACATATTTATTCCTCAAAATCAAGGTCAGTATAAGAATAAAAAATAATCACTTTAGTACCAGTGCGGAAACTTTATACCTTTGTTCATCTGGATCAATATCTGGTACTAGGATGTTTTTTGCTATTTATCAAATACTGTACAAACACATTAAATACAACACCAAGGTTGGGATTTAAAGGATGGTTAAAATACCTGTGTTTGGGTCCACAGAGAAGTATGGGTGTCCCTGGCTGATGCTGTAGACCAGTTTGGCACTGTTCCCATACATACTGTCATCAGCATCTGTAGCTGTCACCTGGATGACTGATGTACCTGAGAGATACACATTTACAGGATTATGATTGACAAACATCACAAGATCTGGTCCACTCCTCTGATGGTTCAACAATTTAGAAGATGACATTATTTTCCAGTTAGAAGAACACAAAGTAAAGACATCCAATTCATAAAAATGTCCAGTCGGAGCCCCTACCAATATCAGACCTCTCAGGTACGCTCCCAGTGTAGACCTCTTTACTGAACTGAGGCTCGTTGTCGTTGATGTCATGGAGTTTGATGATGAACTCGGTCTCTGGTTCCAGCTTTTGACCCGTCCGTTTGTTGACCACTGTGGCTCTGAGGATATAAAAAGCCTTTTCTTCACGATCCAGGCGGCGGGTGGCATGCAGGTCACCGTTATTCTCGTCGATGACAAAGATTGTGCCGGCCCCTTCACCAGACAGAACGTATTTGACTAAGCCATTGCCGTGGTCTTGGTCTGACTGGAGCTGCAGAGTGACACACACACATATTTAAGTGCCTCATTATCATCCACTGAGTGACTGTTACATAACAGACCTCAGAATTTCAGAGCTTCAGCATACTATTTATTACTTCAAAGACTTCAGTCCTGCAATCTCTGAACCTCATTTCCACCTAATTCAAAGGTAATTATACATCCCAAGATTTAGTCTACAGTATGTCAATTATGTGGAAGTTATACTCCCAGTCTGTTTTTAAGCTTCCCAGTTTTAACAGAAAAAAAATTCAATTGCATCCAATAATGGCTGGGGCAAAAGACTGCAGCGTAATGATGCAGTATAATGTCAATTTATTTAGATTTACCTGTGCCCATTCATTATTATTATTATTGCACATATACTTATTAATTACTGTTGCCATGTCACTTATGTATGAGTAAAAGGAACACCGTTGGGAAAGGAAGATTTTAAAATTGCAATTTTATGAGAAAAAGTTATACTATTTTATTATTTTTTTCCCTTCAAAATTGTGACTTAATCAATATAAGCATTTATTCTTGAAAAGGTTTCCCTCACAGTATTTATGGGCCTCCAACAGGCACCAACAAGTGTCCTCTTTTTGCTCTTGCTATTGCAAAAGCAGAAATAGTTTTTGCTGGTTGAACAGAAACTGTGGTTTTGTTTCATGTTTCACTCTTACAGTTAATGTTGGTAACTTGGCCGAGATCTTTTCTTGACCTTAAAGCATAAGGATGATATTCTCCTATATGTCCTACTAACTAGTACACCGTCCCACAAATACTCACAATAACACCAAATATAGATTGAATAGTCCCCAACAAACTACTTCCTCCTGTTTAAGGCAATTACTGAGCCTTTTCTTTTAAAATAAAACTATATATTTGTGAGATGACTCATGTCAGGGGGGCCCCCCGGGGTTTTGGGACTGTGCCACAGACAGGGTAGTGAAGTCAGACAGTATTGAGAGTTGGAGTGACACATTGTTGCTTTCTGAGTTGTTATTATGGGATTTGAGTCCAATAGCATAATGGAATATTAACAGCCTTATCCTCTTGCTAATAGAGTTGTCTCTAGCACTCAGACCAGTTGCTTTGGAAGGCAATGACTTAATAAATGTTACTGAATGTGTGGCTGCTCTGCACCATATGTTACGTCCCACTTTATGATACACATTATATAACCACTGCTGCTCAGAGTACTTTGATTGCATTGTACTTCCTCATTGGAATGAAAATAATTAATGCAGTGAGATGAGCCAATGCTCATTAGAAATATCTATGAACATTTCAGTTTCCTGTCCTGTGAAACTCTCCAAAATAATTTCCTTCCTTTTATGAAGAGAGAGTGCTTATTGCTGGTACATGGATGGAGGGAAAGGAGAAAGAAAAAGTCAGTGGATGATAGTGACAGTTTATATAAGTATAAATAAAAAAAGGATCTTCTGAAGGCAAAACAGTGGTTGGGAATGAAGAGAGAGTGGCAGAGAGCCAGAGTTTGTGTTGTGCCTGAGGGAGTAAACATCTATTGGATCTGCTATGAGATCTGCTGCTTTTACTCTGACACCTGCAGCAATAACCTGGTTCTCTCTCTCTCGCTCTCGTCTTTGTCTGTATCCCTCAACCTCAAGTGGTTCACTGTTCACCTTTCATCCCTTCATCCCCGCTTTACTCCTTCAGGTCAGGTGCTGGGCTGACACCTTTGATTATTTGTGTGTGAGAGCCATAATAGCCAAACAGGTAACAACATATACAGTAACATGTACTGTAACTCAGTGGTGTGCAGTGACTTTTACATATAAGCGAGCAGAGCGAAGGACATCACTACCTTTCTGCACTCCTTCCTGGTTGAAGAAGAATTAGGATTATTCTTTTCAACTTGAAGTAAACATATCAAATGTGCAGTATAGAGAACAAATATCTAAAAAGATATCACTTCTATGTTATGTATTTGTACTTTATTTTATTTTAGTGTCATGAACACAAAGTGTCCAACCTTCATGGGTTTAAAAAAAACACTGAAAGTACAGTCGCAGTGGTCAAATGTTACATTACAGAACTACAGGATATTTTACTGCTCAGTCCTAAACAAAATATTCTGTTTATACCATATATCAACAAACCATTCTTCTCTACACATGAGAAACACCTGCTTCTAATCTCCTAAATCACAAAGTAACCTGTTATGAAAATAAATGATTAAATTAAGCATTTTAACACATTAGCCTAGGGATGGCCATGCTAAGTGTCCCAATTAAACATCTTCATAGGGAATCTCTGGTCAGACATTTTCACAGGTCTATTCCAAATCCAAAGCATTTGACATTTTGTAATCATACCAAAATGTTTACTGTTAACTGAGTGAGTGCAGAATCCTGTATTTATCTGCTTCAATTTATCTGCTTCAATTTATCTGCTTCAATATTGGTAAACTAATCTCAGAGACCGCTCAAAGCCACATTCACCCATTCATACACATCACATCCATACACCTGGGGAGTTTGGAGAGCAGCCCAAGGACACTTTGACATGCAGACTGGAGGATGCTTAGTGAACTACCAGGGCCACAGCCGTACCCTTTTTATTGCAACCTTCTCAAACCTGTGCACGGACCTTAAACCTAATATTTTAACTAAAAAATATAGACATATATTTTCTGTATAGACATGTATAGACACATAGATGTAAATTATTTTCTGCCTGTGATTTTGATGGACATCTTAAGGCACATGTTGAAATTCTCCTTTAACACAATGATTATGACAAAGAGGATTCACCTCTGCAGGAAGAGGCAGCAGAGGACTTGTCTGTTCTACAAAACCTTAACAATAGACATCATTCAGCAGCATCAAGCTGGCAAAACACTACAGCTCTATAGTTCTGTATGTGTACAGAGACTTGGCCAATACTGTAGCTCTACACCATCCTGTGATAGTGGTTGGTTGTATTTGGAATCAGTAATCACTAAAACACAAGAGATCATAGATTTGTCAGTTGTCATGGATTGCACGATCATCATCCGCTAACGCAACAAAAACTACCAGACTCATGTTTCATTCTTCCACTGGCTTTACATGTGGAGCAATCTGCAGTTCATTATGTGAGACTGTTAAAAAGAGAAATAAGTGAGCTCTGCTCTGCCCTCATGGCATGGGGTGTTATCACAACCACTAACTCAATGGCTGGGTCTGCTCCTGTGCTTTCTGGCCTTCAGAACTCACTTTCCTGCCCATACCAATGAACCTTGATGGGAAACAAGAGTGCTGACTCATAAAAAAAAATAAATAAAATAAAATCAAAATCTGCAGACTTGGCCTGTTGGAGTTTTGCTGGGTTGTCAATGAGAGGATTTTCCTTTCAACTTAATATCTCTGTCCCCACAGAAGTCCTATGCCTCTGAAGCGAGGAAAAAAAAATGTCCAAGGTCTGCTTAAGCTATTGATGTGTCCTACAATGCAATACTCTGAAATGTAGCCAAATTCCACCTTTCTTAGAAAAGCTGAGCTTAATATATGATCTATCCAAACATACTGAGGGTCTTGCCCCTCTTCACCTTTCTGGGTGTTGAATTTCAGTAGTTTGGGCCTTGCTGTTCTGCAGGTTCTTCTGCTTGGGCTGACATTGATTTTAATTGGTTTATGCCCAAGTGCCCAGCAGATGGGTAACAAATAAAAGTTGAAACCAACAGAATGTCAGAGATGTTGGGCACCACATGCTTCAGTACAGCTTAGCATTTATTCCACGCGGCAAGGGTCCTGGTCTCTGTAAAGCTATCCATATGTCCAGTTTTTTTCAGCAATATAAATAGCTCTGGTGATGTTCTGTTTCTGTGTTTGAAAAAAAAAAAAAGTCTGAGCCAATCAGAGCTTTGCAGGAGCCATCAGCCAGTGACAAAGACAAAAGATGTATCATGAAAAAGACGCAAACATTAATTTATGTATTATTAATTTATATTTTGTATATGTAGCACTGCAGTGGTGGGGAACATCTAATGCAGTTTAAAACAGTCACTGGTTGAGCTGTATTGGGGGGGGGGTATCTCTGTGTATCTCCAGTGACCACTTGTGATTGGAGCTCGCTTCGCCGCTTTATATGCAAATAAACACTTATGCATTGTTGTCTTTAATCAATGCGACAGATGGGTCTGTTGTCAATGTGCTTATCTGTAGCCTATGCATGTGTGTGTGAGTGAGTGAGAGAGAGAGAAAGAGCGGGGCATGGAGGAGTTGAGCGAATCAGCTCCACAGTGAAATAAGGTCTCAGCCATTTGAAATAGTATAATATTTTCTGTTCATTATGAAACTGTGTTGGGACTGACAGGACGTCAGTAGAGGAGGCGGTCCTTCAGTGTGGCCCAGGACACATCTGCAGTCACTCTGCTCAAAGAGTGTGGCCACACGTGGCTCAGACCACCTCCTAATGTGGATCTCAAACGCGTCCTCAATGCGTTTTGGGTGTGTTCACACCTGAACATAGAGCTGTCCACTTGTCACCTGAGATGGACGTTAATACCAGGTCTGAACAGGGCCTATCGGTTATACTAGAAACTAATTAATTAACCATTATCCAACAATATGAGGCCTTGATGACCTGTTCTTCTTGGAGTGTTAGTGTGGGCCTACAAAATGAGGACAGTGGACTAAAAGTACGATTTTATTATTTTGTATTATCCCATAATTATCACTTGTGGCTGCAGCAGCATTGCTTTTCAACTAAAATTACATAGTCGCAATTTAATTTGTTTTAAAGCATCCTTACAGATGTGGTTCAAAAACTCCCCGCCCATTGGTTTGTTCAAGCACCCTGTTCACTTCCACTACTCTCCATTCTTTTCTGCTATTACAGAAACGACAGCAGATTTCAGCAGCAGTGGCCAAAGAACCTTCTTCTCAAGCATTAAAATCCTATGTGAATGGAGTGCTTATAATTACATGTATAAAACAAATATTGGGCTGCTGCTCTAAACTGAATTAAAATGATTCCTTTAATAGAACTTAAGTCTCTGGTTGGGGTGGATATGCTGTTTTGGTGGATGATGGATGATTTAACCACCTAAACAGAATTCTGCACAACTCTGATGAGACTGAGGATGAATGAAAAAAAACAATCATGTTGTGATTATTTTGATGTTTGAATATGATTTAGAATGTCGACACATTTTACCTTTATCAAAAAAAACTGCGGCTCCTGGGATTTGGATGTTGCACTTGGAGATGTTGAGATTTTGATGATACTTCCATGAACTGTTCAGCCCCAGACTGTGGGGTTAATTAGATTCTCCTACAATTACACTACTTTTCAAAGACAACAAAAAGCTACTCTTCCCCTCAGGGTCTTCTTGGTTCACTGCCGATAACCCCCCCACTTAACCACACACACACACACACAAACAAGACAACACTGCAAATCAGTTGTGTGGACGGATGGGTCACGCTTTATCTGCCTGGTCCTGGTGTTTGAACAGGAAGAAGAGTCAAACATACAGATAATCCTCTGTGTCTTCACAAACCAGTGATGTGCAATGAAAACACACTTCACTTAGTTCCAGCTACTCCCGCTCTGTGCAGTATTTTATTATTATAGAAACTTTAGATGTTATATTTTCCCGAGTCTGTTGTTCAACTGATTGTTGAGCAGATGCAGCAGAAATGGAAGGTGAGTTTCCCGTGAAAACTTTAACTTTAGCAATAAGGACAAAGGTGATAATGGGCTCTATCTTAACAGTCCAAAGCGCACGGTCTAAAGCATGTGGCGCACGTGCATTTGCGCCACACTTATGCACCACATTTATGTGTATGTGAGTTGTGTGCCCACCTGTGCGGGCGCGTATTACTCTCTTGCTAATGCATCCTGAAAATAACAGTGAAATACTGCATCATTGACTTCAGGCCAGGTTATTGTTGGTCAGTCACTTTCCTACTGTCTCAAGATATCAATGCACCTGACCACACCTCATTTTAAGACCAACACACCCTTGGGGACAAGTGTATTTGCTGTTTAAAGAACGTGGACACTGGAAGGGGAAATGAAACTGCGCCAGTCAGAAACTAGCAAAGACACTTGTGTTGTGCTTTATGTACGATAGAGCCCGATGTTGCCAACATCATTTTTAAAATTCGTATTCCCTCTTTACTTCTCTCCTTATTGCCCCAGCTCTCAGGTATTGGCTTTCAGTTAAAGCATCAATGCAAAGACATTCTCACTGCTCAGAGTCTCAGTTTTTCAGTCTTTGAAGACTTTGGTGAGCCACCACTACATCAGAGGTGAAAGGAGTGTCATATTCAGGACATGTTTCACACGGAGCAGCCAAACCTGTTTATTCAGATCTCCGAATACATGATTCTAATAATACTTCCTGAACGTCTGTGGTGGTGCAGGTGTGTCTTTGTCTCCTCCAGATTCAGTGAATCTCATGTTATTTTAAATCAGTGTCATTGTTTACCAGCTGAGTTTCCTCCTCTGGCTGTGTGGACTCACTCTGCTGGGTTTAGCGTCTTTTTTTATTTATTTTTTTTTATTTTTGATTGATTTGATTTATTTTGAACATGTTAAACACAAAAGAAAATATATAAGAAAGAAAACAAAAAACATCAGCAGACACACCAGAATCCCAGTGAATAGTTCAGATAATCAAATTAGTTCAGTAAATGATTCAGTTGAGACAATCCACGCTCCAAAAGGAGAAGGAAGACATTTTTTGTGATTAATATGATATGACATTTATCTCAATCAGATCAGACAGAAATGTGATGGAGGACCAATATGAGAAAGAGAAGTATTCTGGGGGCATTTTACCTTTACTGGACAGTAGTCGAGGGAGAGTTCACAGATAATGGGACCACCAGGACGCCCTGTAACCCAGTTTCTACTGAAGTATTTCAGGTAGATTTTTCAGCTTTCTCAAAACTGAACATATTTAACCAGGTGTTTGAAACCAGCATGTGGTTTTTATATGAAGCAAAGCACAGAGCCAAAATAGTGTCATTCTGGAAACAATGTCCTGGTTAGAGATCAAACTTATTTCATTCTGTGCATTATCCCAGTTACTCTGGATAGAGATGGAAAGAAATGTTGTTGTGGAGTTTGTTAAAAGTCATTTTTTGATGCTTTGAGCACATCTAAATTTCCTTTGTACTGGGTGCCATCAGAAAAACTAAGATACATATAGTGTGGTCTAAAGTGGTCCCAGGCTTTTGGACCACACTATACTGTACTATACTATACTATACTGTATTTCTTCAAAAAAGCTTTGCACATGAAACCAAAACTGTCTGCAAGGGAAGATACAGGATCCCTGGGACTTAGTAAGAAAACAAGACAAGGCCAAAACCAAGTATGTATGTGTGTGTGTGTGTGGCTGCCCAGGTATATTGATGGCTGCCCAGTACAATTGGCGATGCCTAACAGATTTATCTTTGTTTTTGATTCGTTCAAAAGCCACTTCCCTGTAAGCCGACCTTTGCTGTAACAGTGTCTCATAACGTTGGCTTGTCTGTGAGTGTCAGGTAGCCTCGGCTCCTCTCTCTGCTCGGTGAGTGTGGAGCTTCATTACAGTGGTCCACATGTAGCCTGTACGATCAAAGCATCACCCGGTGTAGAGGCCCCTGCTGGCTCAGCAGCTGGTCACTGGTGAACGTGAGACCTGCTGAGTCTCTTACAGACAATATGTTATTCAAATCCTAATGAAACGAGTCCTTATTGGAAGGAAGAAAGAAAACAGTGCCTCATGTCTTAAGAGCTGTCAGTCGATTAAAATATTTAATTGCATTAATTGCACGTTCTGTGGTCAGTTGAATGAGACGTGAATTAGAAGAGTGCCTCTGGAGGAAAAGCCTGACCTCCAGCTCACGGGGCATAACTGGCAACTGTCTTCTACAGAATGTATCTAAGGTTTGTCCAAAAAGTCACTTGATTAGTTGCTTAGTGCTTCTTTGAGAAGAGGTCACGACAGGGTGAATCGGTAAATCTAAGTTGGCAGCACTGCCTGTAAATGCCCTGAATATGACGTAATTGCTATTTTTCCTGAGGACACTGAGGAAAGCTGGTCTGCCCCAACAGATGCTGGTGACTTTCTACCGCTGCACCACAGAGAGCACACAAACATGCTGCCTCTCTACGAGGTGTCTCAGCTGCACAGCAGCACACAGGAAAGCTCTTCGGAGGGTCGCCCCCAGTGCACTGAAGATCATTAGGATACAGCTTCCAGCTCTGGAGGACATGTACAGCTCACACTGCCCCAGGAAAGCTACCAACACCTGAGAGGACCGCACACACCCGGGACATCATCGGTTTACCCCCCCCTGCCTTCTGCAGACGTTACAAGGCCACATCCACACTGAGAAACAGCCTTTTCCCCAGAGCTGTAGCTGCTTTGAATCAGTCCACCAAGTGCCCCCCATAATCTGTCCAATTACCCCCCTAAGTGTCTGACACAGCTGACCTCACATACACAAACACTGCCCTATGCCACCATATGAGCTACACTGAGTGCTGGCTTGGGTATTGTGCTCTTATCCATAACTATGGTTCAGCTGTGATTAATGACCTCAGTGTACAGGAACAATACATTCACATTTACCCACACTGGGGTTTTATAAAGACGTTGTATTTACTTGCACAACTGCAATATTTACTCTGTTCATACTGCTTATACTGTGTACTGTTATACTGGAGTTGCTACATTACTACTTTCCTACTTCTCTGTACCGTCATAGCTCCGTTGCTAAATACAGTGGAGACAAACTACATAAAACCAGCATCCATGATAAGCATCACAGTTCATTCTTGACCTTGGAAACAGTAGAAATTTTAGAAAGTAGAAAGTAGAAAGTTCAGAAAATTACAGCACTTTTGTTTTTGCTCCCATTTTTCACGAGTACAATTGGCGATGCCTAACAGATTTATCTTTGTTTTTGATTCGTTCAAAAGCCACTTCCCTGTAAGCCGACCTTTGCTGTAACAGTGTCTCATAACGTTGGCTTGTCTGTGAGTGTCAGGTAGCCTCGGCTCCTCTCTCTGCTCGGTGAGTGTGGAGCTTCATTACAGTGGTCCACATGTAGCCTGTACGATCAAAGCATCACCCGGTGTAGAGGCCCCTGCTGGCTCAGCAGCTGGTCACTGGTGAACGTGAGACCTGCTGAGTCTCTTACAGACAATATGTTATTCAAATCCTAATGAAACGAGTCCTTATTGGAAGGAAGAAAGAAAACAGTGCCTCATGTCTTAAGAGCTGTCAGTCGATTAAAATATTTAATTGCATTAATTGCACGTTCTGTGGTCAGTTGAATGAGACGTGAATTAGAAGAGTGCCTCTGGAGGAAAAGCCTGACCTCCAGCTCACGGGGCATAACTGGCAACTGTCTTCTACAGAATGTATCTAAGGTTTGTCCAAAAAGTCACTTGATTAGTTGCTTAGTGCTTCTTTGAGAAGAGGTCACGACAGGGTGAATCGGTAAATCTAAGTTGGCAGCACTGCCTGTAAATGCCCTGAATATGACGTAATTGCTATTTTTCCTGAGGACACTGAGGAAAGCTGGTCTGCCCCAACAGATGCTGGTGACTTTCTACCGCTGCACCACAGAGAGCACACAAACATGCTGCCTCTCTACGAGGTGTCTCAGCTGCACAGCAGCACACAGGAAAGCTCTTCGGAGGGTCGCCCCCAGTGCACTGAAGATCATTAGGATACAGCTTCCAGCTCTGGAGGACATGTACAGCTCACACTGCCCCAGGAAAGCTACCAACACCTGAGAGGACCGCACACACCCGGGACATCATCGGTTTACCCCCCCCTGCCTTCTGCAGACGTTACAAGGCCACATCCACACTGAGAAACAGCCTTTTCCCCAGAGCTGTAGCTGCTTTGAATCAGTCCACCAAGTGCCCCCCATAATCTGTCCAATTACCCCCCTAAGTGTCTGACACAGCTGACCTCACATACACAAACACTGCCCTATGCCACCATATGAGCTACACTGAGTGCTGGCTTGGGTATTGTGCTCTTATCCATAACTATGGTTCAGCTGTGATTAATGACCTCAGTGTACAGGAACAATACATTCACATTTACCCACACTGGGGTTTTATAAAGACGTTGTATTTACTTGCACAACTGCAATATTTACTCTGTTCATACTGCTTATACTGTGTACTGTTATACTGGAGTTGCTACATTACTACTTTCCTACTTCTCTGTACCGTCATAGCTCCGTTGCTAAATACAGTGGAGACAAACTACATAAAACCAGCATCCATGATAAGCATCACAGTTCATTCTTGACCTTGGAAACAGTAGAAATTTTAGAAAGTAGAAAGTAGAAAGTTCAGAAAATTACAGCACTTTTGTTTTTGCTCCCATTTTTCACGAGTTGAAATTAAAAGATTTCTTCTGAGCACACAAAAAGGTTCTTTCTCTCAAAGTCTTTGTGCAGTTACATTTAAATCTGTGACCATTTCTTCCTTTGCCAAGATCCTTCCATCCACCTGACAGATGTGCCATATGCAGATGCTGATTACACAGCATGATTACTGCACTGGTGTGTCTGGGGCTGGTCACAATAAAAGTTCACTATAATGTGCAGTTTAAAAAAAAAAAAATATATATATATATATATATATATATATATAGATAATAGAGTGGTAAACAGAGAGTTGCAATAGAGGAGAGTATTTTATCCAAATGACCCACTCCACAGTTTGTCCTTGATTTGAGGTTATGCTGCTCTGATATATCACAGACAACATTTCACATAACAGCTATTCAGTGACTGCACAAAGTGAACAGTTCATTCAGCATTTATTGATTCTACATCACTATTCACTGTCACATCCATTGTTTTAGTCTCGCACACATTCTGCTGTTAAAACGAGTCCAGCACAGAGGAAACTACTGAATGTTGCTGTTTGTATTTCGCTGTGAGCAGCAGCTAAACTTCCACATTGGACCTGCACTGTTCCACTTTTCCTTTCTGCTGCTCATCGCCTGAATTTTTCTGTTTCTTTCCTGTTCTTCCTTTGTTTCACCTGTCCTCATCTGCTCAAGTTTTCTTTCAACATCACCTTTTTTTTCTGGTGAATTTCTCCCACATTACAAAACCCACCTTTCCCCCTGTTTCTTCTCCTCTTTCCCCATTTCCTCTGCCCCCCACCCTCCTCTCTGACCTTCTTTCTCTCTCTGCCTGCCTCTCTCCTTTTGATCCTTACCGCCTTTTCTCTCCAGCAGTGTTCAGTCTGATTTGATCTGTCAGTCTGCAGGACTGCAACACCTCCGTGCTTTCACCTAACACGAGCTGACGAAGCCTGCGGACATTTCACTACAGCACATTCTCAGAGCAGAGTATGCTTTCTGGAGTCCTAACGTGTCCCAGATCACTGTCTCCGCTACCATATCTCCACCATCTCTCCTGCTTTTTCCACATTTCGTATTCATGCTGACAATGGTGCCACATTTATTAGGTGCCACACAGAGATTTTTTTTTCTGCGTATTGCTATTTCAAACTTTATCGAAAAAACCCATTCAGGAGTCTTTGTGTATTGAAAATATTTTTGTCAAAGTGGGTAATGTTCTTCTTACACAATCAAAAACAACAATAACAACAACATCCATAAATAGACATAAACCAAACATCTCGGGTGGGGTGTTTAGCTCAGTGGGTAGAGCCCCCGCCCCATCTGTTGAGGCTATAGTCCTCACTGCAGGCAGCCCCGATTTGAATCCCGCGGCCCTCTCCCCACCTCTGTAAGTCGCTTTGGATAAAAGCGTCTGCTAAATGACTAAATGACAATGACATCTCACTTAAGAAGTAAGAATGAAGACCTGTCTGTCTGAGGGCTGCAGGACATGCACTGGAATTATGGGATGATAGACAAGAAAGTTATGTTAATAAAATATTTAAAAATTGTAATCTGATTATAAAACAGATGCAATGAAACATTTTTAAAGATCAAAAAAGGAATCTTTTAAAAAAAGATTTCGTTTTCATCTTTTCATCATAATTTTATTGTTTCGCAAATTACTCATAATGCCAAATTTGAGCATGACTGCTCATTTATTCATTTATTTATTTAGTTTGTTTTCCAGGTGTTATTTCATTAGATTTAATTGACATAGCTTATGATCACATTCAATTTAAGCAAACACTGGTTAAAGGACAATTCCAGGCCATTGTTTGCATGACAACACCGTACTCACAAATCTGACTGTTGAGATCTGTGAGCCAGCAACAGGTCGAGAAACATGAGCAGTCAGATGATCTGACAGTTTACCCAGGTTATGTAAATAGGTTTATTGGAGGTAATAACGGTAATAATGGAGGTATAATGTAGTAATGATCCCTCATTGCACTGGAAAATTGTGTGTGTGTGTTTGTGTGTGTGTGTGCAGGAAGGTGAAGCAGGAAGTCAGTCTGTAAACTCTGATGGAAGTTAGTGTGGCTAACCCAGAGGCAGTAATTAACTGGATGAGTACAATGTAAATAATTACCCACAGGAACTATGGACGAAACTATGAAAATAAGACCCATACTGTCACAGAGCAGCATCATCCTTATCTGACCACATGTACCCCAGTGATGAGTACTGGGGTTTAGCTCCCAGACACTCAGCTGGAGCTCTGCTGACTCTATTCCGCTTCTTTCTGTGTTTACCTCAATCACGGTGAACTCGCCTTTGTTTCAACACTGACTTTGTTTTTGTGCTATCAGACGGCAGGCTCCATACAGAGCAGCACAACACCTCCCGGCATCTGGCTACTGATCAAACAGCACAGCACCAACTATCATTACTGTGTTCTAATTTCACTAATGGGCCTACGAGCGAGAGTCTCCTCTGGATGTTAAACACAGCAGCCAGTTAGATGGAAAATCCCTACATAACCCTGCTATCTCTGCACAAGGTGAGTGAACATTACACACCTCATTAAAAGTGCAATAACACATCATCAAACAGTACGTTTCATGTACAGACTCACAGAGGGTCTTACTTATGAATGAATAGATGAAATCCTTCTTGGCCCTGAGGGTCTTAAACAACACTGGTGTTCTTTTGGTTTTTTTTCTTCATACACTTTGCATGAAGTACGTTGTGTTCATTCACTTGTGTATGTTGACAGATGCCAGACATTCATTGTCGTCGCCGGTAATCATATCACACCGCTGTCTCCGATTTACATTCAGTAAAGCAGAACATCCACGTTTACAATCTGACAAGCAAAAAAAAAAAAGGTCTAGATAATAATTTTGCAGAACAGTCACTTATTGTTTATGCACAGCATGTACAAAAAGTACTTTTCTTACAATAGTGTAAAACCTACTAATATGTTGCAAGAAATACAGACACAAATAAAATGAGAAGCCAACAGAGACGTCTCAGTGAGGTGTTGAGCCAGTCAGACCTCGGGCCCTGTGTGGAGGCATCTGAATCTTTTATGTCTCTCCTCTCGTTTACTGCAGCCCTGTTGGTCACTGTGGGGAACACGTGCACAGCCACACACGCTGGAGCTGCATGAACTCCTTCACTCTTCCACTTCAGGGACTTAAGAAAACATGAGGCACACCCAGGGTCAGTTTTTGCTTGTGTTCATGTAAACAAACAAACTCTGTGGCATTTCTTCTCCTTTCTCTTCTTTTTTTTTTTTTTTTCTTTATTATGTTAACGTTCAATGTTGAGATTTGTAAAAATAAAGCGGAAACACCTGAAACTAGGACCAAGCTTCAACAGATTCTTAAAAAAAACCAGGTTATAGGCTGATAATTTCCTCAAAACATCACAAACTGATCACATGACGATGAAACTATTATCTTGGGGCCAAATGTATCATTTTTAAAAAATGATTATGAAAGGAAGAACCTGAAAAATGACTGGAGAAACGAGATGACACTGCCTCCATCTACACTTGATGAGGGGGGTCACTGAACGGTTTGATGAGAATGAAAATGATGTGAATCATATGCTGTGGTAACCACAGTAACCAGACCTCAATCCACTTGAACACCTATGGCAGATTTTGGACTGACATGTCAGACACTCACTCTCCACCACCATCAGTGTTTAGGAAGAATGTTGTTCATCCCTCCACTAGAGTTCAGAGGATCAACGCCAAGGAGCTTCTTTTCTGTCTATAAATACACGGGTATATACTACACACCCACACACATACACACACACACGCATATATATATATATATATATATATATATATATATATATATATATATATATATATATATACACAGTACATTCACAAAGTGTTCAGATCCGTTCACTTTTTTCACATTTATTGTTTAAACTCATTGTTTTCCTCATCAGTCGAAACTAAATTCAAAAATGAAAAACTCTGATGAGAAAATTAATTAAATCGATTTTTAGCATGAGGCTGCAACACAACGTGGAAGAAGTGAAGGGGTGTGAGGATACTGAGGGCACTGACATTAACACATCCAGTGCAGGAGTGGACAGAGGTGAAGAGAACTCTACACCCTCCTGATGTATTCACTCCACTCTGCACATCCCAGCTTCACGCCTCTCCCGCTGTTTTCCTCTTGTCGCCCTCCCTGCCTTTGCAAAGTACAGTCGCTGGGCAAACATCAACACAAGTCTTCACGGTTTGGATGAGCAGAAATATGACACTGTTTGAGTTTTAGAGATCCATTATTTGTGCTGTGAAAGCCTCTTACAGTGACAGTCTGGGAAACAGGGCTGCAGCAGCTGCTGCAGTGCCTTCACTGCTCCACAGCAGCTCTGACGCACGTTCACAGTCCCCTAAAATACCTGCTCCACAGTGAGTTTGTGTTCTGTGCTCAGTCTCCTCTGTGCTACAATGGTGTTGTCACCACATCTAATCTATGACTTCGATATGACACCTGCCTAAATGTCTGCCATACTGAAATGATACCACGCCAATCATAATAATAATAGATGACAGAACATGGAAGTGGAAACTCTTTGTGCTGATGTGTCAGTGCTTGAATGCTTCTCTCTTCAGTTTGACAGCATGTAGCTTGAGAACTACTTTTGAAAGAGGGGCTGTTCTTGTTAGTTGTCATTTTTAAATCTAATTTGATGAAATACAAAGCTATGAAATGAGCTCAGTAGAGCATAGACAAGGCAGATTTAAGTTTCATGCCCAGTCAAATTGTAGTTCATGTGCTGTTAAGTGTTTTCTTGCTTATTAGTTTTTATACATGTGACAACAAATTAATACCTTTATAACAGGGCTGTCAAACAATTGTGATTAATCGCTGAACTTCAATAGTTAATCACGATTAATCGCATGTTTAATCACATTATTAAAATTCTCTTATTTTGCATTAAAGAACTGTTTTCTCTTGCTTGACAACACATAGTCTGTCTGAACTAGAAGCTAACATTAGCATGTCTGACGTGTTGTTATGAAAATGTCTGATCAGTTATTTATCCGTAGACGAGCTCTGGATAAGTTATATTTTTATTTTCCAGCTTATTCGATCTTCACCAACGATGATTCAGGCGTTGGATTTAAACACTTTAGGTCTCCTGACACGCCCCTTTATACAGACCGTCCCCCTTTTGCTCCCGTAGACATGACTTGCCATGAAGTATCTTGCTCCGCCATGTAAAATCTTTGTAGGAAGTGTCTGTGGCAGCTTGACAACAAGTAAGGGTGCATCAAAGGGTGAAAATAGCAGCAGCATCAGCACCAGCACCAGTGACGGTGTAAAATAAAGAATCTTTGGTGGCACACGATTGACATGATTTAAAAAAAAAAAAAAAAACGGATTACGCTCGGTCCATGATCTCATTGCGATTAACGCATTAATGCTGACAGCCCTCATTTATAACATTAATAATTTAGATTATTGTAAATGTCATTCAAGCTTTTTGCATGGCAGGCTGTGATCTGATGTCTTCTGTACCTGAGTTCATGAGATCTCTTCGATAGTTAACTTTATATTTACAACCAGATACTGATTATTTATAACTGGTGTTGATCTGATATCTGGCAGCTTGTTGCATATGGTAAAGTTACTGTTACAAGTGTGAATGTTGTGTTTGTGTAGAAAAATCTGCAACATTGAGTCAAAAAGATGAAGCCAAATTAAATCATTGCCCTTCATGACCTTGTGAAACTCGACATGATGTCATGTGATGTCATGTTATCTGTCACATTTGCTAACCTGTCAACAAGATCCTTCACTGGCTCCTGGCTCCTTTTGGTCTGTGTAGGTTTAAAACATCTTTGAGGTGTCTGCGGGCTCGCCCTGACCGTTGTCTATGTAAGTGAAATACTGCCATATTTCATCAGAATCAGAATCAGAATCAGAATTGCCTTTATTGTCATTATACATAGTACAACGAAATTTGAGCGCTGCTCCCTTGGTGCAAACAATGGTAATTAAATAAAATAAATAATTCATGGTGGTGTTGACAAGCCGTGGACGGCCAGCAGGAGCGCTTGTTTTTGCAGCCATGCTCTAACAGGGACGCGGTGGGGGGAATCAAATTTGAAAGCTGTATGACTTTTTTTTTTTGGGATCACCTTGGACTTTGGACTTGACAAGCAACACTACCTGACTGTTCATATAAACTATTCATTAGCTGTGCAAGTGGTGTAATGCTAATGTTAATGCTAAAACATCCAACCAACAGCACAAGTAGGGAGGAATCACAAAGCAAACCAAATCTGTGACGTCCATTACAACATAGTATCTATCTAAATTTTGCTAATGTTGGCTAACAAAACCCCTGAGGGTTGTCAATCAAGCAAGGGGATTTTTTTTTTATTGCTTAAGAATTCAACGTTTCATGTGTAAGAGACAGACAAAAGTGACGTTATCTCACTTTAAATAGTCTTTCTTTCTGTTTTTATTTGTTTTTGTATTTGCCTAAAACCCACCAGTTTATTGTTTGTGTGTAAATCTTCATATGAAAAAGGATATTAAATGGTAAATGCGCCCCAACTCTTTAATACCCTTGTAATGATCATCAGCAGGGGCAATTCATTATGCTTGCAGACAAAGAGGTCATGAGCAAAATGTGCAAATAGTAATTAACCTTTGCATAAATTCATATTAATAAAGCTAGTAGTTTTAAGAAAGAAGAGCAAACTGATGAGAGTCTTTCCAGCTAATCAAGGGAATTTGATTTTATGACATTTGGGACTACATCAACATTCATGGGTAACCAGAAACCAGGACGGCTCCTACCTTGCCGATGTACTGATATTCACTGCCTGTAAACTCCTCCTGCAGGAAAAACTGGTTCCACATCCAGCCTCGTCTCACTCGTTTGAGCAGCTTCTGTCCTGTGATCGCTGCCTGACTTCCCTCCCCATCCACTGTCTCTATCCTCGGTCCACTCAAAGAAAATGCATCCAGGGACAGGCCGAGACAGAGCCATACCACGCCCAGCAAGGTAGTCCTCATTTTCCTGGTGGAGGTGTAGGATCTGTAGGTCACACACGTTCTATCTTCCCAGCTGGGAGGTGGATGTACCGGTCATAGTCCTTCAGGTTTTGACTGACTGGAGAAAGTGGCTGTAAGAGAAAAAGAGATGAGGTCCAGGTTTAATGAGATTGCATTGTGAGGGCAGTTTATGGGTTTCAGAATTTTCGTCTTATTGATTTGTAGAGGTGGACAAATCAAGCTGTGGTGAATAGAAACACTGCAGAAACAAAAGTCTAAATGACCATACAGATGTTTGATGTGACCCAGAGTATTTCCTGAAGTAGAGCCACTACAGCAGCAGAGAGATGCTGCAGACAAACTGCTGGAAAACGCAACAAACCGTCCACTGTGTGATGTGACACTGCTACAGTAAAGATCAGGAAGATCTTTGACCTTGGTTAAAATAAGCACCTCTTTAAGGTTAGAGGAAGTTTGTCGTCATGGTTACTTTCACAAACAACCTATGGGGTTGTTTATGTGCCCTTCTCCTTGTGTGTGATAGAAATATATATATATAAAAAATAGGTAAGTGTTGCTGATTGCTGTTGGATTATGTTTATTTATAAAGGTTCACAAGATGAGAGCTGTTATTTTCTGACCAGCTCTGTTTAACATCTTTGCATTCACACATGTGTTTGAACACATTGATATTATTTAATCATTTCTCTTTCATTTCTGTGTAATTAGCATTTCAGGGGGAAATGACACATGTGTAATGACGCCCCAACTGATTGGCCACTAATCACGATCGGCTGATTTTCATTAAAAATAAACGACCAGCAGATCGGATTGAATCGTTCTAGTCACCGATCACCTTCAAACCGATCACCTGTGGGTAACACTCTGGTGCCTGCTGTGCTGTGTGCTGTGTAAAGCAGTGTAGTGTGGTCCCGCCTCCCACCTTGGGAGGCCGTGTGGAACTTTTACAAAGTGTGCAAGACATATAAAACGTACGCTGTCTGCAATGTATCTTTATTTTCTTTGTCACAGTTTGAATGCAGCCTGTACTTGACTTGAAATCCTGTTATTCTTTAGTTTGCAGAATGCAACTAAGCCTTTTATTTATTTTATTTGCACTATGTTTGAATAGGTTTCATAATAATTTTTTTCAGTTTGTTAATAATTGTGTCAATTCACATAAATTAACACATATAATTAATTAAGTATCACATACAAAAAATGATGCGTATTGGCTGTGAATCAGCTGATCTCACTCATGTGACCGTTATCAGCGGCAGTATGGTCGGGACATCTCTAGTCCGGATATAATTTGATCCCAGACAATTACAGTAAATCAAACAGCCTAAGCACCTTGGAAGAACTATCCTAAAAAAAGGTTTAGGGTTCTTGGGTACACAGTTTGATCTGTCCCCAGCGTGCCCTGGTGAAGGGCTGCACTTCATCAGTTTATCAAACAAGCGAAGCAGGCCCCACTAGTCGCCTACCACCTCCTGAAAATGTGCACTACCTGTGGTTGTTTGATAAATGGATCAAGTGCCCCCCCTGCACCAGAGCACATAAGGAACTGATTTCAACAGCAGTTGCTCAGAGGCAGGTGTTCAGTGATGCCAGGAGGCCTCTGAGTATCAGCAGCACCTGGTGCTGGTTAAAAGTTTAAAACTTACTGTCCCTGTAATGTCAGAAATGCTTAAAACACACACACAAGAACACACGCACACACACACACACACACCTCCAGCATCTGTGTCTACATCAGTCTGGCATATAGATAAATCTGTTTCCTGTTTCCACCTCGCAGATTGAGCTGACATTTGAACATTGTTAGAAATGGTCGATTACACGTAAATAGCACAACTGTGATATGCACGCTTATTAGGAAACCTGCATGTTTCCCAAATATCTCTCCACCTGTTCTCTTTTCACCTATTCTGGTGTCAGTTGTAAATGTGAAATTGAAAGTGGAGGAGACCAAGCTGATTTCTGGAGGGGTGGCAGAGGGCTGAACCAGGTGGGGTCCAAGAAGGAGGGGGGGCTTATGTTGTTATAATGGGATAGACTTGTAAAGTATGCAAATGTTGTAAGCTTGTATGTACATGAATAAAACGCTGCATGTATCTGGTGAGATTTTTCATATTGCGGTATACATTGCAGTAGAAAAGACTGCAATGCACGTGGCTGAACCTTCTCTTCTCATTCACCTCGGCTGTGTCTCTGAAAACAAGATATATCTTTCCCTGGCGTAAAGAGGATGACACATAAATGCAATCAACACTCCCACCGCGCAGCCACACAGAGATGAGAAAGATGAGAAAAAAAAAAAAAAAAAAAAAGCCCAATCATTTCACATTAACACAACAAAGGCAGAAATCCACTGAAAAGGCCACAGAGAGGCTAGAGTAACAGTGGAGACACTGGGCATCACTGAAGCAAGTGAGAAGATCCTGGCAAGGTTAAAAACCATGAAAGATAAGTAAGTGGCATCTAATCTTCACTATCTGTTACCACTGAAGGCTCAGGTTTGAAAAGGCCTTTTATTAAGACGTGTTTACACAGTGAGAGGAGAGAGCCCTTCCTGAATGGAAGCTCTTTCACCGTTGTTACATATAAAGATGAAGATAATAATGAATCCCTCCTTACTGCACCGTCTCTGCTGTCTGAGGACCTAAACCTTGTTGTTCAAGCTCTCCCTGACTTTCTCCTCAATCGCTCTTTATGAGCTTCAGCCATAAGGCTCACACAGGCTGCGTGTTTACATTAGCACCGAAATGAACGCTGAAATGCACATGCAACGCAATGCAAAGCAACGTAACGCAAAGCAACGTAACGCAAAGCAACGTAATGCAATGCAACGTAACACAATGCAACGCAACATAACGCAATGCAGCGCAATGCAACGCAGGCAGTGTGTCCTGGGCGTAAGGCTCCAGAGCCACTTCACTTGTTTTAGCTCATTGTTTTGTTTTTGTGTCCCAGACAGAAGCAGTAACACGGGGACATGAAACTGTACGACTTCTATCTCCCTGACAAGGAATATTTATACTATACTGGTCATATTTATACGCACTGGTCATGTGACTGCGATAAAGGTCCATAAACCAAAGTTTCAGGTGGAAGGTTATACAGTACCAACATTATTTACTTCCTGAGTAACGATGGCCTCTTCATCGTCAAATACAGAGAATTGATTGTGCTCATGAATGTGCTTGTGAGTTATATTTTTAAATGCAGATAATTACATTGATTAGTGAAACTAGAGAACAGTTTTAGATGCTTTAAGTTTGGAGTTTAAAAAGTTTGGATTTTTGCAGACGTAGAAGGGACTGGCTGAATTTTCAGTTCTTGGTAAATGTAGGGACTGATGAAAGCTGTAATCTCTGGCTCAACCTCAACAGACACATCGAAGTCTCAGTTTAAAGTGTCTGTCGTTAAGTTTTCTTTGGTTTGGATTCAATTCGGATTTAAATGTTTAATCATTACTGATTTTTCCAGAGAGGTTTTAGCCTCACAGAGCGTTCTCTTTCACCTCTCCTTCATGACGGAGGTCGATGTCAGTGGAACAGAGCAGAGCTTTCTGCAGGTCATCTGCATACTGCTGTGCAGAGGCTGTCTGCAGTTGTGAGGAATACACACAGGCCTGACAACAGTAGTTAAGGTTAATGTAAATATTAGATATATTATATAGAGGTTCATGTAAAATATTCAACAACACAGATCCTTCGCTCTGCACGTTTGGACACGTTTTCTTCTCTCTCCTGCTTGCATCATTTTTTTGGGGTCTAAATAAACAAATCAAATTGTCCACTGACTTAATGGTTGTAACACCTGAAAAAATAACATCCAGATTCTCCCTTTGTGCACTTAAAAACTGCACTGGATCAATAAAGCCATACACATTCATGTTGATGGATATGGAAAAAACGCTTACACAGCAATTACAACACTGAGGGGAAACGTGCTTTTATCTTCCCATGCAGAGCTCTGTCACTGTCTTGCTACAACAAGCAAAAAATTGTGTTTTTTTTTTTTTTTTTTTTTTATCTGAGCTACTTTCCATACAAATGTAAGCTACTTCATTCTGTTGACAGACATGGCAACACTTAGTTCACAGCAGATCTGTCACATGTTCAGGATTCAGAAAGACTTGGGGGAGGAGCTGGAACACAGACCTGATCCTGAGCAGACTGATTAAAGGGACTAATTGACTAATCAAATAATTGGGCTTATTGTGCACTGGGCCTGCAGCGCTTCATTTGAGGCATAATCCACCACATCAGTTCACATTTTCAGCACTAGGGTGCAGCCCTGACATGCAACAGTGGTTTTCAACATGGGTGTGAAGGAACAGCCCAGTGAGGCTAAAACAGATCCAAACAAAACTAACAAACAAACATGGCAACAGTGTCACCAAATCTCTGCGGTTGCATTGAACAGAATCATCACATTAACACATGCCCCAACAATAAATCACCTACTAGATATTTAAGTAAGTCATTGCCGTTCTTTGAGCTTCTAATGAATTACAAAGCTCATCGCTGCTCATTCTCCCCCTGTCTCTTGCCCTTCCTCATCTCCATCCTGCTCCGTGTCTGTGCAGCATTAGTCCCATTAAGTCGGTGCTTTATGAAAAAGGCTTTAATTGAATCAGATGAAGACCACACAGGAGACTAATTGATTCTGGCTGGACGCCTTCCCTCTGTTTTTAACGAGCCTCGCTGCTCCATTATCACTGTGAAAGAGACTGGAGCCGTCAAGTTTTCTGGTTTCAAAGGGATTTTCCTCCTTCACCCCGTTATTCTAGTGTGTGTCTGAGTGTGTGTCAAGTCACCAAAATGCTCCTGAAAAGCACTGCTATACTGGCCTGAGTCCAAGCCCTCCAGAATCACAGCAGATTACCTCTCATGTCGGCAGATACTTTATTGTCTGCTCATCAGTGAAACTCACCGGTGACGCTCTGCTCTTTCTAATGTCTTGGTTGTTTGTGTGTTTAATTTTCAGCAGCCAAATAACAGAGTAGCAGTTAATATTGAAGAGGGCCCCTTCCTGTAGCAAACAGCAGGTGAATTTTCACCATTTCATATTGAGGATACTTATCATTTTCAAATGCACAACAGAATCTATCACACAACTTTAGAGCAGTGGACACAGGTTGTGGAAGCTGTGAGGATCACGGTGGTCTCTCTCTTATCTGATGCAAACATTGGGGTCTCTCTCTCATCTGTAATGAATATTTGTAACGTATTCTTCATCAAAATGTATCATTACTGATGCAAACCAACTTGAACCCCCCCCTTTTCCATGTTTTTTATGTGGGAGGGAGGAGCTCCAGCTGCTGTCTGCAGCGTCCGTAAAGAGAAAGCCTCGACATACAGCCTCACAGAATCATTCCAGCAGCTGACCATTGTAAAGGACTGCATCGTTATTTTCTTCAAGTTTCGGCTGAGTTACTAAAAATCTGATGTATTTTGCTTCATTGCAGACCACTGCTCAGTGTACTCAGAATTGAGAGTGTCTTTTCAGGCATCCAAGGACTTCAAATACTTTTAGAAGGGTATGAAAATCTACTAGAAAAGTAGTAAATAGTAGCAGTGACCTAGGTCCAGCACACTGTTACTGCCATTTTCTCATGTATCCATCATATGCTACACAGGATGATGAATATGTACATGTCTAACCTTCACCTAAAGAAAAGTATTCGGGCTTATATATGTTGGAAAATTCAGAGTAGCTCCACCATATAATTTTGTATCTTTTCCACTTACTGTGTTTATAGTTAAGTACCAAAAAAAAACCTCAAGCTAGTTCTTTGTATACGAAAACCTACTTGGCAATAAACCTGTTTCCGTTTCTGACACTGATTCTATCCGGCAACAATGCTCTGGGTAGAATTATAATCTGCATCCTGTTTCCACTCTAATTGTGAAAGTCCTTTGATTCTTCTTTCCGGTGTTTGTCCGCTCCCTGCTTTTTTTTCGCCCTTTGTCCTCAATGATTTCTCTTTATAAATTGTGTCACAACCAATCACACTTTTTGCTGAGTGCATATGGAGTATTCGTTTGGACAGCACTGCTATTTATCCATGTCTGCAGTGACTGAACTCTTTAAAATGAAATATCTGAATATAGCAGCTATTAATGAGGCGATGTGTATGATTCATCTGAAAAGTCATCCACGTCATGGGATAGTCAGATCGCCCTCCCCTAATCAACATGACCCTTGAACTTCATGAACCTTGCCTACACATTCATGTGATTTATGTTGATTTAGCTAATGCTACGAGAAGTTGAAGTTTGGAGCCAGAGAGTATTAAAAGGCGGTCGTGCACACTTCAAAACATGTACTTCCATTAATCACAACCATCCTCACACCTGATGATATCAGCGTCAGTGGTATCGTATTGAGCTTCACCACTCTGAAAACAGCCCTGCACTGTCTGGGGCTTTAAGATACCAACGAGACATGAAATCTGATCTAGAAAGTTCAGAATATCCAGCAACACAGCAGCAACTCTAGATAAAAAAGTCTTCATTAAAATTCTCCCAGCAGTGTTTTTTTATTTTAAATACCAGGCAAGCAGGGGTCCAGAGGGAAAACGCTTGGGAACATCTGGTTGATGCGAACATATATCACATGTTTGCATGGCCTTGTTTGTACCTGAAATTTATTCAGACACTGATGTTGGTGTGTAGCTTAAGAGTACAACCACCTGCTGCTGCGCTGCACTGCACAACAGCAGCATGAATAGCTTAGCATCCCAGAAACACTGCCACATTCTGCCATGCAAGCGATGCATTTGCCCAAACTGTTGGAGTCTGGGCAAACTAGTCTGAGACTGAGTATCAGGGAGCGCTGTGAGTCATAAATCTACAACCTACTTTAAATGGCATCTGCCCAGAGGAAATATCTACTGAGCCTTTCCACAACAATCACCACGGGATGACATGGTGACCTCCACTTCAGGTGCAGCACAGGAATGAGCTCCTCAGTCTGTTCAATTACGCTGAGACTCAGGCTTTACAATTAGAACAGCAGTCACTGAATCACAGAGACACAGCACAAACAACACAATACAGTCAGACCTCCACGGCCTGTTCAACTAAGCAGGCTCATTATTTGGTGGCATATATGAGCTGATACGCCCCAAAACCACAGTGAGGCTATTATTAAGCCAGTCAGGGCTCCTGCAACACTCTTACCCAGTTTAGAACAGCGGTCCAGGCCCAAGTGATATTTCCTCTCTAATCTCTCCTTCTTTGTCTTTACACGCAGTGATAAATGTTTGTGACCTTCAGGTGACAATCACAGCGCCTCTCCTGCTCTGTCGCCTCCATCTCCTACTTCTACTGATGCATGGCTGTGTTTGTGTGTGTGTGCGTGAATGTGTGTGTGTGTGTGCGTGTGTGTGTGTGTGTGTGTGTGTGTGTGTGTGTGTGTGTATGTGTGCGTGTGTGTGTGTGTTGCCACCTTGCAGACAGCCACTGAGACCTCTGACAACTCCCAGAGGACCAATTAGAGGTGAAAAAAGGTGAATGTCAGCCAGCGAGCAGCTTTTGTGTGTGTGTGTGTCTGTGTGTGTGTGACAAGTACAAACCCAGCCACCCCTTTCCATCAGAATACACCAGCCATCTGAAGGCAGCCAACAGCATCCACACCGCCTGTCCAGTTTTAACTCACACACTCTCTCGCTGTCTCTCCCTCAGACACACACACACACACACACACACACACACACACACACACGCTGACAAACACATTCACAGAGCCGTCAGATAGTCCAGTCCCTGGTAGTTGGGGGTGTGAAGTCTCATTATGAATAAACCATAAACGAGCTGCACCTTGACTTTAGACACTTGACTACAAGTTTTTAAAGAGTGAACTTTTCCAGCAACTTTTCTGTGATCCATATGACACTGAACGCCATGAAGCATTCTCTGTAATGTCTACTAGGACGTTAAGCTGCTCAGTCAGTCTGGTGGTCAGTTCACAGTTAAAACATGTATGTCTCTCTAATCCACCAGTCAGTCTGTCAGTCACTCATCTTGTTAGATATTCAGCGTGAGGGAACAGGCAGAGAAAACTCAGTAACCCAGATTTATTTTGGCTTGCAGTATGTAAACATCATAACTGGGTTATGATTATGAGGAACCCAGAAAACTCTCATTTAAAACAAGTCACTTTGGCAGCAAAGCGTCTTCCAGCTTTTGCCTCCTGTATCCTGTGTAACTGCCACTGTTTCTACTGAGAGAAACATGTCCTGTGTAGAGGGCAGGAACGGACTATGGGGATGAATTTTCTCTCATAGTTAGTGATTGTACCTACACTGTAAAGATAGACTGACAATTTTTTTCCCTCTTTTTTCTCCAAATGAGGAAATAAAATATAAGTTGTGTAACCTAGTTGAAATTCATGTACACTAAGACATGAAATTGTGTGACGATCCAATCATCGCTAAAGTGTACATCATGTAAGAGGGCAAATAAAAATACATGGAATGGTCAAGTTGACATTTAAGGTGTACTGATTGATTTACATTAGCTGAGGGACAGACAAGAAAACATCCCACCTTAAAATGTGCCAGTAACCCTAACCCTAGATAATGAAATCATGAGATTCAGCATTCACTGTGTCCAGGTAGTCAGCTCATCAGCTGCCCATACAGGCTTTACAGTCCTTTTGTTACAAAGCACAGATCAATAACACCAACACATCAATATAGAGACATATTATACACACACACACACACACACACACACATACATGCACACACAGTAGCAATGATCTTTGCGTTTGAAGGGCAACTAGTGTGTAGACAGTGTGTGGTCCTCAGGCCATCACTTTTTATCCTGACTCGGTTCACAAGTCTCCTGCTGTGATCATCATCAGCCACCTTTCTGCCGTTCAAAATACAAAGAAGACTAAATCAACACATCAGTTCTTTTGTTAAAAAAGAACACCAGGTTTAATAAGCTGTGAAGAGCAGTGCAAAAGTTCTCAAGCACAGAACTGCACCTCTCATGAGTCCACATTATTTTCAGCAGCGC
This sequence comes from Trachinotus anak, assembly GCF_046630095.1. Classification (NCBI taxonomy): domain Eukaryota; kingdom Metazoa; phylum Chordata; class Actinopteri; order Carangiformes; family Carangidae; genus Trachinotus; species Trachinotus anak. The sequence goes on along the minus strand of NW_027273863.1, from coordinate 1,467,557 downwards.
AGTCCCACTGCGTTTTGTGGGAGAACAAGGAGGTTTCGAATGGAAATAACATGATGCGTCCACGAAACTGACAGAAATACCTCTTCTAGCCGGGAGTATGACTCCTTCACACTGTTTTACCAAAGAGGTAGAGCAGGAAAAGACACAGGCAGACAACCTTCAAACTGCTCACATTGAACCTCAGCCCCAGAGTGATAGTGGTTACATGGGGTTGTGTGAGGTACCAGTTTAGAGAAGCGGCAGGAGCTGAGTGGATGTGCTGCTGTGGACGGGACCATCAGCAAAAAAAGTGTTTTATCCACACATGCCCACAGATAAAAAACCAATACCAGCTGAAGTGTATGCTTTATTTTGAATATTTTCACTGCTTTATTTTGCCGTGGAACAGCTTCCTGTGGAACTACAAGTTGTGAGCTGTGGTACAGTATTAGTACACACAAGCGCAACTACAGTGTGCACTGTGTTGCTCCGCCCATCGACTACTGAGTCAGACAGAGCCAAGCGTTTGTGTGTAGGAATAAAGTAGTTCAACAGTTGAGAAACAGTTGAGCTGATCTGAATCTTCCAAAGGTAATACACTGACTGCAGACATACTATATACATTTTCGCTGATGGTCCCGTCCACAGCAGCACATCCACTCAGCTTCTTTGCTTTATTTATGCTGAGATATATTTTATCTTTCTCAAAATGTTGCAGCTCCTGCGATTTGGATATTGTGATTTTGATCATATTTCCACTAATTGTGCAAATCACAGCCTAACTTCATCATTGATTCATTCTGGCACATCAGAGTAGGCAAAGAGAAAAAACACCTCCACACTGAAAAACACAATTGCCTACTTCAAAGTAACATCTAGAAGGTGTAGATGTCTCATTTCTGCCGCACTGTTGCTTTTCACCTGAAGGTGTTTTCTGCTCAGGTCTGAAGTGCTAATACAGGCTGGATGTATCATTGGACGCTCCTCAGAAATGACCACTGTTACTTCAGTTATCTCCAAGAAAACAGTGTTTATATGTGAGAACAACTTTGGTGAATGACCCAGAATCACTAAAATATCACTTAAAAAGTCACAAAGAAGAACGCTGAAACTGGATTCATGTACTTGATGTTACTGAAGAACAGAGAGAAAGAGAAAACTGCTTCATTGTCTTTAGCACAGACCATCAGTGAAGTCATTAAAGCGTCACTGCACACAGACAGTCCTGTAAAAGGCATACTACTGGTTATCTATACTCACTGACTTTTTATGATGTGGCTCTGCTTTGACCACTGTCACTGACTGTTCACTGCAATATTTATTCGAATGAATGGGTTTCTGTTGTACAAGTAGAAACACTGAAACTAATTTGAATCCTCTGCCTCCGTGTTCAAGTCAGTGACGGTGATTCTGGTGTCATCATGTTATTAAACGCGCATGGCTTATTCCAGATTCAGATTGTTCAAAGTACTTCAAAAAGCTGAATGCTGCAACACTATATTCCTCTTTCCTCTGACATTACCTTGACATTGAGTTCATGGTAGCTCATACTCAGCTCCAGCTCACTGTCCAGAGGCCAGAATCCAGCACTGTGTAAGCTGAGGGGACAGCTCGATTCTTAAGCCAGGACACATTTCTAGTAGTAAAATAGTCATTTGTAAAGTCCTCACAGCCAAACTGCTCTTTCATTTCAATGCTTCCACACCTCACAAACAAGTGTCTTCCATTTCACTGTTATTGTGCTTCTTTTGTGTACCGCAGCAAAGGGTCTGAATACTTTTGTAAATGAGTGATTTTAATACATTTGCAAAAAAAAAAAAAAAAAAAAAAAGATTCTATAAAAACAAGTTTTTGCTTTGTTGTGATGCCAATGAGGGTAGACTGATGAGCAAAATGGCAATTTCATCCATTTGAAATCAAACCGGAAACACAATAGAGTGTGCAAACAGTGATGGGGCTGAACTGAACTGAACAACAGCTGCTGCAAAGACAACAAGGTCACTAACACTTTAATTCATTATCCATGTTGTTTCACCACTGGTAATCCAGGCTGATGAGAGCCAATCAGGAGCCACCGTGGGTGTCTACATCATTGTATCCAAAGGTCTCTGTTTGTGTCTGTCCAGACTTTAACACAATCCTGGAGTTTTCAGACTAAAACGGGTCCAGCAGTGTTTCTGAAAGAAGACACTCGAAGACTCTGGGGGAGAGTGGACGGCAGGTGTAAACATAGCTTGTCTTTGAACGGCTTCAACGCACAACTCATTCATTTGGCTCATGCCAGATAAAACCACCGTTCCACAAAAACCACATCACCATGACGAGTTCAGGCCCCAGTTTTGAGGTCACTCAGTGTTTTAGGAGATCAATGAAATTGTTGATGGGGTTTCTCACAATGTGACAGCGGGGTCAGTGACCGGAGTCAGTCAACTGGCACTTATACCTTGTTTCAAAAGCAGCTACTGGGATGAGACTGAATGTGGTTTTATTTAGCGCTGTTTGTAATTAGTGTCTCTACCCAAAGCACACAGCATGGCACTATTAGCATCTTCTTAGGAACCTGCAGACCCTCCGTCTTCTGTATCGTCCCCCTCTGGTGCAAACATGTAGCGGGTGTGTGGGGGAGGGGCTGTACATTCAAAAGCTTTGAGCCGCGTGCATCCATAAAATGACCTACATATGTGGTATTTAGTGTGGTACTTTGGACAATAAAAAGTGAATGGACATTGAGATCTTTATCGCATGTAAACTAAAAAAGGCTGTGATGAGAGCGGGACGTAAACATCTGATCTAAAGTCAGCTTTTAGTGGAGTGCAACGGTTTCACAGGAACTGACAAAGCACGTGCAAATTGATGGTCATGTAATCCCTGCCCCCTGTGCTTGACCCCAACACACACACACATACACACAAACGCACTCTCTGGGTGACCCTTTCCCAGCAATTACAAAGTCCCAACCAACCTAATCCCCCATGCAACCTGAGCTGCTTTAATCTTAGCAAAGGGGAGATAATAGATGTTGAAATGTATGTGTGTGTGTGTGTGTGTGTGTGTGTGTGTGTGTGTTTGAATGGTTTTGCTATCCATCCAAGACCCAGTCCATGTTTTACACCTTTGCAGAGTGAACAGTGTTACAGTTTGTATCTTTGGATTAAACCTATAAGCAGCAGGGTCCTCAAAGGGATATATTGGAGTGTGTGTATAAGGGAGTGTGTGTGTATGTGTGTGTGTGTGTGTGTGTGTGTGTGTGTGTGTGTTGTGAGAGCTCTGATGACTGCTGCCATGTGCATCAACAACAATTAGTGATGGATAGTGTTGTTGGTGCCATATGGTACTTCAGGATTTACAGTGTTACATAACCACAGTGCAGGCCTGGGGAGGGGGCCTGGGAGGGGATATTTAGCGGGGGGGGGGGGGGGGGGGGGGGTCAGCAGAAATGATGAAGATGAGAGACCTGACACATCGCGAACAGCCTTTATCACACACCAGCAGACCCCAAACACAGCAGGGGGACAGAATGGAAAATCATTGACCTGAAATCCTGTGAGGTGACATCACAGTGTGTTCCTCTGCTGGGGTGGAGTGCACCAGTGCTACAACTGCTAACCATGACCTTTATTATTGATTCATCTGTTCATTATTGTTTCCATTTATCGATGATATGTAATATTTTTGTCTAAAAAGTCTAATTAAAATTTGTCGAGGGGACGACCTTTGGCTTGCTCAAAGATTTCTACTGTCCTGACAGCGTCATTGTGATTGTTTTACCTGAACGACAGCCTAAAACCCAAAGATGTGGAATTTACAAACAGATGAAACAAAGACAAGCAGTAAATATTTGGTATTTTTTCCAGTGGAACCAGAACAAGCAATTGCTGTGGCACTAGATTTTACTCCCAGAACAGGGGTCAAACCAATGCCAGACTTTAATGAGACAAACCGGGTAAAATCAACCACAAACAGTGGCAGTGGGTGAAAATCTACATGAAGAGCTTGCCTGTAAATGCTTGTTGATACAAGAAACCTTGAAATCATAATTCACGACGGCAATGATACCAATAAAAGTTCAGAGTGAAATCTTTTCATTTCAATGAAATCACCTCTACCAGATGAGTGCAGTGCTGCTGCTTAAGTTCACCTGATGGTGGATCATGGAGGCAGACGCCTGTATTTGAAAATGAAAACTATTTAATAATGAAACACTGGGCTATATTCTATTTTTACAGAAAAAAAAACATTCACAAACATTTCTGATAAGAATCCTGTGAATTTGGTTCTGACAGATTTGTGAAAAGGACATTTTAAAGAATAAAAACTGCTCTCATGACCACACACACACACACACTTGTCAGTGACTGTGTTTTCAGCAGCAGTGTGTCGGGTGGCGGCGCCCTGATATTTCATGGCTGTTCAAACAGGTGAATATTAGTTATTTTGCATCAGAGCACGTCCAGTTCTTCATTGGCATCTCTCTCTCTCTCATAAACACATTGACAATGAATCTGTCTGTCATAGTATGACACAAGTGGACACTGGAGACGTGTGGGGATGTATGTTAATGCCAGACCCCCCCCATCCTGTGCACCATTTATACAGAACAGTGAGGTGGAATAAACAAGCTGTGTGACAGTGGGCACTATATGTTAAAAGGCTGTAGCGTATGTCCCACAGTTCTTTCTGCACTGATGTAAAGCTGATATCAAACTGAATGTGCTGCAGCTCAGAGGCGGAGGAGCTGCTCAGACTGTCCTTGCCACTCATACAAGTCTCTTCCAGCTACACTTCACATGCTCTGCTGTTGCAACTGTTGGTTGTGTTTACATAATGTTTATGTAAGCCTTATTCTTATTACTTTTCCCTGGCTTTAGTCCCACACTACTAGTAGGAGCTGACTGCAGCAGGGATCATTAGACACACTTGCTGATTTTGTTTCAGTGACAGTAAATAAATAGAATTTCCTTCCAGCTCAGAGTGAAGTTTTGGAAACTGAACTGGAGATGGAGGGGGCACTCTTACTGCTGGAGAAGACGAGGAGCAAAGATTTTCCTAAGGAAAACTAACATTTACTTGTTAAGGTGGCTGCAGGTAGACAGGTAGAAGGCTTTGGTCTGACTTTGTCTGATAGTATAAAAGCATGCTTTGTGTGTGACTGTGTTTACGAGGGTCTGTAGTGGCGCTTTGTTTGCACTTCATTCATCCACCAGGACATTTTATCATGAGAACCTTGTTTTATGGCTGCCACAGAGTCAGGAAACAGCAGGGACACACACACACACATACACAGAGACAATGCTTTTGTCACTCTCCTGTGGAATGCAGCAGACCATTACTATGCAAATGAGCTTGTAAACCACTGTGTGTGTTTACATGAGTGTGCAAGGAGCAAAGATATGTTTAAGAGTAAAAACCTACAGACAGACTCGGCTCAGTTTAAAGAAAGAATGAGATGAACATCTATTATATGAGGTCCAGTCACGCACTTAATTCCCCCAACTTCAGCAGTAACATGCAACTATCCCATCGCAGGTTTTTTCTATACATTACACCCTTCCTCTTGCCGCGGAGATCAGCGCGCTTCCCTCTTATCTTAATCTCTTTGACATGGGATGAATCCAATTTGGAGGCAGTTTAGAGGGCTAGTGAGAAAAAATCGACTTGTTCCAGAAATCACAATCAAATATTCATATTCAGCTGGCTCGTTTCTATATCACGTCCAAAAATGACAGATATTAGGCCCCCACCGGTGACCAGTCAGGCTCAGCACCAGCTGATAACAATGGAGGGACTGTTGGTCCCTATTCACCAACTAACCTTTAACTACAGAGCACCAGAGAAATGCAAACAGCTAAACTCATGCTGTCGTGCAGGTTCAAGAATCTGTTGAAAGAGTGTTTGAGAGGCGCTTATTCAACTTGCTGACAATATGGAGGCGATAGCTTGTGGCTCAACTGTATTAGGTTAGGGTTTAGTGTGTGCTGGCTTTATGAATTTTCACAAGAAAAAGATCGCCTGAAAAATTCAACTCATGACTGGTTATGGGAGCCACACCCGCCGTCCTCAGTGAGGTTTTATCTCTATGGTTCTTTGAGTGAGATAAAATTTTGTGACTCCTCTTGTCGTTCACATATTTCAGAACAGAGCTGTATCAAGTCATAGACAGGTTTGAGCTCTTAAGAAATCAAGTGCTCCCCGGCTTCCTGTACGGCGTGTACCCCACCCCTTCCCCGAGCCATGCTGGGACAAGCTCCTGCAGCCATGTAAGTCATAGGTGGGGAAAATGGATGGATGAATTGAAAATCAGTGCGTGAGCAGTTCACTGCCTTGGATGTGGGCAGTAGCTAAAAGAAGAGTATAATTTACAGGATATTATATCATGGAGAGGTGCAGAACATATTTCGTACAAGGCCTTGGCAAGTGGAGAGCACTTGACTCTCTGTGGTGGTCGACTGTCCTCAGGGATTAAAGCCTCGTGATTCACTCAGCCTGACTGTCGTGCAAGATACAGAGGTGAAAAGATTCAGGATATAGCAAACACTGATATTGGCTTTTAAGTGGCTCGCAGTAGCAGTGCATCACGGGTACTTCTGCCGACTGTGACGTACTACAGTCAATACACTGACCATGGATAAGTACCTCATACAACCCCACATCAAATAACCAAACTATCACTTTAACCATATCCATCTAATGAGTAATTAACATATTACTGACTAGGCAATATCCAAGATTTAATATCTCAATGCAGCTCAAATATCATGATATTTGGGGGGTGGGGGGATTTGTTTCTTTTCAGAATTATATTGTATATTACTGTAATATTATTATGTTTCAGATTTTCTAATAATATATAATTACACGATTGTATTTTATCTTTCTGGCATAAGTGATGCTGCCACTAAACTATAAACTATACTATACTATAAACTATATACTAAATCAAAGTTTTACTTGTCATGTGCCAAAGTACAGTGTACAATAAGCAAAGCAGTTAGGTGAGGGGGGGACTCTGCAGCATGGCAGACTGTAAAACTGCAAAAAAAGAGGTTTGAAATATTGCATATTGCAGGAAATACTATGAATTTCGATGTTATTCAATATTATCACATATCAGCCCAAGCGTAATGCTGACACATGAATAAGGTTCATGGTTCATTTTCTACCTAATATGTAATATCTTCTATTTAAAGAATGACACAAAGAAATACACCAAAGATAAAAACTGAACCAGAAAACGTAAAAAAAAAAAAAAAAAAAAAAAACGGACAGTGACAGTCCATCAGCAATAAAAGCTCTTTGAAATACAGCCGGTTTTATTATACTGTTTTACTGCAGCAGCATGTCCTGTCCAGTCCAATCCAATGAAAGTCAGCCATAATCAAAAGGAATAAAATTGAACGACATAACCTCTGTCTTTCTGCTCTTACACCGTCCAGCTGTTCTCCACAGCCCCCTGAAGACAGATACTGGGGAAATACAGTTATCAACAGCTGGGGCTGTTTTGAGAGGAAGTTTATTAACGATTCCGTTTCAAAGTACTTGTAGCCAACGAATCTGCTGCGTCTCACTTGCTTCTGCTTCTACTTTCACCTCCAGTTAAAGCAGACAAAGCCTGGTGATGACCAGCACTTCACACCAAACACACGAGGCCCTCACATGAAAAGAGAGTGTTTCCAAGTGTGTTTGCCTTTGTGCTTTTTACAGCCTGTGAAACAACATGTCGGTAAACATGTTTCAAGAGGCTCTACATTCTCCTCCATGTTATGTATGTTGTGTTTCTGCGAGTACTAAGCACCTCTTTTTAGCTTTCCACCGTCCAGAAGCTATCCCAGGTGTGATGTCAGGTTCTCACACCTCCAGCTTTACTGGCTATACTTCAGCCTCTATATTAAATGAACTGTGATGGAAGCAGAGACTGGTGATGGAGAACGACAGTGACGCTGGACAGAGACTGCCATTTTTTCATTTTTCTCTAACAGCTGTGATGTACTGTGATTTTAAGACGTGAGGGTGACTTATCACATAAACATGACAAGACTTTCAAGGAAAACCACACAAAATCTATCATTTGAGTTACATATCCTCACCACTTGTGGGCCTGAAATGCCTCCCTCCTCTGTGGAGCGACTGAGCTAACCTGACCAACCCTAACCCATCAGAGGTGAACCGAAGGTTTCACCTTTCAAGTGACAAGTTTCTGATACTTAGCGATTTCTGGACTAAGGCACATAATGAACACACTGAAAACTACAGACCGTCTTCTAAAGTTCCAACCCAAGACCACAACTACTAATCATTAGTACATTTTTGTTCAGGACTCATGGGTCGGACCACGCCCACTTTGATCCCAGCCACAGCAGTTGTGTAAAGTAACTGCATCTTACAGGTTGTGATGTGATCACAGTGATAAAATCTCTCCACAGCCACACAAACATATTCACACCTGACAAAGTTAACGATGAGAGTTCCTGTTAAAGGAGGTTTCTCCAGCACCACATTTTGCCACAAACACAGACTCACGAGATGAAAACACTGCCATCCGCACACTGTTGCAGGTGGTAATGACACAGCTATAAGTAACATCATCAACAGACATGCTAGTCTGCTACTCTCTGTTTCAACAAAGTGCACCGCACTGCAGTTACAAAATAAAATTAAAATTAAAATCCCAGTTTTGAAGCCACTTGCAATGGTTTTCCAGTTACTCTCAGAGGTTTGCTGCCCTCACTTCAGTGGTGTGGTGTATGTGTCAGTGTGAAAACAGCCTTTGAGCCAGGGACTACCTTGGCAAAGCTCCGGAGTGAGATTACACATTTTGTTGTGTATGTTCTCTGTTCTATTTTCGATGTTTCACAAATTTCTCCTCTGCGCTACCTCAGGTAACAGACGCTAATTAGGTAGATTGCAGGTTGCTAGCAGGATTAAAACAAGCGTCTCGTCCAATCGCAGTCAAAACAGCAAAGCAGCTGTAAGAATTCTGACACGATGCCACGTCTTCTCCTTCATTCTGACCCGGCTTTGATACACAGCAATGCAGTGTATTTGCACAACACACTGGGCCTAGAGAGCTGTAATTGGAGCTGTCAAGGCTGGTCGAGAGGAAGGCTGACATCGTCTTCAAACTATATAGCGTCTCTCTTCCAGACAGACGCAGTTCAACACCTGTCAGAGGAAAACTGTTCCTGTGATGTGAACGCTCTCTGCAGTGTGTTAGAGGCTACTGCCATTCACATGCACGCCACTCATGTTGTGGACAGGAGGGAGGGAGGAAGCTGGTTGCCTTAATATCACAACTGTGAGCCCTGTTTGAATCAGCTAATTGTCTCGGAAAAGGTGGATGGGAAGCGTGCTTCCCATGGAAAATGATCAAAGGAACACACACACACACACACACACACACACACACACACACACACACACACACACCTTTACTCCAGCCACACCTCTGCTACTTAATCCACTTAATGTACTTGAGGATGCACCTGAACCGAATCAGTGTTATCACCTTTTACACACACACATACACACACACACACACGCATACAGAGCACAAAGACCATTGTCAGGGCAGTTATTAGCCGTCAGTGTGAATTAGCACACAGAGCAGTTTCCAGGCTTCATTAGAATGCACAGCTTCTATAATTAAATGTGTGTGAGTGGCTCCTCTGTCAGATGACATCATGTACTCAGTGTTTTTAATCCGCATCGCTTTAATAAGACTCTCCATTACATCTGATATCTGATAGCAGCGTTTCTCTGTTGGTGGCTCTGACAGCAGCTCTGTCTGCTGAACTCCCCTCATGATCTTGCATACGGTAAGTGATCAGGGCCAACTGGCAGTTCTCCTAAGCAACCAGCTTTTCTGTACGACGCTGAATACAATTTACACTCGAAGCCTTGAGGGAAGAAGCTCACAGTCAAAGGTTGAATGTTATTATCTGCTCCATCAGTTTTATAAATCAGCCTGACAGCCTCACTGGCCATAAGCTCTTACTTTCTTCACTTTTCCCTCAAATACAATGTATTGTATGATAAAACTGCTGGATTAAGCTGCTCAGGGGCCTGTGTAAACAGGACGCAGATTGTCTCCTCTGCAGTTGATTAGTTGCAGAAAATAATACAAACACAGAACAGCAAAGACAGCTGTAGAGTTAAAATTCAGAATTTAAGTGAACAACAGCTGCTAGCATAGACAACTAGCTCTGTAAGGCCCGTTTCCACTGGTCAAAAAAACCCGGTAAGACCTGCTAACATTAGGGTTTTATCAGTAATGGAAAAGGGTTCAATCGGCATTCAGTCAGGTGTGAATGCCGATTGAACCCTTTTCCATTGCTGACAAAAGCCTGATGTTAACCTGTCTTAGCAGTTTTTTTTGACCAGTGGAAAAGGAGCTTTATAGTTCATTATCCATGTTGTTTTCACCACTGTAGTCAAGGCTGATAAGACCCAGTCAGGAAGCGACCATATGTCATAGTTTCTACAACGACGACTACAACACAACCCTGAAGTTTTCAAACTAAAATGGGTCCAGCAGCGTTTCTGAAAGTCTCTGTTTTAGGGGCTGAAGACTCTGGAGCAGGGTGGACGGAGGAGGAAATGTAGCTGGAGAGATGAGTTTTAAAACTGAAATGTAGTCATGTGGACAGAGCCTCTGTCTTCTGGAAAGTTGACTGCTGATAAAATCAAGCTCATCCCATCACTGCACTTTCTTATCCCATCATTATATTGATCAGTTTACATGATCTTACCAGCAAACTGTCTCCTCCTGCCAGTGCTCAGCCTCTTATACAGCACACACCAAATTACAGTGCAAGTGCTTGTTAGGGACAAGCTGAGACTGTTGTTCACTGATACATCTCCCATATTCTCTCCATAGTTTCTGATTTTTTTTTTTGGTCAGTCAAAGGAATCTGAATAACAACGGCATTAACAGTTCAACCCTTCAGCTGTAGAAACTGACCTTTTCCTATCTTAAGTGTCCACCAAAAGAAAAAAAAAACCTGTTGGAATGTGGAGACATTCATATGAGTGTTTACATGACATTTAAGAAATTAGGTGACTGCAGGGACCCAGCTGGTCCTGTCGAGTCAGCTTAATAAACTGTCCTCTCTGCATAGCTGAGAAACCCAAGAATAAACTCTTCCAAAAAAAAAAAAGAATAAATATCTGTGTTTGCAGCCAAACTGAAGCTGCCCTCAGTCTGCTTAATAAACACATTAGGCCAGCTTCCAAGCCCTAATTTGAAATGACACACTAAAATACTTGTTCATTGAGGCTTTTTCTGGTCATCTCAGGAGCATTGCTATACTTAGATCCATGCTGAGCTTCAGCAACACATAGGTTTATGTGCTTTTATCTTCTCTTGCCTTCACTGCTGCAGTGGCGAGAGTGCTGAAGCAGGGCTTTTCCCTTCGACAAAGAGAGGGGCCAAATATCTCCCTCTCCTCACTGATGGCTTCACTGATTTTTGTGGTGATTATGTGCAAATGTTTTCCTGGCCTGGCTCCGGGTTATCTCGCTGAACTTTTGACTGCTTAACAGGCTCCATACTGCATGACTGACCTGACTGTGGCTCTCAGGCTAAAGACTGAGGGTGACTGAGCTTCTGCCATCATGGCTCTGTGGCTCGGAGGCAGCACGCCTCGACAGCAGAGACCGGCAGTGTCGCTATCTTCCTCCATCAAGCGTGTTCTGACACTTGAATTAATCTGTATTTCCTGTTTACTTATTTGTTATTTGAGTTACCTTTTATACTACTTTATTTTGTCCTCCTGCTGTTTTTTCATTGGCTATATTATTTTTATCACTGCACCCTGTATTCATCCTGTTGCTCTTTTGTTTCTCTTATTAAAGCAGTGAAAATGGTTGCCTCTTCATCTTCTGATGAAAACAGTGTGTAATTCAAGTACAGAAAATGAACCTTAATTTAAGATTTTTTTTGTCAAACTATTTCCAAGGTCAAAGTGAACTTTTTTTTGCTCACTAATTAAATAGATGAAGCATGTTTGAACTGATAAATTTGCACACAAACATGAATAAAAAGCAGAACCAATTTTACGGTGAATTGCTTTAGAACCCACTTATTTTAACTGTTTGCTTTATTATTTCATGTCCCAAGTTTCCAAAAGATATTTTATGATATTTATTTTGGTTTTCTTAGTTCTGCTGTTTTTCTCCTGCTCTGATATTGTTTTTGGCATCTTGTTCAACTGTAAACGGTGTCACGTTATGATTAAGGTTAGAGTCAGGACCTCCCTGGGATTTCCATCCAGTGTGAAAAGCAGTTTTGCCTTAGAGGATAAGCTTCACAGAACAATGTCCCCCATTGTGCTTTTGAGAGTCGTCCATTATGGTCACAGAAATACATCTTGGTACATGCAGGTACTGTGCCGGCAGGCTTTCTGAGCATGTCTCCCAGTATATGTCAATGTCATCTAGTGCTTTCCCTGGACCACACAGATGACTTACACTGACTGGATGTCCAGCAGGAAAATAATCTACTAATATTCTGTATTTCCTGTTTACTTATTTGTTATTTGTTACTACACTGTTTTACAGTGTATCCACCCCAGTTTTTTTTTATTCAGTTATAATTTTATAGAATAAATTCACACTGGTCGCTTTTTGGTGTCTTGTGATAAATGTAGAACACATACTACACTGTAAATCATTTTAACTTCGTTCCCCTGCTGCCTTAAAAATGTGAGTTTTATGAAAATGTAAAATTAAGTAACTGGACTTGAGAAAACAAATTCAAGAAACTTAAGACATGAAGTTGACATTTTAAGGTTCAGTTCTTCATTTGACATGAAAAAACTTGAGGCTTGCCTGTTCAAGCCATATTTTTTTTTTTTTTTTTTTTTTTTTTTTTTACCAGAGTCAATAAAAACACAACAACCCAATTCTTTAAACTTTAAAAAATGCAACAATGCACCCTGGGAAGTCTGATCCGCTGGTTCTTTAAAAACTTAATTTAATGAGTTCAGTGAACTATCAGAAAATCTTTAATTCAAGACCTTAAATTAGAACATCTCATGTTCATCAGCTGTAAACAACATATTCTACGTTGAATTAACTTGATCTAAGTTCATGAGAAAAGGTCAGTTGATTCCTACACTACACAGTCGTATATTGTTTTACAGTGTATCCACCCCAGTTTTTTTTATTCAGTTATAATTTTATAGAATAAATTCACACTGGTCGCTGCTGTCTGGAAAAGTCCACAGGTGGCGGAGGAGTAAAACACAATTGGAAAAAAAATTCATCTAGCTCAGTGGATTGGGTGCATACCTAACCTCTGAGTCGTCAGTCAGGCTAATAGTAATAGTGAACTCATTATGTGCCCACTTCTGGCTCTCGTTCTTTGAAAAATGTAAGTGATGGGCCGTTAGGTTGCGTGGAGGTCATGTGAGTCACTGAGGAATGTCTAATGTGAGGACTGACTCAGGCCACTTACAGGACGAAGGATGTCAGTGCATTTCTCCAGGCACCTCCAGACTTGGGTGCATGCTGGGACACCCCCAAATTCCTATAAAGTCTAAATCAATGGATCTCAGTGAGGGGTCTGAATGACCAAGCAGAGCTGGGAATTCCAGCGGTCTGTCCAGGGTTTCCACAGTTTAACTGAGACGTAAATTTCCCTATATTACAACTGTTTTACAGAATGAATACGAACAATTTAACAACAAAAATCTTCCCGTACCAGTTTGCAAATATAGCTGGCTAATTTTGGTGTTTTATGAAAAGTCAGTTGAGTCATAAAATATATATTTTTTGACTGTTTGGACTCAGCTGTAAAACGAAAACCTGCTCCATTCTGCTTTAAAAGCTTCTGACTCAACTACCTCACCTGAACTATTTCATTAGTGTCTTTCAGCGGAGACTTTTATTATCTATCAAGCTTTCAAATGGTCACAGTCAAACACAAACATGGAAAACCAGATTTCAGCTGGTTCAAAGCCAAAATTCCACAAATCCATGCAGTTAGATTACATTTATTACACTAATTTTATAATCAACGCTACTGCCACAGCTATTCCAGACATTACAAACCCCACCCATCTGGCTCTTCAAGCAGGTTAAATCCAACACGCCTGATCTGCTGCCACCGTTTGCCCTAAACCTGCAACCATGACCATTTAAGCTGTCCAGTCTGAGGGAGCTCACACATTTAACAGCTGAATGTAACCCAGTCTCACTGACACTCTCATCACCAGCCACTTAACACAGTGAGTCAACAAGGCCAAGCACATCAAAGAACAGTTAGACACAAGACAACGCAGAGAGGCAGCCACTGAATGTTTTACCATTTCAATGTGATGTGGTTTCAGAAAATGAAAAAGATATTTCATCTGAATGATGACGCAGATGTAAAATAATAATTAAAAAAATCTCTTTTAAAACTACAGCTTCTAATTAGATACTAACGTCACGATGGAAGGACCAAGATGGAGTCAGAGAGAGAGAGAGGGAGAGAGAGGGAGAAAAGAAAATGAGTCGGAGCGCATCAGCATCACTCCAGTCTCCGTCTCTCCGACTCTCTCACTTTCTCTGTCGCCCACTGAACAAACCACAGTGACCCACACACGAAACTAGCGCCGTGTAATTCGTGTTTCAGGCTCTTTCTCAGCGATAAACTCTAAAATCTGGTCCCCCCAGAGCTATAACATGTCCTTCAGTCAGCCCACATCTACTTTTGCAGCCCCTGCGCTTGCCCGCCTCTGACTCCTCTGACCGCTGAGCAGAAACACTGCGCCAACAACGCGCAGCACGTTCAGGAGGCAGAGTCGCGTTTGCGGCGTGGCGCAGGTCTTCTGTCCCCTCCGCCGGAGCAGGGGCCGCGGGTGTGGGCGGCCCCTGGACGCGCGTTTTACCACAAGCAAGTAATTCATAAAAAATGTCACAACGTTTTTTGGTTTTTTTTTGTAATTCATATATCACACATGATAACTTCAATACAAGTTATCATTTTGCACTCCACGTTATAACGAGATTCCAACTTCCACCCACTGTGAGTAAGGATGAAAACGGAATACTTTCAAGAAAAAAACCAAAAAACACAGGTTTTTATGTGTTTCCAAGAAACTGATCAATAAAGCTTTATTTGATTTCAGATGTTAACTATCTTAGTGCAAAATTATTCCCTCACTTTTACCATTTATAGACGAAATCACTGTCCGCGCCCCCCCCCCCCCCCCCCCCCATCACCACGGTGCCAGTGACCGGCTGCTCATAACTAAATAAAAAATGAAGTAAAAAAAAACGCAAATCCAACAAGAACATCTTCAAACTTCTAATGACCCAACAACATGAGAGTGACAGTGTAAATGAATGTCTGAAGCAGGGTCCACTTACCGCCGTGTGCCGAGGACCGTGCTGTACCCACGGCGACCCACGCTGAATGCACGGGAGACTGATCGCTGCTCTCTGTCCCCTCTATCCTGTCCTCCCTCTGCCTCCCTCTGCCTCCCTCTCACTCTCTACCGCTCTCTCTCTCTCTCTCTCTCTCTCCCGTGTAGTCCCTACCTCGCTCGACCAACCGCCTGTCCCACAGCCCCCCCCTCACCAAATCAGCAAATTGAGGAGTTGAAATGGCTGCTGCTGCTGGGTCATTACAGTGCCGATTAAAGGGACACACGCACGCTCACACGCACGGGGGGCTGAGGAGCCACATTTCCCTGAGCCCGTGTTTCCGAAAGGCCAACGGTCTGCTTCCTTAAGGGAGGAGACCTTTCAGCAACAAGAACACATGAAGTGGCATGTGTTGTTTCTGACTGGGCTTTCATAAGCAGTAGCTGGCAGATGACACACTGAATGCGGCTATTCTGGATGGCACTCTAAAAGGTGGCAAGGTATTCTAGATGCACAGCATGTTTTTGTACTACCTGATTAAGTCGCCAACAAATCTCCAAATATCCCCTAAGCTCACTGTTGGAATTTAGAAACTTAAAGCCGCACAAATCAATATTATATATATATATATATATATATATATATATATATATATATATATATATATATATATATATATATATATAATATAACACAATTGAATGTGACTAATAAACAAAGCCATATATATATATATATATATATACATATATATATATATATATATACATATATATCGGCTGGGATACATACAGTGCTGGGAGAGTGGTTATCTTCAATGTGTTTTTGTTTACATTTACAGAATATTTTATATTTTTGTTTGCACCATGGGTCTGAGAGGACCGCAATTTTAATTGTGCTGTATGTCCTGTATGTGTAGCATAATTGACAATAAAGCTGACTTTGACTTTGACGAAGTTACCATACCATTAACCATCATCTGGACTGCAGTTGAAGCAGGTCATCTTGGCATTTATGTACTGACAAACATTCACAGTTACACTGCTAACTGCTAAATAACTTGCTAACATTCTCCTGTGGTCGCTGACATCACCTCTCCCTCTCTCTCGCTCTCTCTCTCTCTCTCTCTTGCCCACTATGTACAGTACACAGCCGACGTACTGAGCTATTCCTGAAAGGAGCTGCTCTGCTCCTGTAACAATATTCTGTCTCATACTTCTTAAACTTCCTGCAGATCTTGCACAGAGATGATAAATTAGTGTAAATTGCTTGTTTTTCTTGCCATGGCTGCCCCTCAATGCTGAATGCACAGGTTTAGTTTCCACACATGTCTGCGCATACACATGATGAACAGTAGAAGCTGAGTGAAGGTTGACAAGCACCAAAAGCACTAATCATCAATCAAAGACTCCAGGATTGTCCTGACTGCACAAACCTCCAAATGAAGCTGCTGTCCTCTCTGCTTGCCAAGCTCCTGCTTCTGTCAACAGGAAACAGTCACACCTACGAAAATGACAGAAACAACAGGTACAATGGGCTGAGAGGCAAGCTAGCTTGCAGGGACAATAGTCTGCTGCCAGCACAAGTGGGCAGTAAATTACATGATGAATGCAAACAGGCAACAGATCTTTAATGGGACATAAAGCTGTTCTGAGATCAGATGTAAGGAGAGATATAACTTCCACTTTGGTAGTGTTCTAATTGATGTCTATTTTTAGCTTTAGCATTGCTTGTACTGCTTGCCCTAATGGCACGCCACTGGTGTGATTTCTTCTGTGGATTTTGAAGAGTCAGTCTCAGAAATTAACCCTAATGATGCCATCAGGGTTTTCTCAGCTTAAGTTTGGAGGCCACACATTTGTAACAGAAAGCCACTGTTAAAAAAGTAGCTGCATTTGAAAGACTTTTGCCAACCACTGAGGGTCCAGGAAAAGATACCGTAGCATTGCACTGTAGGATGTGTAGGATCCGATGTTAGGGACTGAACATCAGGAGATCTCTGCCTTTGCTTATTGGAATTTGGCAATTCCTTTTAAAACCTTCTCTTATGAGACTTTTTGGAGCAACGTTAAATCATCAGAGTCAGCCTTTAACAACATTTCCCTGCAAGCCTGATCCTTGACACTAACAACAAAATGACCAAGTGGACCATTAAGTTTATAGGGTTTACACTATAGTTTAAGTGTAGCCTCTTTAGACAAAGTCCCTGCTGGTGAGTGTAATTTAGTTTGTTCAACAGTTTGCACGATGTGCCACCTTCATGAGGTGAATTTTATGTATAAATTCTTCTGCACAGGCGCGTGGAATTCCACTGTGTTTCTTTTCCATTATGTTACAAGCCTGCAGTGAACTGTTTCATTGGTCTGAAATAATATTAAGTTATAATAAAGTTTTATGTGAGTATTTGCTCTTAATCAGCCTCTTGAGTCAGCGAGCATCAGCTGCCTCTGAAAGTGTCACTAACCTTTTGTGCTGGAAATAAACATTAAAGTTAAAGGCGCTGTATCAGGCAAGCTACTTGAAATCAAACCTAGATGCTACTTTATCTGTTTGACATGTGCTTATGAAGATGTCTCATGGTGTAAAACAGCTACCATAAATTCAACAGATTAACATGCTTCACAGAAAATGACAGAGATGATGATTTTGAGGCTGATTGCTGCAGCAGTCCTGTGTGGAGTTTCTGGATGAGTTATCCTGTTCACTGTGTAGGGTAACTTGAGACTGCACAACTGAACCAACAAACTCTCCAGGTAAGGATCGAGTGGTCTCTTCCACTGCAGCTCTCTAGCAGCTGTCTGTCCTCCTTTATCCCTGATACACTCATCAGCCCTTGAAGACACGTTGAGATCATTTTGTAATTAAAATGAACTTGATATTAATCCAGTTGTACTTAAATCCTTTAGGTTGTGTGACTTAATTGCAAATCAGTTCCTCTTGAAGCCCCTTGTTAAGTATTTCAGTTTCCTTCCACTGGAATTGCAAAGCTGAAAATACTTCTACTACAGTTCAGTCTACCTACAATATACATGTTGTGGTAATTTTTTCTCAACCAGTCCTCCAACCTGAACAACCATATAGGTCGTATTTTTCCACCCTCTGATTCGACCCGTAGGAGTGTCTCCTGGAATAGGCAGGTGTACTGGACCTTGGTTGCCATGGTTATAATAATACACATCGACTGTACTGAGAGCGACTAACTTACCGTCATTGCCATGGTTACTATGATAACAGTCATAACTTGGTTTAGGAAAAGGTGGTGATTTGGGTTAAATTAAGTACTTCCTCAACATTAAATGATCTTTGTCATCATGGTTTCAACAATAACAAACGGTCAGGGATAAGAGAAGCAACATAAACTGCTACTTCCACATGGGAATCAAACACGGCTTTCCTGCGTCATATCCATCCATCCATCCACCCCAACCTCCTCCTGATGGGGACTTTGTTGCTATATAAACTACGTCACCGCACTTTTCTCTTTGCTCCTGTCATCATTACTATGGCCACTAGATGTCGCCTAGCAGGTCATGATAACCTGCGGCTCAGATGACCTATGGGCTTTTTACAGGACTGTCTTATTTTTTTCTTGGTATCCCTGTTAGGGTGTTCAGCTACTCAGTCTGTTCACTAATGTGATATTGCCGCCCTTATGAGGGACTTCTCAGGCAACTGCTTATGCAAATGACAGTCAAACTGAAAGAAACTTTTAAATTATGGACAATCCTGATTCACAAAATGTACATAGCTTTTATTTAGGTATGGCAAAATCAGAGGTGGGCTCAAGCTGCTGAAGTTTCCTTTTTTTCTCTTTCAATTTTTGTGAAGAATATTCTGAGAGACAATGTTTGTGAATAAGACCAATTATTCAGGTTAACATTTATTGAGTCCTAAAGGGCTGCTGGGTTGTGAACAATAGCACAGAAAATTTGGGAATAAAACAACATCAAACAACGACACTGGGGGGGGGGGGGGGGAATAAACATAATCACTTATAATTCTGTTGGGAAATGGACTGATAAGATCCTTGACAGTATTAGTTTAATAATTACAGTCCAGTGGGAATAAAATAATATTTGTAGAAAAAAGTTTTGTAGAATTTGAGCATGGGAGTTCTTTCTTTAGGAATAGTATATTGTATGTAACAAAAGAATATGATATCAAAGTTCCAAAGCTTTTAGAGCTTCCAAACACATCTCATTGTCATCTTTCCAGCTTTTATTTACAGTTCTCTTTTAGCAGATTATGAGATGTGGTAAAATGTTCCAGAAACTAGTGAGTGAACCTTTGAGCTTTTCAAAGTTCACCTGTCAGCTAGCTTTTGCACCTCTACCATTTCAACCTTTAAAAGAGCATTTATGAAACCCAAGTGATCTAAATGAACCTTCAAAAATAGAAATTTCCTTGACACCGTTAGCTCCCACTGTTGGCCTGGAGAAGGTGCAGACAGCCTCACTGAGACACTATGAACACGATGCTATATGTTAAAGTCCTCTCCACCTGTGTGATGCATCAGGTGGCACACATCTGCTCTCATGAGGACCGTCACGTTCCTGTTGCCATGGTATGTCCGTCAAAAATTTATTCCTGAAACTGTCTTTGTGAGTATGTACTGAGCATCTGAATTTATCTGAATATGTCTGAATGAACATTAATTCTGCCCAGCTTTGACTCTAAGAAATACTAAAACACTGAAACAACCTGGATTCAAAACAGTACCTTCAGTATCTTCTGAATTATTTCAGTCAGGAGAGAATGAAAGAGAATAAGAAATTTGAAGTAAAATTAGATTTATTGTGAACAGGAGGAGCAGACTTTGGCACTTTGCGGTCCTGAGAATAAGGTGCTTTCCCATACAGCTACAGACAGATGTGCACAGCAGTAGATGTGGATAGCAGTAGAAGCCTGTGCGGACAGCGGGCGTGCATATGATTATGCATAGAAGGATGTTAACTGTTTTGATGTTTTGACACACATACAGCAAAGTGCAGACCAGCGTGGGTTTCAGTGCAAGTCCAGCAAAACCAGATCATAAAAACATAATTATGTTCTAGTGCACCATGCTTTGGTGGATTAAGCATGGTGCAGTATATTGTTTGATGGAATTCAGTCATGGATTGATGAATTAGTTCACTATGGTCCTCATGGAAGATTCACAGTATTTTCTTTAATGTAATATTGTTGCTTAAAAGATGTATGCATGGACAGTCAGTAGGCTTACAGAGAAATTACTGCACAACGCTGTAAGAAACCATCTGAAAAGCCTGCACTGGTCACAACAGATATAATCTTGTTTTATGTGTGAGGTAAAAAACATGTCCTGGTCAAAAATGACTCCAGGGTTTCTTACTGTAGCACTGGAGGCTCAGGTAATGACATCTGGAATAACTATACTATCAGATAATGTATTTCTGAGGTACCTTTGACCACCAAAATCTGATCAGTTCTACCTTGGGTCCAAGTGAATGTTTGTGCCAAATTTGATGAAGTTCCGTCAAGGTGTTGCTGAGATGTGGCGTCCATGAGAATGGGACAGACGCACAGACACCCTGAAAACAACAAGCTTCCGGCTCTGGCTGTTGCCAGCACCGAGGCACAAAAATGAAGTGGTGGGTGTCTGCACATGATTTTAAGTTAAAGTCTGCACGTTGTTGAGAACATTTTTATGGCACACATTTTATCAATATAATATGATCAGTGTTTGTGTTGGCGCACTGCAGCGTGACGATTCCTATTGGTGCTAGAGGCGGCACTCGATGCATGTTGTGCGACATGCTGCGGTGCTGTGTGTTTTCTTGATGCACATGTGTCTGAACAGACACACTCCTATTTTAAATCAACCCAGCTGTCAACACAGACTGTGTAATGGCTCATATTTTACTTGGGCTCCACAAAAACTAATAATTAATAATCCATATTAATACCTTTTGAGACCTGCAACATAATACTGTGCCTGAATGCAGCCTGTGCAGACATGCACCAGAGCTGCTGTACCAGAGCTGCTGCTCCTGCTCATGCTACCTTCTGTGTGCCTTCTGCTCCCCATGGCTCTGCTCCATGTGTGGAAACTTCTCAGGACCTGCTACACCTGAGGTACATGATCAACAGTGAAAACTTTTTTAAATAGTCAAAATTATTTTTCACACATTGCAGTGAACCTCTCTGTTTGTGGAAATGGAAAGTACAAACTTGCCTTAACTCCTCTGAAGAAAGTCCATCATGTCAAGAAAAGGTATCCTTTAGGACTGATGTACAGTAAACAGTCACCTGGCTTCTTCAGGGATATCCTGTCCAGGTCTGTGGCAGCAGACAACACTGGGATGTGTGGAATCAACACAACAGAATGGGAGCTTGATGGTAAATGCACTTAGTTCAAGTTCAAATGCTCGTTTTGTCAGTGAGTCTTGTTTTCCTTCTGTGGTTTCATTCTACAACATGAAGCAAGGGAATTCCTGGAAATCACAGTTGTCACTGTGGTTTATTAGAGATATATTCAAGATACGGCTTTTCCTCTGGTTCCCTCAGAGTCTGTTCTTGTTGCTCATGTTAATGAATTCAGTGTGTTCAATGAAGTATGTGGATTGATGTATGTGATTGATTCACTGATGCAGTAAAAATATAGGATATTTTTAATTTCTTCTTATTTCTTCTTTACTCATCTCTCTCAATTACAAGCAACTGCATATTGCTTTCAGAGATGACCAGCATTTGTCTTCTGTATAATAAGCTTTTCCTGGAATTAGTTGAAGTCACAGTCAGGGGGCAACCAAGAACAAACCCAAAAAACAACTTCAGACTTGAGGAAAACAGTGGGGATTTTCTTTTTGTTTTTACTTTAGTATTATTATTATTTTTTTGTGATGTATATTTTAAAATTCTGTCCCTGTTAAAACAATATGAAATGTCAGGCTTTGAGTGGCTTTAGAATATAATCATGTCACATGTTCTTGAGACTTAAAGCCAGCCACCTACGATGGCTGCAAGTATCACAGGATGCAAACATTTTACATAAGATGCATTGAAAATGGCTATTGTTTCTTTCACTAATTCAGTTCGTCTGTGAATATTTGAGAGGATTCTCTCAGGCTTAGCACAGGAATCTCTAATCCGCCTTAAATCAGTTACACCATATTGGCTGACTGGCTCTGGCAGTGCTGTTTACTTTGCCTTGCCAAGACAAAGTGAAAAACTGGAGCTCTGACTGAATCAAGATGCTGGGATGGAAGCAGGGAAATTAGCTTTTCATTTAGGCTCTTTCTGTGGCTACATAAACACGGGGGTGGACATTTTCCACAGCATGGCAAATTCAGTAAATCTTTTTTTTTCTTAAAAATGACATTGAGAATTGCGTTACTGTTGGTATCCATCAATACCCATCCTTATTTAATCAGGAACATTGTTGGAGTTCACATTCTCCTCTACTGGAGCAATCTAGTGCATGGGCAGATGGGCCGATTATTGTTGGAGTTTGGAAAAGGAAGTCGGTAAAATGATGAAATACCTTCCTCACACCTCACTGAGGTCCAGAGAATTTACACTGAAAGCACTTGGCTATATGGACGAAACTGGCTGCTGTGTTTATTTTGGGTGACAACAATGTTGACATGCTGATGGGTACCTGGTATTACCTGCTAACAGCCTGTCTTCACAATGCAGCAAGGGTTATTAATGCTATAGATATCAATGGTAGCCTATAGAGAAAGGACCCTCCTGTCCTACCCTGTATTAGGGCTATACTACTTACCATAACGATTCATTCTCATATTATTACAGACCAACTTTTAATTCTGCTTCAGGTTCACTCTGTAATTACCCAGTATTTTACACTAATTCCCAGTAATTACACTACTACAATTTGTCATTTTACCGATTTGAGTTGAAGTTATTTCTTGGTAATTTCTTCAAATTACTATATAATTAATGGCCTGTATTTTAAAGGGTTACCAATTTTGTTGGTGTTGTGATTGGAAGTTGCATACTGAGAGACATATTATGTCTCAGGTCAAGGAGAGCAGTGTGGGATACTGCTATGCAAGGATTGCTATGGCGTGCATGGGTCACATGTGGTGACCCTCTGTAAAGCTCCTTTAACACTGCACAAGAAAAACCTACTAACACTTGGTAACATCTGGCTTTTGTCATCAGTGTAAAGGGGAACTATCAGCATTTACTCCTGGGTCACATGACTCTGCTGTAGTCACTAGTATTTATCTGCTCCAGCACTGATTGGCAGTGATGTAAACAAGACACCTGGGCGACCATGGTGATTTTTGCCCCTCATCAAACAAACACTGTAAACAGACCTGTCACCTGCCCAGCATGGTGCTGTTACACCTGAAGCACCGTGGCTACACCTTCCACTGAGAGTGAGCTGTGCCTCACGTGGAGGCTGCAACACTGAGCACCAAACCATGGATGAGATTAAAAAATGCATAAAAAAAACCAAAAACACTTATACATGCCAATTTTGGTGTAAAAAGAGTATAAGCTTCGTTTTAGTAGCTTCGCTAGATTACGTTGTGAAAACATCAGGGACAAGAATGGCAGTAAGTTCGGAACCTTAACATTATATCCCTGAAAGGGTCTGATATATGTTGTATTTTAAATGCATCAGTACATTGTCAGTAAAACCAAACCACACCAAACCAAACAAAAATCAGAGCCAGTGGAGAAAGCTGCTTGAACTGGCGCTGACACAGCCACCTCCAATGGTCATATGCCTCTGATTGTTTTGACTGTTAAGAAAATCTGGATCCCATGTTCCAAGATGATGCCAGATTCAATCCTATGAAAGCTCAGTGGGCACATACATTGAAAAAATCTCCACAGGCTTCTGCATTTTTGTGCCATTGAGTATGTTCACTAGCGTTGCTCTCCCGCCAGGCCAGTTGAGAGTGTGCATGTTCCAGACCTGACCTAAGGCTGAGCCAGCTGACTGCTGGTCAGCTCTCTCCACTCATGAATGGCATCAAATTATTTCATTTCATTTCATTTAGTCATTTAGCAGATGCTTTTATCCAAAGCGACTTACAGAAAGGGGAACAATCAAGGTTAAGTGCGATAAGAAGTGTTAGCGCAGCAATAAGTGCTAGTGACGATTCTTTAAGTGTAGATTTGTAGATTTGTCATGTAGTGCTAGGAGAGAAGGTGCTCTCTGAAGAGCTGGGTCTTCAGGAGTCTTTTAAAGGTAGAGAGGGACGCCCCTGCTCTGGTAGGAAGTGGTAGTGCGTTCCACCAACGGGGGACAACGTGAGAGAAGAGTTTGGATTGCCTTGGACGGATGGGTGGCAGAGCCAGGCGTCGTTCGTTAGAGGAGCACAATGGTCGCGAGGAAGCATATTCCTGTACCAGGGCGTTCAAGTAGGTAGGTGCAGTACCAGAGACAACTTTGTAGGCAAGCATTAGAGATTTGAACTTAATGCAGGCTGCAACAGGTAGCCAGTGGAGCTCGATGAGCAGCGGGGTGACATGTGACCTTTTGGGTTGGTTGTAGACCAGGCGCGCCGCCGCGTTCTGGATCATCCGAAGTGGTTGCACTGTGCGGGCTGGGAGGCCCGTCAGGAGGGCATTACAGTAGCCTAGTTTTGAGATGACCACAGCTTGTGTCAGGAGTTGAGTAGTATGATACAGCTCTATACTTTCCTAATTTGACTGAACCATGGATCAATTCTGATAACACTGGAAACATTTTGTTGGGTTTGTAATGCTCTGACAAATGACTTGCCATTTTAAAGCCGCTCTTGTTCTAAAGACTATGGGAAAAGTCTTTTTGGGCCAATGTCTCATGTTCTCCTGCAATACAGCACTGGGCTGTGAAGCAACTACCAAAGTTGCTTCACAGCCCAGTGCTGCTTTTAGGACCTTGTTTTCTGACACAACATATATATTTTATATATATATAAAATATGGCGTTTTCAAACTTGGAGCAGAAAAAGAGCAACGTTGGCATTCATTTAGATTCTTGTTTGACTGGAGTCTTGACTGCATGCATTTTATATATATATAAAATATATATGACATTATATACAATATATAATTCTATATCAAGAAGTTGGGTGCATGTTTTGCAAACTATCCATTTGCTAGCTGTTACTAAACAGACAAAACTTTTCATGTTGTGAACTTCATGGACAGAAAGAACGAAGCAAGTCCTGTGGTGCTGATTGGTTGATTCTTGTCACGTGACCTGCAGTGTGCTCGCTGCATTTGAAAAAGTTGAGATTTTTTCCTCTCTGTGTGCTGCGGTTGCACCAGAAAAAAACAGGCCTGATGTAACGAATGCGGGTTGCAACAGTGTCACTTTTGGTTGTGAGGGCGCTTTGTGCGTCTGTATAGAAAATAATGAATTTGGTTTTGCAAAATGTGCTACATCTGAACGGCCCCTAAAACCCCTTTATAATTGATTTTTCTGGCCACTGTATTGATATACTGTATGTTGACTATATGAAGTGGCCAACGTGTTAGCAAACAGTGGCCTTTTCAAACTTGGAGCAGAAAAAGAGCAACGTTGGCATTCATTTAGATTTTTGTTTGACTGGAGTCTTGACTGCATGCAGCTGTGGATATGTGTTGGAAAAGTGATTTCCCTTATCCAGGTGAGCTATCAGGAAACAGCTCATATCTTATTACCGGGCAGAAATGAATTCATAGTCTCTGCACTGACGTTTCCAACACCAACACTTAAATCATTCTTAATATTGTCACCTGCCCGGTGGGACTTTTCATTCCACTGTTCAAGACAGACTGGAAAACAAGCGCCAATCATTTGGCAGCTGGGCAGTGATGTTTTTCTTTTTAGGCTATTTTTGTCTCACTCACAAAATGTCAAATGCAAATTTTATGCTGATTTTCTGTTCTATTCAAATTGTGGGCATATTTAATTGCAGACTACTTAATCAATAAGTAACTATAAAGTTTTCTTCTAGGCATCTGACTCTTTGGAGGTTGTTGTGCAGATATAATCTACCGTCTTTTTCCACACACACTGCTCGTGCTTGTGTGATTTATGGTCATGAGTCCCTTCACAGTCATTTGTCTTTGTTTTCACAGTGGACACGCAGAGACACCTTGTCATCTAGAGTTTGACTATTCAAGCATTATTCACAAAGCATCCGCACTTGTATTCTCATTCTTCATACACATGTATTTTTTTTCAAAAATATTGCAAAATTAACTTCCCTTCAACCCCCGGAGCGTTTCATTTCATGCATTTCATTCTTGTGTAGTGACTGTCAAAAACAAGAATGACATGTAGGTACGAAGCAGTGTACAGTTTCTAATGTGAAGTAAAAAAACAACAAAACACTCCACCACCTTCTAATTTGGATTTGGTTCTTATTCAGGGCAAAATAAACCCAGTAAAAACTAAAACATTAATAGTTTAAGTGTCGACATGTGCTGGAAGTCCACATTGTTATGAACTCTCAGTCTAACATGGTCATTAATAATGTGAATCCACACAAAGTAGCACGTGGTTTATCATTTGGTATAATGTGTGGGCCAGTTTGCTAGTAGCTCTGTGAGGTTGCTAATGCTAATGCTAATGTCAGCATGTTAACATGCTTACAATGACAACATAAACATGATAACATTTAGCACATACAGTGCTAACAACCAACATCAGACTACATCCTCTGGAAACCATAACGGTCTGTACAGTATTGTGAGAATCCATAGATGCTGAACTATTTCATTGGATAATTAAAAACTCTTAAGTGCTGGTGGCGCTTAAAGTCAGAGGACCTCCAAAGTCTTTAGGATTCACTTTCTGTGGACCATGAATGTTTTCATGGCAAACCATGTTGTGCATGTACACCAATCCCATAGGCTGGCTACATCTGCAACGTCTGAATATTTTGAAAAGCTCATATTACGAGTGCATCAAACACCTTGGGTGATTTGTTTTGCTTGGAACGCGCCAAGAAATACATCCACTATGTTTTGTCTTTTCTTCTTTTAATTTCTGGCCAGACACAGTTACAGGAAGTGCTTTTCTGCCTCACATGAGCTAAAAACAACAGTGCCTATGGTGTTTTCAAAGAGACATGTGTGGTCATTTGTGACGTTATAATGCCAGGTGAGAACTGACATATTGAGAGGTGACCATTTGTGATTAGATTACCCAAGCTGCACGATAATGCAGGGTGTGAACAGGGCCTAAAACAGTTTGTGTCACTGTGAATATCGAGCCAGGATCCAACAGCTTTGGTGGGAGTATTTTAAATACCTCGAGGTTCCTCTGGAGGAGCCATGTGTAGTCTGTGATTTCTTGGAAGAGTGGAGATTGTGTTGGTAAGTTTAATATCCTCTTGCAGGGATTTATAAGGGCCTTTGCAAAGAGAGTAAGACGATGTCAACATAAAGAGTGATTTTATGTTGAATACTGGCAGTTTAATTCCTTTGATGTTTGTCATCTGCTGAAATTACAGAAAATACAGCAGCAAGCTTTTTGATGACTCCTGCAACAAGAGAAGGATTCACCCAGCTCTGAGAGCATGTCACTGATATGTTTTTCAGGGGGGTGGGGGATGGGTAAAGGGGGTCACTCACATCAAATCCTGTTTAGGACTCTGAAAAGGCTTGTGCTGGTCCTGTGACAGAATATTCATGTCGAAATGTTGGACTGTGATACTGAGACTTTCATCATGTCCTCGGTCTGTCTGTCAGCATCAGTCATCACACTGAGATGCTGCTGAGGCTACGGCTTAGTCAACACCAGACTCCTGTTGTTTATGTCCACACAGACACACAGACACACACACTTAAATGCATGCAAATACACCATTATCCACGCAGTCAGATGCACACACTGAAATATGTACATACATAAAACATATATAGTGGAGACAAAAAAATGCATCCACCCGCTCTCATACACACCACACATACACACTTGTCAGTTCACCAGCTTAGCCAGTGACAAGTGGGCCCACCAGTCTGCCTGATAAACTATATTGAATGTGTTTGTGTGTTTGTGTTTGTGTGTGTGTGTGTGTGTGTGTGTGTGTATGTGGGAGACTGAGTGTGTCTGAGTAGCTCTCTGTGGAGCTTGCTGAGCACAGCTAATCACTGAGTGGAGCATCTTGGAGCCCTGTGATGTCCTGAGAGATTTCCAGCAAACACACACAGGCACTGGCACACACACACACACACACACACACACACACGGAGTCCAGTGGAGCTGAGCTGCCTGAGGCCATGGGAGAAGAAGAAGAGAGAAACTCCTTTGTGTTGTGCTTCAAGCCTCATCTCTGTTTCTCCTGAGAGAAAACAGTTTAAATACATGAGTGTTTACACTCCGATGGTTGAATGATACAACAGGTTTAATGTCTCACCCTTCAAACTGCTTTTCTCAATGGAAATGCACCGTAGTTTGGGGTTTCATGGGAAATTATGTTTTTGCATCTCATCAAAATTTAAAGTACACACTTATTTGGCCCAACTGCTGATTAGCAATATATCCTTTGTCCTTCTCCATGTACTGTGCACGGTGTTACTGTACAGTGAGATAATAGGAACGTGGTCTCAGACTCCAGATTAACTGACACCTCTCGAGCAGAGAGGGCCTAGTTTGAGGTAACATGGTAACATGACACGTAATAACACACAGCCAGAGTTAAATATTTCAATAGTTTTTGGATAAACAAAATTTAAAACACACTCTGCCACCAGAAGACATGTTTGTTTGTTTCCAGCTCGTAGTCCCGTAAGACATTTTTACCCATCGCTCACAGATGGAAAAGCACTGAAAGCATGAGTCAGGCTGCTGTCTTCGTGACTCTTCTCTGCTTATGCCACTGTTGTTCAAACTGACCACGCCAAAAATTTCAGAGGTGGTGTGAAGTCAATGCAATAATGTGAGAGGGTGTGTACAGACTTATATTTGCTCCGTGCAGCGTGAAAAAACACTCACCTGCAGGAGCTGAAGATGTTCCAACTTGAGCAAAGGAATTGCAACGACCCCAAAGCTTTATGAGAAATGTATTCCGAGACGACGTCTTAGTTCATTCAGTACGGAGGTGTCACGCAAACACACGCACACTCAACACACAGTCAGTGTGTAGGACGCCTGCTAGCTATTGCAGCTAATATCTGCACAGTTTTTATCACATAAATAAAGCAAGAAGCAACCACACTGTACCTCACCAACAGAAACAAAATAGATATGAATCAGGAATGACCACATTGTGAATTTGGTAGCAACAAAGTGCACAGTAACATCATATGTGATCATGAAGAGCAGGAGGTGTGTACTCAGCTGTGTGGCAAGTTGAGAAGTTTTGTTTTCTCTAACAATCACGCATTTTAAAGGTTGATATAACCTATGATACAGCACTGCTGTCGCTAACCTGTATTTATGTTTATCTGACCAGACGATGAAATAATGACTTTGTTTTGCTGAGCTGTCTCTCCCACTCCACACCAGGCGATGCAGTTTTGTTGTTCGCAGCATGAAGAAGAGGTTTTGTCATTTTCCCTGTGGCTCGGGTATTTCACTGTGGACAGAGGTCTCTGTAGAAATGACCTGAAAATACTAACACGGATGCAAATTGTTTTCACAAGAAGACATGCAGACAGCTTTATGTGAAGCTCTAATCATGTGTATGGAACTACAAATGCACAGTAGGTATTTACTTTCTACTGACAGTCTGGCATATATTCATTAACTTGCATAGCATTTCATGTTGGATACAGCTATTTATAGATGACTTGATCACGCTGCGCACAGCTGGAAGTTTGTTACTGTTGTAAATTAGACTCATGATGATTGTTATAAAATACATGTCATGCAAACAAGTGTGAATAAGTGAAAAAAAAAAGTTTTTTGCATCTTCATGTTGATCAGAATGTAAATGATAAAATGATAAAGTGTTAGAACTTAATACAACTATTCCTCCCAGCATGCATTGCCAGGATGGTGCCAGAATAAAGTGAGAACTGGCGTGGCACCCAGCAGAGCACATACAGTGCCTCCTCCAAGGCCAAACAACCCCACATGTGTGTCCAGCTCTGCACCCAAACTGTACAAACTCATAAATCTCAACATGTCTGATCTTTTTACATCAAGATCCAAACATTATTTCTTGAGAAAGTGACAGAAATATAAAAGTAAAAGTAAATCGTAAAAGTAGAAAAAAAAATCCAGCCTAAAAGAAAACCATAATAGAACTATAATATTCTGTTCTCTGCACACCAGCCAGACATCCAGAAACACCCCCACCCTGATCCTTAAGCCCTCATAAAAACTCTGAGCCATCAAAACAGCCTCTCTGCTGGAGTATAATAGCCCCCTCTATTCTTCCCATTTTACAGTATTTCCTCTGTCCATCTCTGCTGTGGTGCAGGGGGTTCACAGACAGAGATTAGAGACCCCCCTCTGACTCCACAGATGGATGGTGCCACCCCCCTGCCATTAAATTCCTCTCAGATCACACACTACTCTTTTTGTCCATAAAGTAGAGTTGTAAAGCACTCCACAGTGGTCTGTAGTATGGCCACATTACAGCTGCTATCCAGTGGGAAAAAAATACCTCTTTGTCAATAAATGTTATTTTAATTCTGAATTTATGGAATAAATCACATTTTAGATAAATTGTCCTATTCGTCATCTTAACTTTTAAAAATAAACATTGGCCGTGTTTTTCATTTCCATCAAATTCTTTACCAAAATCAAAGTTCTACCCACCCTCAACTGTCGCTGAAATATCCTTCAAGACATATGTTAACATGGTGATGTGCTGTCAAAGGCTTCAGGCCGGACTCATTCAGCAGCCTTCAAGCAGTGCAGAGACGTTAGCTCCTGGAAGATGTCGATACATCTGACTCACAGGCTAGCAAGCTCCTGACTCCTGCATTAGCAGAGATGGGAACTCAACCAGGAGATGTCAGGGGAGCAGCAAAGGTGGATGAAGCAGATGTGATGAAAACTGGAGTGAAGAGTTGGGGTTTAAATACTGCTACTGTCTACTATTACGGTCACTCAGATAACCACTCTTTATGACTGTGGTGAGCAGAGAAGCTTCAGAGTGAACAACATGTCCAACCCTGAGGTGCACAGACTGCAACAGCAGAGACCACATCAGGTTCCACTTCCTGACAGCAAGACCAGAAACCTGAGGCTGCAGTGGACACAGGTTCACCAACACTGGACTGATGAAGACCAGGTCTGATGGATCTGGATTTCTGCTGAGGCAGCAGATGGTAGAATCAGAGTCTGGCTCCATGGACCCAACCTGTCCAGGTGGTGGTGGTGGTGGTGTGATGGTGTGGGGATGTTTTTCTGGACTCACTTTGGGTCTGAGAACCAGCCAGTCCTGGTCTGGATGTCTCAGTCTATCTGAGTGTTGTTGCTGACCATGTTCATCCTTCATGGCCACAGTTCACCATCTTCTAATGGCTACTCCCTGCAGGATAATGCTCCATGTCACAAACTGGTTTCATCAACATGACAGTGAGTCCAGTTCAGTCTCCAGACCTGGATCCAGTAGACCTTGTGATAGAGCAGGAGATTGGCAGCATGAATGTGCAGCTGATAGATCAGATCTGCAGTCAGGTCAATATGGATGAGTTTGTATTATTTCATAAATATTATAGAATATTAAGCTCAAAATATGGAGGTAGTATTTTGAGAATAAACTGTGACTGACTAATGCAATTTTATCAAATAACAGTTAAATATTATCAAAACGAGCGTGGTGGCATATTTGATATAAACCCTCACAGTAAATTTACTGAAACAAATTGAAATGTTTTGACACTTGGTCATTTGCTTCACATAAGAAAGCTGTGACAACAAAAGCAAAATAAACATGACAGTTAGTTTGTTAACTGATTGTACATTTGCAGTTGATTGTGTATGTGTCAGCAGTCTTTGCAATCATGACACCAAAGCCCCTTTTACCACTGGTCAAAAAAACCCTGTTCAGACCTGCTAATATTGGGCTTTTGCAATGGAAAGGGGTTTAATCTACATTCACACAGGGTCAATGACTGAGCACACAGACACAGGCCTGTCACTTGTCCAGGTCAGTGCTGTTACACCAGAAACTCTGCAGCCACACTGACCTTGGAAATACATGAGAGAGCTGCAGCTCTGAAAGTTTTAAAAACACACAATCACCAATGGAAACATCTCATACAGAGGCTCCGATGCTTAATCAGGCTTTCACCAGTTTGCAGGGCGGCTAGCAGCTCACTCTCCCTCCACTGCTTCTGTGTGTGTGCTCTAAGTTCACGTGATGACATCGCTCCTTGCAGTTGTGTGTTTCCTCAGTTGAGCAGAAAGACAAACTCAACTGTTAGTGGAAAAGGGGTCGATTGACTTTTATTAGCAGGTTTACCTGCATATAAAAAACCTGCTTATACCTGCTGCTTTACAAGGGTACAAGTGCATCTTTTGTCAGTTAACACACAAACATTGTGTACAATGCATTGTTTGCGTGCGAATATAGGCAGATAGGCCCTGCATTAATTAAATGTCCCTGTTGTGTTTATACCTGATATGAAGCACAATGGCAATTCTCCTTTAACTATACAGTAACATTATACTAACTGTTACAGAACAGTCACCCCATGTTAGCCCCTCCATACCCAAGCCCACCAGTGTGTGTTCCTGACTTGGTTACACAACCTGAAGCCATTTCGCCAGTTGTGCAATGTGTCCAGAAGGTTTTGGTCTTCACTTTGTTACTGGTCATGAAGAGATGGGGAGTGAGTCCTCTTAAAAAATGAAAGCTGAAGCTAACATGAGGTTTCAGGTCTCAGCTAATCATGTCTGTCCAAGAGGTCACATGTAGGACTCGTGTATGCTATCTTCAGACAGCTGAAGCCTCATCTTAGCTTCAGCTGGAGTATTTTGTCATGGGACAGGGACTGTGCACAGTGTAGTCAGAGAATGAATGCACCTGAATCTATCAAGAAGCAAGTCTATGTAAAAGGTTACAGCATCAGTAATGGTTTAATGTGAACACATTTTTCATTCAGTGTGGCCTGATTACAGCAGCAGCATATTTCATTTCTTTTACCTTCTGTTCTTTGTCTGAGCAGCCACTGGCTGACTGCTGAATATTTCTGAATCACTTTCAGATAACATTTTCTAGATGATTTGGATAATAATTTTAATTAATACATTAAAATTATTATCATTACAGTTCTGGCAGCTACACAGAAAAAAAAAATCAAAGAAGTAACCACATCCTGCATGCTACCCAGTCTTTTATTACATCATCCAGATTCTCATCATTATAGATATTACAGTTTGTTACATTTTGTTGACCAGTAATTTCATTCTCTGGTATTTAGTATTTTTGGCAGTAGAGAGACTGTCCAATATCTGGGCTTCAGCTAATAATCTCTGGGCGCTCAGCCCCGCCAAGGACAGATTACCTTGGACATGTCTTAAAAACAAAAAGCACTGAGGGAAAAAAAAAAACACAGAAAGAATGAAAATCCAGTCATGCTTGTCACCAAACACGGAGCTGCCTGCCACCATTTCCATGACTGCCAGTTGATGAGGGACTGAGGAGAATCCTCTCTATTTCTCTTCCTTGTCCATCTTTGGAAAATCCTCTCACACAGACAAGCATGGGATTCGATTTATGACATGTAATATAGTGAATATAGTAAAGAATAGATTCCTGAAAGTACAGAGGGAGCACGAGAACAGCGGTGTGTGTCGTTAACAGTTTGTCTTATGTGGAGCCATTCAGGTGTGCAGCCTTAATCCAGTATGTGTGTGTTTGTGGGTCTGCAGGGGGTTAATCCCCTTTTCAGACCCTGCCATTAACTACCTTCTTTTTCCTCCAGCCCTCATTTCCTTTCCTCTTCCCTCACCAGAGCTTTCCCCACTTTTCTGCCCCCTCTGTGATGCCCTCCAGTCATCCCTCTCCCCAGCTGCCCTCCTACTGATTCCCTTCCTGCTTTTACCCCTTTCTTCCCATTCTTTGGTCACTGTGTCACTGGACAGACTGGGGAGCGACAGGAATACTTACCACATCTTTTTTAAAGACCCTAACAGGGAAGCCCAACAGACATATTAACACTCCCAGCCATGCTGATGAGGTTAGAAAAGGTTAAAGCCCTGCTCATGCTGACCTCATTCTGATCCTGGGAAGTCCAGTGATTCACCATCACATGATTCTAACCAGTTCAACCACTTGTGATTTTCTTTAATATTTCCAGTGAGAGACTTTGGCCCTGTTCAGACCTTTTATTAACAAGCGTCCTGAGAAATGCGTTTCCAGTGACCTCTTGTGATCGGATCTCACTTCCCCTCTTATTATGCAAATAAACAGGTATGTGTTGTGGTTTTTAGCCGATCAGATGGACGGGTCCATTGTCAATGTGCTTCTGTGTATGTGTGAGTGTCTGTGCGAGTGGGTGAGAGAGCAAGCAAAATGAGGGGTTGAGCGAATCAATGCCCTGCGCACAGCTCTATGATCGGAT
The DNA here is from genome assembly GCF_046630095.1 of Trachinotus anak. Taxonomy (NCBI): domain Eukaryota; kingdom Metazoa; phylum Chordata; class Actinopteri; order Carangiformes; family Carangidae; genus Trachinotus; species Trachinotus anak. The sequence continues at coordinate 1,432,787 of NW_027273863.1, read as the reverse complement.
CTCAAATGCATCCTAAATGCGGCCTTCTGTTCACTTCTGTTCACTTCTGTCCACCTGTGATAGGATCACCCAGGGCGGGTGTTAATACCAGGTCTGAACGGGGCCTTTGGCTTTGAGAGGCTTAGATGCTTTGTCTCCATTCTGAGCCACTTTCTAAACATTAGTTTAGAGAGTGGTTCTCATACTGTAAATCTGATTTAAGAAAACTCAACATACATGACACAAATCCACCCTAACCATCTACAGCTATGCTCTGTGAAGCTGTGCCCAGACAAAGTGGTGCTTTGAGCTGAATGCTAATATCTGTGTGGTAACGCAGACACTCAAATGGTAAATAGTGGAAACAATTTGTTCCCATTAGGAAGTAGTACCCCTGGACTGTGAATGTTGCAATATGCTGCAGCAAAACCTGAGCCCGTTTCAACTTTTTTTGCCAACAATCCAACATTGTTTTGCTGGAGCACTCAGCGATGGACTGATTCTATTCAAATGAATGAGAGGGATGCACAGGTGAAGAAGGTCTAAATGCTGCCTTTAGCAAATATAATGTTTACCAACTGAGTTTAGTTAGCATGACAACATATATTAACCAGCAATATCCAGTAACTGTGGACATATTTCAGAGTGGATCAAAGTGGAGATACTGACTGACCAAACAAAATCACTAGAGCCAACAATGTTTCAATTGGACAATTTAGCAAAACTTTTCATAACATAAACATAACAACAGTTTGTGCTTCTCCTCTCTCTCCCTCTCTCTGTCCTCATTCTGCAGGTATCTCTGCCTCTGGAGCAGCAGGATCCAGATCCACCACTACTCATCTTTACTATTAACCACTGTTACCTGTCATTATTATTGATAACACCATTACCTACACAGCTGTTCCTAGTCTTTCTCTCTCTCTTTTCTCCTCTCTCCTCCCCCCTCCCCCCCTGTTTTATCTCCTCCTAAACCCAACCGGTCGAGACAGACAGCCGCCCACCCTGAGCCCGGTTCTGTTGGAGGTTTCTTCCTATTGTAACGTCCCTCGTTAAGCAGACGATGAGACGTTAGTCGGTTTCTGCTGTAACTTTATTGCACCCAATAACACAGGCTACTGTGGGCCGTAGCCAACGCCAAAATAACAGACAGAGTTGCCGTAAATTGTATACTAGCCTCTCACTTAGCCTCTCGAAAATCAACTAACTGCTGAGCGCCAAAGCAGGAAGACAAGGACCACCCCCCCTCACTTCTAGCCAATTACAGGTGTGCTATCTCCCGCTGATCACTGTTACAGGTAGCTCACATGATGGACAGGCTTCACAGCGTCTAAGCTGACAACAACATGTTCACTGACAGTCTGTAACTCCCCGGCCTTGAAATGCCGTCCTCTGGTCCGCACGTCGTAGTTCCTCTTTTGTTTTGCCCCTGCGCTCCGTAGCTGGTCTCTGGCGAGTTCGTGAGCGGACTCCAAGCGGTCCTGGAGCTTCCTGGCATAGTCGGGCCCAGGAGGATCCCCCTGGGTGTCGGGTGGTTTACCCACCATCATCTCAGCCGGAGTCCGAATCTCCCTGCCAAGCATGAGAAGGGCGGGGGAGCAGGAGGGGGAGTCCTGAGCAGCAGACCAGTACACCATTAGCACAAGGGGCAAATGGGTATTCCAGTCCCGTTGGTGTTTAGCTGTCACAATGGCCAGCTGTTGTGCCAGCGTACGGTTAAATCTCTCGACCAGCCCATCGCTCTGAGGGTGGAGGGGTGTGGTGCGTGTCTTGTGAGAGCCCAGTTTTTCACATATGGGTGCAAACACACAGGACTCAAAGTTCCTGCCCTGATCAGTGTGAATGATTTCGGGCACACCAAACCTGCTGAGCATTCCCTCCACCAGCGCCTCCACTATGGTCTCTGCTTCCTGATCCGGCAGGCAGTATGCCTCGGGCCACTTAGTGAACTAGTCCATGGCAGTGAGGATGTAGCGGTTACCTCCCTCTGTGTGTGGAAACGGACCAAGGACATCAATCCCCACTCTCTCCATCGGGCACCCTGCTGGAAACTGCTGGAGTGGGGCATGAGATTTGTCTGTGGGCCCTTTACGGGCCATGCAGCTGTCACAGCGGCGGCAATAGTCCTCCACGTCTCGTTTATGTTGGCCCCAGTAGAATCCCTGACGGAGGCGGTGGAGCGTTTTGCCGACTCCAAAGTGACCAGATCCTGGGGCTCCATGCACCGCCTGGAGCACCACCACCTGCCAACGTGTCTTTCCTGTAGCTGGTTCTTTCCACCCCCTCTGCAGGACCCCGTCGCACAGGCGCAAAGCTTCAAACATTGACCAGAGTCCTTCTGTGGCTTGAGAGCACATTCCGACCTCTTCCCATGCCGGTCGGAACTGCGTTGCCACCCACCTGATCACTGGCCTGATGTCGACGTCCTCCTCCTGTTGGTGTTTCCACTCTGCTGCGTCCACGGCTGTTAGTTCGTGCTCAGCCAGCTGCCCCTCTGGCCCCACGGCTGCACACTTCACCTCCGTTTGCAGCTGCTCAGCCTCCTGTGCCTCTTTCCTCTCACAGTAGCGGCAGTCATCAGCGGCGCAGGGTCGGCGGGACAGTGCATCCGCATTTCTATGTTCTGTGCCTGGCCTGTGGACCACGGTGAAGTCATATGCCTGCATCTCTTCGATCCAGCGTGCCAGCTGGCCCTCCGGCTCTCTGAATGACATGAGCCACTGCAGGGCTGAGTGATCAGTCCTGACCGTGAAGTGGAGACCCCCGAGGTAATATTTAAACTGCTGGATGGCACTGATCACCGCGAGCAGCTCCCACCTGGTGACACAGTAGCGACGTTCGGCTTTGCTGAATGTCTTGCTGTGATATGCCACCACTCTCTCCCCTCCGGATGTCACCTGGGCCAGCACAGCCCCTGAGCCGACGCTGCTGGCGTCAGTGTCGAGGACAAAAGGCAGGGCGGGGTCAGGCCATGACAGGACTGGGGCCTCCACGAGGGCTCTCTGTAGTGTGGTGAATGCTGTCTGACACTCCTCTGACCACACAAACGTCTCCCCTTTCTGCAGCAAGTGGAACAAGGGTGCAGCTATGCAGGAGAACCCCCTCACGAACCTCCTGTAGTAGGATGACAGGCCCAGGAAGCTCTTCAGATCCTGCACAGAGCTGGGGATGGGCCAGTCCTTTACAGCCTGCACCTTGACGTCCATGGTGCTAACCAGGAACGTGACCTCCCGCCTCAAAAAGCAGCATTTCTGGGGGTGCAGTTTCAGTCCTGCTGCTGCCACCCTCTCCAGCACCCACCTGAGGGCCTTGAAGGCCAACTCGAAGGACCCACCATGAACAAGAATGTCGTCCAGATACACAACACATTCTTGGTGGGGGATGCCAGCCAGCACCCTATCCATCAGTCTCTCAAATGTGGCGGGGGCATTACAGAGGCCAAAAGGGAGGACCTTGAACTGCCACAAGCCCCCGCTGGTGATGAAGGCAGTCTTGGGTCTGGCCTCTGGGGCAAGGGGAACCTGCCAGTATCCGCTGCGTAGGTCCAGGGAAGAGAACCAGGAAGACCCCGCCACTGTGTCCAGGGCTTCATCGATGCGCGGAAGAGGGTATGGGTCCTTTTTGGTCACCTTGTTGAGGGGCGTGAAGTCCACACAGAACCGCCAGTCATGTTTTAACTTTTTGGGGACCATGACGACTGGGGAGGCCCAGGAGCTGGTGGAAGGCTCAATGAGTCCAGCCTGTTGCATCTCCTGTAGGGCTTTGTCTGCCGCTGCCTGCCTGGCCAGTGGGAGACGTTGAGGTCTCATCCTGATGGGTGTTGCATTCCCAGTTTCGATGTTGTGTTGGATGAGATCTGTCTGGCCAACGTCATCTTCTGACAGTGAAAAACAGTCCTTGAACTCCAGTAGGAGCTGCCAGAGCAGGCCCTGTTTGCTGGGAGTCAGACCATCGCAGTTTCTCTGCCAGACCTCCCTCATGGCCACAACTCTCTTTTCCAGGTCAGGCAGCGCAGCGTACACGGGGTGGGGTTGTAGGCCCTCGGTGGACAGGGTGGAGGGTAGAGCAGGTAGTTCGTTGGCAGGGGTGCAGCAGGTAGCTGGAAGAGTTGGATGTGGCTGTGGACCAGCGGCAGGTAGGGTGGAGGGCGGTGCAGGTGGTTCATTGGGGGAGATGTATTGGGCGGCCATGTCGGTTGTTGTCTCGGCTGCTGGCACTGTAATGGTGTGGGGCACGGTGCCCCCCTGGAAAAGTGAGTGTTCCTCTCCTGGTGTTAATGACACAGTCCAATGCCCCAAGAACATCCAGTCCCAGTCCTCCAGATTCGCGACCCACACCGGGCAGCGAATTATCTTTTTCCCTACCCCCAGGGTCACCAATGCCTCTCCCACCATGGGGGCCCGCTCTCCAGTAACTGTCTGAAGTCTCACTATGGTGGGGAAAACCGTCGTCTCTTTGTTCACCACATCGGGTTTCACCAGGGTTGCTGAAGAGCCTGTGTCCACCAGTGCAAAGCAGCGTGTCCCCCCGATAGTCACTAGGGCGTAACAGCAGTCCCCTATCCAAGTTTGGCCTAGTATCACAAGTCACTCAAGCTGGCCATCTACCTTTTCTGCTGGTTGTGCCGCCCTCATCTGCTTGTGCTGTGCTGCATCCCCGCCTGTGCAGAGTCGGGACGCCACCCCAGGGATCCGCATCGTCCTGATTATGCGGTCCCCGTTCCTTTTCCCTGTTCCGTGGGGGCATTGGGGCACTGCCGTACCAGGTGGCCAGGCTGTCCACATCCCCAGCAGGTCCTTGAGCGCGGCCTGGCCCGCTGCTCCTCCCGAAGTGAGGCAGCGCGCACAAGCTGTGTCAGTTCCTCCGCCCAGGCAGGTGCTGCTGCATCCAGATCAGTCCCACTTTCAGCCCTCACCTTTGGTGAACTGTCCAACAGGGGCCCCCAGAGACCAGCGCACAACATCTCTCTCTCTGTCGCTAACTCCAAAGCTTCCAGGAGAGACCTGGGATGGGCCAGCAGCGTCTGGATACGCAGGTCGGCCGGTAGCAATGCCTGGAGGAAATGGTCCTGGGCTAATTCACTCTGAATGGCGGGGGGCATGTGAGCATATGAGCACTGAACTAGCCCCTCAATGTCATTAGCCAGATCCCTCAGCGGCTCACCCGCTCGTCGCTGTCAGCTGCACAACTCGGACCTGAGCAGGCTAGCCGCTGAACATTGTCCAAACCGCCTCTTAAGCGCCCCCCCCTAAAGCATCATAGTCACTCCTATCGTCAGGGCTTAGTAGCAGCAGGCTTGACAGAGCATCACCAGTAAGGCACATTGCTAGCTGGAGGACTTTCACTTCAGTAGGCCACTTGCTGGCCTGAGCTAACAGCTCAAACTGGGCATAAAATGCCTCCCAGTCAGCCTTGCCATCGTACCTGGGAGTCTTTATTGAGGGCGGTCCCATTTCACCGTGGGGCTTAATAACTGTAATCCTGGCCGCTGCCGTTTCCTCACAGGCGACACGTTTGTTGTCAGAGCGGTTAGAGCATCCAAAACCGGCCATTTTGACAGTCATCTCTCTCACCTGCTCTCTGTGCTCCGCCGCTCTCCAAGCCTCAGCAGCACCATAACGATCTGGTTTGTCAGCTCCCTCCTCCTGCTTGATTTTCGGACAATCCCCCGGCAGCATATTTCGCCCCGCAGAGCAGACACAGCAGTCCTCCGTTACACTATTAAAAGGAGTTTTTCCTCCCCCCTGTCGCCAAGCGCTTGCTTGGTTGTGGGAACTGTTGGGTTTTTCTCTGTAACAAAGTAAAGTCTTGACCTTTCCCTGTAAAGTGCCTTGAGATAATGTATATTATGATTTGGCGCTATACAAATAAAATTGAATTGAATTGAATTGAACTGGTGTCTTATTATTATCTAATACCAATGTTGTTAAAATTAATTCTCTTTGTGAAGTTTAATTGGCAGTGGATTTGCTAGAAAATGGTTAGATACACTGATTTCTGATATGCTAACTGCAAAATGAGCGTATTACTGCAGTAATACATACTGTAGTACATTGTCCACACTGAGTGGAATTTAACTGGGACAGAGCTTCTGTCTTGATCACATTAGAATCATAATTGCACTGCACTGTCCATTTTGCACTGATACCTCCCTGTAGTGCACTCAGTATCACAGCAGGCCACACAATTAGCAGACACAGGACAGAGGAAATTAACATGAGTCACCACACTGACAGCACTGTGACACAGCCCTTAAAGTGGCTGAGTGCTTTTATTTATTCTATTTATCAACTCTAAACAATAAAAGAGCCACTGGACAATGTAATCTATTGTATCTTTTGGATATTTAACGGTTTTGCCGAAAGAAATCAAGGCAGGGATCAAATATTTTAAGAATGTTGTTACAATGTATTCAGAAAGTATAAGACACCTTCAGTTTTTCACATGTTATGTTGCCCCCCCAACAGTACCCCATAATGACAAAGTGGAAACAGAATTTTAGAAATTTTAACAAATTTAATCAAAACTGAACTTTCACATTGAATAAGTATTCAGTTTCTGTACTCAGTACCCAGCACTGGCAGCAATTACACCCTTGAGTTATTGTGGGTCTGACTTGACAAACTTTGCATGCCTGTTTTTGGCATTTTCTTCAGATCCTCTCAGACTCAGTCAGGTTGGGTGGGGACCATCTGTGGACAGATGTTTTCGGGATATTTCCAGAATTGTTCACTCCTGTGTTGTCTTGGCTATGTGCTCAGGGTCACTGACATGTTGGAAGGTGAAGCTACAGCCCGGTCTGAGGTCCTGACTACTCTGCACAAGGTTTTCATTAATGGAAATCCCTGACCAGCATCCCTGTCCCTGCCACTGAAAATCCCTCCCACACACGGATGTTGTGGGGCAGGTGACGAGCAGCACCTGGTTCTCTCAAACATGACACTGAGGACTGAGGCCAAACAGATGATCTTGGTTTCCTCAGAACTGAGAATCTCATTTCTTTAAGGCGTTTGTAAGTTTCTGCCATCTCCACACAGGATCTCAGTGTAGGTACCCATTAGGTTCCTAGTCACCTCTCATACCAAGGCCCTTCCTCCCCAGTTGCTCAGATGAATTGTGTGGTGCTAGGGTCACATTGTTATCTCCCTCCACTCCCCATGTTTTCTTGCTGTTTCCCCTTATGTGGTATGTTTGTCCCCACTCAGTCATCTCCTGTTGCCTGTCAGGTCCAGCCACGTTCTTATCTGTCTGCCAGGTTTGGACTGCTGTTTTCTCCGCCAGCTGCTCGGCCCACTCCACCTGCCTGATCTCTGCCTTCAGCCCCTCATCCCCACCAACCCAGCCTCTGCCAACTTTGCAAGTTTTTACAGTAAATAACCTTAAGTTATGGAGGCCACTGCGCTCTTAAGAACTTTCTATGCAGCAGAAATGTGTTTGTAGCCTGCCCCATCTCTGAGCCTGTCTCTGAGCTTTGTAGGCAGTTCCTTCTTCCTCATTGGTTGGTTTTTGCTCTGATATGGTTTGTCATCTGTGAGGCCTTATATAGACTAGTATTGGAAGTGGAGGTCACATGACTGATGGACTGGGGGCACAACAGCACACTCCCAGGAAGCAGGCCCAGTTGTGCTAATTGGGCACATGACACAAGCAAAAAGTTACAAAGCGCTTCACAAATGGTGCATTGAGTGTCCTGAGTTCATTCACCAGTTGCACATCGGTTGAGCTGGGGCCTCTGTGATGAAGCAAGTTCAACAAACCCAGGATATCTTCTCCTTATCTGGCCTCACTAAGCCTAACAACTGCAATCACGCCGAGCAGCCACATGACTGTGGTTATCAACCCAGTCAGTCGACCCAGGTCTTCCTGAGCATTTGACATATAAGGTTATTTGCAAACATGCACATGGCAGCAAATGAAGAGCAAACTATAATATTAGACAAATATGAACTCGTAATCCAGGCTACAGCTGGCTGAATGTGTAAGTTAGTGGCTTATAGTATCACTGCTCCGTCATCAGAACACAAGCAGATCAGATTCTATTTGTGTATTCCATTAAATTCATATGTTGCGTAGATGAATTCGTATGGTGTGCTCCTGTTGAGGAGCTGGCCCTCTGCAAGGATGAGGGTTACTCATATAAAAGAAATCGTCAGCGTTTGCTGGTCTCTGAACATGATCCATGCACCAAGCTCCACGAGATACGAATGTTGATTTTCCAAGAGAACTGATTGGTCAGTAGGCAGTGCTTTTTTCTACATGTTGATCTGGTATCTCAAACATAATCTGCTCTGGACGAGGTTAGATGTGCAGCTGAAACCAAAAGTGAACCACCAGTGGGAATCCTGAAAACCCAGAGTTAAACCTGAACTTAGCCCGCTGACTCCAAATCCTGCTTTGTAGTACAGGCCTCAGTCCTCTCTATGGTCTTTTCTCCTGAGTGCAGTGAGTGTGTAGTTTATTCCATTTTATTTGATATTCCAAGCCAAAGCTAAACTAAGGCGGTGAACAAGGTAAAAATTATACCTGCTACCTAATCTGCACATTAGCATTTAGCTCAGTGCGTGGCTATGCTTGCTGATAGTGTCCAAGAGCCACTCAAAGAGCATGGCTGTAGACTCTTGGTCCACAGTGCAACTGAATCCACGATCCACATCAATTCTGACCTCTGTTCGGCAAACACTGTCCTCAGAAGTAGCTGTCCTGTCAGCCACACAGCTCCCAATGAGCTGGGAGGACAGCGCCCAACCATACTGTCTTCACCAGTCAGAAATGTCAGTCTCAGTGGGTTATACCCGAAATTTACTGGGCAAAAACATGTTTCCAGCCAAGTTTATACTACCTGAGGTACACACCAAGAGGAAAGCATTGATTTTACGTATTGATTCATTGATTTTAGCCATCCCCATCCACCATAGTGCACCAGGGGGAAAAAAAGACAGTACACAAACACATGGGGTGGAGGAAACTTTGTAAACACTTAAGTCTGAGTCTCAGTCAAGACCTAGAAAGACGTTTCCAGTCAAAACTTATACAAACTGATTCTAGTGTAAAAGACAGGAAACTGAAAATGACTGTGTGGTTGCTCTTTTCCCTGCAGGCATTTTGACTTGTCACGGTAGGAAAAAGACAGATGTAAAAAATATAACAAGTAAAAGCAAGTGTCCCAGTAAGTCATGACAGCGTGACAGCGAGCCAGTATGAACAACACCAGGGCCCTGAAACTGAAACTACTAATGAATTTAAAGGCCCCATATTTGACTCTTTGTGTGTTTTTTTGAAGTTATGATATCCATAAGAAGGTATATTTGTGGTTTTAAGGTGGTGGTTTATGTGAAGGCAACCCACATATACCCCCCCCCCAAGTGTGTTGTTTTGTGAGAACACAGTGTGCGCTCAGAAAGGATGAGTGACAGGGTGCGGCAGTAAAGACAAGCAGACAGGATGTTGGGAGCAGGAAGGGGAAATACTGGTCATACTCGTTCAAGGTGACTGAGGGACAGAGGCAAATCCAAGTGGTTTGGACTGATAGGAAAGTTTCATTATTGCACAACCAAAGTGGCGTAGTTACACACAACTGCCTCACATGGTCATCATTAAATCCAAACGTATACACCAACAAATGAGATGTGACTTGTCACTGGTTCACACACCATCACAGCTGCTTTTCACTCTGATGATGATGATGATATTAAGTTTTATAAATTGGATATGCTAAGTTGGAGCGCTCTGAGTCTGAATGTCTGAAGCAGGGCAAAAAAAAAAAAAAAAAAAGCAAAGAAACAAATTTCTCAAAATGTCAAACTATTCCTTTTTCCTATTCCAGGGTCACCTTAGGAATCTTACTGTATGTACAACATTTAGGGCATTTGATCTGACACTTGCTGAAATATCTCACTGACAACCTCAGTGTGGTGAGGGGATCACTGACGTCATAATGATTCATCCTCAGGGAACCATGAAGGTCCAAGATGTACAAAAATGTGATGGACTGACGGACGGACCAACAAAATTAACACCACAACACTACTGTAGATTGGTTTTTTTTATTGTTTTTTAAAATATATATATTTCTGAGGACTGTTAATTGAACTGATATCTTTCAGTGTTTCATATTACCGCACAAGCATCAGTAAAGCTTAGCTGTCAGTGTGTAATACAGCTAGCAGGAGAGGATAAATACAACAGATACAGGAGACGCCCTGATAGAAAAGAAAATATTGAAACAGGTTTCATCACTGGAATCGGTGCAACAGTCTGAAAAGCAGCATCTCTGTTGGCAACAGCTTTGACACACAGCAGGACTTTCTAGTTAAGTCTTTGTATGCTGGCTCGTATATGATGCCCTTTTACCCTGTTCTCTGACAGAATGCATAAACAACTCTCTGTTTGGCTGATTATATGCAAATTCAATGGACAGAGGCAAACTGAGAGAGATGTAAGTTCACTGTAGGCAGCATGAAGTGCGATGAAGAGGAGTCAGACTGTCAGCAGGATGTTATCCAGGCCCTTTTAAATCTGCCCCCCCAACAGCACAGCAGCTAAAATACTCATTGTGTGTTTGTGAGTAAATATTCCAACCAGTGACATCTGACCAGAAATCTTCTATGAGCTCAATTCACAATGGTGGTGCTGGCAAGTCTAATAAATAATATACAGCTTTTAATCAGAACGCTCATTCTCAGTGTTAATGTTAAGCTTTTATTTTAACTAGATGCAGCAATCTGGTGGTAAAGTCTTTGGTCATGCACAACTTAGTCTGATCAGTCTGTCTAACCCAGTGGCGTGTTTTCAGGGCAAGGCAAGCAGTACTTGACCAGTTAAAGTCAAACGCAGACATCCCTTAGAATGATACCGAAATGGAAGTGAATTGTGGTCATCTCTTACAGTAACTTCATACAAAATGTTGCTGTGTTTGTGTTCTGTTTTTTGAAGAATTCAGAGTTGTGGCAAGTGAAAACCTTGAACGAAACTTCTTTGAGTCCTTGAACTGCCACACCCCATGTTTCCTTGAGATCATCAAATCAAGGGAAAGAAAATGTTGGCAGGAGACTTGCCGGGGTTCTTGCCCAGGCTGAAACAAGGGGGAGCATTTCTTCTCATTAATCTTGTGTAATTGCAGGGAGGTGTGTGAGTTCTTCCTTTCTGACAATGTTCCAGTCTCCGCACTACAGTGACCCCGAGAGCTCACACTGCAACTTAAGAAAACACGTGCAAATGGACAAAACATAAGCAAATTCAGAAAAACATCTTCCATCAGTTTGGCAACACATTTGCTGCAAATACTCACAACAGCACAAAAGTGTGTCCAGGGTACGTTATAAAGTGATGATGACCTACAGCAAAGAGCCACTGCAGTTAGGACCCCCTACACCAAATGAGCCACAGGGACGACTCCCTCATCACTTTTTTGTTGTCTGCTGGAGACACTTCTGTTGTGTTGTCAGTATTTGCAGTGTGCATGTGTACTTGGTGGTGTTGTGAGTATTAGCAGCACATATGTCGTCGAACTGATGAAGATGTTTCCTGAATTTGTGTTTTGTCTAATTACCTGTGCTTTCTTCAGTTGCAGTGTATTGAGGTCTTAGGATCACTGTATCACGCACACACATACACACACACACACACACACACACACACACACACACACACACACACACACACACACACACACACACACACACACACACCTCCTCCTCCTTCTTCACCACTTTCAGCAGTCTTGATGCTAGGCAAAGCTAAAATGCAGTGGTGTGCCATCAGGGCGAGCAAAGCTAAAGAAGTACATTAGTGAGAACGATACAGAAGTTGAAGTGATATCTCTCCTTACATCAGATCTCAGAAAAGCTTTCTGTCCTTTTTATATACAGTATCTGTCCCATAAATGATTTGATGCCTGTTTGCATTCATCATGTGGTGGCAGCATACTACTGTCCCTGCAAGCTGGCTTGCCTCCCAGCAGTTGTACCTATTGTTTTGGCTGCCTGGTTCTGCTTGCTTTTCTATCTATAAAAGTCACCACACACCACTGCTAAAATGTGATGCAGTTTGTTTAGTTTTTAGTTTTAGCAGGCTGTTTCTTCCCCACTTGCAGACCCATGATGTCATAGCCAAGAGGACTGCTGAAGTGAATTCTTCAGAGTTTGTGGAGTTGTGGTGTAGTTGGTTCATAGCCTGACATTAGCTTTTTACCTCTGCTGATTGTATTTAGGCTTCAAACATCATGAACTGGTCTGCATTAGTGAAGATCATCCTGCTGAACAAAACCTGTCAGGTTCAAGTCCTGTTGTTTGTCACAGAGTTTATTTTCTGCAGTAAAACAAAGATGGTGTAAAAATCCCACTGGCTTTCTGTCAAGGGAACCAAGGTGATGCTAACTCCTGGGTTGGTCGAAAAACGCTTCATCCCCCTTGGCAGACCATTACTGCCTCTTTTGGTTCTTTGTTTAAGCATTTTGTCACATTGTTTAGAAAGATTACTTTATCATTTCATCACTATTCATTATCAAGAAGAGTCAACCTGCCATTTTTAGCTTAATCAGTCAATGGCTGAATGAAAGTCCACCTAAAAACAACATGAATGCAGTTTTTCCCTGTTTTTGATGGTGGATTGACGAGAACAGTTCTACCGTGTCCCCCCACCTTGGCCACAACAATGAAGAGCAGAACAATCTACCTTTATTCAAACACACCTATTGTATTTGTGTGCCTGTGTCTGCATGTGTGGGTGGATGGCGGGTGTTTAAGGTCACAGATAAGAAGCAGAAAAGAGAATGTGAAAGATGTGTCACTAGACTGTGCTGGGTGGGCAGGAGAGAAAAACCGAACAATGAAAAGAGAGAGCGAGAGAGAGAGAGAGAGAGAGAGAGAGAGAGAGAGAGAGAGAGAGAAAGTGAGAAAACAAAAGGGGAAGAAAGTGAGGTGTGTTTTTAGCTTTCTCGCTGTCTGGTTTCTGAGTTTTTTCTCTCCAGGAAAACTCTGCAAACTGACAGTGTTCATCCTCCTTGACACTGTTCATTCCTCCCACTTCCTCCGTCTTCTCTCATCTACTTTGTATGGTTGTGTCTAACGTGTCAACATGTCAGGAGTGGATCCTCATGTCTGATTTATGACATTCTTAAACATCTCAGACTGTTGAGTGGTCTGATCCTGGTCAAAAAGAAGTGCACTGATTCATTTGATTTCATATAAAAAAAATAAAAATAAAAAAAATAAAACTGCACACAGTCAAATAATTTCAATGGAATCAACCATATTAATGGTATAGATGTCTATAAAGAGTCTTATATTTAATTATACTAGTCATTGTAATAACAAAACAGTAAAAACTTTTACAACCCGTGACACTGGATTGGTACAGAGTTTATTGTAATCAGGACTGAGGGAGACAAAGTGTGATGGCTGTGTTCTTACCACATGGCAAAAACATGCACACAAGTTGCAATATGTTAACTTCATAGTATTTGGGTTGTTATTTGAAAATGAAATTTTGCAGGATTTGACTTCATTTAAAGAGTATCAACTAATTAACCCCTGAGGAATCAGGCTCTTCAGGTGCTAAATGCTCCACTATGCTCACCAGCTAGTTTCTAACTTTATCTGCTGTTTGGTGCTGGGCAGACAGTTTAGAGTGGCTTTCAGGAGATTTTTCAGAGCAGTGAGGGTGAGGCTACGTCCACACTACTACGTTTTCATTTTAAAACTAGGGCTGTCCAAGGGCTCAAAATTAATCACTAAATTTCAATAGTTAATCGTGATTAATGGCATGTTTTTTCGCATTATTAAAATTCTTTTATTTCTTTTTGCATTTCAGAACAGAAGTCCACATTAACAATGTAAAGCAATTCTTACCCGTGTATCTTAATTGGGAATCAAATGAATGCAAAGAAAGTTACTTTATGAGCTTTTCGTTTGGATTTATTTGATTGTGACTCATTGAGACAAATTTAGACATTTTTTGATTTACTACTACTACTAAAAACAAGTTTATTTCAGGTGTGCTGGCCTGTTGCTACATACGCTCTTGCTTGACAACACATAACTGTCAGTCTGTCTGAACTAGAAGCTAACATTAGCATGTCTGACGTGTTGTTATGAAGATGTCTGATCAGTTATTTATCTGTAGACCAGCTCTGGGTAAGTTATATTTTTATTTTCCAACTCATTCGATCTTCACCAACGATGATTCAGGCGTTGGATTTAAACACTTTAGGTCTCCTGACACGCCCCTTTATACAGACCGTCCCCCTTTTGCTCCCGTAGACATGACTTGCCATGAAGTATCTTGCTCCGCCATGTAAAATCTTTGTAGGAAGTGTCTGTGGCAGCTTGACAACAAGTAAGGGTGCATCAAAGGGTGAAAATAGCAGCAGCCAAAGATTCTAGAACGTAGCACGATGATGTAAAATAAAGAATCTTTGGTGGCACGAGATTAACACGATAAAAAAAAAAGTCTTATGCTTGGTCCTTAGTAATTGCGATTAACGTGTTAATGCTGACAGCCGTATTTAAAACGCATCTCTTTTGCTACATTTTCAGCTCCAGTCCACACCACTCTGGAGTTTTCCAGCCGTGAAAATGGAGTGTTTTGGAAACACTGCTGGCCCCGTTTTACTTTGGAAACCCCGGCGCTACGTTGTAGTCTGGATGGACAAAAACGGAGACCTTTGGAAATAATGACATAGACACACCAGGGCACTCCCTGATTGGTTCTTATCAGCCTCGACTACCAGCAATGAAAACATGAATTACAAGTGTTACTGACCTTGTTGTCCTTACTAGCAGCTATTGTTAAGTTAAATTCTTCATGTTAATGCTATAACTGCCTTTGATTTCCCCATTCGTAAAACAAAATTAAAACGAAAATGTAGTAGTGTGGATGTAGCCTGAAACAAAAACAATACCATGAACCACATTAAAGCAACTACACACTTGTATCCAACCTCTTTGTTATTTCTTAGTTATTTCTGAGTTGTTGCAAACCAATTTTGTGTTTATTTGCACAGGAATGGTTTGTTTGAAGGGTTTCAACCAGGATTTAGAGTCCATCATAGCATAGAAACAGCTCTGGTAAAAGTTATCAATAATAATATTATCTTCTTCTTCCGGCTCCCAACGAAGGCGGACGCATCTTCCCCCTCTCTCCTCTCCCTTTTTTTCCCTGCTTTGCATCTCACATCTCGTCCTGTCTTGTCTAAACCTTGGAAGCCTCTCTCCGCACTGCTCTCTAAATCTAAAATCATGGAATTGGTCAACTGGTTTCTCAACGCAATTGACAGGATCTTCTCGACGAGAAGCCCGGGTTCGGGGGAACCTGTCTGCCCTGGCGGAACGTACGCCGCTGGTTACATGAGGGACTCCTGGGAGGAGTGGAGGGTCGTGTGCCTGGCGATTCTTTCCATTGAGGACATCGAAGATCTCTATATATTCGGAACTGTGATATCAGGCTTTCTGCTGATTGGATTAGGCATTGCCCTGGTGTATCGGAAAATTCGGAAGACGGTGACAGCAGTCCAAATCCCCACGCTGCCCGACATAATTGATGAAGTGAGTAAAGCTGTAAGCACTCAGACTGTGATTGTGAACCGCAACTTGGGAACCACCTTGGAAGGAGCTGTCAACACCCTGTCTGTGGTACAGATAGAGCTGTTAATGCTCAGACTGTGGTCATAAATCGCAATATGGGCAACATCTTGGAGAAGCTTTCAGCTTTGGAAAGGAGAATGGATGAAGATGACCAGAATGGACTAACAGAGTAAGCCATGTCTATTGAAATACGACTGCTCACCCTAACCCAAACAATCATAATCTAATCTGCGTTCCGGCCCCCGGTGCTGGAACAACTCCCCCACGAGATCGCTGCAGTGAGACGCTTCTACTCCTACCCCCCCCCCCTCCTCCACGGACACCTGTGGATTGTTGACTCCGTCCAGGAACCGATCAAGGATGTCTCCATGGCAACTTGCTGTGTTATCGCGATGACACCCTGCGACCTGAGGCACTGATTGTGAACTAGACGAAGCGACTCCCCAGGCCTATGCACACACACACATTCACGGACACCTCTTACATGTACACATGCAACTCACAACCCAACCCCATCCCACGCCTTCGCCGCTTCCTCCCATCCAGCGCGGCGGGCGGGGTCCGATAGCTGCGCCTTAATGGCAGTGGCTGCGGCTGGCTGCCTGTCTGCACTGGAATCACCTCCTCCCCCCTCTACCCCCTCCCCTGGAGCAAATTGTCTTGAGTCACTGTGTTGTAAGATGTGTTTGTTTATATATGCCTATGTTGCTGAGGTTTTTTTCCCGAATCCCACACTGTACCCCCCCCCCCTCCCCCCCAGGAGTATAGTTTGGGTTCTGTTATTTTTTCTCCTCTCCTCTCCACTTGTTTTTCCCCATTCCTCCTTTTTAAATGGCGCCGCAGATGGCTGCCTCGGTGTTTTGGTGGTACCATTGATCACAAGATTTTATTAACATGTCATTGGGATAACAGGAACCACATTAGCCTGGTTTATAGATTCCAGTTTGCTCACGTTAACAATGACTCTTCCATGCAAACAAAAATAAGTGATGGAGTTCCACATGGTTCTGTGCTAGGACCAATACTTTTCACCCTATATATGCTTCCTTTAGGCAATATTATTGGGAAAATAAAAGTATAGATTGCTGTAAGCAACATTTTAATGTTGTAGTTCTCAGTCAACTGGTGAATCTTTCCCTGTAGCTCTCAAACATAATAGAAAAATAATAATACATTTTTATAATAATAATAATAGAAAAATAAATACACAGATGTAAAATATATGGCACTTGCTAGATAGCCTGCGAGGTAGCTAACTGTTACCTAGCATGGTGGGGGCACCACAAAAGAAGACATAAATGTACAATGTCCATCCAGAATGGGAGGAAGAACTTTTTTTTTTCCTTTGTAAAAGACAAGTGTGTGTATGTATGTTGTGCCACCAAACACAAGCACTGTCTGAAAGAGGAAAGAGGAAAGCAATCAAATTGGAGTTGAAGGCCCAGCAATCGCTTTTCACAAGAAACAGCTGTTCAAAATCAGATTGCTACTGAAGCATCATTTTGTGTAAATCGCCTTTGGCTAAACATCTGTAAAAATCGTCTTCAACAGATGCTGATTTATTCAAGGAAACAATGAACATTACTGCAGAGACTGTTTTCAGTCACTTCAAAAACAGCTACGACATCAAAACTGCACTCGGTGGTGTACGTGGTGTCAGAGGACCATAGGTTGACAAGTGTTTAAAAGGACTGAATATTTATGAGTGAATATTTTCCACTACAGTGGCTGTAATGGACACAGCCGAGCTTGTATTTGTCAGAATGGTTTTCCAGGATTCTGCAACGAAGGAAGTCTTTTCTCAGTCTTTTGCGCTTAAAGGAGAGAATGAGACATGAGGATATTTACAATGAGTTTAAAAAAGAAATGTCAGTGAAAATGACATCCCATTCTTAAACCAGCAATGTGCTGTAATGACCCTAATTTTCCTGACTTCCATTATCAATCAATTATCAGCATGTGATTCACCAGCTTTCGGTTTCGGATAAGCGGTATAGAAAATGGATGGATGGATGTTTCAGCTCTGCTTATTCAAGGTGTATTTGGATGAGCTCGACGTCTCTTGCAGAGACCTACTTCTCCATACTGCAGGTTTTGTTGACTTGTTGCATGAGATACAGACTTTTATGTCAACAGGGAACATGGTGCAAGAGGATTTGTTAGATGATGCGTGGCTACTGGCCCTGGAGTTTCTGACAGACCAAGCAGCAAAACACACTCAGCAATTATTTCCAGGGAAAACACCGATATCTGCCCCACATGATAAGCACAGTGAATGCCTTCAAGGCCAAGCTCAGTGTTTGTTCCACACGTCTAAAGAGTGGGGGGCTGACACACATCCTCAGCCTGGTGAAAATGTCACAGGCCATCAAAGACCAAGATGCTTTTCACCCTGTGCTCACCTGGACAAAGTTGCAGCAGGGTTCAATCTGCGTGTGGTGAGTTAGACGTCACAGAACTTATTGCTGCATTCGTCTCAAATCCATTCCTGTCCATTGATACAGAACAGGTAGCAGCCAGCGAATTCCAGCAAGTGTTTCCTCTTCCAAGTGGAGCTGACATGGAAACGGTTGATTTGCAAAATGACAGCTGAAACCCGGATCAAGGGACAGCGACTTCTGGGGACTTGTCAGCAGACAGAACTTTCCTCTCTACACCGTGTGTGCACTAAGATTGAGTGCCTCCTTTGGATCCACTTTCCTCCGTGAAATGGTGTTTTCACAGATGAAAATGATCTTTCTGACAGACACCTCACCGGCTGCCTCAGACTGGCAGTCTGTAGCTGTGAGCCAAACTGCAAAGCACCCACAGACAGTTTACAGTCACAGCCATCACTCTGACTGGGAAGGTTCACAGTTCAGAGCAGAGATTCACAGTCGCTTCTCCAGGGTCCTAAAACCTGCTTGTCTCATAACGGCTGTTTCTCCACCATGTCTTCGCGGACATGAAAGTCTGTTGCCTTTGAAGTTGCCCTGATGATTGCCCCTTGTATGCACCTGGTTTAAACTCAGAAACAAATTCTCATTGGCTGGTAAGGTTCCTGATTTAACCCTTTCATGTCTTTCATGCTGTTATAACAAAAGAATTCATGATTTTTTTTAAGTACAGTCTGCCAAGTAAGAAGTTTACTGATTCTTACAGATATTATACACTGATAAAAACAATTTTATTTGTTAATGTTTTTGTTACACACCTCCAAACACTGGCTTTTAGGAAATATTGTTTCATGTGTTGAAGTGGCAGTATGGTGTGGGATTAACACGTTACTCTGATTTCTGTCTGTGGCCTAATGTTTGAAGGGTGACTGCTACAAAGTAAACTAATGTTAAGAGGTTTATTCAGCAAAAGCATACGCACATACTAAGTAACCCAAACAAGCTCACAGTCGAGCATGACCGGGTTTATCTTTGTCATAACGTTACCTCTAATAGTAAGCACACTCATTGCCAGACGGCTTTCCTCATCAACTCTTTGATGAATTATTGAAGTCATATGGTTGCTTCCTAGCTCGTTATCTCGTCAGTATCTGTGTATGAAATAACCAGTGTTGGGTAGTGAACTACACGTCATTAAACTAGTAGTTTAACTACAATTTGCAGTATCTTGCTGGTAATTCAGCCGCATTCATAGGTGCATAGTGATTCACGTAGTTCAGTTACTTTTTTTGTCATTTTTGTTTAGTTTACTACTGAAACTCACAAACAACTTTAGGCCATAAAAGGAAAGGGATGATTTTCTTATTTTATTATAATACATTTATGTAACGAATTTTATATATTATATAATAAGTCCTTCTCTACTGTAATTGAACCCCCTTTGACCAGCCCCTCCCCCTTTTCCCACTGCGAAGTTATGCCCAGGCAAGGCCTTCATCAGGCAGCCACATGACCTAGTTATGCATGTGCACAACCAAGGGTGGGCATTAGGGATGGGAATCGAGAACCGGTTTTGACTCAGCGCCGGTTCCAACTAATCAATTCCATTGGAATCGTACACTGCAAACGTTATCAATTCTCTTAACGATTCTCTCATTTCCCACCTCCAGCATGCCGGTTTTTTCCGCATCGCGGTACATTTACGTCATACTCTGCGACGGACAAACAGAGCGGCAACATGGAGAGGAAGAAGCGCTCGAAAGTCTGGCTGTACTTCACAAAGCGCGACGAAAATGCTGCCATATGCAATCAGTGCAAGACAGTGATATCGTGCAAAGGTGCAAATACCTCCAACATGCAGAAGTATTTGTACATGAAGCACGGTGTTAAACAAGAGTGCCATGTGTTTGACCGTTTGCGGACGGGTCCTGCTGCTGCTGCTGGTGTTGCTGAGTGCCAAACAAGCTCCTCCGGTCACGACGGTAACGTAACGTTCACATAAAATATCCTGCATTAGCGCGCTGTTGCTTTGCAAATGCAAGTAGCATGCGCAGTTTGTAATGATCAGTTTGTGATCCGAGCTACATAAAAATGTTTGAATGAGAAAACATTAAAGTGTTGCTTTTCGAGCAGAAGACTGTGTAGAACTCAATGCCACTCAATGAGCTACTCAGGAATTGTTAAGAGAATTGATAAGGAATTGTATTGATAGGCAGAATCGACAATGGCATTGATATTGATAGAAACTTATCAATTCCCACCCCTAGTGGGCATTGGTCGATGGTTACACAGTGACATCATCACCATGGTTACACAGTGACATCATCACCATGGTTACACAGTATCATCATCCTGGATAAACCTCCAGAATATCAGCATCAACATAGCCAATGAAATGGGTTTTATTTATTTTTTTTGAGGGGTTATGTTATGACCTGTGAACAAGGAGACACTTTTTGCAATGAACTCAATTCAGTGTCATTTTTTGCTTGAATGTGACTTTTTTGTATTATTTTGTTATAATTTCGTATCACATGCGCATTGATAACTTTTTTTACAAAGTAGCTTGCACTACGTTTTTCCAAGCAGCTTCGGTTAATCCAGTTAGATTTCTCTCTTGGATGGCTTTGCTGAAGTTCAGTTTCTTCCACTATAAAGTAATCAGTAGTTTGCAGGCTACGCTTTCAATACTGGAAATGACTCAGAGCCCAACAGCATTTAGTTTGCCAGCTTCCCCGACTACCACCTGTAGCCACGGAGGCCGCTGTTGCCATTGTTCAGCTAAAGTTACATTGTCTTTAAACAAAAAACTAAACTGGCATCTTTGTCTGTAGTTGCCAGTTTTGCTGAAGTTCATGCATCTGTCTTCCCTCTTTTGGAATAAAAAAAAAAATACACACTGTGAAAAATACATCACTGCAAGCCATTTTCAAAAGGAGAGGGTCCATTTTGAATTTTTATTTTTCTGTCGGTGCCTTCAAGGACTCTCTTACACCTGAGCTTTCAGAGGTGGCTGCAAACATCTTTAGCGAAAAGCATCTGAATTGACACAAACCTTTCATACCACCCCTATTTGCAGAGTGTTTGCTTAGGACAAAAGCAGACTGCAGCGTATCATCCACTGCTGAGAAGGTGATTGGCTGCAATCTACCATCAAGGACCCTGAGGCGTGCAGGGAAGATTGTAGCTGACTCCTCCCACTCTGGACACAAACTTTTTGTGACACTCCCCTCTGGCAGGAGGCTGCGGTCCTTCAGGACCAAAACCTCTCGCCACAAAAACAGCTTCTTCCCGTCTGCTATCAGCCTTATCAACAAGGCTAGAGAGCCCCACTGTCACTGATCCCCCCGATCCCCAATTGCACCAATCACCAGCACAAATTCCTTGTATGTGGAAACATACTTGGTAATAAAATTGATTCTGATTCTGATTCTGATTCTGATTCTGATTCTTATTGTTTGTCTTGCAGGCTTAAATTCAGAGAGCATTACATTAATTGAAATCATTGAATGTAAAGCTCTCTGTCATCTAACTCTCAGATCTTAGATGTCAGGGCTGGTGGTGCCTGTTTTCTATTTATTACTGATCACAGCTTAAGTAAGATGCCTGGTTCCCACTAAGAGCATAAATAATGAACCAAAGCCTTTCATGGCAACTTCAGAGGCTGTTCAATAAAATGATTTCTTCCTACAAGACTTGTAGTTACAGCAGAGCAGAATGTCCACCAAAAGAAAGCCAATATATTTTACAGTCACTATTTCAGTAAAGTGATGAGAAACTTCACTTTGCTGGATTTAAATTTTATTGTCAAGCAACTCAGATGCAACTCAGCAAAGTTCCCACTGATCGCATCACTATTGCTTGAAAAAGCGTGATAGACTGTGGAAAGTTTGCCAGCGGTTTTGAATCAGCCCACTGGAACATGGAATTTGCACTGGCCTTACATGACCATGTGCACTTTGTCTGGAAAGTTGACAAATGCTGACACTGAAAAATTTTTTTTTTGTCAACCCGTCTGCCAGACCTGCCCTGCAAACTTGTTTTCAAACTTATTAGGTGATTGTTTTGTAGAAGGTCCTTTGCCAGTGCTTCCAGCTTCCATCCCAGATGGGCACCCTGAGCTGAGATGACAGGGTTAGTGTTCAATGTTGCTTTCACTCACAAATCACCACTCTCCAAAAACACCCTGTGTACCTGAATCTTAGTATCTTGACACTCCATGATGCTACTGGTGAAATGTTTTATGGACTGATGAAACTAGGTTGTATTGTTTGGGAAGATCACGCAGCCCTCTGTATAGTGTAAATGCTGCACACCAACGTGAAAAATCCTAGTGCTGGAATACAGTGGAGGGAGCACCATGACTGGGGCTTTGCTGCCTCTGGTTCTGGACAGCTCCACATCTTCAAGTTTATCAAGGCCTCTTCCAGGATAATATCAGGGTGGCTGAACACCTGGTGAAGCTCAGGAGAAGCTACTGATGCAGCAGGACAATGATCCTGAACATCAAAGTAAATCTACTACAGAATGACTTCAAACAAAGACGATCCACCTTCTGGAGTGGTCCAGTCAGTACACAGACCTTTATCCAGTAGAGAAGCTGTGGAATGAGCTGAGGAGAGCCGCTCACACCAGACATCCTACCAATTCTGTAAGTAATTATTATCTTCAGCACACTGTGTGTCTCCATACTTTGCATGAGGATCAGATCACATTTAATGAGCAGTTAATGTGATATTGAAGATTTTGCCCTTGTTACAGGGGTACTTCTGAAGTTTCCAAGGTGGCTGTGGTAAGACTGTAGAGTATCTCAACAAGTAAATAAAATGTTAATTTCAACTTGATCAAACAAGTTTAGGTCAAAACCTACTGGCTGGACTGGCTATGGTCAAATCCTGATTTTATAACCAGGAAGTCATCTGACGAAATCACCAAACACAAATTAAGGACAAAGCCTGAGCTTTGATTTCAAGTATATTTACTCAAAATGATCACTCAGAGGAGACAGAATGTGTCTCTTCTTTTGTCTCACACACGGAGCACAGCCTCTGGATCCACAACAGTTTAGTCTTTATTTACCTCAACTCCAGAACCTAACAGACATTTATTAGAGGTAGGTCTTTATTTCTAACTCCTCCTATTTGAATTGGTCACAGCTGTATTTTAGGTTGAAGCCTCGTTTTCAGTCGCTCCCATTTGTTGTGTTAAAGTTACGGCAATACATGTTAGCACAAGAAGAACTCGGTAGACTGCCTGGTTGGCATCCATACACGTTCCAGTCATGTAGCAGGTTTATACCTAGTCTTCTTTCAAAAAAGTCTCTAAATCAAGAGACACATGCGTTAAATTAGCAACACTGCAGGCTGTAAACACCCCCTAATAGAACGTGTTTGTGCCAGAAATGGTGGAAATATGGTCAGTCAGTTAGTCAGTCAGTCAGTCAGGGATATTCCAGATTATAGGGCTGGCCCAGCTGTTGTGGTCCAGCCAAAACGATGGATCCACATCCAGCTGTGTCACCTGAACACCACATGTTGTGATTGAGAGTGTGACACTAATTAAAGCACCTTTAACATCAACAGCTCAATGGTAAAAACATAAAACAGGTTATAACAGTATCCACTTTTAACAACTGTTTAAAATCGGTTCAAATTAACACAGTTTAATATGACAGGAGGTGTTGGTGAGGGCCTACTCATCTGACAGAGCTGTGAAGGTGTGTCTGAAAAAAAGGTTTGGAGCTACTGGGCTGTTTAGAAATGAAAGCTGGTATTTTGTATCTGTAGCTGAGAGCCACAAGTCCACCCCGACCCACCCCCCCCTGTCATCTGACCAGCTAATCCCCACAGATTCATTAGCAGCTCTTCCCTCCTGACTCTTAAATGTCACACAGAGAACAGACTGAAAGGGGAGGAAATGAGAGCAGATAGAGAGAAAAAGAGGAAAAATACTAGATACAGAGCAGGAGAGCTCTTTCCATCTTTAATTATCGATTTCAATGATGACAGATAGATAATATAGCGGATTAATTATATTCTTCCCATCTTCCTGTTTAATTTATTCACTGACGCATACTGCACAGCTTGAGTAAGGCCCAAACCCAAATCTGTTGGGGGCCAAATCCAGCACGAAGGACCACATACTAGTGTTTGTCCACATTTATACACGCCAGCAAATTCCTTTTATGCTGCGTTCTTTACAACTGCAAAGATGTTCTATGGTGTTTTGCACAGCGCAGACTGATTTCCACCGAATGGAGACCAGCATGCTGTGATAGTCGACTCATTTCCTGCTAATTTTGAGTTTCCACAACTTAATTTCTCATACTGGAATGAAAGAAAGGGAAAGCAGCAGTTGTGAACAATAAAAAACAAACAGAACAAACAAACAGAACAAACAATAATGCCTAATTTTTTATATTATTTACTGTTAGCAATGTATTCTATCCTAAAATCCTCACCTTGACTAACATATTGAAATCAGGCAACATTTCTTTTATTAAGTATTTACAAATGTTGCCAACTACAGTAATTCCCTATAATTTATACAGGCAGGTCACTAACAGCAACTTCAACACATTATAAGGTGTAAATGCATGAAAATAAGGAATTAATAATGCATTATAATTTGATGTAAATTATTTATGATGCACAGTGTCGATACCAATGGAAGTAGCGTCAAAATAAGTGACATGGCTCAGCATATATTTGAGTTCGTTTTGGATTTGGTTCAAAGCAGTAAGATAACCTTTGTCTTAAACAGCAAATAGGTTCTGAACATCTCTTTGTTTTTATTTTTATTATTAGACACAAAGCAAAAAAAACACCATTTAACTAGCTTTCAAGGTGCTCTGTGTGAGTTTTTGCTATTGCCTCATAGCCAACGTTGTGGAAAGTGATGCCAGTGTTAACTCTTCCTTTGCCTCTATTTCTATCACTTCTTTTCTTTGCTGCTGAATGTGATTCTATCCCTCTGGGCAGCACACGTCTTCATCCTCTCATATTGTACTTTTTTTCTTTTTGGAAAGGCTGTAAGCCACTTAGCTTTCAGTATACAGTTGCCTTGTAGTTCTTTTGGCTGACCCTAGTTCAGTGTACTGTGTCCAGAGTATTTCTTTGAGCTGTGTTTATGGTGACAAATCTTACCATTACTTGTTCTCAAAAAAGCTCTTTGTGACTGCTGTGCTTTCACAAACAGCTGTGCTGGAAACTGTGTTGTGTTGCAATGACAAGTGGCAACTGTGTGCTGTCATGTCACCAAACAACAGCTTTTAACAGCTTTCAGTATAGTAATTCTGATGGTTGTCGGTTGGTAAATCTGTTATGACATGCTTGAAAATGTATGTAAATATGTAATTAATGCAAATGTTTCCTTGATTTTATGTGTATATTTATCTGTGAAAAATTTCTTAATGTGTTGTGTTGATGATGTTGTGTGACAGGATTCAGATCTTTTTTTTCAAACAGTTTTTATTTGCAAATTTTTCCATAACACACCAAAATCCATCCATTATCTGTACTGCTTGTCCATAAAGGGTTGCTGGAGCCAATCCCAGCTGACACTGGGCAAAGGTGGGATACACCCTGGACAGGTCACCAGTCACGAGCTGACATATTGAGACAAACAACCATTCAGACTTACACTCACGCCTCCGGGAAATTTAGAATCTCCAGTTAACCTACTGAGCATGTCTTTGGACTGTGTGAGGAAACACACGCAGACTGGGTTTGAACCCAGAGCCTTGGGCCTTGCTGTGAGGCGACAGTGCTAACCGCTGCACCACTGTGCCACCCACAAACCCCAATGTTTGGCTGATATTCCTGTGTTCAAGTTGCACTGTGGATATCGTACAGTAGGTGCCAGGTTCTGACAGAGGTGAAAAATGCATGGCATTAAAAAGCCAAAACCGCTGATCATCTGCATCATAGGCCAGTTGTCTATCGGGACTATCAGGACGAATTCTGGTGGACTGCCATATTGGTGGACATTAAAAAATATCTATGAAGTTTTAACCAGTGCTGTCAGTCTCTTTATCCACCCTCTCTGTGTGCCCTTCTTTTGGCGTGTGCATGAGAGAGACAAAGTATAGCATGAAATATTTAATCAGGTTTATCAGTAATTCTGAGTGATCCACAGTCTATAGTTGATTAATGTTTAGAGTTATTGGACTGCATCTGAACATTTGTGAAGGTGAACGCTTTTCTGTTCTCGATCAATGTGTTTTGAAGCATACAGTAGCATTTCAGACAGCAATGAGGTTTTCAAAGGCAGATAACTGAATGGCTGTCAAATGCGTTGATAGCGTCTTGGATTCACATTCACATTATTTGGCGTGTACTTCCTGAGTGTTAGGGATGGATGCACTGCTGATTATAGCTGTTACATAATGTTTAACTAATAGATCATGGTTAAATGTCTTGAATTCAAATTGTCGAGACAAAATGGCCCAATGATTCATGCATCTTCAGGAATAAAGTTGCAATGTGAATGTAGGTGATTTTCATTACACTCCCTCCTTCCTCAGATGAGAGGAGTGTTAGATAGTTGAAATTCACACCATCAAGCTCAAGTGGCCGAAAATATGTAGACTACTCATCACCACATCAAACATGTATGGAATTCACATTGTTAAGCTAAAACCACCCGAGCTATAATGTGGGTGGGACCATTTGATCCCTACAATGTTGGTGGTGATGCAGGTCCTGGCAGGCAGGCAGAACTTTGCAGCACCTTTTTTTTGTTAAATGAAAATAAAAATTGAAAATCAAACCACTTTTTAAATCATGAGACTCAAATAACCACTCTTTCTTTTTTTTTTTTAATACCTGTTTCAGAAAGAAAAATGGAAAGATGCGCATACCCTCCACCAGTCCTCATTTAGTTCATGTGATGCAGCAGGATTGTTTCGGACAGCGGGGTTGGTGCGTTGCACGAGGCCCTGCTAGTTTCCCAGCCGCCGACAGCTGCGGCCTCCTGACAGGATGAGGGACATCAGCGGAGATGACAACAGCAAATGATCCTTCACACAGAGGGACAACAGAGCAGAGGTGAAACCGTGATCTGTCTGTTTCTCTTTCTGTCTGTCTCCTCTCTTTCTCTCTCCATTTGACTCTTTCTCATCCTCATTCTCTCTGCTGACAATCTAGGTCAGCCTGTCAGATTGACTGTCTGTCCTCCACCCTCCCTCCCTCCATCCATCCATTCAACAGAGGAGCACAACACCCACTGCTTTTGTCAATCACATACTGATTAGTCGGGCATTGTCATAGCACCTGTCAATCATTTTCCCTGCATCTGCCTTCTCACCTGTTTGTCACTCAGTCAATACATGTACGAATGACTTGCCGTGAAATTTGATTTAACTATTTCCACTCTAAAGTCAAATCATGTGGGCGGTTCCTGGCCACCCTTCTAACAAACACCCATATTATCTGCATTGCATACTATTCAATACACTGATCAATTATCAACCTAAATTAACACTGTTGTGGAAGTAGCTTATGCTGTTGTTCAAGGAGCTACAGTGACAACCACATCCTCAGAGATGCAGCTGATCCTCTTTGGAACAGATGTCACACAGCTGACTGCAGTGAGATCAGCCCACACGAGCCGTCAAAATGCACTCATCGCTGGAACTTTGACAGTTCCCATCCTGTAAGAAGACGCAGTCAGAAGGCTAAAGGAAACTGTAGTCTGTAAATTGATCACCACAAAAACCGAGTTGTGTCGCCAGATTTGACTGACAGAAGATGACCCACAGCCCCAGAGCCTTGTACCTGCACAGTTTTTTTTTTATTTTTAGAAAGTCTAAAGTAGGACATGATGGTATTTTGTTGAATTATTCACGCAGAATTTTACAACTATTTGTACTTTTTTATTCACAAAAGTTTGGTTGAACCCAAAACCATTAATATAATGAAAAATAATGAAATGATCTGTGGGAAAAAGTTTCATTCCATAAACATATTTATGATGATGCAAAAAAGTTTGAAGCTGAATATCATTTAAAGAAAAATGTCTCAACTCGTAATATATCAACATTACCTCTGATTTTGCGATTGTCACTGTGAATGTTGTCTTCCCAACTTGGTGCCCTGTCAATCTGTTCTTCTTCTTCTTTTTCTTTTTCTTCTTCTTTTTCTTCTTCTAATTAAAGTTGTGGCACTAAACACATAAATGGAAACCTTGCCAATAGTTATTAACCTTTCATCAGGGGAAACTGGCCAAATAGTATGAGATGTAAAACCATTTCACAATGTACTCGCTCAGTTGCCTGGGTTAAAGTTGCCTAAGTTGACAGTGAATTGCTCAGTCTAGCAACACTTACTTACACAATTTATTGGAGAGGGGAAAGGGTTTTGCAGGTTGGGGTTTATAGTGCGTTATAGAGTCTAGGCTCATGTAAGTGTAAATAATGACTGGACTTTATGAATTAGCACAAGGACCCTTCATTAATGACTTATTACCATTTATAAGAGCAGAACTGATGGATTGTTGCAAAATCAATTCTTATTATCTATGGATTATATACACATATTTAGTCAAAGGGAGTGCATTCAACCTTCATCTACCAACAACTGAACATATTTTGAGCTGCTGTATGTGTGCTTAGAGCTTTTTTTTTTTTTTACAGCCTGATGTGGAAGATTGCTGCTCTGCTGTCTTGACTTCAGTGGAGGGTTCATTCCTTCAGTCTGGGCCAGAACAGAGAGGAGCTTTGATTGGGACGAGGGACCACAAGAGCACAATTGTTGAGTGTATGGGTACGGCGATGGCCTGGAGGCAGGAAGGAGCAGTTACCTTCATTGCCCTGTGGGCCAGGACCAGAGTTTTGAATTGGATGTGAGCTGCAGAGGAGGGAGAAGTCCAGGCTGATGGTAACAAATATCTGGATTCACTTCTTCCTTAGTGAGGAAGGTGTTCATCCTCCTGATGATGCACATGAGGAATCTGCAGCAGCATGTTGCAGCTGCCATTATTACCATGCAGGGTCACACCCAGCTTACCTGCTGTGTGAGTTTACCAGATCTTGTCAGTGATGGTGGACATGTGTTGGCGGTGGCATACTGTCCCCTACACATAGGAACGTAAGTATGTAAAGCCTTCTATTAAAGTGGCTGCAAGGGGTTGAACTAAAATTTGAACTAAAGTTTGTAGGTGCAGCAAAAAATGAAAAGCAGTTATTTTACTTAGTGGAAGACAGTATGTTCAATTCAGCACTAATAAAAGGAAGTGTGTGTGTGTGTGTGTGTGTGTGTGTGTGTGTGTGGTGGGGGGGGTGTGTGTGTGTGTGTGTGTGTGTGTGTGTGTGTGTGTGTGTGTGTGTATGTATGCGTGTGCGTGTGTGTGTGTGGATGCCCTTGACTTATTTTGGCTGGTGTTGGAAAATCTGTGTTGCCTATTGCTCATCAGGAACCATCTGTGGTGATAACAGATTTACTTTGGGACAGGATTTTACACAGACACACACACACACAGACACGCAGACACACACACGCAAAAATACTTCAAAGCTAAAAGACTAAGAAATGTACCCTTCAACCTGCTGCATGCTCAGCTACCATGGTGCAATCTATATACAATCTCCATGGTCTGGCCCTCCGAGGTCTTTCCCATTACTTTTGTTTCAAGATTTCACACTCTGAGGTCACAAGGTTTTTGTAATAGCAGGTAACACGCCCAGGGTTATTGTAGTGGTTTAGGGATTTAAATCCAAATGCCCACTAGAAGCTCATTATGTGCTGACACTAGAAATACCAGCCACATAACTTGGCCTGCAGATGCCTCCACAAATGACATGTGGGGTCAACATCATTTCAAGCATCAAAACACCAAATCAGGGAATATGTGTGGGGGACTGGTGCTGATCCCTCCAGTGGAGGTCAGACACTTGGAGAATCAATGCCAAAGTACACTGAAGCTCCTCTGGAGGCACAAGGTGACTCAATATCACACTAGGATACTTGATGTTGGTTTTTCCTTTGTCACCAGTCGGCATGATTTCTGTCTCTAGAATGACTCATACAAGTGTTTCCTGATTGGCAGGATGACTTCTTTTGTCTGCACCTTCCAAAACCATTACAAATGACTGCTGAAAAAGAAATCCATTGTTATGATGTGACAGTGCTGTAGACTAAGTTTTGATCTGCTTGGACACAAAAACCACTTGGTTTGGTTTTGGGAAAGATCATGGTTTGGGTATAAATAAGTACTTAGTTGATCATCTTCATCTCCATCATCATGATTACAATGATGAACACATGGTTAAGGTTTAGGAACATTGTGCTCATGCTTTAAAAAAAAAAAAAGTGTCGGTAGGAAACAGGAAATCTTCCATGTTGGATGTTTTGTTGATCTCTTCCCCATATGGACTTGTCACCTGACCTCCTTTGCTCCCATTTTAATGGCCACTCATTCGAGGCCTTTGTCAGCTGAATGTAAACATGTTGTTTTGGGGCACTTATTAAAATGACTGATGCTGTTGTTTCTTGGGGGAGGACAGTCTTTGACTTATAGACCAACTGTCATTGCCAAGTGTAGAGCGGAACCTGTTAATAGTTATGTGTAATTTTAACATTCATGAAATACACATTCTGGCTTCAGTAGTAGAGTAATTTTACCATTTTCAATGCTCTCTCTTCTATCTCTTCTACATTTGCAGTAAACTTTCAACATTTGACACCTAACACCTCAGAGATCCACTGTCGATGCCAGCCCTCAGAACTTTCCTAGCCCCTGATATTTGCCTAAAGGCAAAGATCATGTTCGCTGCCCAAGGCAGTAGAATAGTATATTAGTTACAGAGGTTCAATTCTTCATTTAAAGCCTCTTCAGTCACTGGCAGCTAAACTCGACCAACATCAGAAAAGCTCCTTTGCCAGCTTTCATGCAGCCAGTCGTAAACGTCGTATGTAAATAAGAAGTAGATCTAACAGTACTGCTGCCAAACTCTGTGGAAGTTTGTTCCTAGTTGTTTTAATTTCTGTTTTACCTGTGCCTCACATTCATCACTGCCTGCCCCCCCCTGCCCTGTTACCTTCAACTCCTTCAGCCTGGTTCACCTCTCCGCTGCCTGCCCTGGTTCAAACTCCTCTGCTGCTTACTTTTGACAATAATTCAATAAACAGTGAAGTGCTTGAGCTTTCTCTGAGTTCTACTTTTGAGTCCAAAGGGGAGACTTTATTGAATACAACAAGCCTATATTATTAAGGAGTTCTGATTCCAGTGAGCAAGCATGACTCCTATAGAACAATTTCACTCCCCTTAAGGTTTACATCACTTGTTGAAATGACCACAAAACGCTGCACAACCAGAGACACATCCTGACAATATAGCTGACAGAGTCCAGCTGTGATTCAGGCCACTGTGTAGCAGGAGAGAGGGAGGCAGGGGAAGAGATGAGCATTCATGCCTCACAAATCATCTTTTCTAAGCCTCACACAGTCAAACAGTCGAAGGTAATAATGCAAATATGCTTTTTCCTGGCTTCTGTGCAGCTCTCCTCACTACATTAATGTTTTCCTAATCATTTGCAAACAAGCCTTGTCTCCTGTGAAAAGCTGAGCCTCTCCAAATGTGTGAATGCGTTAGTTCAGACTCGGCACAGGACAAGAATGGAGGAAATTGCTGATGCAGTCAAGGTCTGCTGCTCAGGAGACCAAAGTTAAAATGAATTTTTGAGGAAGTTTACAAAACTTGTTTAACAACTGGTTTCTCTTTAGAACCTGGAAGAATAAAGCAAAAGAAATCCGAGCTGTTAGATCATCTTAAACCACAAAATGCTGCAGTAACAGAGAGGAGCACGTCCACTGTTTGGTTTATGTTCACATTCAGTTGCTAATGCAGGAAATAATGTGTCCAGAGAGGAATAGAGTAAAGGCCAGTAACTGCAAAAATTCCACTTACAAAGTATTAGACTAGAGATCGCAAAATCAATTCTGTGAAATTGAATTTTCCAGTGTGGAGTTTGCATGTTCTCCTCGTGCCTGTGTGGGTGCTCCAGCTTCCTCCCATGGTCCACAGACATGCAGGTTTGGTTAACTGACGACTTTACATTGCATGTCTGCTGGGATTGGTTTCAGCCCCCGACAACTCTCAAAAGGATAAGAAAGAAAGCAATAGAATCATTAGAACCAGGCTCGGGTGAGTGGCCATCTCCCTTCACCAGTTGGGTTGAGAGGGGGTATATTATTATTATTATTATTATTAATGATAATAATAATTCTGGACTCACCTGAACCAGCTCTAACTATAACTCATCTCAAAGAGGACAGTTTGAAGCCAGATCTTAAAGGTAGAGAGGGGGTCTGCCTCCCGAACCCACACTGGGAGCTGGTTCCACAGGAGAGGAGCCTGATAGCTGAAGGCTCTGCCCCCAATTCTACTCTTACAAACTCTGGGAACCACAAGTTGACCTGCATTTAGAGAGCGAAGTATCCTATTGGGAAAATAGGGAACTATAAGCTCTCCAAGGTACGATGGTGCTTGACCATTAAAGGCTTTGTAGGTGAGGAGGAGGATTTTAAATTCTATCCTGGATTTTACAGGGAGCCAATGCAGAGAAGCTAACACAGGAGAGATGTGATCTCGTTTCCTAGTTCCTGTCAGTACTTGCGCTGCAGCATTTTGGATCAGCTGGAGGTTTTTCACTGAGTTACTGGGACATCCTGAAAATAAAGAATTACAGTAGTTCAGTCTAGAGGTAACAAATGCATGAACTAGTTTTGAGAAAGGATGTTTCTGATTTTCACAATGTTGCACAGGTGCAAGACTTGTTTTATATGTGAAGTAAAGGACATGTCATGGTCAAAAATGACCAGAAAAGTTTCTGACTGTAGCACTGGAGGCCGAGACGATCCCATCCAGAGTAGGTGTGTTCTGAGTTGTTAAGGGCCAAGAACAATAACTTGTTTTGGAGAGATGCCTCCAAATAAACCAGTAACTCACTCATGTTTGACTTGTGCTTTGACGGAATTATAGCTGCTGAGCTTCTGTGCAGTGCTTTTATAGGCACATTCTGTACTAGACTTAATATAATGGCTTGGACTGGCAACAGAATGAATATAGAGCTGAACTGAGGCCAGTCTGAATCAGAGCATCAGGCTGTATGAATGGTAATGTGTTCACTTGTTACTGAAGTACCATTGTACAGTGATACCACAGTTTAGCTTGAGAAAAAGGGAAAAAACTGCACAGTCAGTGACTGAGAATCTTTGAAGTGAACTGAACAAAAATGATTTGTGATTTCCACCTGTTTGCACCTTCGACCTTCATTCCCCCTCCTCTCCTCATTTAGAAACTTCGACAGAGGCATGCTTTGTAGACAGTTAAGAAGCAGGAGTCAGCGGTACAAATACTTCTCTAGAATAAACTGTGTGAATTGATGGAGATTTACTCAAACTGACCACCACTAACTTGCTCCATGTTGGCAAGTCTTGTAGTGTTTAATTTGACAGCTATGGAAGTTCATCAACAAGCCTGAGCAACCTTCAAGCGCCACCATTTTGTTAGGACACCAAGGTTAACATGGTTAACATTACCGTGACCAGATTTTAAGGACAATGAGGTCAGAGTTGTGGACACATCTGACCTTCACCTTCAATGCAGGTGTTTGTGCCCCATCACAATCCAACAGTTTATTTTTATTTTTGAAGGTGTGACCATTATTTTTCATCAGTCTTAACCAAGTGTTTTAGTTGCCTAACTTATAACTGTAACTTGCACTACCTGACAGCATGGTAAATATGTTGTTATGGCTCCATTAAAATCGTATATTGTATCTTTGAAGTATAACCCATGGTCTATTTTTGGGCATGAAGTCAGCCTGGCTGGATCAAAACTCCCCTCTGAAAAGGACACGCGCTTCCATTCCCTGTCATACCGAATTAAAAACCACTTGAACAGAATAAGATAAACTGCCATAATGAAGGTAAAAGCCTTGACTTGGTCAAGTATCCTCAACTTACTTTCAAATATCAGCAAAGGTCAGTGTATGTGGACGTTAAGAAATAGAGCTCGTAAAGGTGGAATTTTAGAACAGAATCACTAAGCAGCTGTCTGCTTTTATTAGTACAAAGGTTTAGCAGGTTTCTGACCTTGAGAACCTTTGCTTTGATATTGAGCCAGAGAGGTCACTGGAGAACTCAGCAAACAGACAAGTGCAAGCTAATGCAATACAATATAACAGCTTTGCAATAATATTTTTTTTTAGTACTGTCAGAGAGGTTTTTGAATTCCGAATCTAAGACTGTAATTCAGAGGATGCAGCTGGTCCAGAACCATGGCCCTCAGGGAGCCCACCTTTTGAGCCAATCTGCCTGACTGAACATGCATTTTTGTTGTTTAGTTTAATATGTTCAATAAAGTTTGTGTGACTTGATTGTGGCAAAACATACAGGCTCAGAGTATGTCTGTGTCTTCTGCAGAGCAGAACCAAGCCCACACCACTGCTAAGGCAAAGGTTCTCGTCTTACACAGCAAGTGGTGGCCTGTTCGTATTGTTGTTGATTCCACCCTTTGGTACCCCCTTAACAGGGCCCCCGTCAGTTTGAGTCGATTTGGTTGTTGGTATCGAGCCAGCCAGTCTGCTGCAATTTTGTTTCCCTTGCTGTTTTTGGCGTTAAATGTGTAAAAAAGTCCAAAAGAGATCAGAGCGTATCTCAAGAGGTGATGTGACATCATCTCTCTCTCTCTCTATGTACTACATGTTGGAGTGTATCCACTGGGACTACTGACACAAATCCCAGTGGGCCACCAGGCCGGTGGGCCAGTGGGCCATCAGATTTTACTGACCCTGTCTGTATGCCTGTCGTTCAGGGTGTGTATAAGAGTGTGCCTGTTCATTTCCGTAACTTTCTGAGACCGTCTGACAATCCACTGCAAACCACTGGCCAGCTGTCAGGAGGCACTGTACTTCTCCTTGTATCTCTCTTTTTTGTAAATTAGTTACTTGACTACCAGCAGCAACAACCACAAAGTGAAACACACTGTTTTAATTTGGAGTTAGGTAGTTTATCAGAGAAAAAACAAACCTGCTGCTGGATCAATCAGTCAAAACAGCAAAGTTGTAGGTTGCAAAGTCAAAACAATGAGCTGAAAGATGGTAAAACACTCTGTAGTGTTGACGGGAAAAATAGGATTGGGTGATAAATCTCTCATCACCATGAGCAAAAATCAGTGCAGCTTTAAAGTCAGAATTCAAAAAATAAGTATCTTCATGAATTTGTCCAAGCTGATACAGAATATGAACTGTGTAATAAGCTGGTGTTCGTGCGTAGTTATTAACAGAGTTTTCATTTTTGAGTGAACCTTTCCTTTTGAGCCCTCACTGTTTGTATTGTAAGAAAGCTGGTCGAAGAGGTGGTCGCCCTTGGCAAACAGCTACAGTGGACATGATGGGACAGTGTGGAGAAGAGGGGGATCAGCTGGAAGGATGTGTGGGCCATGGAGGCAAAGTGATTGAGTTTCACCATCAGAGCTACATCCGATGTCCTTCCAACACCAGTTAATCTTCATCAGTGGATGCATGAAGCTCCAGAGTGTGCCCTCTGTTCCAAGCCAGCCATCCGTCATACACATGTAAAGTGAAGTCACAATCAAGCCCTAAAGACAAACTGCCATCAACTCCCTACCACCAGCAGCATCCAACCCCTTGCTCCAAGCAGGACCAGCTGTGCTTAGCCTGTGATTGGAAGGTGCTGGTTGATCAGCGGACAACTTGTATTTCTTCCAGAGATTGATACCACCACCCAAAGGCCTGATTTGGTGCTCTGGTCCTCTCTCAAAGAAAGTCTGCATCATTGAGCTCATTGTACCCTGGGAGGTCTGGATGACTGGATGAGACAGACTGTGCTGAGTTAACTGATGAAGCCCAACAGTGGCCAGCATTGTGGAGGTGGGGTGCATCTATCTATCTATCTATCTATCTATCTATATATATATATATATATATAATATACTTTATTATATTTCAGTAATTTCATAACAGCATGGAACAATGAGGAGAACCTGTGTATGATTACAACATATTTCTTCAGAACTTGTACTTTTTAACTAATTAGGAGAGAGCACTCAAGAGATGCAACCGTTGCCTGCCTCTGGTCGCTTCCTGCCCTGAAGAAACTCTCCTTTATGTTTTGGGGCCTGCTAGTGACAACAAGCTCTCTTTTTCTGATGAAAGACTCTTTGGGCTTACCCACTGTCTCGGGATGTTTAGTTGTCTGGTGTGGCTTCAGCTTGCAGGGCTTCAAACTTTCATTTGCCAGTTTCTCACGGCAAAATATACATTCAGCTCTAATTTTATCCATTGGTTCTATGAAGCCAAACTCAACATAACTTTCTTGGTAGCCCCTCTTTTTCTTTTTGACATTTTCCGCAGTCTCCTCTACCTGACGCTTCGCCATTTCTCCCTTAGCTCCGTTTACGTTGCTAGGCAACGGCTGCAGCACGAGAGGCATTCACGTCACACACGCTCTGTTCCTCGTGATATATATAACTTATTTGTTTATCTATTTAAATACACAAATAAATGTTTAATGTGGCCCTTGAATTTAGTTGATTTTGTCACATATAGGAATTAAATGCTTACTCATTACTTAACATTTTAATTACATAAAAATTATTAAACCCCTTAAAATCAAGAGGGCTTCGCGACCCCCCCTGCATCTTTGGCGCCCCCCTTGGGGGGTCGGGCCCCCCAGGTTGGGAACCACTGGTTTAGAGAGACCTGGGAATCAGAGGCCAGAGCCTGCAGTTCAGTCTTCAAAGCTGTGTCTGAGGCAGCAGAGAAAAGCAGCCAATGGCATTCGATGAAGAGGCGAGACCCCTGCTGGGCCCCAAAGCAGAAGGCCAGGATGACACAGAGGGGATGTTTCTAAGATGCAAGAATTCACTGTTGAGCCTGGTGGAGGTAAAGTGGCAGGATGGTGCTCATGTGCAAACTCCTTTGTCAACCCTTCATCGTCAAGAAGACTCTCTTTCTCTCTTGGAAGTGCTTGCACAAAATATATTGAAATATTAATCTGCGTTTTTGACACCAAGAGATGCAAACATGTCATGGTCACATCATATTTACCTTAAGTAGTACAGCTACAGACAACCTAACATATAGACTAAATGTGTTTTGTAGATATGTGTTGTAAATGAACTACATTCTGTTTCTTGATATTGTCTATGGCTTTTAAAATATATATTATTACCCTAACAATATCAATTAAATATGTATTAACAACATAAATTAAAAATGTATTACTGACCTAACAACATGAATTAAGAGGAGCAGAGACAAAGCTGACATGCAGGAGAAAGGAGGAGACTGGTTGAGGAGACACAGGGCTCATAGACGTGAGGCTGGTGTAATGAGGGCGGGGTATGGGTTATCAGGTTAAACAGGGACAGAGCTGTGCTGTAATTACTGAGTCCCTTCACACCAATTTATCTGCTCTCATTAACTAGACCACAGGACTCACTGGTGTCCCCGACTGAGTGTGTATACTGTCTCTTATCTTCTCTTTCTTTATTTTCCTTCTCATCTTTTACTTTCCCCACTTATCAGCATTTCTAACATCTCAATGTGCTAAAGCAGTTCTCACAACAAAGACGGTTTTGTCCATAACAGTGTCACAATGGCTCAGTGAAAAAGCACTGAACAATTATGATACCTGGTAACTGTAACACATACAAGTAGTGGATGGATGTTGTAGTTTGTGGTCCTCTTACTTGAACTTGACCGCCAATTAACTGTTAAATCACTACTGCCTGCAGCTACACTTCTTTTTGTGTGTTTGGGTGTGCACTGAGCTGTAATTAATTCATTATAAATATTTTGATATTAATATTGTGATAATGCATAATATCAACACCATCTACTTGCTGTCTCTCTCGCTCCCTCTTTAATTCTGTCTCTATCTAATTACATCACTTCCTTTTCATTTCCCAAGAGTCCACTAGTAGACTGGTGTATTCATAATTAAATATATACTAAAGACCATTATATCACAACTTCATTAGTAACATTATAGTAATATTTAGTAATAGTAATATAAGCAGGAGGTGTTGAACCATGGCTGATGTAATGTAGTTTAATGATCAATCACCACATCATCAGTTTTGTGCAGCGAACCCAACCTGAACTGTGGCTGAGTGCTTTTCTCACAGAGTGTGGGGCAGTCCAGGAGCTGGCTGTGTAATGAGCTGCCATCTCAGTGCACCAGGTGCTGAATACACAGAGATTGTGGCATCAAACTCAATGAAAACCACAGTACACATAACACAGGGCTGTGTGCTGACTGACATTGATGGATGAAGGGTCTGGGCAGGCAGATCATCGCATACAGTCGTAGACTATAGCGTGATGTTACTGTGATACACTGACACCAAGTGCCCCGGGTTGCGAGCAGTTACTTTCAACTTTGGCTTGAAGAAGAAAACAACATGCTGCTGTGCAGGTGTGACTGAGAAGTGGATCTGCTACAGCACAACAATAAAAAAGACGCAGCCTCACACAGAGCAGTTCACTAAGTGAGTTCTTCTCACTTCTGCTTTGACTGGTGGCCTGTGATGTGTTTTAGCTGTAAGGGGGACTATAAAGGTGGAATGCTACGTTCATCTGAAACAAAATGTGAAGGCTTCAGAAACTCAATGAGTCCCTTTAACTGTGACATAAAGCTGCATGCTTTGGTTCTTTGATTAGCCTTCCACGGGTTTCAGAGCAGTGAAACGCTCAGTTAAAGACTCATGTCTCATCTAGTGAACATAAATCCAAACTTCTTCTTTAGCTTGTGGGTCATATTTGCTGGTGAAACAATTATCCTGGGTCGGCGGTGTGTGTTTGGACATCACGTGACAAAAGCAATATCTAAGGGCAGATCAACTGAGCTGTCAGTACAAAGGCAGTTTATATTGCTGTTGAGGTCCACAAGTTAAATAGATTTAAGCAACCCCACTGCGCTCTGCGGCTCTAACCTGAGAATCCATGCTGGTTAAGTTTTACATACTGTTGAATAATCAAATAAAATCTCTGAGTGAACTGATCAAATCCCTCTTGGAATAATGACCTATCCTGTCAGCATATAGAGTGGCCAGTTAGCTTAGCTTGGCACCAAGACTGGAATCAAATACTTACAAATCAGAAACAGCCCACTGGTACCTCCAAAACTCAATTATTAATGTTACATTCAGTTTGTTGAACTGGTAGGGCTACAAAACATATATAAAACAAATAGAAAAAACACAAAGTTGGCTGTTTTATGGGAGTTATGTGCCAGAGTATTTAGGAAGCAGCACTCTAGCTCTAAATAAGAACAATTACCAAATAAGAGCTTCAGTCTAGATATATCCATTTACTGAGTAGTTGCTCAGAAGTTCATGGTATTATTATTTCAAATCATGGTTTCAGACTACAAGATACCATGTATCTAGAACATGTTAGTTTCTTGTGTTATTTCAGACAACCTGCTGGAGGATGTCTGAGTCACCTCAGTACTGTATTGTGCTCACCTGGTTAAATTATCCAAGCTAATTAGCTCAGCTAACGTTTCTTTTTGGGTTCTCTGGTTTCCTGTTGAGGTCTGCTCATGTTACGTTAACAACACTGTTTGATTTACATTCATGTTTTTCTTACTCTTCTTGACACTGTTCGGCCTTGGTAAATAAATATTCGTTGTAGCATTGGCTGTTAAGGTATAGCAAAAAGTTATTTAGCTATTAATCAGCCGATTTTAGTTCACATTGAACTGTTTGATTCTCCACTGGCTTTTCACATCCTGAAAATGTGCCGAATTGAAAATGTGTTAATGCTTTGAGATCAATTAGCATCAGTTGATGTTGGTCAACATTGTTGGCTCACTGGGCTGAAGTTGCTGAAAATCAGCTGCGTTCCAGTCACCTCGGAAATCAGATGTTGCATCTGGGAATGACGTCTCAGTGGAGTTGGGTGCAACAAGTCGGTAGCTGGTTATTGTTGTTGCTTGCTGTTGTTATTGTTAGAATGTCCACAGAAAGAAGTTGAACAGTACTGTGTGTATGACTGATTTAACAAGATGAAAGTGCTAATAAGCAGTATATTACTACAACTTTCACTTCTGTTGATGTACAGGGCAGGGGGCATTCCAGTTGAAATTTCGTTCCAGTTGAAACTCAAAATTCCGACTTCCCAGTTTGAAAAGAACACACTAGTGATCCTGTCTGAATCTCCTGCTCCCTGTCTGCCCCCTTTTGTGTTTCTTTCTCT
Organism: Trachinotus anak; assembly: GCF_046630095.1. Lineage (NCBI taxonomy): Eukaryota > Metazoa > Chordata > Actinopteri > Carangiformes > Carangidae > Trachinotus > Trachinotus anak. Next base: position 1,392,624 of record NW_027273863.1, on the reverse strand, counting down.
GATGTCCTCCCACTCATAGGTTTAATCCCCCTCCCCTCGCCCAACTGCCACTGCTCATTCAGCTCACAGCCTGTGTGTTAGTCTGTTAGGGAGGGTGAAAATTGGAGTGAAGTAAATGTGGGGAATTGAGAGAAGAGAGGTCAGCAGCGCTGGATGAGCAGCTGAGGAGAAACTAAGACTCCCACAGCTTCTCTCTATTGGTCTAACAGCCGGAGACCAATGCAAATGGCTGTTACTGACTGGCAGCTACAAATCCCTCTCATTTCTGCACAGACACAAATGAACTCTGGGCTTTTAGATAGAAAAGATTTAGAAAGAGAGAATAGAGAATGTATGTGTGTCTGAATGTGTGTGAGCTCACTCTTCTTTTGAAAATCAATTTGGGCTTTAGACCCTTAGCATGAGGACATTTTAGACCGCCCCCATTTTTCTTTAAGGAGTAGTTTAGGATTAAGACTTGTGTCCTGGGTTAAAATGAGACTGAGGACAGGTTTATGTCAGGTCAAGCATAAAGTAAAGAAACACCATGACAAAATACTGATCATTTGTTCTTAATTTCTCAGCCGACCCCAAGTGCATCATAAAAACAAGTTCTTGCAACTTATGCGACTACATCAGGAAAGATCTGAGAGGCATCTGAACTCTGGGGAGTCAGATATGAGCTCTGAAATAAATGGGAAGCTTGGATGGAAACTGCTATTGAAGTTTCTGCAACCTTTATTGTGAAGCAGCTGCAGGAAGTTCTAAACCACCAGCAGCTAGTCGTTCCTTAAAAGATGCTGACATCTACACTTGCATCAGAAACACTGCATGAGAACAATGTGCTTCATCATAACTGACAAAGAAAATCAGCAAACCACTTCTATGTGTCAAATGAAGGTCAGAACAGAACTGCAGCAGTAAAACTGCTGCCAGCCCCAATGACAGCATCTCCAACACTGTGCAGAATTTCATTTTGGATTTATGATGTTGAAGCTCTGATTACAAGGCACCTGCCGGTGGCTTTGGCAGATCTGAATCAGGTCTAAAACGGTGGGTATCACTTACTACAATGCAGCCCAAAGGATGCACAAAGTCACACTTGCTTACTTGAGTTTGTATAGTTGGTGTTTGTAATGACAGATAACCGTCAGGCTGATGAATGAGACAGAGGCTGATCTTCAGTTCAGTGCAACAGGAGGCATCCAATGATTACATTTTCTGAAAGTGATTTCTTTTCGCGATAACACGTTTCAGTAGTGATAGATAGATAGATAGATAAAATACTGTATTATTCCCATTGGGAAATTCAGATTGTCCATCTCTGTCCAGCTCATTAATGTATTCAGTTAATATTTAAGTCTGTGTGATGATCCTCTGCCTTTGTCTGAGTTGTTAGATAGTCTGATGGCAGTGGGAACAAAGGATTTCCTGAACCGCTCAGTCCTGCAGTGCAGAGAGATGAGAAATTGACTTCTGCTGTTGCTGCTTCTCTGGCCTGCAAGGATGTTGTGGAGAGGAGTGGTTGATATTGTCCACGATGACCTGCATCTGACAGTGAATGCGTCTCTCCATGTCAGTCCCGAGTGAGTCCAGACTCCTTCCAAGCACAGACCCAGCCTGGTTAACCAGCTGGTCCAGTCTCCTTGTGTTCTGCCCCAGCAGACCACAGCAGAGAAGACATGTGCAGCATTTCACTGCAGATGTCAAAGGACCCGAGCTTGCTGAGGAAAAAGAGCTGGCTCTGCCCTTTTCTAGTAGATGGCATCCGTGTTCAACTGTGAGTGTACAAGATAAGACTTCAGTTTCTTCCGTGATCTACTTTATCATGAAATAATATAATTGCTGATGACATCAAATGATATGATTGGTTACCACTTATGTATCACTTATCTCAAGTTAATTTAAAAATGAAAAAAAATTGATTGAGATCTTGAGGGGTAATTAGTGCAAAAATGATTTCACATATATCAGCTTTTGTGAAAACTGGTATATCTTTTATGTTGTGGTTAAAATTAGATTAAGATGAATCTTAGAATCAGTTTTGGGGATTTGTTTCTATAATGGTCATTTCTATCTAATAATAACACTTTATGCAGGACAGATTTTAAACAAACTTTATCTCAGAGGTCCCATCACCATTTACACACAACTTTAACCTCCTCTGTGTGCGCATGTAGTCTGAAAGAAAGAAGTACGACATTCCCCCACCCAGGAGGAGAACCGTGGATGCTGTGGTGTATATATCTAACTGTGAAGATACTGAGGCACCAGATTTGAGTCTCGGTTAAAGTAAGATTTGGAAATTATTTTGGTCAATGGAATTTTCTGCAAATTGTTTTAAGACATGATTAGTCTTTTCACCCAGGGTTATTTTTTAGGGGGGCTCAGTGGTTCTGAAAAGTTTTTCTACGTTCAAGCTTCACTCAAGTCAAATCCAGTGAATATTGACGACACGAGTGAATCATTATCACTTTCGAGTTACCCTGGTGTATGAGATGTTTCTGAAGATGGGGTGGTTTTCTGGGGATTAGCAGTTGCTTTTGTCAGAGGAAGCAGGATTTTATATAACATGTTCCTCCACTGCTGCTGAACGGGATGTGGGCGGGGGTGTGGGCGGGGGGGTGTGACAGGTTCACACAGAATAAGATGCACACACAGATACAGAAGCACACAAACAGTCTTATATAACTATTTACTGAAGCATTCTGGTCTAGTCATTCTATTGACGGGTTAGGTCTATTGACTGGGTCTATTGATGTCTTAGAGCTCCTGTAGGTCCACAATAGGGGTGACACAAGAATAATCTCACAGACACACACACAGGAAACACAGAGTGGATTACAAGTTAATGAACTTCTTTTGTGGTAACGCTGGACAACATGCACACACACACATACACCCCCACAGACACACACTAAGAGAATTGAAGTGACCCGTCTTAGTCCACCTCTTGTTTTTCTCAGAGACGCTGGTAGTTTATTGGTTTCAGGCCTCGTTAATCAGTCATCTTCAGCTCGGTGTCTTAATGGCAGAGGACCTGTCCGACAGCATGAACACACTACAAATTATTGTAACACAGCAACAAACACAAGTCACTGCCAAATCCTCCACAAGCCTCTAGGCTCTGTTCCATTGTGTCATTAAACCAGCCATAAATCAATACTATTATCCTGTCTGTGTTTATTAGCAGATATAAATCCATAGTCATTTTGCTTGGCTGCGAGCAGCTCCATCATTATTCGGACAGTGACACAGAGGATTGTGACTCTGTGCTCATGCTGGAACTTCAGTGCAGTGTTAATAAGGTTAAAGCAACATTCAGATGAAGTTTGAAGTGGGGAGGTAAAGAACTGCTGCTGCCTCTTTATTGATCGCTTGTCTCTAGTTGTCAAAAGTATTTTGATTTATAAATATGAAACAACACCACCTAACAACTGAGCAAATGCACAAACTTTACTTTAAATGTATGGTTACCTTTTGTAAAATGTGTTTTTTTTAGTAGACTTTGTTGTAATTACTACCTTATATTAAGGAATATAGATATTGTTGGGCTCTCAACAGACATCTTCATTGTCAGAATGTCCCCATTTTTAAACAAAACTGAGAGCTGAGAGGACTAAAGCCCTTTTCAGACCTGGCAAGTAGATTAAATGATGATTTTATTATTGTAGTTTGTGCAGATAAACTGTATCAGAAGCACCTTTTCATATGACAGTGCACCACTACAACAAAAAAGTAGCTACAGTGTCAAACATGACCATTTAACTCAATAACTACAGGTTAGTACAGAGAGAGGTCAGTAAATGCAGCATCTGACGTATCTGAATTTTTTGCAATAAAATTCAGATCTGAGCCGATCACAGTCCTTGAGAACCTTCATTGGTATATTTGATTTTCATTCATTCATCCATTCAAACTTTATTAAAGACACACAAAAGGGTCCATAGCAAGTAAGAAAAAAATATTAATAAAATAGCAATAAAAATAATGATAATAAGTAGAATGTGTTACATCATTAATTAAAAATACTTCATAAATAAGTTCTCTTGCCAGTGTTTTCTGAGCCTTGAGCAGCCTTGAGCAGCTCTTCCTCTGGCTTGTTAAAGCCTCAGTGATGCTGTTTTCAGATTCCTCGAAGCGACACATAAAACTGTACATCAGATTACGCAGAAGTGCCTCACATGAAGGGACACCAGTGGACACAAACAGCTGACTGGCACTTTGCGACCTGGGAACAAGAAGCTGCAGCCTCACTGCATCATTATAAGCCACTATGAGCTTCCTTCTACTGCTTTTCCTGTAGCTGCACCAAAGACCTGCTGTGTACACAGGTGTGCAGAAAGCTCTACATAACAAACATTTTACATTGTCAGAGCACAAAATTTACAGAGCAACATATCTGTCTGAGCGTAAAGCTTGCAACATTGTCGATCGATGTCTCTACTGACATTCAGCTCATCAGTGATGTAATGACCAAGGTATTTTATATCCTTGCATATTAGACGAGGAGTATCTGTTACGGTTTTGAATTGTATGTTTTGTTTGTTGCACTTTTTGTTCTCTTTCTGTTCCCCCTCCCTTTTCTGTTTTTTCCCTGCAGAGCTTGTGTGTGGCAGGGGCGTGGTGCAGCACTGGCAGCCTGACCCACCTGCAGCCCATTAGTCATTAAGCCAGTTTAAAACACCCGGTTCATCACCCACTCTCTGCCAGATTATTCCATGCTCTCTTCCTGCATGCTGTTCCCCGGCTACCCAGTCTCCAGGTTCTCCGTCGCTCTGTTTCTCCTGCCAGCCAGCCTCCTGCCTCCTTTTGCCTGCTTTGTTTTGGACTGTTTTTGCTCGTATTATTAAAGAAGTCTTCAGTTCCCGTTCTCCTGTCTCTGTACGTCTCTGCTCCGGGGTCCTAACCTTATGGGGAACCTAACAGTATCACACAAATAAAAAGCAGGGGAATCTAATCTCCTGTCCTCTCTGCTTCTGACTATCATGACCTTACTCTTTACAGTGTTATATTTTAAATCATAGTTTTTGCCATACTGTGAACACACTGCAGCCCAGCACTGTATGGGCTCCAGGTCATCAGCATACATGAGATGACTGACAACAGTGTTTCCTACAATATGGCCTTTTTTTTTTTTTTACAGGAATTCAAGCTTCTTGATACACAGCATTACTTACAGGAAAAGAGGCAGATACAACATTGCCCCATTTCACCTGCATTTTTTGATGTTCATACCAAAACGCCAGAATTCTTATGATGTGCCTTGACACACCTCCAGCAACCAATTTCTAAAATCTTTCTCATGATTGATTCTGTTGAATGCCTTCGATGCATCAATAAAACACATGAGCACAGTGGGAATTCTAACTGCAATACTTAGTAACTATTTCTTTTAGGGCATACATGCACATATCAGTGCCATGTTTTCTTTTAAAACCAGACTGGTTATCAGTGGCAAGAACAAACATTTCTGAACAGGAAACAGGTCATCTGTGTGTACCAAGTCCATTTCTTATGTGTTTCACTGGACACTGCACTGTATTCCTGTGTTATGTGTTTTCTGTGTTTTGCATAAACACATGCAATTCTGATTTTAACTTTTCGTGGCTCTGTGAAGCACTTTGCGACTCATGTCTGTGAGAAGTGCCACATAAATAAACTCCACTTCCTGTGGCCCTGAGCTCACTCTGCTGCCCTGCTCTTCCTGTCTGCTGTCTGCAGCGTTGTCGTTGCTAGATGTGCAACTATTTGAACTTTTCAGCTCCGCCTTTGATGGTAAAGCGCGTGGGTGTAGCTGTGCGACTGAAACAGAAGGTGGATCCCTGGAGAAGGACACAGACATGAGACGATGGCCACAGAGAAGCAGAGTGGGCCGAGCACCACAACACAGCCACATCCACCCCTCTCCTGGAGTCTGGATGGGCAGTAAAGGAGACGATAAGACAGAGACTGTCCTCCTGTAAATAACAAGAGGTCATCTGGAGCAGGTGTTTTAAATGTGGGTAAACCCAGTAAAAAGGTGATTGACTCCTTTCACACTGCCAGACAAGTTTGCCTTCCTGTGAGGACTGAGAGGACACACACACACACACACACACACAGACAGAGACGAAGGGCAGAAACAGTGAGCTGCTAGCTGTCATGCAGACTGGTAAAATGGATCCGTCGTGTCTCATCATGTTGGTGCTCCTGTCAGTGTTGGCACGTCTGTGTGAGACGCTCTGGTTGGTAATTGTGTCTTTTTGAAGCTTATGTGAAACTGTAGCTGCAGTGTCTCTGGTTCAACAGCTGTGTGTGGGGCAGGTGACAGGTCTGAAAGACATCACAACATGGGAAAGGGTCGAAAATTAATGTGTTCCCTTGGGTGTTATGTTCATATCACTGCCGAATGGAGCTGGAGCCCATTAATACTAACAACTACTGTATCATAATTTACCTGGGAGTGAATCCTGATTGTACCCTTTCACAGTGACGACTAAAGCCCAATGTTAGGGGTGTCCCGATGGCGGAGTGGTTAGAGTCCATACCACATAGGCATTATGAAACCTGAGCAACAGAGCTCTCCCCGCTGTTTCCTGCCCCCCTCCACTTTCCAAATAAAGACATATAATCCACCCAAACAACAACTTTTTTTGGAAAAAAAGCCCAATGTTATCATTTGTTGGCAGGTTTTTTGGAGCTATAGTTACATTTTATTGTTAGGTGACCTCCAGCCGGTCTAGGTGACAGAATATACAGAGTGACAAAGTGCAGTGGATGGATTTTTCCTGTGTGAGAACACAGGAAAAATCCATCCATCCATCCATCACTCTGTATATTCTTTCTTTTCTCCAACTCCTCAGCTTTGCCTCGCCCTCTTCCCATATTTTCCCCTCGTTCCCCCTTCGTAGTGTTTCAAGTTTGTCCCCTGTTTGTTCCCCTTTGTGTTTGTATGTGCATATGTGTGTGTGTGTGTGTATACTGGGTGTGGTCCCTTGGTTTCCCTCTCCCGCCATTCTCCCTGAACACCTTAAGCCGGGCTCATTCCTTCAGACTCAGTCACCACGACGTACAGATGCCACAGCCACGTTCTCCTCAGGTTGACTCTGCCTCCTTTCCTTACTCCCTGCCACGCCCAGGTCCTCGTCTGCTGCTTCACTGTGGATTGCTGATCCACAGTCCACCCTGCCTTCAGCCTCTCTGCCTGCTCCGTCCCCCCCTCCTTGGGTCCAAAACTGAACCGTTGCAACAGTTGTAACAGTTATGAGTGTTTATTATTGTAACCACAATGATGAAGATCATCTAACCTTGAGGAAGTCTATATTTAAACCCAAACCAGAGTAACTGTGGCCCAATTCATGTCCTACAGAGGGCACAGTCCATGAAGGTGTGGCCTCAGTCGCCATTGAAGACTGCGATGGTGGCCTTGGCTGCGGAGGATTGTCGTTTTGCGTCGCCGGCTGGGCCTGCCCTTACCATTACATCACACTCTTTAACTTGTTTTTTTTTTTCTTGGTGAGGTTTTAAGGCCCTTGGTTTTAAAGTTGTACTGTTAGCTCTTGAACTGAGCTGAAACCCCGGACTATAACCTTCAGACTTTCTATCAACATTCTTTGCTGCCATATTATTTTCATTACAGAGCGCAATAAGGATCCACCCACTGGAGCCTGTGTTGCCCAGGAAAAGAAGGATGCATTTCTCAGCCCCATCTGAAGGAGCCTTTGAAATGGGATGGTTCAGTCATGCCACTGTGATACAACCGGTCCTCAAATGCAAGGTTGCAGATCCTGAGTAACAAATACAGCAAAACAACAGAAAAATAGAAAAATAAGAATAAACTTTAAGAAATAAAAGAAAAATAAAGACTTTGTCACTGTTTGGATGTGAAATAAGTTTGCATCTGAAGAGCCTCTGCACTTTTTGTCATGTTACCACAGACATGTCATCATTGCGTGTCATGTAAGTTGTGTGATTACTGATATCTGTAACGTTTTGTACCTGTGTGAATAATGTATTCATGGATGACAGAATGTGTTATTCAGTTTGGTAAGTCCAGCTTCACTTCAACTGCACAGTAACTACTGTATTTTTATGGAACCGTGTCTGAATTAAATTCAGATGTGAATATGCTTTGACAACATGCAAGAGGTGTAACTTCCTGAAATGTATTTTTTTTTCTTCTTTGTGAGAGCAAAAACTGACCTTTTCAAGGTTGGCTGCCAGTGTTTGGCTCACACTGAGGACAGGCGTTCTCCCGCTATTCTCTGATATTTTCTCTGTTGTGTTCATTTAGTCTGGTTTTTTTAAATAGCACCAAGCAGCACTGAAAAGAAATAGAGTTCCCCATATTTAAAAGCAAAAAAAAAAGCTGCACAAATGTTGTGAATGGCCGCGATGTACGGGACTGTTATTGAAATATGACAGCACAGAACACCCACTCACAGATGAGATTAGTAAACAGCACTCATCCAAAACCCGAATGGACTTCAGGTTCACTGCCTCAGGGACTCAATTATGCTTTCAAGGTTGATGAAAAAGAAACACTTTTTAAAAAGGCAATCCATTCTCTTGTATGTGATTGGCTCAAGTGTAGGAAATTGCAATCATAACAGACTTTATCAGATTTTATCATCCATATGCATATCTCCCAAAGTCCTGATTGCTGCTCTGCAGACTGCATCCTTGGTAATTACTTAATAAGTTTAAATGAAGTAAATTAAACTAATTCAATCATCCATCCATTTTATTACTGCTTCTCCTGTTCGGGGTCCCAGGGGTCTGAAGCATATCCCAGCATGCATCGGTCGAAACCAGCTCATTTAATCAGTGTTAATTATGCATTATGCCTGTATGTTTCTCCTCAGCCTCTGCTGCTGTTTTCTGGACTTGTTGGGTTATGAAATCCAACTGGGGGGAGATGCAAAACATAGGGAGCATAATATCTTAATATCATATGAACTTCTGACAAAGTTCACAGATGTTGAAGGAGAATATATACAGTGGCTTCAGTGTCTTGGGAGTCGACTCATAGGTTTAATATTAAAAGGATAAAATTCCTATTGTTGCCCAGACATGTGCACCCGGTGACCCATAACAACCAAGTGAAAACAGAGAGAACGACAACATTTATTAAAAATCAAAAACTGCCTTTTCGATGAAGTCTGTACAAGCTGGATTTCAGCAGTTTGTCTTACTCCTCCTGGCAGATCCTCTCAAGCTCTGTGGGACTGGTTGGGAAGTGTGTGTGAACGGCCATCCTCAGGTCTCTCCACGGGTGTTCTGTGGAGCTCAAGTCTGGGCCACTCTGACGACTGGGTGAGTATATACATGTTGTTCTTTTAAAGACTGATTCAGATTTTTTTTTTAGTTTTTTAATTCAAAATGTTTCATTGTTTGGTTGGTGGGTTTTGCTACAATAAAACACGAGTTGGTTTTTGCATCCTGAGGTCTGTTTTCAAAAGTTTCTGTTTCTTTGGCCAGAAAAGAAAGAGAGAGAAAAGAAAGAGGGAAACCTGCTCTGAAATTAAATCCTTTAAGTTGAATTAATTAAAATTTTCACATAGTTGTTGGAACATATGTGATGAACACAAAGACTGTTGAATTGGTACATCATTTATTCCAAATAATAAATTAGCTGGGTTACCTGGAGAACATTTTTGTTTGTCTGTTGAACATGAAAAAAAAAGAAGCATAAAATTCAGTGTGGATGGAGAAAGTTTCTAATGAACAGAGCAATTCCAATAGGTCCTTGTCCTCAGTACTCAGGCCCTAATAATAAATGATGAAGACTGAATATTTGCATAGGTTGAAATTATTTCATTTTATTATTTGCCTTAATTGGTATCACAATACATAGTTGTTTCCAGAAAACTTGTACAATTGTTGCAATGAGCAAAGACAGAGAGTGAAAGGAAAGGAGCCCAAGCTGAGAGAATTTCACATTTCCACTATGGTAAAACTTACGCTGGCGGATCTGAAGAACTGATGGCAGCAAAAAACATTGGTTGTGAATTTTTGTCTTGATTCTAAATGAAAATAAATTTAAAACAAGGGGAGAAATGAAATGGTATAGAGGTGTGAGAAATCTGATGTGTGAAGGTCTGGGTTAAATCTTCATATGGGGTTACAGTGGTCGTGATGGTAGCAGCACGACTGAGTAGCAGGTTGATTATTTCGGGACAGATGCAAAATCCACCTGCTGGCTGACACTATGCAGCCCGGGTGGGTGAGCTTCAACCACTGGCTGGTGGTGCATAGGTCCTCACTGTGCCAGCTGCTACACCTGTCATGTTAATTGGATCAGGACAGGCTTAAGCTCATTCACTGGTGTGTATGGACATCCAGACTGAGGACAAACTGTACAGTGGCTCAGTAAACGCAGACTGAACCCAAAAGCGTGGTTGAAGGACAAACAGGTGAATTAGCCATTCAAATTTAAAAACTCAAAGTGAGCTCAGGCGGCAGGTCAGTGCCGGGCAGCCAAGCAAAAGATGGCAAAACAAATCCAAAAGGAGCAAACTGGAGATCTGGGTCCAGAGGACAGGCAGGGGGTCAAACAGCCTGAGATCAGGCCGGCAAAACAAAGCTATAGCACACACACATAAGACATTCTGGCAACTGGTGGCTTCAGGGGGACGCTTTATGTACTATGTAATATGTAAATGAGGGAAATGGGAAAAGGTGAGTGAGTGGGTGGGGGAGATCAGGTGACGGGGAATGGCAGGAACACTGAGGTTTACTGCAGGGAGCGGGAGAGTGGCTAAATCTGCAATGACAGTCTCATTTATGCATTTGGTCGGGCTGTTGGACTGAGAAGCTGATGGCTGCAGATCAGTGAATTCCTTCCAGAAATGAGAGATGACCTGAGGGCCCTGGTCAGAGACAGTAGCCCCTTTTACACAGCCTGTTCATGATGGGAATGTCGTGCCTTTATTCTCTATAAAACAACACAGAATGGGGGGACGTTGTTGCTCCGCCTTTATTCTGGCAGCGGAAACCAGATCAGTGTCTGTGTAAAAGGAAGAGACAGCATGGTGGGACATATGCCACCCCACTTTCTCTCTAATGACCTGACTTCAGTTGTTAAACCCGGGGAGTTTCCTTTACTTCGCACAGCCTCACCCCCTTTTCACATATGAAGACGTCACGATGGGGTCTAGTCACCAAAGACTCTCACATCTCTCACTTTTCCTCTCGTTTTGCACATGACAATAAAAATGTATTTGTTAACTGAGGATGAAGTCTCTCCTGACTGAAATGTCTCTGTGGCTCCAATGCAGTAAAAAAAAAACAAAACAAAAAAAACACGTTTCATAGTTCAGTCTTTTTGGCAGAGGGTAACTTAGGCAGAGGAATGCATTGCGACAAAGCAATGTTTTGCAAAAGTGAAATGGAAACATTTGAGTCAGGTGACATGACATGACTTGTCACATCAAATCCAAAAACATCGCAGACTATTATTTCCCAAAAACAACTATTGCAGTGGACGCAATCAAATTCCCCATCCCATCATTTAGCAGATGCTGGAAATCTGCTGCCATATTTAAGAGGAGAAAACCCAGCTTTATTCACATACTATCTCTCCATGGAAACACGGACCATTCTCAAAGGTGTTTTGCTTCCATTTTGCACAGATTTACAATGGAAATGCAGCTGGTGAACATAACTGTATCATCATTAGAGGACGGCAGACTGGAGACAGTCCAAGAGCATGTGGGACTGGGGCCGATGAAATCCAGACGGCGGTTAGAGAGGACCAGCGGGAGCTCGACAGTAGGATACACAGCCGCAAAATCTCAGGTATCTTCCCTGATCAAAGCTCATTAGATTATGTTGCTAAGGGATGCACGCCAGGGTTAAAGTGACCTTTAAGTCATGTAGCTGTGGCTATGCAACAGCATGCAGGGAGGGCTGAAACACTGATATGGTTTGGACAGCAGAGATCACCAAAGAGAGGAAACTTAGAAAGGTGTCATTCGAGGAGTGTTGGTGGATATTGTATTCTGGAAAAGAGAGAAACCAACAACAACGATGATCTCTGTTTCATGCTGCTACACAAGTAAACATTCATGAGTGCTGTAGTGTTTGGATGCAAATCCATGGGTGAAACCATTCACCTCTGATATAGAGATTTCAGGACTTTCTGCCGCTGATGATATCTCCCACATATAGAAAAGAAATACACAGCTGCAGATAGGATGGCTGCGAATGCACCAGCACTGGCACCTCAATCCAATATCAACACTAATACAACCAATTTAACTCATTTTATACAGATATACACTGTTTGTTTGTTTCTATCTGTTGTTTCACTTGCTTACAAAATGCTTCAAATTTATAACACAAGAAAAGTAGCTTATTTAGTGTGTTTATCTGGTGTGACTACAGGGTTGGCTAATTACCTTTGAATGATGCGTAAACACCAGGGTGTCTTCCTTGTCTTGTCCGTTCTCCTGAAGCTGCATGAACGCAGCATTTTGGCTCCGTTTCCAACAACAACAACAACAACAGCTCACTGACTGTTTCCAGCAACACGAGTCATAGCTGGAGACATTGCATTTCTGCGCTAAATGGACAGATAGGAGATTTATATTCATCAGAAAGAGAACATATTTAGAGAAAGCCTTTTTTTCCCCCTGATATGCAGCATCAGTGGCTCCTGGGAACTCATCGTCTGTCATGACTGCCCTTGAGACAGAGCACAAGCTCCGCCCTGCTCACACTTCACATCCCTGAAAAAGAATCTCGAAGCGCCATGATGCAATTCTTGGAGAACTGAGGGTAAAATATGGATGTAACTCATGTACAATCAACTAATGACCTTCACAGGATACATCAAGGCCCCTGAGAGACATCCCCCACAGTTCACTCTGTAGCTGCAGTAGGTTTTATTAATATAAAGCCAGAATAATATTCCTATAATAAATCTTTATCTTTATTTCTAATTGTATCTCATAAATAATGTTATTTAAACCTTTTCCTGCATGGAGGAAGAAATGGTTGGTCTCTGATTTCTCCAGTGTTTGCAGAACCAATAAAAATGACCTTTGTTGACTTTGGTAGCCAATCATCTTTGAGCTAATTCAGTGAAGGTCCTGTGTACCTTACAAAAAAAAAAGCACAGAATCCTTTAACTTGTTTGAGTGCCAAGCTTTGAGACATTATTCTCTAGCTCAACACAACACCTCTGCACACAGCTGTGCTGTAAATGCATTGAACAGGTTGCATTGCATGAATGTGAACCTGGCTTCTTTGATTCATCATCAGCAGTGATTCATCTCTCACACTCTGTCATCTTGGTGAAGACAAGTACGGAACAGCACATTAACCTCACTCTCTGACGAGTTTGGGCTTAGAGACTTAAAAAAAAAAAACCTTCATCAGAAAATGTGTGTTACAAAATGGGAACAGATAACGTGAAAGATGTGGCAATTTAGCAGGCAGCGAGGGTCAGATTCAGTGATGGTATTGATTGCATTACTCATCGTTCCTTGAAAGATCATGTTTATGCATCTTAACTGAATATAATGTGAACTCTCTTTCACCGTGTGGCAGCTGCAGTGTGTTTATGTTGCTTGTATTGTAACATTTTCAATACTTTTCAATACAGTGTTTCAATAGTGCCCCCAGGCCAGGTCTCATGTGAAAAAGAGATTTTAATCTCAACTACACTTTTACGTGGTTAAATAAAGAAATGAATAGTGTGCCATACTCGTGTCTTTGGAGTATGGCCCATACCACTGATCTCAACATCTGACGCTTTGATTTTGAACAGTCCCACCAACTTCATGGAAATATAATACAAAATGTATGTAGTAAGCCTTTACTAATGTCACAATGCTACATTGTTAATATAAATATTGTACGTACATTGTTTCTGTGATACTGAATGTTGTCTGTGTTGATCATATATGTCACTGACATGCCACAGAATCTGGTGTTTCTTTTAAAAGGTTAATGAAGATTAAAATATATGAAATCGTCACTTTACACACACACACACACACACACACACACACACACACACACACACACACACACACACACACACTACATAGTAACTACATAATTTTACTACTCCTTTAACAATCCATTGAGCTCTTGTCACTGGGCAACAACAATGGAGCATGATTTGGTATTAATAAGTAGCCAACAGTGAAGGCTACAATTAACAATCTCTCTCTCACACACACACACACACACACACACACACACACACACACAAATACTTGTACTTCTATCTTTGTGAGGACACTCATTGACATAATGCATTCCCCAGCCCCTTACCCTAACCTTAACCATCACAACTGAGAGCCTAACCCTAACCCTGACCCTAACCTTAACCTAAACCTGATTCTAACCATAACTCTGAAACCAAGTCTTAACCCTCAAAATGTGATCTGAAGGTGTCTCAAAAAGTGAGGACTGGCCAAAATGTCTTCACTTTCCCAAAATGTCCTCACTCTGTTAGTAAAATACTCTTTTTGGTCCTTACTATGTAGCAAGCACAAGTACACACACACACACACACACACACACAGCAGGAACACACAGGAACACAGCCAGTTTTGAGCTGCCATTTTCAATTATTACACTTTCTATACCCCATTTCTCTTACTGTTTCAATTTTTTGTTTTCAAGTGTATAATGTCACTGCTCTGTTCCAGCTAAACACCACTTTACATTCTGCCCAGCACACGATCACTGCCTGGTCCAACCATTGGGCGACTCCTCAGCAGCAGCTGGAGGGCTCAGTGCCTTGCTAAAGGGCACCTTGACACTAGCTGATTGAGTCATTTACTTTCTCCACTATGCAAGGTTAAAGCCACAAAGGTTGAATTAAGACTGAAACCTTCAATCAAGTGTGGTAGTGGTAGAAAGTTCAGGAAAATCACATGGTCCTAACCCCACCAGCAGAAGAAGCCATGCTGAGGATAAACAGATGACAATAAAGGAAACAAAGAAAACACTCCTTCACTATGCATTACAACAGCTGAACTGTCATGCAGGAGGTAGAGGAAGAGTTCCGTCACTGTCTGGAGACATGGTCTGGCTTGGGTAGGAATAGGTAGCACTGTGGCATTCAGGGGTTTTTGTTGTCTTACAAGAGCACACACCCTCAGTTACACAGCTTTAGAGGACACACAAGGTACAACCAGCTCAATCAACATATCTAATGTTAATATTAACAGGACAAAGAGAAGAGTCTACAGCCATGCTAGCAACTCTGTGAGACTGCACCTTAGCAATGTGGTGTGTTGAGCTAAATGCTAACAGCAGAATGCTAACGTGCTCACAACGACAATATCAGCACAGGCTACTGATGTTTTGCAGGTATAATGTTTAACTTGTTCCCCATCTTAGTTTTTGCATGTTAGCAGCTTATATTAATTAATTAAGGTCTAGATTAACTAATTAGCACTGAACACTAAACATAAAGTACAGCTGAGGCTGAAGGGAATTTCATTAGATTTGCAGGTATTTGGTCAGGAAAGAAAGTAAATCTGTGAATGCTCATAACTGAACCTTGAGTTCAGCACATTTTACCACAAGCAAGACCCAAGGTGTAATAAACCAAGATCACCCTTTAAATTCTGACTGAAACACACAATACACACAAAATATGTGGGTGGAATATGTTTCTTTCTTTGGTGCTAACGTCACTGGCGGTCACTATTTTCCATCCAGGTTTAGTCTGTTGGTTTTCTCCCACCGCAGGAAGAAAGACCTGACGTCTTGATGTCAGTTCATAAAAGTTGTAATGTTTAAAATGATTGTAATAGACTTGGATGATCAGGAGGCAGGATATGAAAGTTCTGTTTCCTGCCTCATCACAGTACCATCTGGATGACTGACACCGTCCAATCTAAATAATGAGTCATGGTGCCAAACTGTGGCTTTACTGAGCCCCAGCCCAGCTATACATAGAGACCAGAGAACAAAATACAGTGAGCCACATGATTTCTGAGTCACTGACTGACCCTATTTCACATTACAAGATAACTGGCCAGTATTCAGTCACATTTGTGACTGTATCATGAGAAACGCATGCTGCAGTGCTGCCCATATGACTGTTAGCTATTATAGTCTAGACACGGAATAAAAAGATTTTCAGTTCTCGTCTATCTTCAGAGTAAACAAACTAAAAGTGTAAGGGCTGGGTCACACAACATGTTGGAGAAGTATGAACAGCTGATCTAAATGGCCGCACTCCACAGTGGGGAAACGTGACATCTTTTAAATATGGGGATAACAGCAAATGTTTTCAGGCTCTCCTGGAAGTCACTCATTGTCATTTATAGAGCAGCCTGGTGGAGATTGTGGTGGCAAAAATGTTTTACCTTGTTCAATAATTGAAAAAGAAGATCTTCACGCGTCAGCTGTCTTTCTTGAGTTTAATAAACATTCATGAATGGAGTCACACAAACACAACCGAACAGTAGTACATTCAGTGAGTGAGTGGCCTCAAGATGTTATAGATGCCACAGTCTTATAGTTCCAAAAACACATTCCACAAAGACAAAATACGATACTCTCTCTCATGGGAAAAAGACAGAATACGCGACTCTCTCTCACGGGATTGTCTCTGTGCTGAGCCTTCACCTGCTTGCCTCTCCCCCAACGCAATGTATGAACAACACACTTATCACAACAAGAAGGGAAAAGACATCCACATATATTGTCTACATGTGTTCTTCATTAGTTCACACAGAGGTCTTTCACACAACCATAAAGGATGTGCAAAGGTTAGGTTCAAAAACTTCATTAGAACTATCCACACAGTCATTGGTTACACAGTTTTGAATAGGCACACATGAGTTATACCAAAATTTCCCATTACAAGATGTAAAGTAATTACACACTGAAAGACAAAATTGCCGGATGGATGTTAAATAAAGTCACAACTTTGCTATTTGTACCACTAACGGGGCAAAAATGCAAAGTTTGACGGAGGAGGATGCATAAGGCACATTTTCCTCTGTTTATCATACTATTGAAGTACATCATTTGAGTTTAAACTGTGTATGTTGTATTACTTATTGTGAAAACATGAAAGGTTGATAGCCTTTAATCAGGATTTAGAAAAAAAACTAATCTGTAGATTGGACCGGTCTTTCTCCCACTGCCACACCATCAGGTTCTTGGTCACCTCTCTCACCAAGGCGCTTCTCTCCTGATAGCTCAGTTTGGGTGGCCAGCTCTAGGAAGACTCATGGTTGTCACACACTTCTTCCATTTCAGAATGATGGCGGCCACCCTCAATACAACAGAACAGTTGTGTAGCCTTCCCCAGATCTGTGCCCTGACACAATCCTGCCTCTGAGCTCCGCAGGCAGTGCCTCTGTACTTTTAGGTTGAATTTTGCCGTGATATGCATTGTCAGCTGTGAGACCTTATATAAGCAGGTGTGTGGATTAGCTGGCCCTGCCAATTCCAGTGTCTTTCAACCTGTAAATGTGGCCATCTTACCTCTATAGTCATGGTAACTTTGCATGCTGTAAGCCACAGTCTACTTTCATTCAGAGAACAAGCCCTGCAGAATCAGTGTGGTTGTATTTAATGTCTGGCAAAGTGATTTTTAGCTGTTGATTTTTGAGGGTGTGTGGTGAATAGTGTGACAGCATGCTTTTCCACATCTTGCACAGCAGTGATGTAGCGCGTGATTATATACACATCTAGATTGTATGCAGAAATAGAAAAGTCATCTGTCATCTCATGTAAACTTGCAAATAGCACTGTAATGTGTGCAAAACAAATTCCAGACTTTAAGAGCTTTTGCAAGCAGATCTAGAAAATATAAAATATAATTAACAAATGTCATTGAAATAAAGGTTGTAAACTACAAAACTTTTAGTCCAGGTGTGCCATTAGCAGCAGCTCCAACAAAGAGAAAACAGAAAGAAAAATCCACCACCCTCTGCTCTGTAAAATTAATTTCACTTTTCTAAATCTCCTTTCTGAGCAACGAAAGGCCAATTCACACTTACATACACACCAATACATACTGTCTGTGAGGGTCAGCATGGACCCCTGTGCACATCCATGTGCATTCAAAAATTAACATTCATACTTTACAAAAAGAAGGTGCGCCGACTGTGCATGCTCCAGATCACAAAATGGGTTCTTGCTTTTGAAGAGAGCTGGTGTGAGGTTATCATGCGTTATCTGCATTTCTGAGATTCTCCTTTAAAACGATACAAAGAATGAAACGGTGTTGAACTCCTGTCTTCTACCTCTTTTTTTTAATTTTCTTTTTATTATTTTTTTGATTTTGATGTTTGGAATCTGCAAACAACATTGTGGTGCATCATACATTATTATTATAAATAGATTCCACCTGGAATGTGTGGAATCGGGAAATGCACATGCAAAGACGGCCAGACCAATGCCGACTAATGTGGACACTCTGTTGAAGTATACATGGAACCTGGAAACTTCACCATCAGTGAAATTTCCACAGCTTCCTGCGGACATGGATGTGGAAAAGCTGAGTGATGCTGCATATTGATGGTTTTGTTTTTTGGCTGAATTT
The DNA here is from genome assembly GCF_046630095.1 of Trachinotus anak. Lineage (NCBI taxonomy): Eukaryota > Metazoa > Chordata > Actinopteri > Carangiformes > Carangidae > Trachinotus > Trachinotus anak. The sequence goes on along the minus strand of NW_027273863.1, from coordinate 1,374,131 downwards.
CTACTTTTACAGTATTACGTTTTGCAGATTTTTATTAAATGCAGGATTTCTTGTGATTGTGAGGTAAGAAATACAAGAGTTTGATGATTTAATTCATAATATACCAAGTCAATCCTGCTGTGATTTAACAGGCTGCTCCTCTGTGCTTTCACCTCCAGACTTCCAGTGAATTTTTTTTTTCCCCAAGGCCTGCATCAAGACCAGCTTCAGGATGGTGCTCCGAGACAGGATATGCTCTGTGTTCATGCAGACTTCCCTCATCTGTCGGAAGGGGCGACTGCAGACTGTGATGAAAGCAAACATCTCTGCTTCCGCTGTTACTGTCACCCTTATAAAATGTGTTCAGGCACAGTGAGAATGGTAGCAGTGCACAAAAAAAAAAAAAAAAATCAGCTGCTAGATTCATCCATAGCTCCAAGCTAAATCTCAGCTGGCTGTGGTCAGAAGTATTTCTCAGTGTTAAGCATAAGGTGTGGGTCACGGTGATGAGAACATCAATGAGACAATGGTCTTTACACGTTTCCAGCAGATACAGAGCGAAGTGCTCTCCAGAAATAACCTGGACTTTAAGTGTGGAATGATTCAAAGTTTTTATATCTTTGGATTAGATGAGCAGGAGTGTCTTCACTAACTGTGTTCACATACTCTGCAACTGCCAGGTAAAACATCTGGTGGAGCAGATGGTACATACACACACACACACACACACACACACACACACATACACACACACACACACACACACACACAGACATAGTGATCAATGTTGCTGCTTCTTCAGTATTTCTTATTCCCTCGTCTTCTCAGGTTTCATGTTGTCGAGGCTGGTGTAACACAGAGGCAGAGGCAGTTGTCACGAGCATAAGGCTGTACTGTACAAACCGTCACAAAACATCACGCAGCCCACCCACTCCACCTCGCTCCACATCCGTCTCTCTCATCTCTTTAATTGACCCTTCTTTGGCCTCTCTAGTTTTCTGGAGTCGGTCTGTTCAACTCTCTCCTCTCTGTCTTCTCTTCTCCTCTGGCTCTGTCTGCTTGTTTCCCTACAGTTTCCAAAGAGCAAATCTGCTGTATGTAGGTGAGGTTAGTGTGAAAGCTCAGGCACTTGAAATTAATGAAATGAATGAGTATAGTGTGAAGAGTGAAATGGAGTTTGAGTATTATGGGCTGTGTATTATTATACGTAGAGTTGATGTCCACCCAGTTTCTCTTTTCGTGTGGATCTAGTCTGAAACATTTTTTTAAATTTTTAGCGTTGTACTTTTTGTTGTTGGGTTGTCCATCTGTCCGTCTCGAGTGTGAGACTGTGACCATGTTCCCTGCAACTTAGCCGCTTGGTGGATGATCGTTATGATTCTGTCTAAAAATATAAAGATTTTAATGCTTTTTAATCTAAAACCACCTGCTGCTCACAGAAGTCAGAGAGGACCTTTTTCCTGCTGCTGATCATGGCGAGTGTCCTTCATTCTCTTGGTTTGTTGTACATTTACTCAAGTTCTGTTCTTAAGTTTAATTTTGAGGTACTTGTAGTTACTAGTTACTTTTCAAATGATGTTTTGCATGAAAACATTTAGTTTAAAAATTATTATGCAAGAGTTGTTCCCAAACTTTTTGGCTTATGACTTTTTACAGTAAATCAGTTTTTCATGGGTCCTCTTTTCATGTTGTTAGTGGTTCCGTAAAAAAAACCTTTTGCATTGGGTGTTTTTTTTTTATTGAAATAATGGTTGAAAGCACAAAGAGGTCAAGTTATACAATACTTCACGAAAGGCCTAGTTTAGATAAAGTGCAAAAAGTTACCACATATTTGTACAAACTCTTGCAATGAGCCATTTATTATTTCAATCTTAACTTTCTGTTTGAAAACACAAACACTTTCAATTCAATTCAATTTTATTTGTATAGCGCCAAATCATAATATACATTATCTCAAGGCTCTTTACAGGGTAAGGTCAAGACCTTACTTTGTTACAGAGAAAAAACCCAACAGTTCCCACAAAGAGCAAGCGCTTGGCGACAGGGGGGAGGAAAAACTCCCTTTAACAGGAAGAAACCTCCAACAGAACCGGGCTCAGGGTGGGGGGGGTCTGCCTCGACCGGTTGGGTTTAGGAGGAGAAAAGGGGGGGTGGGGGGAGGAGAGAGGAGAAAAGAGAGAGAGAGAGAGACTAGGAACAGCTGTATAGGTAATGGTGTTATCAATAAAATAACAGAAAAAAAGAAAACCCTACACTACTGAAAAGAACCAACCTAAGAATCTACCCTTATCATGCTGAGTTATGTAAGGACTGTGCCAGAAAGCTGTTGATTTCAACCTTTGTGTCTGTCTCAGGAACTGGTCTTGAGAATTTTTTTCTTTCATTGTATCCCCCAATAGTGAAATAAAATTTCTGCCCATGTTAAATACATTTGTAGAAAAATATTTGGAACCTCTTTGGATACAGCATAAGCTACAGGCAATAAGAAATCTGTTGTGTGTGGTGCACCACGAGCTGTCTCTGTGTGGTTTTCTTCCCAGGGATTTCATAGCTGCAGGACTTTCTCCTGACAACACGACACTCCCACTTTTTCTCTCTGCAGTATTATAACTGAAGTGGGCCCAAATGTCAACTGTTTTTTTTCCAGCCAAGGTCCACTGTTCTTTTCCTGTCACTGTATCTTGTCCAAGTTCTACAGCAGTAGCATTAAAGTACACACAGTCGCTGGGTCCAGGCTAGCACTACTGTTCATCAACAAAAACATGGTGAAAGGTTTTATTTTGAAACTCCATTGCTGTCACCTCTTCTCTCATCAGTGATTGTTGTTGTAGTGTGGAGGTTTAACCACAGTCATTGTTTAATGTCATTGTCTTGCCAACGCGCCGTCATTGTCAGGGGACAAAGGTTCTTGATGAACCTACTTACTTGTTTATTCACATTATTTATTCTCCAATTTTGATATGTATGTATGTGTATGTGTATGTGTATGTGTATGTATGTGTTTGTATGTATATATGTATGTATATGAATTGATGTGTATGTGTGTGTGTGTGTGTATATATATATATATATATATATATATATATATATATATATATATATATATATATACGTAGATATGTATGTTTTTATTCTATATGTAGCAAATGTGTATAATGTGTTAAGACAGGAAAAGATATAAATTGGAAGTCAACTGATGATGATTATTAAATTCTGAGTCGTGGAGAAGGGGTAGGATTAAATAAGCTTATGCTTCATCCTACTCCTTTTTGAACATGTTAAGTTATTATTTTTCTTTTCTTTTTTTTGTTTTTTCTTTCTTTCTTTTCTGTTTTCTTTTCTTTTGCACTTTAATGGATTAGGTTCACATGTTTGAAATAAAGCCTTCATTCATTCATTCATTCATTCATTCATTCATGAATATATTTTTTGCCTATTTTAGTCAAACGAAATGAGCACCATTCCTGCCTTCCACAGAATCTCCTCTATCATCAGAGATGTGGTTGGATTCAAGCTCAGACTTCACAACCATGTGTAACAACCGAGTAAAGCAGTTTAACAGGTCACAGTCACGTGAAGGGTTGATCAAGATTATATGACTGCGGTGTTTAAAAATTCAACATCTCTGCCTCAAACCATCCCAGAAACCCCTCTTCTTCCTCTTCTTCCAATGACATTTTACTTAAAAGCTTCATGTCAACACCCTCTGGTTGAGCAGCATCTGCTTCACCTGTGGGCGCTCTGCCTCTCAAGTTTACATCTGTCTCCCCCTCTCTGGTTACACTGCTGGTATTGATCAGAGAATCATTTCTCACTACAGCCATATGTCTGCTATTGATTCCCTCAGTCATTCAGTCACTGCGGGCACTGTGGTTGGGCAGGAGGAGCTTCTTGTGTCAGCTGCTCATCAGTGCCAAATTACCCAGATTTGACCTTAAGTGGCATCAATTACTCTTTATTACATGCAGTTAGCTGTAGCCGCTGTCAGCAAACTGGGTAGTGATTGATGAGAGGATATTGAATACCAAGACATACCTGATACCAAGGCAAACAGATGTAACAGATGAGAAGAGCAAAGAATATCCTGTCTATCCTTTTGTCTTCTACTTGAAACTGTACAAAGGGAGCCCAACTGAGTTCTTTTAATTTGTCGGGTAAGGATCCCTCGTGAGTCCAAACATGACGCTACATTCAGGAAAATCAATACCGCTTTCCAACTGGTTCAAGCAGCCTCACAAGTAGGCCTCTTAACAGTTGAGTGGAGTCCTTTCAGAGCAGCAGGTGTCTGAGTACAGAGGCCTGAGAAGAGGAAATGAAACAGAAGAGGCGCCGTCCAACCTCGATAGGGCTGAGTTTTTCCTCACAAGTCAACAGGCAATGACTATAGATTTAGATTTCAGGACTGAAAAAAAACACATGATGAATGTAGTTTGATTTAATGTTAAGGTTTTCTGTTATTTGAAATGTGTTTGGTTTATGTAGAGCGTTATATTGTAGCTTTTGTTGAGTGTGATTCATTGAAGCACCAGGTTGACTGATGGAAAGTTCTCAGTCCACAAGCTCATACTTGAGGCAATGCAACAAAACTCTGAGCATTAGATGACGCCTTTTAAATAACTGTCAGCTGTGATATTTTCCTAATATCAGAAATGCAGTTTGGATGAACTGCGTCCCGAGTGTTTGTAGAACACACATTCAGTCTATGAGTCCAGCTTGTTTAAAGCTCCGATAAAAGAAATGTGACGCTAACTCAAAGGTTTTTGTTTTCAGTAAATTTGCAATGTACTGTATATGTTACTGGCCAGTTTGGTCATCTATGACAGCTGCATTATAGGCAAAATAAGGCAGATGATGAGCACTATATGCTCACAGTGAGCACAGTATGTGTGAGGCTGAACGTCTCGTCCCATTTTCAGGCAAATTTGAACCTGGCATATATTTTGTTGCTACTACTTCTTTCATTTCAAATGGAACTCAAAGTGTCTTTTATTAAAAAAAAACTTTGGTCATCATTGGTATGACTCAAAAGTGTGAAAAAAAATGTATGTAGTTGCATTTAACATTGATGATTAATTATACACACAATGAGATTTAGGTTTACCAAGAAACATACAGGATCTCTGATATGAACAGTTCTGTGATTTTTTTATTTTTATTTTAATTTTTTTGGTAACTTACAGCATCATCCCTAATAATTACTGAAATACATATCTGAGAAAAAGCAACAATGAGGCTTTAGTAAAAAGCTCTACTTCAAACAATGCCACTCTCCTTTCAGACTGAGGTCCACCACACAGAATGTGAATGATTTCCAAAAGTATCTGTCCTAATAAATAAGTGGCAAGTCATGAGCCCTGAGGTTTCTACTAAGATGTAAATCTTTAAAAACAGAAAACAAATGTGCATTTTCAAACAAGCGGAAAATTTACATTTATTTGTGAGTGTTTTTTGGGTTGTCTGTTTGCCCAACTCAGTCTACAGTACATAGATTGTGTGTTCGTGGTCATGGTGGAACATGTCACCCAGTGTAACAATGTGGTCATAGATGTGTTTCTAATAGTTTTTGGACAATGAGCTAAATGCCACAGAGGAATCATATACAGTATATCAGGATCCACACACAATATTTGTTAATAGGATTCATTCATTGGTTTATTTGCTGACTATAAGTAAAAACTTCACCAATCTTAAAACCTCCCATGACCAATTCAATAGCTGCGTTTGTAATATTGTTTTACAGAGGAAACGCTCACAGTGATCACATCTGTCCAGGTCAAACTGATCACTACAAGCATGTCACTGTAAAATATGTCAATCTAGATTTTTGATTTAGATTTTTGATTCTTAAAAGACTCAAAATTGACCCTGTAATCAGACAACATGATTACTGTAACAGCATTTGTATAGGAATGATTTTGTTTTTGATCCATAAGATGCTCATTATTGTAACTGTGACCATTTCCTCATTTATTATGTAGGTCAAAGTTGTCTGGGTAAATCTGATTATGAATGTGATTATTGTTCAGTCAAACAGAAGAGACACATGAAAAAATGCAAAAGAAGTGTTCTTGCTTCATACAAAATATGTTTGTGTCACTGGTTGAGAGAGACAGGGACTCCTTATAAAGGTTTATCACAACAATTAAAAGCCTGTAGGTTGAAGCAGGTATCTGTCTGCAGTGGAACAAAACATGTTTCAAATATATGCTGGTAATCAAGTCAGACCTTCACCGCAGCGAGCAGAGAAAATGGGAGTCGTAAGAGTCATTATTTCACTTTCCACTCAGCGTCCTTCCCCCTCACCCACACAAACACACAGACCACTGCTCCTGGCTGTCAGTCAAAAGGCCACTGAGCATGCTCCTTAGCTGTTATTGTCCATGCCTTGACACCCATGGCAGAAAGCTTCATTGCAACACACTCAAGACTGGTGACCTGAGAATGAGTACAAACACACTCACACACTCACCACATGCAAGTGCATTCCCTTTATACGCTCACTCCTGATGCACAGCAACACACACACACACACACACACACACACAAAGGCAGGCTGAGTGTGACACAATGAGAGGGAAATTGAATCATTCAGTAGAAACTGGTGGGGATTCAGGGATTAGCAGGGATTTCTTTTGACTCTTCTGGGAGTGCTGCTGGTGGAAAACGAAAAAAAAAAAAAAAAGAATTTTTAGAAGCCCACACTCACTTAAAACCCACACACCAAAGCCTACCACACAACTGAGATCCACCATGGCTGGTGGGAGCTGCCCACTGGAAGCACAGAACAGTGATTGTTGAGGGAAGTGTAAGAGTGAGTGATTGTGATATTAAATGACATTGTGCTGTGTGTTGTCATTATGAAACTCTGCTGTGACCTTAATCCAACATTGCTTGCGGCACTTTGAAGCTTTCAGACCAACCTCTGACTCTCTTTCCCCTCTCTCTTTTAAGGTCTCTCTCTCTCTCTCTCTCTTTCCCTCCCTGCCTTCTTTTCTCAGTGTCCATCTGTTGCCCACTTTTCAACGGACAGTTTCAAGGCCTGCTCAGCATTTCAGAAGCTTTAAGCAGCTCCATTGTAACTTAGAAAGATGGATTAGGACATTGAGAATGAGCAAGAAAGAAAGTGAGAGAGTGAAATGTGGGTATGAGAGAGAGAGAGAGGGAGAGAGAGAGAGACAGAGAAATCATCCACATAATGCCTCAATGTTATTATGAAAAACAGCCACACAGCTCCCTTGGGTATTAAAATGACACAAAAAGACAAAAATGAAACAAGTGGATAAACAGATTAAGATAAAGGGAAAAAGCTTTAAACCCTTAAATGATGTACCCGAGCTGAGGAAACAAGTGGAGCGGCAGGAAGATCAGCCATTCTGCAGATTAAAGTCTCTCCAGGTGGGATTCAATTTTGAAGTACCTTGTTCTATGAATGTTTTCCTGTCTGTACTGTCATGTCAGAGGACTTTGCCAATTCCATACTCCTATGTTGTCTAAGCTGATCTCTGCAGCTTAAAGCCAATCCTGTGTTTTTCATTTGTCTTCCGAGAGGCACAAAAAACAGTATGTGGACACCTCTGTCCTGGGCCAGGTTGAGCTACATTTTAATGGTGCAGCATACGGTTATATTTTACACAGTGGTTTAACGGTGCTCATAGGCACCCGTGTCAAAGTCATAGCCAAGTGAGGTGACACAGCATTCAGGCAAAACTCAAAAGTAAACTTAACTTCCTACTTATGGCCACAAATGAAGTGCAAATGTGGGTGTGACTGACTAAATATAGCACATATGAGGCAGTTCTAGTAGAGACACCAACTAGTAGGACATCTACCATTTTCCGGCAGAGAACCGCGGCCTCTGACTTGGAGGTAGTGACTTTAATCCCAGCCACTTCACCCTCAGTTGCAAACTGTCCAGTCCATCCCGGAGGTTACGGGTTGATGAAGTCAACAGAGCCACATAGTCTGCAAAAAGCAGCGGGGTCATTCAAACTAGGTCCCCAAACTAGATACTCTTTTTGCCCTGGCTGCACCATTAGATGCTGTCCATTACGATCACAAATATGTTATGGTTCCCAGGGTTAGTACCGAAGTGACAAAATAGAAATCTGTAAAATACAGAGAAAATTGAGCAGCAACCAGGACACAGTGTTTATCTTTCATCATCCAGGTTGCATCTGGGGTGAGGGCTAGTGTTCCCCCCCTGAAACAACCTGTTCCTGTGTCAAAAGTTCCACTTGAGTGCTCCTTACTTTTACCATTTCTCTTCATTACAAGTATGAAAAATAATATAGTGTGCAGTAATTTATGTTACTGGGCATAACATCAGGATCTGAAAATCAAAAAAAAAAAAAAGACCATTATGCTTGTTAAAGAAAAACAAAAATGGTTGCACAATTTTTGGTGTGCCGCCAATAGGATTGACAATAATGGCAGAGGCCAACATAAACTCTACAAGACCTCCCAAAGGACATGGCCATAAGATTTTTTCAAGTCAACAGAACACATGCAGAGTGGATGAGCAAACTCCCCATGACCCCTCCAGTAACCAATGGTAAAAAGTTGCTCCACTGTTCCATGCCCAGGTCAAAATCCACATTGCTCCTCCTGGATCTGAGGTTCAACAATCGGTTGGATCTTCCTCTCCAACAGCCTGGCATAAGCTTTCCTGGGGAGGTTTAGAGGTGTCATGCCCTATTGGACTGAAATGGTAGCAGGCCAATAAGGGGAGCAGTGCAACTAGGCTGTATTCCCACAATTAGTGCAGGAAATGCTTGGAAACCCCCTACAAGCATGTCTAGTAATTCAGTTTTGACTGGTAGAGGTAGTGCAGCTTTGCTGGAGAATGATTTGTGGTACTGATAAAAAAAAAAAAAAAAAAGTTCCTTCCAAGTTTTTTCTTCTGTCTAGATAAACAGGCCAGATGACATCATGGTAGCTACCCACTGATGGACACGTCCCTACCCAACTGGCACTCTTGACCACGATGACATATTCTTCAGTGGTGATGTTTTTGTCACAAATGGTTGGATGAGGCTTGCTAAATTCAATATATCTATATTGAATATTTTTTTATTTGCTGCTTGAGGGATGCATGACCTACCAAGTGAAGGGGCTGAGATGGCACAAGCCAAAGAATATTGATTGTCTTTTCCCTTGAGTCGACACGGATGAGCAGGGCTGGTTGAACACTGAGGCAGGCTGCAGCATGGAGACTTGGGTGGTAGAGGAACTGAAGCTGTGCATAAGATCACCTGAATGGAGAAGGTTCGAACATGCATATTTATTGGTTCCTCTGTGGCCATGAGCAGGCATGGGTGGAAGGACCAGCTGCTGGAGCAGATGTAGCTGGGTCTGTAGAGTTCTGACCTGAGGAGGAGAAATTCTGACAGCAACAGGATGGTGAGCTCATAAGTGAGTATCCACAGTCAGGTGATTGAGTTGGGTGGAGGGGAAGGGAAATCAGAGAACAGTATAAAACCTATGACACAAATATACATATTTCTGAGCAGAAAAAGATCTGCTGGTGAATGGTTGGTTATTATATTTGTTACAGTAAATAATCATTCTTATATTAAGGGGGTAACCTGACTACTTCTTAGAGTCTGAATGAAATGAACCTTTGATAGCCCATGATTCAAAGTCCATTACACCATAAATAAACCAGATAACAGTCATGTTTTTACTGATCAAAGAAATGCATCTGCATTGCTCTGTGAGTCCACGTCTGCATTAAACCAAATTTGAAATTATGCTGTGCTGCCCAAAAGGAAACTGAATCCCTTAACCTCTGTAACCCTGCCCAAACCACCAGCGGGTCCGTCCTTAAAAATGTATGCTGACCAGCTTTACTTATTTCTGATTCTAGTCATGATAATATCAAAGTTTTCAAAAATGCCAATATGTCAAGCTGGATTTTGGACTGTGTATAAAAAGAAGCACAATGTGTCAATAACTTTTTTTTTTCCCTTAACTGTCATGGAGCATCACAATGGTGTCTTGGGTTTGAATATTGGAAGCATCATATGCTATATCCTTCATGAAACAAGCTGATTCAGGTATACAGAGGTGACTTTCCATGACTTGGGCTGCAACCCAGTACAGGTCCATACAGTTCTCTCCAGGTAGAGACAATCTTGTTCCCTTTCCAAACCACATACAACACTTCTCCAATTTCTGTCTGTGAATTAAACCTAAGGGGAAAATTCTTCTCCAAGTGAGACAGTTGAACACAGCAAGATTCTGTTTGAGCAGCAGTTGAAGCTTTGACAACAGTTATAAAAAAAAATCTCAATCACAAAAATCTCAAGTAAAAAAAATCACATTTGGATACAAAGTTGAATAGCTGCAGAACTTAAACAACTGCAATATTGTCATATTTTTTATGTTTCTTGGAATTTTTAGTAGCGAAGGACACCCCTAAAGGACATGGCTGTGCCCACCATTTCCTCCTCCTCCAAGGGCAAAGAAGAGAAACTATGACACATGGTTCTTATTCGTTCTGTCAATGACTGTTAAAACTATTACACATCTTTTCATTTATTTCAAATGTAAAAAAATCTAAAATCTTACAAAAACAACTCTTCAGTTTGTAACCTTGGTGATGTCTTCGCAAATGCATGATCTGACATTAATTTGTTGCGCTGTTGCTTGTGCTGTGGCAAATAATGTTATATAAAATGGATTAGACTAAACATATTTTTAAATGGCACATCAAGGACAAGGTCCTTCTGGTGCGCTGAGTGAGTGAAAGTGTAAACATCACACTATACTGACTGGGGCGGTCAGAGTATTCAGCATAGTGTAAGCATTACACTACTGGGGCAGTCTGAATATCTCTGAATATTTCTGTGGCAGTCTAAATCTGAATCCTTCTGAATTCTGGAATCATTCAGAATTCAACTCTGTGCGTTGTAAACAACTGAGGCCAAGCGAACAATAAGAGCTGCAAGTTGCGGTCATCTACGGGTGATCAGAACACTCAGGTATGAGCAATTTGCACCTCAATTGAAAAACCATTCACGGCAACGACAGAGGGCGGGATTCAGACGAACACCGCTCCTTAAATATCAGAGCATACCTCCATCTAATTCGGACAAGGTCCTTCTGGTGCGCTGAGTGAGTGAAAGTGTAAGCATCACACTATACTGACTGGGGCGGTCAGAGTATTCAGCATAGTGTAAGCATTACACTACTGGGGCAGTCTGAATATCTCTGAATATTTCTGTGGCAGTCTAAATCTGAATCCTTCTGAATTCTGGAATCATTCAGAATTCAACTCTGTGCGTTGTAAACAACTGAGGCCAAGCGAACAATAAGAGCTGCAAGTTGCGGTCATCTACGGGTGATCAGAACACTCAGGTATGAGCAATTTGCACCTCAATTGAAAAACCATTCACGGCAACGACTGAGGGAGGTCTACGCCGGTCGCAACCAGCCTATACGCGGGAACAGCCACGTTCAATTCCATGAAACTATATAAACAGGGCTGGTCCCTGAAGCGTCAGCCGTAGCGTTCAGCCGTCCTTGGTGAAGACGGATGAGGCTAAGACAAGCAAGTTTACCTGTGCAAGTTCACCGAGCAAAGCGAACCAGTCCTATTCCCTCCACAGTCTTAATAGTACAGTATGTGCATCTCCATACCTATCGTGGTCTCCGGTCCGCACAGAAAACACTCTGTCAAAAGACGCAGAAATCCAGGTAACCTCCGGCCTCTAAAACAATCCTCACACACTGTTGCCTCATTTTCCATGGGCTTATGGAACTGCCAATCTGCAGTTAACAAAACCGATTTTATTACGGCTTATGCCAACCACCTTTCTCTTATGCTCCTTGCTCTCACTGAGACATGGATCAAACCAGAGAACACGTGAACATCCACTTAGACAGTCCAGACTTTATGTCATTAATACATTAATTCGACCTCCAGCTGGTCCAGAGCCCTCCTACTCACAAAGCTTGACCTGATTCTCACCCAAAACTGTGCTGCAGATGCACTGGTGGTAACGCCTCTCCACCTATCAGATCACTTTTTTATCCAGTTTAATGTCACTCTATCAGAGCAACCCTCTGCTCCTCCATCTATGGTTAACCTCCATAACCTATCACCAACCCACTTCTCCTCTACTGTTGCCTCTGCTTTACCTCCACTCAGCACATTCTCCTCTCTGAAGGTTAATGATGCCACTGATTCACTCATCTCTACTCTGAACTCATGCCTGAACAGACTGTGTCCTTTATCTACGAGGCCTGCTCGATCCAACCAATCCCAACCATGGTTGAATGACACCCTCCGTTCACAGCGCACCAAACTCAGAGCTGCTGAAAGAAAATGGCTCAAATCCAAACTAGCCGATGATCTCAAAAGCTACCACACACTCTTATCCTCCTTCTCAACCAGCGTTTCTGCTGCAAAGACTGCTTTTTACAATGACAAAGTCAACAGTGTCGCTGACACCTGGAAACTTTTCTCCACCTTCAAATCACTACTCAACCCTCCGCCTCCTCCTCCTCCTACCTGCCTTACTGCCAATACATTTGCATCATTCTTTACAGGCAAAATGGCAGCAATCAGCAGCCAATTCTCAGTCCAGCCTGCTCTCCACCCAACTCCTAGCACTGTAACATGTAGCAGTCCTACTACATGTCTCTCTGTACCTCAGCTGGGTGGCACTGAATCAGCTACTGCACTTTCGCAACCAAGCACAGTTGCTAGCACCTCTTTTTCTGGCTTTACACCCCTCTCTGAGAGTATGGTATCCAAACTGTTGACATGTAGCCGTCCTACTACATGCTCATTGGACCCTATACCAACAAACCTCCTCCAAACCATTAGCCCAACCATCACACCAGCTATCACACATGTGATAAATGAATCACTGACCTCCGGCACTTTTCCCACTGCATTCAAAGCAGCTCGGGTAACACCTCTACTCAAGAAACCCTCTCTCAACCCTGCTGAGGTCAAGAATTATCGCCTGGTCTCGCTTCTTCCATTCCTATCAAAAACTATTGAACGGGCAGCGGCTAAACAACTCTCAGAATTCCTCCTACAGAACAATCTTCTTGATCCAAATCAATCTGGTTTCAAGAGCGGTCATTCAACTGAAACTGCCCTGTTGTCTGTGACGGAAGCCTTAAAAGAAGCAAGAGCAGCTGCAAAGTCCTCTGTCCTCATTCTACTTGACTTATCAGCTGCCTTTGACACAGTTAACCATCGCATCCTCCTCTTTACTCTCTCTAACATGGGCATCTCTGGCTTGGCTCTTTCCTGGTTTGAATCCCACCACAGGGGTCCCCCAAGGCTCAGTGCTAGGGCCCCTACTATTTGCTATCTACACCACCTCCCTGGGCCCGATCATTCGCTCACATGGCTTTTCCTATCACTGCTACGCAGATGACACTCAGCTGTATCTGTCATTTCCTCCTGATGACCCCTCGATCTCTGCACAGGTCTCTGATTGCCTCTCAGACATTGCCACATGGATGAAGGCACATCACCTCCAGCTGAATCTTTCAAAAACTGAACTACTGGTTCTCCCAGCTAAACCCACAATACACCATGACATCAACATCAAAACTGATTCCCTATGGCTCACCCCCACCAAGGTGGTGAGAAACTTAGGGGTTATGATTGATGACCAACTAACCTTTTCCAATCATGTCGCCTCAGTTGCCCGGTCATGCCACTATGCACTTTACAACATCAGAAAAATCTGACCTTACCTAACTCAACACACTACTCAACTCCTGACACAAGCTGTGGTCATCTCAAAACTAGACCACTGTAATGCCCTCCTGACGGGCCTCCCAGCCCGCTCAGTGCAACCACTTCCGATGATCCAGAACGCGGTGGCGCGCCTGGTCTACAACCAACCCAAAAGGTCACATGTCACCCTGCTGCTCATCGAGCTCCACTGGCTACCTGTTGCAGCCCGCATTAAGTTCAAATCTCTAACGCTTGCCTACAAAGTTGTCTCTGGTACTGCACCTACCTACCTGAACGCCCTGGTACAGGAATATGCTTCCTCGCGCCCGCTGCGCTCCTCTAACGAACGACGCCCATTCGTTCAAGGCAATCCAAACTCTTCTCTCACGTTGTCCCCCGTTGGTGGAAGGCACTACCACTTTCTACCAGAGCAGGGGCGTCCCTCTCTACCTTTAAAAGACTCCTGAAGACCCAGCTCTTCAGAGAGCACCTTCTCTCCTAGCACTACATAGCAAATCCACACTTAAAGAATCGTCACTAGCACTTAATGCTGCGCTAACACTTCTTATCGCACTTAACCTTGATTGTTCCCCTTTCTGTAAGTCGCTTTGGAAAAAAGCGTCTGCTAAATGACTAAATGTAAATCATTAAAAGCGTCATTCATCAGTCTCCTACAGTGGCTCTGACAGCTCAATGCACTGCAGCTTAGGAAAACACATGCAAATAGACAAAACACACAAACAAGAAAACACCATCAATTTCACAACATGTGCTGCAAATACAAAACGCACTGCAGATTATCTCAAAGGAGTTTTAAATCGAAAGCAACTGGACTTGGTTATTTGTCTAGGAAGACATTTCACCTCTCATCCAAGAGGCTTCATCAGTTCTTTCTCGCACCTGACCAGGCTGGGACTGGTCCAACTATCTGGTGTGGAGACCCAGGTATTTTTAACCTCTGGGAGGGGCTTTCACAAGGCTGATGTCAGTGGTTCCCTTTGTGCTCCATGTGCCAACGACAGTCGTTAGAGAGACTGTCTTGGTGGAGAGTTGGTTTCGATTTCATTAGAGCCCTATTGTGTTATAACGACAGTCGTTGGAGTCACATGCCACTTGTGAACAGTTGTTTTTCTTTGAGGTTAAATTGTTGAATCTCCTGGGAAGGGATGAAAGGGCAGCATTGTAAATTGGAGATAGGTGGTGTCTGAGGCCTCCTCCCCTGTTTAGGGATGGTTTCTCTACTTTCACATAGATGGCTTCTTTCACTCCTCTTTCGAACCACCTGTCCTCTCTGTCCAGGATGTGAACCTTGCTGTCCTCAAAGGAGTGGGCTTTCTCCTTAAGATGTAAGTGGACAGCAGAGTCCAAACCCGAGGAGTTAGCTCTCCTGTGTTGGGCCATGCGTTTATGCAGTGGTTGTTTTGTTTCTCCAATGTAGAGGTCTTTGCATTCCTCATTGCATTGGACTGCATACACCAGATTGCTTTTTCGGGTGTGTGGTGTTCTGTCCTTGGGGTGTACCAGTCTCTAGTGTGTTGGTGGGTTTGAAATACACAGAGATATGGTGTTTGTTAAAGATCCTCCTGAGTTTTTCTGATATCCCAGACACATATGGGATGACTATGTTGTTTCTCTTGTTTGGTTTTTCTTTCTCAACCATTTTGCTACTTTTCTTTCTGGAAGCAGAAGCAGTTTTCCCAAAGGTCCAGTTAGGGTAACCACAAGTTGTGAGGGCGCCTCTCAGGTGCTTGTGTTCTACCCTTTGGGCCTGTGAGCTGGTGGGTACGTTATCAGCTCTGTGTTGCAGGGTTCTGATAACACCAAGCTGATGTTCCAGAGGGTGGTGTGAGTCGAAAAGTAGATATTGGTCTGTATGTGTGGGTTTTCTGTATACCCCAATGTGGAGGCTCCTGTCCTTTTTCATATGGACGTCACAATCTAAGAAGGGCAGACTATTGTCCTTGACATCCTCTCTAGTGAACTTGATGTTTTTGTCCACTGAGTTAATGTGTTCAGTAAAAGCTTGCACCTCTTTGGTTTTGATTTTAACCCATGTGTCGTCCACATATCTGAACCAGTGGCTCGGTGTAATTCCTTCAAAGGAGTTCAGAGCCCTGTTCTCTACCTCCTCCGTGTATAGATTTGTCACAATGGGGGATACTGGTGAACCCATGGCACAGCCATATTTTTGTCTGTAAAATCTGCCGTCAAACTGGAAATATGTAGTGTTTAGGCATAAATCCAGAAGCTGGCAAATGTGTCCGGGTTTGAGATTTGTTCGGTTTTGCAGGGAGTTGTCCTGTGTGAGTCGTTCTCTTACTGTGGCCGAAGCCTCCACGGTTAGAATGCAGGTGAAAAGAGAAGTCACATCATAGGAAACCATGGTTTCATCTGGCTCCATTTTTAAGTTCCGGACTTTACTCACAAAGTCTATGGAGTTTTGGATGTGGTGTGGGGTGTTGCCCACCAAAGGTGCCAGGATATTGGCTATGTATTTGGCTATGTTGTATGTGACCGAGTTTATGCTGCTGACAATAGGCCTGAGCGGGGCCCCTTCTTTATGGATTTTGGGGAGTCCATATAGGCAGGGGGTGGAGTCCTGGGGATAAAGCCGGTAATATTGTGTTTTGTCAATGACCCCTTCTTTTTGCAGTTGTTGTAGACATTCTATCACCTTCTTTTTATAACCACTGGCCGGGTCTCGTTTCAGGGTTTCATAGGTGTTAGAGTCGCTGAGTAGTGCAGAGATCTTGGCCTGGTAATTGGTTGTATTGAGCACAGCTGTGCATCTACCCTTGTCTGCTGGGAGGATTGTGATGTTTTGGCCTTTGCCCAATGCTGTCACTGCTTTCCTCTCCTCAAACGTGAGGTTGGAGGGGGGGACCTTGGCCTCGGACAACGCCGCTGACACTTTTAACCTTAGCTGTTCGGCCTCAGTTTCGATTAGGTTGTTTTTCTTTATAGCAGATTCTGTAGCTGTAATCAAATCCACTATGGGTAACTCTTTCGGTGTCATGGCGAAATTTAGGCCCTTGGCTAGGACCTCTTACTCAGGGTGGGTGAGTTCTCTGTCAGACAAATTCTTAACCCATCTGTTTTGCATTTCTTTTCGTGCTGGGGTGTCAGTTTTTTGCCTCCAAGTGAGTATTTCTGTGTTATTGTCAATATGCTGCGATTGTAAGTTGAGAAATTTCTTGGTTTGTCTCTCTTTGCTTTTGTTGTGTTGAGATAGTTGTGCTTTTTGGGTGAAGTCCACAACTTTCTCCATGATGGAACCAGGTAGGAGTGATTTCAGTTTCTGTAATGAATGGTCAGCTTTCTCTTTTAGCCCTTCTATAGTGAAATTGACCTGTCTTATTCGTTTGTTGAGGAGTTGGTTTTGAGCCTTCTCTATGATTTCCTCCACTCTATGCCCTCTCATAGTGGAGTTTAAGCATAGGCTAGTTGGTGTAAGCCTTTGTTGTCTGCATCTCAGACTGAACCTTAGGTGGTTTCTGTAATCTGCAATTTTCCGAGCCAACCTTTCATGTTCCCACACCAATTTAAGGGTTGCCAACCCAAATTGTTGTGCAATGAGCCTGTGAATATTCTCATTTGTCCAGGTCATAGTATCTCAAAGGAGTTTTAAATCGAAAGCAACTGGACTTGGTTATTTGTCTAGGAAGACGTTTCACCTCTCATCCAAGAGGCTTTGAGATACTATGACCTGGACAAATGAGAATATTCACAGGTTCATTACACTGCAGATTACAATACAACTGTGTGTATTGTAATACATCCAGGCGGATTTGTGACTTTAGAAATTAAAAACATTGAACAACATTGTGTCCCAGTCAGGTTTATCACTGTTTATTGTCCCCTGGAAACACGTCCATTACTTTTAAATTGATGAAGATTTTTTCTGAATTTGAGTGGTGATCTATTGTGGAACTTTTGACAAGATATCATAGTTGATTGTTATATGTGTACAGAATTTTGCATAGATCTTAGCATGAAGTAAAAAATTAATGAAAAAAAAATTCCTTTTGCTTTTTCTTTTTTGGGGCTTTAGGACTTTTAAGTAAGCAGATAATTCTTTGTTTTCCACTTTGAGCCCTTTTATCCACAACTGAACCCCATGTTTTGAATGTGCACATTCTTCTGTGTTTAAAGGAGACTTCTATTACAGCAGCAAACCAAAGGCTCTCTCCAAAACCCTCTCAGGCTGTGGTGCTGGGTGTAAGGCTCCTTAGTTATCTTCAGGTAGAAACAGTGAAAACATAATTATTTGTCAATGTTCTCCTGATCTCTCTCAAGACTTGAGAAAAGTCAGGAGACTGAAACGTGAGGGAGTATTTTCACAAGAGTATTAATGCTTAATGTTTTATTAGCCGTGACAGTCAGGGATGTGTTCAGGTCTAACAAAATGGGTCCTAAAGGCCAAATTCAAAAGCAGTGACACCAGGTCACCTATGGGTCAGAGAAAAAAACATGACGGGTGCTGGAGGTGAAGCTGGTACAGGATGTCTGATACTGCTCCTGCTCCTCCTTGCAGGGAGTGGAAAAAGGGAAGAGAGCCTTTCCACCCCAGCCAAACCGACAGACAGCGGGCACACTGAGGGAGGGAGTTGAGCCTCCTGACAGCCTGGTGAATGAAGCTGTCCTTTAGCTTGCTGGTTTTGGCCCGGAAGCAGGCTGAAGAGACAGTGGGATGGGTGGGTGGGGTCACCTGCAATCCAGAGGGCTTTGTGGGTGAGGCGGGTGTTGTAGATGTCCAGAATGGAGGGGAGAGAGGCACTGATGATCTTCTCAGCTGCTCTCACTATGCGCTGCAGGGTCCTGCAGCAGGACACGGTGCAGGCTCCGTACCACACAGTGATGCAGCTAGTCAGGATGGACTCATTGGTGCTCCTGTAGAAGGTGAGCATGATGAGGGCTGGGGCACTGGCTCTTTTCAGTTTACAGAGGAAGTACAGGCGTTGTTGGTCTTTTTTGGCCAGTGATGCAGTGTTCTTGCTCCAAGTAAGGTCTTCAGAGATGTGCACACCCAGGAACTTGGTGCTGCTCACTCTCTCCACTGCAGCACTGTCGATAGTTAGAAGAGCATGCTGGGTGTGCACTCTCCTGAAGTCCACAACAATCTCCTTTGTCTTCTCCACGTTCAGACAGAGATTGTTGTCTTTGTGTGGCCGGAGCACGGCTTACTCCTCCTCACAGTGGGGCGCTGTGTCACCCTGTGGCACTGATTTGTGGGCGGGGAGCGCACCTTTATATATAGGGGCCTGGGTACACCTGGCACGCTCTCTCTCTTCCTGTTCCGCTCGTCCGTGGTGGTGGCTGTAGCCTGGAGTGGCGTGGTGAAGCCGTGTGGCGTGCTGGCACCAGAGCGTCTTCAGCGTTTTGCCATAATAACGCACGCTCTGCCCTTCAGCGCAGTGTAGCGTGCCCAGCATCGGTGTTGCTTTGGCGTGTCGCCAGAACGACGCGCGCTCTCCTTCGGCGCACGGGTAAGGGGCATTGGCGCACACTGCTGCTTTCTCTCCCACTCACGTGTTGACTGTTTGGTGATATGGCTGTTTCTGCTACAGTGTGGCGGACTGCTGGAGTCACGGGGCTAGGCTGCCCTGCTGGGGGCCGGTCGGCGTTGTGGTGCGGTCTCCACGTGGTAAGTCGGCGTTGTCCGCCTCTCGTTTCAGCCTGTTATGCTGCTCCCGACTGATTGTTTTGTCCTGCTCTGTTGTCCTAGACCTCTCGGCGCTCTGTAATGCCCTGCTGGTGAGGCCCAGAAACTATTAAAGCCACCATTTCCTGGACCCACTGCTGTTTTGGCTGCGTTGGTTCATCCTGACTGTTTTGGCTCACTGAAGCCGTTTTGACTCCTCAGCTCTTCTGAGCTGTGGGGAAGTGACGTACTAAGGCTCTTTGCAGAGTTTGTGTCAGGGCCTATTGCTACTTTTAAGGATTCTGTTAAGTTCATTAATCAACCTTGAAAAGATTTATTTTGTATTCATTTGTTTAATTTGTTGAACATTATTGACTGTTTGTTTGTTGTTTAAGGAATATTATTTACCTTGTTGATGGTTTGTTTCGTTGTTCTTAATTACTGAAAGTATAGTGTGTGTGTGTGTGTGTGTTAGGTAGCAATCAAAGGCCATATTAACTGGGAGGCCAGTTTTATAACTTGCTTTCTTGTCTTTGTGGACAGGTGCGGAGGGCCAGGCGGCGACCCAATTCCTGGTGGTGGTATTTTCTTCACGAACCCCTTGCGGGTCTGTGTGTTTGCAGTGTCACGGGTGTTTTTGGTTAGTTATTCCTCCCCCTTGATTTGATTTTGGGCCGCCGTAGCCTCCACAGCCCTGTTCATTCTGCTCTGTGGCCCCAGTACGTAATTACGAGCCAGTATTGTTCAAGTGATATTTTAATTGGTTGTAAAATAAACTATTTTTCTACTTTTCTAAATACGTCTCTGCCCGTGGTATACGGACCTGTGTAGACCTGTGTATAGTAAATTTAACCATCTAACATCTATCCATCTCATAAACTATCTCCTGGGGCGAAACTCCCCAGGTGGCGTTGTCGGTACACCCCTTTCCCACCCCTCCACTCGCCACATTTGCACCACGCGGCCAGTCGGCTCACCCCCTTCCTGTAGGTGGTCTCGTTGTTGTTGATGAGACCTACCACAGTCGTGTCGCCCGCAAACTTGATGAAGATGTTGGAGCTCTCTTTCGGTGTGTAGTCGTGGGTCAGCAGAATGAAGAGGAGGGGGCTCAGCACACATCCTTGGGGGGCTCCCGTGTTCAGAGTGATGGTGCTGGAGGTGTTGCTGCCAGCCTGTACAGCAGCCAGTTGCACATTGAAGTATTCAGCCCCAGCTGATCTAGTTTGTGAATGAGCTGTTGGGGGATGATTGTGTTGAATGCTGAGCTGAGTGTTGTGTGTTTTTTGTCTGCTGCCCCTCCAGGTACCGCCCTCCTGCATCAAGTGTATCCAAACCATCACAATTTATTATTGTAACCATGGCAACGAAGGTCTGGTCCACCCCTGTCAGTACAGTCCACATGTTTATTATTGTAACCATGACAACCAAGGTCTCGGGAGACACTCCTATGTGTCATATCAAAGGGTTGGAACAAATAACCTATATGGTTGTTCAGGCTGGAGGAATGGTTGAGTAGCATAGTCAGGGGATAAGACAGCATTACTGTGTTATATACAAAATACTCTTGCACTAAACCCATTGATGTAAAATGTGAAGTCTTTTCTTAATAATGTTGTTAGTATGTCAGTCACGCTGCACAGCCCTCTATGACAAGCTGACCATCAGTATTCTTTATGAGCATCCTACTTTTTTTTATCAAATATTTACACCACAGCAGTGTTGTTGTGTCACTGAACTTCAGTGATAACAACCCTCTCCCTGATGCATGAGGAGGAGCAGTGGTGGCGGAGGAAGCAGTGGCAGGAGGCGAGCAAGAGCGCGCTGAGGAGGAGTTCAGAGGAGGTCATGGTGGTCCAGCAAGAGGCGGATGTTGTCAACATTGATGCCTCAGCTATGAAAACACCCTGAGCTGTTGTCATGTGAACAGAAGCAGCAGTGATGGTGCAGTTGCAGATACTTTCCAAAGGTGTGTATTTCATTTTTCACATTTCAAAAAGATTTACACTCTTGCTGTTAATCTGTATTGATTGAAAACAGTCCATACTGTAAATTAGACTTGCTATACTGTACAGTTGCTTAGTAACAACAATTTCTAGTTGTAAGCTATCCTTATTGCACTGTTAATCCCACCCTGTGCTGTTTCCTTAGAGTCATTACATGTCATGTAGCAAAAATGAAGAGCATTTATCTCCCCATATGCATTACTCTAAATGATTTTGAATATCGTGTAGTCTGTCAATTCATACTTGTATACAGCCTACGACACGACAGCCTATTTTCTAACAGCTAATAACTGGAAGCAAGAAGATATAAGTAACTTTAAGAGGAGAACAAAATGTGATCCTCATTGATCCCCATGTAAAAGTCTGACACTGACACATGATTAAAATTCTATTATTTTGCATTTCAGAACTGTTTTCTCTTGCTTGACAACACATAACTGTCAGTCTGTCTGAACTAGAAGCTAACATTATCCTGTCTGATGTGTAATAATAAAGTCTGATAATTTATTTATCCGTAGACGAGCTCTGGGTAAGTTATATTTTTATTTTCCAACTCATTCGATCTTCATCAACGATGATTCAGGCGTTGGATTTAAACACTTTAGGTCTCCTGACACGCCCCTTTATGCAGACCGGAACCACTCCCCTAGGATGGTGCCTCAAAGGGTCAAAATAGTAGCAGCCAAAGATTTTAGAACGTAACGCTCTTTCTTTGGTAACGGCACCAGTGACAATGTAATATAAAGAATCTTTGGCACCACGCGATTAACACGATTTAAAAAAAAACAAAAAAAAAAACAAACGTGTTATACTTGGTCCTTAACCTCATCGTGATTACGTGTTAATGTTGACAGCCCTATATTTGGCTAGTCTAGATACAGTAGCTTACTGAATTCCCTCCACCCTCCTGAGGTCCTGATGGTGGAATGTCCCTTATCTGAGGATCGCAATGTCTACTGAGATAGATAACCAGCTGGAAGAAGCACAGCATCCAAATTATGGTAGAGCTCTGACTTTTACTGACTTATTCCATTATAAACAGACTGTGGACTATGATCCACACAGTATATAAAAGTTCTAAAATCAACCACTGCAGATACAAGAAGTGATAGTTTCTACAGCAAAGGGTACAATACAAAATACCAGACGAATATTTTGCTCAGACTACTTTACCACACCTAAAGAATAAACCTAACATAACCCAACTCTCTATCAGCCTCCACCCCCCTCTCAGTCCATTTGGTCTGAAAAGTTCTGACCGAAGTTCAAAAGATTGTGTTACTCGCTTGACAGACCCCTAAAATAGCTGACACACAATGTGCAGTATGAAAAAAAATAACATCAGTTCTGTAAATTAGTCAAACTATAATATGTTACTGTGGGCCATGGTGTCACATATGAACAGTAACATAGTGAACGGCAGTTGCATTTTGTTCAATCAATTCCTTAAATTAGCCTTTGATTATGCTCTGGCCCATCATTAGATGGCATAGAAAAAAAATGGCCCAAGGCCAAACTAACTTACCAATTCATGGTCTAGGCCCTTGTTAACAACAAGAGCTGCTGTGGGTGGGGCCAGCAGAAAAAACATGTTTTAGACACTTAAAAGACGCACACCAAAGCAACTTTTTGAATGTACATTTCATTTTGAAAATTTTCAGCACTTTATTTTCCCATCAAAACAGCACTTTCCTTTAGTGCTAATTTTTTTTCAACCTCTTCACTATCATTGTCCTACAAATAAGCGCACCAACAGGGCTCACTGTGTTATGCTGCAGCCACAGGTCAGCTGAGTCAAGCAGAAAGTTAAAAGAGCTAAACTTCACTTTGTTTTGACAGGAAGATAAAGCCCTGAAAATATTCTAAATAAAGCAAACATTTAAATGGATGTTGGATCCTCTGATTGGCTGACTGTTGTCCGAGTGACGCACAGCCAGGCCAATCACAGGTGACAGATTAGCCTACAACTGTAGCTTAGTAAAACTACTGGTAAATGCAAACAGTGATGGACAGTTGGAAATGGAATGAGAACAGAAGAATTAACTATTCTCTAATATTACTATCCTTGGGAAGGTTGTGGAATTGTATTTTTACTTCCTGTCTTGCAGCTTAATAAAACAGCAACATGATGACCGTTTGGTGCTGTGTTGAAAAACAACATCAAAAATGCTTGCATGGCTGAGGTCAGTGATTGTATAGTTGTGACATCACAAAGTTACAGAAGTCCTAGCTGCTCGTTTTAAGGACCAGTCTCTGAATATGGGTTGCATGCATTGCTTTGATACTTTCACAATACTGCTTTCTAGTAAGAAAAGACAATTTCTATAATATGGGACCTTTAAAGCTTACAGACAGACATCTTTGTTCAGCTTTGACCTACTTGGTCAAACATACTATGAGGTTGTCATGCACGCTCTGCTTTCCTGTGACATGAGCCGTTATTAGTGAGATTTCACAGGGTATTTTACTCATTCTCAGTTGTCACTCCAAATAAAGTCGGCACTCCAGCCACACCTGGCTGGTATGCCGAGATTTCAGCAATTACTTAACTGACCACTGTACGCCATAATTGATAGAACCAATTGCCACATCTTCAAAGATTAAAAAAAAAAAAAAAAAAAATACTGTTTTCCTTTAATAACTACAAGGTTTAATCTTTGACTTAGGTAAACTTAGGCAAAGTAAGGATGGGGGGGGGGGGGGCTTAGCCTGCATGAGCTGCTATTGCACTGTTTGAGCAAACTTGTTAAGAATAATGGAAAAAAGGTATGAGGTTGAGGGCGATTAGTGACCTTTACACATAAGGATTATTGGTTGGTGCCCGCCTCTGTAATCATTTATTTTAGATAAGCAAGTCAGTCAGAGTTATGGATCAGTCTAGCCTAGTTTTATTGACTTCTATTTGTTTGGCACGACCACCTTGTCCCATCCTCCTGTCCTGTTGATAAGTATCGAGATGAGATGAAAATAAATCACCTTCAACTCCTTCAAATTCCTTGGTTGTCAGGTTATCATCTCCATTTCTCCCTATTTAGATACATATACACAAACAGTATTGATGAGACTTTGTCACTAGGTGTAAGAATGAGTTTTGATTAACATGACTTCGTTGGCTTTATGACAATCCTAGTTTTGATAAGGTTGCTTCATGCCACAAGGATGATTTATTGTATACTGCTGTTTCCTTTTACTGTGTACTCACATTTCTTTAGTAAAAATGTCAGAAATCAGGTATTAAAACAAACTAATTGAGTTAAAGGTTCCTTTAGTCCTTCATGTCAAGTTATGGGCCAGTGTTTCTCTTGATGATGTTCCTTTTGCTGGACCAGAAATTGGGGAACTAAAAGTGCAGTGTTCAAACCTAAGTCGAGTTTGCACGAGGACTTCTCTGACAAATGGTGTGCTGCTAATGAGGTCAAGATACATTTTGAATTCCTTTGTCGGTTAATAGTCATGTTCAGTCTTTCCTGATCAGGGGATTCTTTGTAGTCGCTGTTTGCCCTGCCTTGCCCATTAAAGTAGTCGATTTCATTTTGAGTAAGGTCCTAGCTGGGGGCAAGGTTACGCCAGTCCCTGAGGTATGAGACAACTCTGGTTCAAACTCTGAGTCTGACAGCAGAGCACAAATGCTTCCTGACATCTTTTCTGCTTGTGTGGTCTTGACTTTTGTGACTCTTTTCTGATAACAGAGCAGTTTCCTGAGGCTGTTACAACTAGATCCAAGAGTCAGGGTCATGACTCCAACCTGATGACACTGTATCATCTCTCCAGTACAAAGGTTATAAAACTAAAAATTGTCCCCTTTCAAATGAGCCTGTGTATATTCTCATTTGTCCAGGTCATAGTATCTCAAAGGAGTTTTAAATCGAAAGCAACTGGACAACTGGAAACCATCCCTCAACAGGGGAGGAGGCCTCAGACACCACCTATCTCCAATTTACAATGCTGCCCTTTCATCCCTTCCCAGGAGATTCAACAATTTAACCTCTAAGAAAAACAACTGTTGACAAGTGGCATGTGACTCCAACAACTGTCGTTATAACACAATAGGGCTCTAACGAAGTCGAAACCAACTCTCCACCAAGACAGTCACTCTAACGACTGTCGTTGGCACATGGAGCACAAAGGGAACCAATGACGTCATCAGCCTTGTGAAAGCCCCTCCCAGAGGTTAAATACCTGGGTCTCCACACCAGATAGTTGGACCAGTCCCAGCCTGGTCAGGTGCGAGAAAGAACTGATGAAGCCTCTTGGATGAGAGGTGAAACGTCTTCCTAGACAAATAACCAAGTCCAGTTGCTTTCGATTTAAAACCCCTTTCAAATGTCACTCATCTGTTCTTAGCCAGGAAGAAGCCAAGAAGAAGGAAATGGCCTATGTTCTTGATGATGACTTCCTGTTGATAGGTCACTGGATTAGTGATGTCTCAGAGGATGTGGATTGAAATGTGACTTTTTAGGTTGTTGTACCAACAGTACCAGTCGTTCTCAGGTACTGTCCTTAACTCGTGAACACCTATGGTCTGGACACAAGTCCTCAAACATTTCTGTTCGCCAGGACTCAAATCTGATCATCATTGCCAGGTGTGTCAAGTCTCTGGCAAACCAAATCATGTTATTGCACCTGCTCCATCTTAGTTATGGGGGAGTGATCGTTGATTGTGTGGAACTGCAGCCAAAGACTAAAGCTGGGAATCAGTTTACTTCCACTCGCCTCCCAGAAGCCACAAGAAATCACAGCTCCATGGGTCTGGTAAAGTTCTTCTTGATGTTTGAACAGACCACATGACTTTCAAAGCCATCAGATTGTACTGTTAACACTACCCAACTTGTCTTATCATCAGGTATCTTGAAGTCGTTGTGGTTTGGACACTACATGACTCACAAATTACAAGATCTTTCACCAAGGAGGAATCTGCAGCGAGTCTGTGTGGTCTCCAAACTCTGATCTGAATCTACTGGAGCTAATACACTGAGTATGGATAAGTACCTCACACAACCCACGTCAAATAACCCAAACTTTAGAATAGTGCCATAACATGTTACGCACCTCTTGCGGGGGGTCATACCTGCTCAAGCCAAGTTACAGTGCATCAGGCAAAAACAGGCATTAGGGGGGCTGAGTTTTTCCCGTTTCTCGTGTACTATCAAAATGATTTTGAAGCTTTTATTTTAAGGTAAAATTTTTACATGATGTTTCTTTAGGTATTCCACCGTGGAGCAGGAGGCTCTGTTATTTGCAACATTTTGAGGTCAATGTTGGGTTAAGTTTTAAACCGATTCAGGTCTTATATAATCCTCTCCATAATGCGGAACCACAACCAACGTTTTATGGGTTGGTCCCCGATTGTTCAAGGCTACAGCTTTTAATTCAGTCATTAAAAAAGGGTCTGAAAATGTTCTTGATGGCTTGCTATGTAGTTAGATGTTAAGTCATTTGTAAAAACTAGTTCCAAACATTATGTTTGCAGCTGGCCAGGGGTGTTATGTGCCCAAAGTACCTGTTGTGTGTTTTTCTTCCCTCCTGCCACCCCCCCCCCCCCCCGTTTTCTTCCCTGGCGTTAACGGCGTGATTGTTTTCTGCCTGTGCAGTCTGGACATGCTGCCCATTAGACTTTGAGCGGACCTTTATAATTTGGGGTCCTCTTCTGCTTTTGCCTGAGCTCTTGTTGGACTGAGCAAACAATGAAAAAAAAAAAAAAAAGCTTGTGAAGATGATGTTGAAGACAATATGTGACTTTAAGTGTCCTTTACACTTTACACACACGTAGTTAACTTTTGTCTGGAGACATTATGATTATTGGTTGGCGCTGTATTTGTTTTGGTTAAGTTTTTGGTAGGAATCACTTGTGTTTTGTTTTCAGAGATAGGGATTATTATATTGATTTCTGTTTGTTTGGAATGACCACCTTGTCCCATCCTCCACCACATTTTGAGGACCTTAGGTTTGTAAGAATCAAGATGGGCTGAAAATAAGTCACCTTCATTGTCCATTCTATGCTCATTTCTTCAAATCCCTTGGTTGTTGTGATTTCATCTCCATTTTCACAGAGTGGACGTAACGGTCTCTGTTGAGTGTCAGTAAATCAGTCCAAAGTGCTGTGTGTTGCTGTTATGACAGGTTTGTCTTAGATCTCTGAGTCTGTTTTTGCTTGAATGTCTGTGAAATGTCTGCTGTGCCTACCTCCACTGTGTTTCACCACAGAAACTCGTGAGTCACTGTTGTAACACTTGAGTGACAATTGGAAAAGGTCATTAATGTTTTAACACAGTGATGGCCATGCTGTCAGTTATCAAATGCCATTCGCAGCAAAAATGTCGCTTTTGTCGTCAGGAAAAGGCTGAATTGTGTCACCCAGTTTGTATCTTTGATGAGGCGGCAAAGATCAACCTTCAGCTTCTGCAGCTCAAGGCGGGAGTGGAAGAACAAAGAGCATGTTAGATTGAGGTGAACTCCAGTCATCTGCAGCCCACACTTCCTCCACGTGTCTGAAATGAAGCATTTTACTTTATGAGGGAAAAATCAAATCAATATTTATGTCAGAATAACTGAAGGAAAATTTCAGAATGTTGCTGTCTCTTTATTCTGTGATCAAACTACAGTTACAGTATGTAGGATTTGGATCCCATTCACTGTTTATTGTGCCGTTTCACAGCAGAGGCTTGATGTAAAGCACGAGATCACAGAGAAATTCCCAGAGTCCCTGGGTACATCTGATTTGGCAGCGTTTCTATTGACAGACCTACAAGTCTCAGCAGAGCTGCCTTTAATGGCATCAAAGAGAAAAGGCGAGAGATTAGGAGAGAGGGAGGATAAGGAGGGGAAGTGGAATCGTAAAGAGAAAGATTAAATATTCAGTGCCTAACTGAGGTAGCAGAATACAGCAGAGCAGCTCTTCTGATCTGCAGCCAAATTGAATCATCACCTGGAAAATCATCTTCAGCGCGATGTTTTCCTGTAATCATGTGTTACAACCCTGCAGGTGTCGAGGAATATGGGAAGCAGCAACTGCTGACATCGTCTGGCAGGCAGTGCCGCTTATTGTTTAGTGAACTGACAAACTTAAAGTTACAAATATAGACACTGTCCATCCACAATTATATACAACAGAAAAACTAAAAGTTTAGTGAGGCGAGAAACAAGTCATGAAACAAACAAAACAAAAATCTACTTCCTTCCTAAGCCACTGAATCCCCACTAACTCACTACCACAGCTAAAACCAAACTAAGGTAATAGGCTGCCTGGCTGCACTAATCCTACCTGTCTGGATAAAAACACACTTGGGCCACCGCCCTGGTGTTCACCACACATGTTACATGGAACCTTTGATTCCACTTATAAGCTGACAAAAAACAGCGTCCTGCTAAACACTTCATTAAAAAAAAAAGCAGGAACTAGGCTTGTTCTGGTTGGATAAAACTTTCATAATCCAATCAGAGGGTGGAAATGTTTCATGTAACCATTCTTCCTAACTCACATTTAATGTAGTAAAATAGGCTGAGTCTGCAGTGGGCGTGTAAAACACACGTGTTGAAGCCGCCCTCGTTAGTTCAGAATGAGGCTGGCTGCACTTCTATTCATTTGTTCCTCACTTGCAATCTAAACAATGGCTTTTAACAGAATCAGAGCAGGTCAGAAAATGCAACGAAAGCTTCTAGACGTGATTGTTTTCTCTTTGCAGGGACTCTGCATTACATCTTTTATTAGATAAAATTAGATTTTCTTTTTCTTCAGAAATTCAGAACAGGGATTTATACTTTCACATTAATACACCAAATTGATATTTCAAGTAGCATCTTCCATTTGGCCTTTTGTTTGTCATGTTTTCTCTAATATCCAATTTTTCTTATTCCACACAAATCCTCCTGAGGGAAAATAAGATTCAAATTCTCTTTGCTGCTTCACTGTTCTTCACCTTTTGACTTTTTATTTATTTATTTATTTTTTTAACCCTATGTGAAGCAGTTCAGAGATTAAACAGGCCCTCTTTGCTTTATTTAACAGAGCAGACACCAACAAGGCAGTATCCAATTTGAAACTTTAGAAATGACTCCATTTCCATAAGGAAACTTCAAACCTGCTGCAGAACAAAGGTGCCGGTAAAACATCAGACTTCAGACAGAGAAGGAAAAAGTGTACACAAGTTGAAGGCTGTTAGTGGAAAATTGCAGCCGGTCATAGAAGCTGCTGAGCACTGTAACAGCGAGGCTTTACTCCCGTTATTTTCAATTTTCTCTTTTGTTGAAGAGACTGATTCGTCTGTTATACAGACAGACAGACACACACACACACACACACACACACACACACACACACACACACACACACACACACACACACACACACACACACACACAGAGTTGCTTTCTCGAAGTATCTGTAGACACTGAGGACTGTATCAGTTTTGATGTCATGTGTGATTCTAACCATGCATCCTGTCATCAACAACAATGTGGGTATGCAAAGGTCTTCACTCTAACGATCATCCAGAGGTGGTCAGGATGCTTTTCATCTGGGCTCCCTAATTAGCGTCATTGTCAGACTCTAATTATTCATGCCAGAGCTGCTGGTTACCGTAATTAAATCTTGTAACCAGTATCAGCTTGTTGCCAAATAACCGGGCTTTTGTACACTTCAAACCAGTTGGTTGTCAGTCATTATTTTGTTGTGCATCAGGACTGTTGGAGACGCCTGTGGCAGTGATGAACAGCATAATGTGACTGATCTGTAATCAATAATCTGTGTTTGTTTAATTCATCAAATTTCTGTTTATGTGTGCTCTCAGGTTTCACACATCTGTTCTCTTGTTTTCTGATTCTCTCCTCTCTCCTCCTCTTTGCCCATCACTGTTGTCTTTAGTTTAACTTTAATGGTGCAAGAAACATGTGCTGTGGAAATAACAAAAACACATCATTACTGACAGACACTTCGGCGTAGGCGCAGATGTTAGGGCTTAATTTGTTTGGATAAAGTAGCTTAGTTGTAATTACTGTTTCCTACCATCTTTAAAAGGAATTAGTGTAATGTGAAGTTTAAAACAGGGTGCAGTTCTGCGTGCAGGAGCATCCAACAACAACATTAAACAGCATTTCAACTGGGTGTAGTTGATGACACAGCCTGGGTATGTGAGGCAATAAGCCAGGTAAGTCATAGATCATTCTTTTGATCACTTTTTTCCCCCTCCTGGGTATGCTGGGTAATTTTTATTCTGGATTACAGATCAGATATCAAAACCACATAGGATGTAGGTCAACCCCTGGCCCATTGAAGCCGCTGGACTGACTCCAAAATTAAATATAATCCTTGACTCTGAAATCAGAGCGAGTTATGAGCTGGCCCATGTTAAAGTGAGAACACACTCATATTTCATGGCCTGGATATTTTAACATCTGCCAGCCTCATTTCCTCTACATGTTCCACACCTACGTGTCAATAAATATATCTGTTGAAGTTGTACGTATTGAAGAGTGTAACACTGCATTTACTTTTTTGAGTTTATAAAACCCACAGCCCCTTTCATATCATTTGATAATTCATAATATGCACAGTATATGGTTTTCATTGTACTGGTAGTTTATCACCTTCCTGGAAGTATTTATATTTGCCTTTTTTCAGCAGAAGCTATGAAGTGTATTTGATTTAATATTTACCTCTTTATACAGCAGTCTTCAGTGTTAATGGATTGAGTTGTGGATATAACTTGCCTCCATACACACAAGGGATTTGAAGGAAAGGATGCAACATATAATCCAGCTAAGTGTTTGTAATTTCATATCATTGTTATCAGCCTCACTGCTTAACCCTCCCTCTCCTATACAGCCATGTTAGAGCTGGATTAAATTACATTTCCCTTTGCTATTTCACACTAAAAGCATTAAATTGGTGAGACGCTTTTATTGTGAAACAGTTACAGAAAAAGCCCTGTATTTGTCACTGTGATTACACTGATGGGTTCACTTTTTTCATTCAGTCCATGTCAAAACAATACTCACATGTCCTATGTGCAATGAAACAGTCCATCCCTCCTTTAAAGCAATTTCAGTGTAAGTGATGGGTACGGTTGTCCTGAGAGCTCAATGCACTGCAGCTGAGGAAAACACATGCAACAGACAAACACAAGCAAATCAAAAGAACATCTTCATTAATTAGACAACAAATGAGCTCACGTGAATTTGCAGCGTGGTGAGCTCTCAGGGCCACCGTAAATGGAAACCACTTTCACCCATTCACACACACATATTCATTAAGCATTTTTCCACCACACACACACACACACACACACACACACACACACACACACACACACACACACACACACACACACCAATGCTATACTGGGGGCAATTTGGGGTCCAGTATCTTCAAATCTTCAAAATGCACTTCAAAATGTGGACTAGAGGAATCAAGGGTTTCCTATATTGGTTATTGTATAATATAGGCCAACATAGATTATTATATAGGCTACAGTTTTACTTGTTGGCTTGGTTTTACTTGACATCCCATTATTCATGGCACTTTGAGGACATAGTTTATAAATTAAATTTATGTGTATAAAAATACACATCCTGCATTATATGGGATGATCCCATATTTTATTGGACCCTATAGTGCACAACACACTCTACCGTCTGAGCCACAGCAAGGGTAAGGACAGTAAACAGTTATCTGTTTTTATCAGACTGCTGGTTCACTGCAGTCCCAAGGTGGAAATTTGCACGGCTTATTTCGCTGACGATATTTCTTGTATTATATATTTAAAAAAACACACCATGTGGACATATGAGAACAGAAATCAGCCTGTGGTCGTGCAGAGAGTTCTACAACTTTACAACTTTTGTTTGGGGTTTACATTGGAGAGCATGTCAACAGTAGCTGGGTCGCAGTTCTGCTTGAGTGAAACCTGAGCCAATGCTCCGACACTGTAAACCTCTGTGGGTTGATTTAAATGCTTTCAAAATGCTTTCAAAAAAATATCTGTGAAAGGGGCATGTTCAATCTAAACCAGTTAAATCATATGGGTCTTTTTTCTATTTTTAGCTTCACTCCAACTGCTATGATTTAATTGCTAATATTAAAAACTGGCTTTTCATGACATGATAATAACTATCCAATCAGCCAATCATGTGGCAGAAGTTTGACGCACAAAATCGTGCAAATACAGCTCAGTTAGTTTCAGTTAATGTTCACATCAAATAACAGAATGAGGAAAATATAACCTCAGTGACTTTGACTGTGACATGATTGTTGGTGTCAGGCGGCTGGTCTGAGTGTTTCTGGATCTCCCTGTTAAATAAAACACAATCCTCCCACCCACCTCATTATCCATCCAGAATAGCTATTATGGAAAAAGACACACATTAACATAAAATCTCACCGATTGTCCTAAAATTGGGTCTTGGACATGGCTGACATCAAATCTGGTGGGGCCTGGACCCACTTTGATGACATTAGCAGAACTAAGTCCACGTCCATTCTCATTAGAGGGAATACCTCATAATCAGGGTCCTCCGCAGCATTATCCTCTGTCTCAGACACATTCTCCTCTATGTCACTTTCATTGTCAAATAGCTGTTACAAAAACCTTTTGTTGGAGGTCAAGAGGTCATTTAGAGGTCATTTTCAATTGGGAGAGAGCATTTCCTCACCCCTCGTGGGTATTATGTCTTCTTGTCCTGCTACAGGTAAGGTTAAGTAGATAAGGGCCCTAAAGCAGAGGAAAGTTATTTGAAGATCATAAAATTTCATGTTAGAGTGACCTCTATATCATCTGAGACAACCAAAACAAATGTGTGTAAAATCCTGATTCCTTTCATATGTTTTATACAGGTAAAACAGCTGAACACTGATGTGTACAAAATGTGTACAGGACATTGAAAACATATTATTACATATTTACCGTGTAGTTCCCATTATTTTGGGAAAAGTCTTTAAATATGATGCAAAAAAAAAAAATTATGTCAACCATATATTTAGAGACGTTAAACATTGAATACGGTCAAATTGAGGTCAGAGGAGAATGGACAGAAAGGTTACGGTCACTCAAATAACCACCCTTCACAGCTGTGGTGAGCAGAGAAGCTTCAGAGTGAACAACACGCCCAACTTTGAGGTGGATGGACAAAAAACAATCTGTAGACACAGAGGACTGTATAGGTTTTTATGTAATGTGTGATTCTAACTGGTGCGTTCTTTTAAACTGCAGATTTATACTTGTTTTGTCTGTCCTGATATAGAGTTGCCGCCTGTCCCGGTGTTTGGGATTGTTCTCTTTTTTTGAGCGACTGTCCTGGGAGATCAACATTCTTTCCCCGGACATGAATTTGTCCCATTTTTTGTGAAAATGCACGTCTTCACTATGCCACGTGCATCCACATCCACAACCCCGCCATGAATTCACACAGACAGTCTCTACTGTTTCTGGAAAACAAAGGCATAAAAATGTCCAAAATAATAACTTTAGAAAATGTTGGTGTGGTGAAATGGGGTAGAGATGGATGAGGTGGACGTCGCAACAAAAACATGAAAAATGTGAATTTTCTGTGGCTGTGGTGGCGTGGTGAAGCATTGTAACTCAGATATACATTGTCCAATCTGCCCCAAACTTTATATGTTTGATAAGAGTTCTGGTCTGAAGACATCTACATGCCAATATTCAGTTATAATTGTAGAGCCACATATCGGCAACAGGAAATGAATTGTTCCTCCTAGGGGGTTGACCACATCCACCTCAAACTTGGTCAGAAAATGCTTAGGACATTGATGATGCTTCACTGTGACAGTTGTGAATTTTTGTGGAACGGCATGGCTGTGGTGGCGTGGCTAATTTCGACATTTCGTCAAGAAACAGGAAGTTCTTATAACTCAAATATACATTGTCCAATCTGCTCCAAACTTCACAGGTTTGATGACAGTCCATCCCTGAAGACATCTGCATACTGAAATGACATCATAGACATAGCGTCACCTACTGAAAACAGGAAGTAACCCGTGAGTGCCCATCATCATTTGGTTTTCATGCCATTTTCATGGCCTGGTCGACACTTGATAATGCAACATAACACCATGTTTGGTGCGTGTCCTCTACTGCCACATGATAGACACAAGCAGTAATACAAAACATGCAATACATCGTGTCTGCTGCTGTAAGCGAGGTGTCTGATGGTTGTGACAATGCATGGTTGTGCCAACCGGCATCTGAGGTGTGCAGCAGTGCGAGGGCCCACTCAACGCTGCTTGATTTATCAGTGCATTTATTGATTGTGAGCTACAGCGATGTGTTTTAACCAGCCAGTGAAGCCAAAGGCAAATTTCCAGATCCGTGGACATTAGAGATCATTATTATTACAATATATTTCTCATATCTTAAATAATGCTTGATGGAACGTTTATGGTCCACATTGTGAATCAGTGAATCACCACTTATAGAAGAAAGGTGACAACAATCCCGTCCAGTCATTTTTTTCTGACATTGTTAAATAAATGTTGTGCTGCTGTGGCCACTTACATCATCTCCCACTATCCACTGCTGTCTCGGCCTCTCCAGTCGGCCTGAGCTCCTCAAACACTTGTGCCTGCGTCTGCTGTCTCTCCCCTGCTGTTTGACATGCTCTCTGCTGCTGGCCTTTGTTTGTCCTCTCTTTTCACCCTCCTCTGGTTGCACTCTGTGCAGGCCTCCTTGACCTGAAAGAATATATTCAATCAATACTGATACCCCACCACAGGGCTGAGTGTTTACTGTGTGTGGATCCAGCCCTGGTGCTGCAGAGGCTGAGTTTCGGAGCACAAATACAAATGGTATAGCAGTGATGTAAAAATGTGAAAAACAATAGTATTTCAAGAAAGCAGAAGTTAAGACACAAGATCAAGCAAGTGTCTCCCATTATCCATCTTTGAATCATATTTCTGAACTCCTTGTTCTGATACAAGTCAATCTTCTCTCCCTCTCTCTCTCTCTCTCTGTCCATTTTTCCAGGAGTCTGTAGTTCTGGGCTCCCTGGTGCTATTCTATCCAAATACATCTCAGTGAATATATCTAACCATTTCATATCTGAGGTGCTTTACTACCTACAGTAATTTTACCATTTTGTACCAGGAAACAATGTAAAACACTCACTGTGAGACAACAATCAAACCATGGCCTTGCGATGTGATTTCCAATTAGATTTTACAAGCAGAAAGAAAAATGTTCACAGGCAACATCTCAAATCCACCACTATACTTGGCAAAATGGCATTCTACCCTGGCTGCGTGTACTTAAGGTGTCAGCGCTCTGCAACTATTATGCTCCTGCATACCTGCTGCATGCCGCTCACCAGAAAGCTATGCTGTAAACCAGGGACAGAGTGGACCCACGTGGAAACACTATCAATAACATTAAGTAAACAGGAGATAAATTAATAATATTTGCCCACTTTGAAACCCCGATCCACGCATGACACAACATTTTATTGCACTGAACTAAAAGCTTTGTGTGTAAGTGGTTTCTGATGGAGCAAAAAACTGGACTCATTGTTAGCTGTTAGCATTGTTAGCTCACCCTGCTGCTCTGCTCCTGTCTGTTGTCTGTTGCACAGTTACTGCGGTTTGATGCACAGCTGTTTGAAGTAGCTGGATTTTAACTTCTCTCTACAGTGGCCCTGAAAGCTCGGCACACTGCAGTGCAAGAAAACACATGCAAATAGGCAAAACACAGGCACATTCAGAAAACATCTACATCAATTTGACTGCACATGCACTGCGAATACACGCCAACAACCAAATACAGAAAAGCGCTGCAGGTAGCTGCAGATGACAGAGGAAGTGTTTCCAGACACACACACACAAAAAAAGCGATGAACGCAGCCAGGACGCACTTGCATGGATGCAAACTTGCTCAATGCTCTGTGACTTTTGTGGTCATGAAGAAGGCCACTTATGAAATGTGCTGGAAAATTAGCCAAATTTAAGTTTGTTTGGTTTATGTAACATTGATATCACAGACAGGTACAAGACTTTTTTTTGTGTCCTCGTCTATGCTATTACATGTGCAGGCAATGGACCTAAGAGTTGTGAATGTGCCGATCTGTTACCTCTGAGCCTTATGAACCCAGTGCTAAGGGTTCCATCATTTCTCTGCATACGCCTTAGTTACATCCTGAGAAATATGTTTAGTTCAGTTTAGTGTCATCTGCATATTCTTGATGACATAATATGTGATCTGCTATTTGGGAGTTGAACAATCTCCATGAGATAATTTATCAATAATCCCTAAAAAACAAAAAACAAACCCAAGCATGAGCCAACACTCACATCTCCAAATATACTTTTGTCTCTTTGGGTATCATCTTCATCCTACAGCATTTGTGGGCACTAAGGAAAACTATATTTAAACACTTACCTCTCAGCGCCTCATTTGAAGCTGCCAGTTTAAAGAAAAGATCAGGCAAAAAAAAAGAATCTGAAGAAAAGGCATAAAAGAGTGCAGAGGCTGCCACAAAGTGTCCTCAAACTCAGCGCCAACTTAAATAAGTGCTCATCAGCTATTTGTGGTTATTGTTGTGGGATTGTGGATCAAAATTGTGTTTTTCTACTTAAGCCATTTGCTGATATTCACAAAAAAAGGAAGTGGGAACAGTGGAGCAAGCCCCACTCGAGTGTTTCTTCATTCTCTTTGGTAGATAACCAAGCAGCCAGCATCCCTTGCAAGTCAACAACAAAAGTTGTTTCAAAATAAATAGCAGAATTCTGTGCTTTAAGGCTATATAGGCAACAGCCCACTGTGTGTGCATTCAAGTGCTGCCAGTCCAAGTCCAGAGGAAACCTTTTATCAACCTGCTCCTTACGCTCAAATCTTCCCCTCCTTTGTTTCCCTCCTGCTTTTTTCTTGTCCTTCATCCCATCTCTCTTTCCCTTTGTGCTGGTGTCCCAGCACTCGAGCGCGCTCCGAGCCCTCTGGTTGAGAGCACTCTGGTGGAAAACAAAACATACAGCAGCCTTTCATGAGCCTCCACTTCAACAAGCCTTTTTTTCTTTTTTCAGCATACATGGGAACAATTTTTATTTTTTATTTTTTTTGACATGGACTGGCCCGCATCCAAAAGTGTGTGTGTGTGTGTGTGAGTGAGTAGATGTGTGTGGGAGAAATAGCTCTCAACAGAGACAATGTCATTAAGACTGAGATACACAGGAATGGGGAACAACGATGTACTTTCAAACATTTATATTAACACTTCGATTTTGTCAGACTGGGCTCAGGATAGCCTGCCATGACAGATGACATGACAGAAAATTCCTCCTCCTCCTCTCTCTCTCTCTCTCTCTCTCTCTCTCTCTCTCTCTCTCTCTCCTGTCCTTCTCTGTCTCTCTGTCTCTCTCTCGCTCTCTTTCTGTTTTGTCGCAGCAGAAGAATAGTTCCTCCACCTCAGCTGTTTAGCCTCACAACCAATGTGTGTAAAAACAACTGTAACCTACTTTCACTTTGAGACAAAGTCATATTAATTATAAAAAAAAATATAAGTGCATGTTGAATAGAGTAGATAGTTGAGGAGAGGATAAAAGACACCAATTTGAAATGTCACTTTAGGACCCACAGTGCAACATTTAACAACGATTTTACTCTTTACTATTTAATAACAAACAGTGCACAGGATTAAAATGTGAAATTCAGTAAATGTGAGGGCAGCCCCATAAATATCATATATTGCATAATTTGAAAAATCAGATTCAAACATCATGTTGATCGTCCTGTTTTCCCACTGTCATTGTTCACAGCGTAACACAGTAACACAGCACACCAGGCTGTAAACTTAGACACAATTTAAATTTTAAAGCCAGAGAGGTATTTACAGAGTCTGCAGATGTAAGTAAGCGTAACTGCAGCTCATCTGATTTGCATTTTAAAAATGGAGTGTTTCCTAGAGCTGAACCTGGATACTGACATTCATGTGTCTATATGCTGTCAAATAGCCTGATGTCAGTTCAGCAGAAAGTAACTGAATAAGATATGAACAGTAAATAAGTATTTTGATAAAAAGTTTTGAAAATCCTTTTATTTCTGTAAACAGATAGAAAATATAGAGAAGTCTTACTGGCTGCTTCAGTCATAAAACACTTTAAGGTCAAACATTAATGTCAGGAAAAAATAGCAGGCTGCCAGTGTGGTGGAAAGAGAAACATGGATGTGTTAAGATGAATTGATAGCATGATAATAATGATAACAATAAACTTTATTTATATAGCACTTTTCACACACAAAATGCAGCTCAAAGTGCTTTGACAAATATAAATATTATATAATATATAAATATAATATATATTGAATAAATAAACAATTCTCGGAGCTAATTGAATGCTGAATTGAACAGGTATGTTTTCAGTTGTCGTTTGAAAATGTCCACTGAATCTAACCCCTCTAAAATTTCTTGGCAGGGTGTTCCACAATTTAGGGGCATAAAGGATGAAGGCCCCTTCTGCAGTTTTATTTTGGGGTACATTTGGAATATTTAGAAGCCCTGCTGTAGAGGATCTTAGGACTCGTTGAGGAACATAAAATGATAGACAATCAGTGATGTAAGAGGGTGAGAAACTATTAAGAGCTTTGTGTCAAGTAAAAGAACTTTAAAATCAATTCTAAAAGACACAGGGAGCCAATGTAATGTGGAAAGTACAGAAGTAATGTGTTCGCTCTCCCTTGTTTTTCTTAAGAGTCTAGCAGCAGAGTTCTGAATTAGCTGTAATTTCTCAATCTACTTTTTTTTGGAAGACCAGTGAGAAGTGCATTACAGTACGATAATCTACTGGAGATAAAAGCATGAATGAGCACACTCTGGCAATATTTCTCAGGTGGAAGAAAATGATTAAAATGATGGTTCTCCGTGCTGTCCTGTGAAAGTGGAACACTGGGCAGCAGTCGAGTCGGCTGAGGGCACGCCCGTTAGTGATGCGTGGAATCGCAGTTATATCCAGGGGCAGTGTGTGTGGTTCATTGATGGACTGGGCTGAGTCATAAAAATTAACATACTGATTGGCATCAGGTTGGTAAAATAAC
This sequence comes from Trachinotus anak, assembly GCF_046630095.1. Taxonomy (NCBI): domain Eukaryota; kingdom Metazoa; phylum Chordata; class Actinopteri; order Carangiformes; family Carangidae; genus Trachinotus; species Trachinotus anak. The sequence goes on along the minus strand of NW_027273863.1, from coordinate 1,334,777 downwards.
ATAAAATGTATGACGAAAATATTAATTACTAATTATTAATTATCTTGCATTTGATTATATCTTCAGCTTTATTTTTCATCAGGCAGGAATTAGACCCCTGAACTCCTCATGAACTCCTCATGACAATAACTTAAATGTTATTGTAAAACCAGCCTACCTCAGTGTAATAAGTTACCATATCATCATGTATAATATCCCATGGAGAAAATGGAAATAATTCATATAGGCGGGTGGTGGGTGGCCAAGCCAGTTGACTGTCTGAATGTGCCTCGCACATATGAAGGGGATGAAATAATTCAGTCATACTGCTCCTCGAGACTTTCCCAATGTATTAGACTGAATAGATTGAATTGTGATAAGTGAAGATATTTCATGAGACCAAGGACACAATCTTCAGCAATAGCGTGCAAATTTTACTCTCTATAATTTCACTGTTCAAACCTGAGTGTGTTAGATCTTTATCTGGTTAGTGCCTGAAAACGTGTCAAGGATCCTTAGTAAATATCAAATACACAGATTGGATGGATCCTGACAGAAGATTTGATTTTCAATTTTGGGCTGTTGCATGAAGCTTCTGGTTTGAGTCAGGTTCAGTTTTTTTTTGTCTCTTGGCAGTGTCCACACTTTCTGTGTCAATACAAGTCATGTGTCACATGCTGATATACTCAAGGACAAACACAATGCTTCAGCTGTCATCAGTGGATTATGTAAATCAAAAACAGAACTTTAGTTTGTGTTTAAAAATTTGGCAGAACGAGCTGGGTTCAGCTTCAGGCCAGGTTCAGGGCTCAGGTTTAGGTCCATGCAGAAGTTCATGATGATACTCTGGGAGCATCTGGCATCTGCATTCAATATAGCTAAGCTAGCTGTTGACAGAAAATAGCTCTAAACTTCAGAGGTGCCTGCTTGTTAACCCAACATGTCTCATTTTCCACAGAGGTTAAATGGGAGTGTTGCGATGTGGAGTGTTTGAAGGTGTTGGAAGGTGCCTTTGTAAGAAATACCTCTGCTGATGAGTCATTGGTTAAGTAGTTACTTACCAGCGACATGTTAGTCAAGTGATTTTATAAATTCTTGTCATGATTTTTCCTTCAGACTTGAAACCTTGTGCAGACAAAATCTTAAATTGTGAGCTCAACCTGCACAGCTTTGATCACTAATGCATTACTGCCTGTGGAAACCACTTCCTTCAGACAACATCAAATTCCATAATATTCTGTTGTTATTCAGTAAAAAATATATTGAGCTCAGCAGCCATAGCCAGTTGTAGCGTTAAAGGACTGAATTAATATGTTGACCTGATGATGTCACTAGATGACAAGTTAAGGCTTCACTACTGACAAGTAGTAGTAATGCAACATTACATTAGCCGGGTTTCCACTGCAGTTGTGTGTAAAATAGTAGCTTTTTTTTTTTTAAACAAGTCGACAAAACAGCAGGTTAATGGAAATGCACCTACTGACATATTCATTCATCACCATTTTTTTTTTTGACTCCCACATTCATTGTCCTGCTGCTGCTGGAAATGCTCACTACACTGATGTATTTTAATGCACTATTCCCCCTGTTTAAATAAAGTTTGTAAAAAAACAAAACAAAAAACTACTGCTTCCTGAGATTATTCAGCTGGAATTTATATATTTGTCACCAGTTTTCAAAGGTTTACACTGTAAGAATGCAGAGGAGGACTACCACATCATTGGCTTGGGAGACTGTGCCCTGTAAAAAAAACCACTCAGTAGGATATCTACGTACGCGGATAATTATCACCCATAATCAGGTTTTATTGTTAGGTGGCCTCAAGCTGTCATAGCAGTACGGATGGGAGCAAAGGTCCATGGTAGGAGGCCCGTTGGGGAGGATGGATGAGTGGACATGACACATAAATTTGACACAGGAGACTGCTGTTCATTTCCTCTGTGAAACAACTAATCAACATTATTTTCATTGTTTCCATTGTATCCATTACTATGTTTATTATCATAACCATGACAACCAAAGTCCTCTAACCTTAAAGAAGTATTTATTTTTACCACAATCTTTTCCTAAACGTAACCAAGGTTACTTCCTGAACCTTGTCCTTTAAAATGGTAATAACTGCACACTCACACTATTTTCAGCTACATTTATTCTATATGTTATATTAAGTAGTTGCTATGATTATTTCTATAGATCCATCTCTGTATAAATCACCCTGTCTGCATTGAAACACACACTGGATAGATTGTTTTCTTTCCTGTTTGTTGTAGCTCTTCTTTTCATTACATTAATTATATTATTTACTGTCCCACGTTGGCTTAACAAAAATATGCTTTGCATTTTAATGTAAAGCACTTTTGTATATAGATTTGTAATTTGTCTGGCTGTTATATATATTTATCGTGAAGTTCACATTCTGTTGACTTATCTGTCAGGAAATAGACAGGGAGCTGCTGACTGCAACATTCCTGTTAGTCCTGCAGCAGACAGAAACTAAACTCAGTTTTACAGCAGAGAAATATTACATGAACACATCACTGAACCTTCTCTTAGTTATGCTGCTATAGGTCAAGTCTGCGGGGGGAACTCCCATGATGCACTGAGCACTCTGTCTCTCTCTTGCTCTCTGTCCCTCCATACACATTACTGCATGTCATTAACTTTATGTCTTCTCTCCCCTGTAGTCTGTGCCTCTCCTCTCTGTCCTCACTCTGCAGGTGTTTCTGACACTGGAGCTGCAGGATCCAGGATCCCGAGTCCTACTACTCAACATTCTTCTTCTTCTTCTTCTTCTTCTTCTTCTTCTTATTATTATTATTATTATTATTATTATGACACCCCCTCTTTCTCCTCTCTGCTCTCTGAGTGTTGTTGTGTTGGAGGTTTCTTCCAGTTAAAAGAGAGTTTTTGTCTCCACTGTTGCCAAGAGCTGCTGCATGATGGGCACTGTTTGATTAGTCTCTAAATTGTAAGGTCTTGACCTGACTCTGTAAAGTGCCTTGAAATAATGTATGTTATGATTTGGTGCTATGTAAATAGAATTGAACTGAACTGAATCCAGCCTTCAGCTGCTACGCCCTGCCATTACATGAGGTTGAACTCTGCCAAACTCTCTCCTCTCAGTGACATCTCTCGACCAGCCTTTGCTCTGCTCGCTGTCACTCCTCATCTTCCAGCATCCATCTGAAATGAACACTCGCGCTGAACTTTCTGTCATCAATGGTGCGAACACACTTGCTCTGCTTCTAAAGTGTCTTTATTTTAATGTGATGCATTGCAGTCATCCAGGAACTGTCCTTGTACAGCTACACTACAGCAGGGCCCAGAATCACTGAGACTGAAATCTGTGGTCTGCTACATGTCCTATTGATGACTGTTGTCAGTAAAAAGCTGATGCACTCCAAAGACAGGAAAGGCATTTGTCAGTCATGAGTGCAATTTCTTGATGTTCATGTTGACAGCATCCTTTTATTGACTTATAGAGTGACAACTTGTGAATGACATGAACAGAGTGCAAAAGAGAATCTGGACTGTCATTGCACAGGCTCAGACAGCTGGTTTCTTCTTCCTGTGTTATAAGATTCTAGTATTTGCTTCTATCATAGCAGTGTGAGGGTCGCTTGGGGAGAACTGCACAAATTCATACATTTGGAAAAGGAATTTTGAAATACTGATAGGACTGAATGTAAGAATATTAAAAAAAAAAAAACACACACACAACAAGGTAGGCAGATTTTTTCATATTTAACATCTTCAAAATATTATCAAAATTACCAACAAGCTTACCAAACTAAAGAAGTAGTCTTCTGAATTACATTATCATTTCAAAGAGAATCGGCACTAACCAGCAGTCGTTTGGTCAGATACATCAGAGTGTTTATTTAGTCTCAGTCCTTAAAGATCCTGTAAAGCAAATTCACATATTTGTTTATAAAATCAATATATATGTTGGAGAACTATTCCTGAAAACGTGTGAAACATGTGAAACTTGTGTGGGATTGAATTGTGCAGTTATACCTTAAACTGTGTTTCATCATTTTTGCATTGACCGTTTTTTCGGGCGGGGCCTAAACGGGGTACTGGTGACGCACTTGGACCCCACTTAGCATACCCCGCCCCTAAAGCTGTAACGGCATAAAGGTATGAAATGTACCAGCATCAGTGGTTCTCCTGCTCAGTGTTATTGCTGGTTAGCTGAGCCTTCCCTCCCAAAATGTGTCTTTCCTAGAGGCTGCAATACCAAAGGTGTGGTGTTATTAGTAATTAGAGAATAATGTATGAATAGATAATTAGCTATTCACTCATGACATTTCCCTTCTTTTCATGACCAGAGGGATAGTTCCACTTCATCCTCTCATGAAATAGCGGGTAAACGCGCTATCAAAAGCCGATACACTTCTTTTCCACCGCCAGTCGAGTTTGTCTTTCTGTTCGGACTCAGGACACACAACTGCAGGGAGCGATGTCACCTCTGCACTTAGAACACACACACACACACACACACACACACACACACACACACACACACACACACACACACAGTGGAGGGAGAGTGAGCTGCTAGCCGCCCTGCAAACTGGTGAAAGTCTGTCAAAGTGTCGGAGCCTCCGTATGAGATGTTTCGGTCTGTGATTGTGTTTTTAAAGCTTTCAGAGCTGCAGCTCACTCTGTCATCCCCACCATCAGTGTTTCTGGTGTAATGGCACCGTGCCGAACAGGTGACAGGTGTGTGTCTGTGTCCTCTGAGACGTTACAGCAGGAAAAGAGGTGAAAATTAGCAGGTTTACCCGGGTTTTGTGTTTAGATCAATGCTGATCGGAGCCGATCGGAGCAGGAGCCAATAGATACCCGTGTCTACTGCAAATTCATTTACCCCGGCTGTATATGCCGATTAAACCCTTCATCACTGCCAACAAAAAGTGGAAAACGGGCTAAGTTAGCTCCGTGTGTAGCTTATAAGCTAGTTCTCTTACCAATGCCGGCATTGAAATAAATAAAGCCAGGTCATCGGACAATTTAGAGCAATTTGTGATGTGAAAATATGTACAACATGTGTGTGTGTGTGTGTGTGTGTGTACAATCAATATAGCTGTTGGACACAGCCATGTTTCCTTTCAGTATAAATCTGTGAAATCCGTTAAGTGATGCAGAAGGTCTCCCGACGGTGGGCGTGGTTTCAGTGCCTCAGCGGACACACCCCCAGCGTTCCGGTGTTGATAATACTGCTCATTTTTTCAGTTTGAAACCTAATTTTATATATTTGGCAATATTTTTATTCATTCAAATTTGGCAGGGGGTTTGATATGCCATTTTTCTGTGGTGTGGCAAACTAAGAACTATATATATATATATATATATAAATATGTTTTTCTGCTTTACAAAATCTTTAAGACATTTCCTCCAGTATCAGTGAAAGATGAAACACAGTATATCTACATGAAACACAAAGCACAAATCTCACCTTTGTGGACCTCGTCTAAGTGCAGCTAACAGACATTCTGTCATAAACTCATACAGCCTGAACAGGTCGAGCTATCTGTGAGCGTTATACACACCGTGTGCTGGCCATCTATTTTGATGACATCCATTGACACCAGTCACTCTTTGGCCTACGCACCGTAGAGGGACATTGCTAGACTAGCATCATTAAGCAACATATCTGCAGCTATTGAAAAACCTGAAAAAGCAAGAAAAGCAAGAAAAAAACGTTCTTTAAAGAGGCAGAAACCTCAAGCACAACCAGACTTAGGGTCTGCCTCGACTGGGTGGGTTGACAGATAGAGAGAGAGACAGACACAGAGACAGAGACAGAGAACAGGAGAAGGGAGAACAATGCAAGTTCAACAAGATGAAACGACATAATAATAATAATAATAATAACAATAATAATAGTTGCAGCAGCTGGTGCTGAGATTAAATAAGATAGGATCAAATAAACAGAACGATGCAGTGGTTTTCAGAAAGTTTACATATGCTTATCTAGCTTAGGCTGAAGCATCAAGTCATTCATCAGTAATTTAGCAGACAGGGATCTGAGGCTTTTGAAACCAAATTTGAGGGTCTTGTTGAGGCTGGAGTTGTCAGTAGGTTGATCTGTAAAGCTGCTGGAAGATGAAGTATTTATAGGGATTGGAAGATGAAGTATTAATAGGGATAAGGCATCCTGTGACAATGTGGAGACACAACTGTGATTCTGTTTTGGCAAAATGTATCAAATGTTTTGGTGTTGTAATCCGGCTGATAACTACTCGATTTTCCTGAATAGACTTCATTTCTTAACTAATGGACTAATGGACCAAATCCCTGTTCACTACAATGATGAGCCAGCCAGCGGTTCAGAGGAGTGAGGCTGCTCTAGATCTCATCATTACCCCGCACAGGTACGAGACCAGAGACAGTTAATCGATGCTGACTGATCTTTCTGGCAAATTCAAACATCCTGGCTAGACTCGCTTTTGTGATCTCTCACTTTATCCTCGTGTCATTGGTGCCGACATGGATGACTTTGTTGCTATCATTAGTGCTAGTGGTGGAGTGTGCCTGGGTTCACTGTTTCTCCCTCCATGATGCCAGCGCCCTAAGTGCTGGATGCTCCGGCCCCAGGTAGATGGGTAATCTAGACCTGCAGGTGATGGGGACCATGATAACTAATGTGCATTGTTGTCCACCCTGTCAGTGGAGGAGGAGGAGACAGGACTACCAAGAGCCCTTGCAAGGGTTGAAAATCAGTTTGCACTCAGGAGAGGTGACTGCAGACCACGCCTAACCTGCTCTCACAAGCCTTTCCACACTTGTGAACAGGGATGAACTCCACACCATCTGCCAGTGAGGCTGTGCTGGTGTTAACAGGCTCACTGTCAGGCCTGACTAATGCTATCTGGACTGGCTGTCATATCTAAGGTAGGAGAGGTATCTAAGGATAAAGGGGCTGTTCTACCTGACAAACACATCTCCCCAGGAGAGCGGCCTGGTCTACACGATCAGAACAAATAGCACAAGCCATCATAAAAGTGTAGCTGAGGTAGTGTTAGCTGTAATTTAAGACAGACTAGCCTAGCAGGGCAGTAAACAGCTAGCTTAATCTAAGGCCAGCAAACAAGCTACCATCTAACACAAACTTTGAGGTGCAAGGAACACAAAATGAGAGGAATCTATCACACGGCAAATAGCAGAAGACAAGTAATAGAATAAATCATTAGATTTAAGTAGAAAGGAGAACGAGCTGTGCAGTTGTCAACCTCATGGAGAATCACAATGTTCACAATGTCACAGGAAGCAGCACGAAAGTGAATTTTAGTTATTACAGCTGGGAAGTACTAATAAAATGTCAGTGAAATTATGTATGTGGAAAAGAGGCAACCCACCATGATGTCCCCCTTTGATTTGTGAACTGCTGGTTTGATGCCTCAAGTTTGTGATTTGTCCGTCGCCATCTTGGTTTTCTGAAACCAGAAGAAACCATATTCGGATGAGAAGGTGGAGCTGAGGAGGAGTGAGGGGTGGCTCTGACCTGCTCTGTCCTCTATCCTGATTGTCAGGCAGGTCACTGTGCACTGTAAACCCGAATAAGTTCAGAATACTCTAAACTTTTGTGGAAACCGATTACCTCAAAGTTTTTGAGTAAGTAAGTTAGAATATTTAAGTTTAGAGTACTTACATTTTTTACATAATTTATACTCAAATAGTACTTATTACAAAAAAAATTGAGAGTGTACTGCACTTAAAACATTTGTTTTAATTTGTATATATTTTTTAATTTATTTGTAATGACTTGTTATGATGATATGGTACTTAATTGATCAACATCTTTAAACTCAAAAAATATACTGGTTAGTAACCAAAAAGATACATTTACACAGCTCATAAACTATTTTTTTAAGTTCAGAATATTCAACTAAACTTCTTCACACAACAAATGTAGAATATTTCAATGTTTTTATTCAGATGTTTTTTCTACAAACCATTTTGGTAACAGCAACAGAACTGTAAGTATACAAACAACACATACACATCTGTATAGGTGTGTGTGCATAAATCTTTGCAAACGTGTATTACAGATAAGAACATTACAGATAAGAACAAGAGCACCAGGATCTTCAGTGGTCAAGATCAAAAATGGCATCTTAAAATAGAGGGCTAACTCTAGAATAATGACTGTGTTTCAAGCCATAGTGCCGGAATAACTGTGCCCGGGTGTCTGCAGACACAGTACACAATTTGCACTTCCACTCCATTACTCAAAAGTCGTCTTCAGTGTCTTTCAAGATCAATGTTTACCATAGAGGTTCTGTGCCATTCACTGCTCTCAGTGCTCTTCACTGGTCTCAGGTGTTTGATCCTGTGGGATGACATAAAATAGTACTCTGAAACCACTCAAACAATGCAGTCCAAATTTCTAATTAGAATATTTTAGTTAAATAAATAAAGTAATTCATAAATTTTAAAACACAGATTTTGAACACTTTCCTATCTTTGTTAAATGCTGTGGACTAAGCAATTTTTCTGACGAAAAAGACTAAACAACTGTGCAATATAGCCTATAGTTTATCTAATCTCTTAACAATTAAGAATGACATTTGCCTTCATAGTTATTTATTTTATCCCTTTAAACATAGGAAACTGCATCATCGGGCTCACCAAAAAATACAGTTAAAAGCAGAGACAATTATCATCAACATTAAATTTAATTGATACATCTTTACATTAAAAATGAACTTAAGCATTACCTTGTTTGCCAAGGACGCCTTGTGCTGGGTGCCAACTTCAGCTTACAGGGAAAGACAATTAATTAGTCACCAGTTTGTTCTTTCTCTCTCTCAACCACAGCTACTGGTATGTGAGAAACAAGGAACAGGAATACTGCTTTATTTTCAAAATAAAGTACACATTTTGACCCCCGCACCCCACACACCACACACACACACACACACACACACCCCTTCTTCTTACTTCAAGGGGGAGGGGGAGGCGGCTCTACCGGATCGTACCGACTTATTTTCAACCAAATGTTAACTTTACCAGCAGAAACACATTTATAAAGAATAGCAATACCGTTGACTGAAAATATTAATCGTCATTATGATTACTGCACTCAGTTCACGCTACACGTCCTCGCCAAAGACCGGTACTGTGACTGCGTGTTACGCTGAATGTGTAAAAAAAACCTGCAGACAAACACAAAAGTACGATTTCGTTGTGGCATTTATGCAATTAGATATCATGCAGGTGAGTTTTGGAAGACTTTACCCTTATACTTACAAGTTTTCTTAACTTCAGAAACCGATGCACTCCCCTCGCTTCACGACCGCCATGTTGGTTTGATTTTGCCTTGTTCGGTCCTGCCAACGTAATGACGTCATTACGTTGCACGCCTCCGTGCATTCAAAGGTTTTGAGTAAGATAGTGATGATCACTCAGACAATTTAAGTAGCACAAAATTATAACTGCATTCCTCCTTCGGAACACTTAGTAACTTAAAGTTGGGTTGACTTGATAGCGGATTTTGATTGTTGTTTCACAATACTTTTGAGTTAGTGGTAGTGTTCGGGTTTACAGTGTGTGTGGAACAGTCTGTCAATCCTGTGGTAGCCCCGTCCTAATGCATACCTGCTTTATCATCTATTTTCCTCTAAATGGACCATAATTTAAATAAAGGAGCATCATGTTGTATTGAAGAAGACTTGAAACTAGAGACTGAGACCAGAAACTCCTCAGAAAAACATTTACAGATTTTCCCATAGACTTCAATACAATCTTCTTTTTACAACCAGTTGAGTCGCCCCTGATGGTCATTAGATAGATGCAGCTTTAAGGCTCTTCAGCATTGGCTTCACTTTTCACTTTTCAGTCTATGTCCGTTTTTATATACAGTCTATGCTTTTCACTGAGATCTCTCATCTCTCATACCTTTATACCAGTTGAGAAACAGGCATTCAATTGCATTCTATGTGGTTTTAAGGGTCTTAATTTTATAACTCTACAAACCCGTGGACAGACATCATGAGCCTATGACAAAATGCCAAATACATTATATTGTCATCATCTTACAAAAAAGACCAAATTTAGCATTTCCTGAGCTGACAGTTTATCAGTGGGATGTTGTTTGTCAGTGCCAGTGCTAGATTACTCACCAAAGGCTCTCTGACAAAAGCTGTGACCCTTATTGACCCTGTGTTTGTGTAAATTTATTCAGAAACACACACATTTAGGAGTAAGTATGAAAAAGCTGGAGAAGACACCCCAGAACCCATCTGCAATTATTCAACTTTGCAGTTAATCAAATTAACTCAGACCAACTGCCATGACTCCAGGGCAGTTGACTGTGTTGTGCAATTAGTATTCCAGCCCTGGTCAGTACCTCTGAAGTCCATTACAAAGATGATTCTGATCTCACACCACTATGGTCAAGGTTTGCTCATGTTTGGGTCCTGTAAGGATTAGAGAAAAATCATGGTGTGGGATGAAAAGACAACTAGCGAATGATGGGAACGATGGTAAAAGAATGAGTGAATGAATACATGAATGTGTCATCCTCCAGACTTTTTAAATTTCTTAGTGGATTGTCCTGAGTTAATCATGATGGAATATAAGAGCTGAATCTAACACTTTAGTTTAATAATAGTTTAAGCTTGGTCTAGGAAAGAAGTTTTGGTCTTGACTCAGATATTAATCATTGTTGGACCCAAATTAGGTGGTCGTAAAGCCCCCCCTACACTTATTAAAGTTCTTAGTATCTCTCAGGAAGATTCTCTTCATGCTGTCAGCTCTAACACCCGATGATGCAAACACAGGGCGAGAGGCAGCAAGAAAAACCAGCGATCCTTTTAGAGGATCGAGCAATACTCAAGGCATTTGCTGTAATGATCTTGGATATTAGAATAGGTAAAATGGATTGAAGGTAGAATGGATGGTTGTGGCAGTGTGTGCACTTCTATTTCTGTGTCTTGTCATTATTGTGACCAACGCACAGAAGTAATTGAGAAAGTTGTAAAAATTTGAAACTTTCCCTCTTCCTCACGTCTCTAGTCGCTATCCACCAGAAGACCGGGTGTCTGCTAGTGTATGTGTATGTGTGTGTGTGTGTGTGTGTGTGCATACTGCAAAGGAAATGCTACCAACATGTGTTAGGAGCCTTTGTCTAGTACCCTGCAGTAAAGCCTTTGAAGAAGTGGCCCTGTGGCCTCAGTGGAGGCTCTCTCCCCACACACACACACACACACACACACATTATGTGAATATTGCATCACTACAGCGTGTTCACACTTAACATACAGTAGTTGGATGGATTGACAACTTCTGACACTTACCACCACAGGAGGCAAAAAGCCTGGACTCCAGCACAGACTAAAGTCTTAACTTCGAAAAAAAAAAAAAAAAGTTACAGTAGCACATGATATCTTATTTACACCATCATCTTTTAGTATTGTGTTATTGCAGCTCTGCAGCTCTACTGTAAAAAAAAAACACCTTTTAGCTGCCAAAAAGCTTGAATTGCTGGAGTATATGTTGGTCAGTTGATGAGCTCAGCAGAGATAGAATGTTCTTTTATATTGATCATGTTAATGGAACTGTCACAAAAGAAGCCGAGAGAGGAGATCAGAAGATATACATTCTCTCCTTGGATTATAAAATAAAGCAGCAATGTACTATTGTGCTGTGATTTATGCTTATTGATGCTTAAATAAATGACAAAGCATTAGGAAGCTGCTGCACGCCCCGACGTTTGCCAAAGAGAACCTCGAAGCTCCACAGCACTACTGGGAAGATGTTTTACAGATTGATGAAACAAAGGTTGGATTGTTGGGAAGAACATGCAGCACTATGTATGGTGTAAAAAAGGAACTGCACACCAACATGAAAACATCATGTTGGCTGCCTCTAGGTCTGGATAGCTCCATGTTGTTGAGGGGGAAATGAATTTCCAAATTTATCAAGGTTTCCTCCAGGATAATAATAACAATAATAATAATAAGATTTACAGACTGTTGCAGTCAGCACGTCCCTGTCAATTTCCTGAAGGATAAGTAAACAGAATGTGAAATTCATGATTAATATATAATGCAAGAAAAATTACACTAAATTCCATTAAAATGCAAAGCACATTTTCTGTTTAGCAAACTTAGGGCGGTAAATAATGTAAAGATTAAAGACAATTATATTGTAGATTTCTAAAAAAAAAAAAAGAAAGCAATCTATGCAGTTTGCATTTGAATGCAGACACAGTTTTGACAGATCTCAGGTCAGACAGTTGGTTCCTCCCACAGGATCCCTTGGTATAATTTTTTTAATGCTCAGTGCCCCCCCATTTAACATCATTTTTCAAGATGCAGGGTAGTCCAATAGATTGTTGTCTGCTGATGTAAATAGGGCAAGACCACATGGTTTTCACCATCACAGTGAACTTTTTCTGTATCAAACCACACTGAAATCTTTCCCTAATCCTGACCAAGTGAGAGCCTAAATGAACCAAAACCACAATTTATGAGAAACATATTCTAGATCTAATTCAGAGACTTGCACCAGGGACATCTGACTGGACTGTAGTTAGTGTGCAGTTAAGAAATGTTCTGGGAAATTGTACAATTATTGTTCACTCAGCAACTGTTTGTTTGGGTAACTTAGCAAAGAGAGCACTATAGGAGTCTAACCTGGTTGAGATGGATCAATAGAAATAATCATAGCAAATACTTAAAATAACATATATAATAAATGTAGCTGAAAAAAGTGTGAGTGTGCAATTATTATCATTTTAAAGGACAAGGTTCAGGCAGTAACCTAGGTTACGGTAAGGAAAAGATTGTGGTAAAATAAATACTTCCTTAAAGTTCAGAGGACCTTGGTTGTCATGGTTTTGATGATAAACATGGCAATAGATGAAATGGATAGATGGATAGATGAAACAATGCTGATTATTGGTTTCACAGAGGAAATGAACAGCAGTCTCCTGTGTCAAACTTGTGTATTATGTCGACCTGTACATCCTCCCCAACCGTCCTCCTACCATGGACTTTTTCTCCTTTGCTCCCATCATTACTGTTATGACAGTTTAAGGCCACCTAACAATAAAATCTAACTATGGGTGATAATTAGCAGCTTACACAGACAACCTACCAACCTACCTATCATTTTTTACACAGGACCACAGTCTTTCAAGCCAACAATGTGGTAGTCCACCTCTGCATTCTCACAATGTAAACCTTTGAAAACTGGTGACAAATATACAAATTCCAGCTGAATAATTTCTGAGAGAAGTAGTTTTTTTACAAACATCATTTGAACAGGGGGAATAGTCCATTAATACATATTTGTTGCTGTAGTCTTCATTTCCAGCAGCAGGACAATGAAGGTGGGACTGAGTCACAATAATTATGTATGGTGTAAAAGGGGAACTGCACACCGACATCATTCAAAATGTGGCATGGGGTGGAGGCATCTCGACTGCCTCTGGGTCTGGACAGCCAATGAAACAAAATGAATTTCCAAGTTTATCAAGCTCTCTTTCAGGATCTTTCAGGAAATCACAGACTGTTGCAGTCAGCACGTCCCTGTCTATTTCCTGAAAGATAAGTAAACAGAATGTGAACTTCATGATTAATATATAATGGCAAGACAAATTACAATTATTACAAATTACAAATCTATACAGAATTCTGTACAGGATGACTTCAGACAATGAAAATCCACCTCCTGGAGTCCAGTCAGAGCTCAGACCTTAATCCAGGAGAGATGCTGCGGAACGACCTGAAGAGAGACACTCACACCAGCCACTGGCGATTCACTGATCGATTGGTTGGTGATCAGAAAAGGCTGGTTTTCAATGAGTTCAGCTACGATCAGTCTCAGACTACAAATCTACAAATCTTTTGCATCATGTTCATCTTTGTTCAAATTTGATGCATGGTCCAAAACATGGGAAGCTATTGATTTGCATTACACTTTTCCAGGCTGCACATACATGAATGCAAACAAGGGGTGCACTGCAGATGTAACATCAATGCCATGACTGGCAGCAGTCAGCAAAAAGTTTAAGGTACATCAAGATAAAACCCAAGACAAAACAGTACTGTAGCTGTTTAACATCCAATTGTAGAGAAAAAAGATCATAGTTAATTCAGGTTTTTTTTAGCTACAACACTGATGAGTGGATAGCTGATGCTGAATGGCTGGTTCTGTTTGAAGGGGAGGGGAAATGCGATGAAAGCAGAGTCAGATAAGGAGGTCAGCTGCCCGAGGTTTCCCTTTCACCTCTGAGAGATGCATGGCCCTCAGGCAGAGCATGTGAAGGGGCACCCAGTGCTGACAATGCACACACTGCTTCCTTCCTCCGGCTGCCTCTCACACTGCCTGCCTCTGCGCACACACACACACACACACACACCTCTGAAACTTTTTACCCCTTTTTTACAATCTGTTAGACCTGTCAAACATCTCAATGCTGTCCAATGGACTCTATTGTGTGTGTGGTCAAATATGTTTTATTTTTTTAAATATTCTGAGTAGGTTCCATTCATTTAGCTGAAAGGGTCCTTTTTGGATTTTGGTTTAATTCACATCTATGTGCTGCTGTATATTCATTGCGCCTTGTTTTACTTTTAAAATTGACAGGCGTCATGCTAATTGCTGATATCCAGCAGCAACCGCACAACCAGCCACTTCTGCTCATGCACAAAATGCAACATGGAGAAGCAACAGTCCACACGTGAGAAAACATGTAGTCAGGCTTGCTACATCCCTGTCATTTTTCTACACCTGCATCTCTTTCTCGTGGTTGTGGGTGGTTAGAGCCCAATGTCTAATGACTGCTAGTCAAAGACTGGGAAACACAAACAGACCAACACATTCCCACCTACAGACAGGATAGTTTCCAATTCACCTAAACCTGCATGTGTTTGGACTGTGGGAGGAAACCCACACAGGCACAGGGAGAACATGTTACTCTACACAGAAAGGCCCCAGCTGACCATGATGGGTGCGAACAGGAACTTGTTGCAGTGAGTGCACAGTGCTAGCCATTAGATAGAACTTGTCAGTATTTTAGGAAACTACACACCTGTGGTCTGTATGAATGTGCATCATTTCACAGACATTAAGACATGTAGAAACATGTCTTAATGTCTGTGTAATGGGAGCCTTCTTGCCTTTGCTAAATACCACTGAATATAAAGTATAACTGAAGCTGATGGGAATATCATGAATTATCTTAAATTAGTATTACACCAAATAATATCAGAGAATTTAAAATTTTGAACTGACAGTGGAGCTTGATGTGAAAGTGTTGAACAGTCTTGATATGAACAAATTTAAGGACAATCCTGTTTTGAGAAAGAGACCAAAATGCTGGACCAACTGAAAAACCATTGCTAGAACCCTGCTGCTACATTACTGACTTAACCAGTAAATGTTACATAAAATGTTGCATAAACATAAAAAAGAGCGAACAGAAGGAAACAGTCAGGAGAGCTGAAGTGAACAGCAGAGTTGAGATCTCACTGTTCAGGTGAACATAAGAACATAATGGTTCAGCTTTAAGTTTGAGAACAATCTTACGATGAGTTCATTTGATTTACTAATTCACTATGACAACTTTAGTTACTAAAACGTAATGGGACTCCTTCACACAACACCACATTATTGGATAAACCCTTTTCTCATGAAGACACTGGCTTGATTTCTTTGGCTTGAATTACTGCTGCAGGTGATCAGGATCAGGGGCTCCACATGCATCAACACATCTGTGACCCCTTAAACTGAAGTAGTGATTACTTGTGACATTTTTTGGATGGACCACGGCAGTGAGGCCAGACCAACAAACACAAGTGTCCGTGACTGACTAAATTACAACATCTGGTCAGCTGAATGTCATGTGACTGAGTGATGAAGTTAGTGTTGGAGTTTCACCACTGTGTTGCCAGTTTAGCACCCTCATTGCGTCACCAACTTTTCGGAGCCCTTTAATGATTTTCTTTTCATAAAAGCAACTTTTTGGACAAGCCTTAGTTACTTCCTGTAGAAGAAAGTCACCAGTGCTGCCGCGTGTGCAAGCTTTCCCTCCACAGGAAGTCTCCATGCTTTTCGTTCAGTTGACCACACGGCAGCTGTCATCGATGTGAATGAGCTTCTAACTCTCTGAGTGATTGTTTTACAAGTAAATATACTGTAGCTGAAATCACAGCAGAGTCTTTGTCTTTAACATCTGTGTTTGGTGACATGTCAGACGACACCGTGGTTCATTAAGATTTTAGCAGCAGTTTGGAAGCTACTGCTGGTTAACATCTCTCAGTGGGCCACGTTTCAGCCACTACCATACTTATCCTGTTGTCTCACAAAAGAAACAGAAAAACATATAAATGAGAGCAGCTTTATTGTGAATTCAGCTGTATTAAAACACTGTACATGTGAGCACAGAGAGGAGGAGAGAGGCAAACAGATAAAGAGCCGAATAAATAAAAATAATAATTAGAATAAACACTTAGATGTGGATGAATGTCTCGTTGTGCGACTTTGTTCAAACATCTGAAGCACACTGAGGTGTTTAAGTCACAGCTGGGCAATGAAGGGAGACAGGAGGTGCCTGGTTAAATACAAAGTAGGTGTGGCTGTCTGCATTCTAGTGGGTTACAATGACTGAACACTGACTGCTGAATGCCACCCCACTGCTCCTTCATCTTCTCACACAGCAGAGCTCCTGCATTCTTACCGAATGAACAGGTATGCAATACAATACAAATATACGTGACAATACAAACCAAAAAACAGCAGTGGGGAAGATGTTGAAATTAATTTGTCCTGTGAAATGTCCTAATAATATATAATTATAGAGGATAAGTAAAGGTTTAAGTGAAGCGTATAGACATCAAACCATGTCAAGATAATGGTTCAGTCAGGGGCAAATCCATTTCTTTGTAATGGCCTTTTAAAGGACAGAACAAAACAAATGTCTGAAAAGGCAACTCAGCCATGCAAATGCAGTTTTAACAGGCAGATAATGAGAAGACAAGTAAAGCTGCAGACACATACACACAAATGTCATTTCTAACTTTTGCACATTCAGAAAGGAAGTAGATTTAAATTCAAAACGTGTGCAATAAAAGCTGTGAGTTAAACACAAAGCAATGTTCTCCAAAAATGTTCTGACGTTTTGCTGAAAGCCTCAACAGAATGGTTCAAAGCTATGACTAGCATAGAAGGAGTGCCCTAATTAGTGTTACAGTAAATAAATAGCAGGTAAATACAAAAAGGAGGAAAATGCAGCATATAAGCTGTCAGATCACCAGATTGAGACGTGAGGATGGTTGCGGACGGGCTGCTATCAGCTGACTCATTCTGACACAGGGTTCTGAGCGAAATCAAAAAAATGACTGTTGGATGTTAGTGCTGTTCTGTTTGAGGTGAATACAGCCAATGTTGAATTTCCCCAAAGGGATTAATAAAGTATTTATTTATCTATCTAATCACAAATGAAACGAGTGGACAGTACAGGTGACACACGTGGATCCACAGAGGAAAACAAAATCACTTTACTATTTTTGACTGTTAACTGACTGCAAATCATGTCGCACACTGTACATAGCTGAGAGTTCACAATGACACACTGTAAAATACAAATAGTTGGCTTAAAAAAATTATGCAAACTCATTGCCTCAGAAAAGTAAAGTAAAGTAAACTTGAGATGGAGAAAAACAATAACTTGTTTATTGTGAGTGTGCAATACTTAGATGAACTTGTTTATTGTCACTTAAATTGCAAGCAGCACAATGAAAACACTCATTGGGTTGATTCAGCTGCATTTCATTTATTTTCAACGACAAAAAAAGTCAGTCAACCAAACCAAACCACAGAAAAACATCACTCCTCCACAAATATTGAGTATTTTTATGACCTATTAGAATTAAAAGTTTTCAAAGCATGAATATAAACACAAACAACCATGCACACAAATGCTCTAAACTCTCTCTACAATAACATTAAGAATGCTGTTTCACAAAAGTGTTGTCCCTTTCTCTAATAATAAGAGAGCAATAATGATTGCAAAGTTTACCAAGCTAGCCTAGCTAATAGCTGGTGACTCTTCACTGGTCTAACACAGTAGACTTTTTTTCAGAGTTACCAGTTTTGGTGAGAAGGTTTTGTTTTGCAACCCAAGCATTCCTGCTTGAATAAATTTGAGTGTATTTGCCCTGCATTTCAGTGATCCATATGCAGAGCATACGTAAGCCCGAATGACAGGCAAACTGTCTGAGGTAAGTCCTTAATATTGTCCATGACAGTACCTCCCACAAGGATGATAGCGGTGGAAATGGGCTGGAGGTGTATTGAGCTTGGACCCTGCTCAGGAACAATCTTCACTTCACTTCACACCAACTGTGACGGATGCTAAGGCCTCATCTCTCACCGTATCCTGCAAAGAAACACATGTGTTCTTTACCATAATAAATCGTCATCAAGACCGGGAGCGTCTGGGCAGTTACACAGAGCTTCAGCACATTCTATTTGAAATAAAATAATGGATACTACACTAATGACAAGTCTCAGCTTAAATTTGAGTAAGTTTACATCTATATGGAAAGAACTGTGTGGTAGATATAACACTTTAAAAACACATAATCCCAGATTTGAGGGGTTCTAAAGTAATCTAACACGTGGCTCCAAATGTTTTTTGGGTTATTGTGTGGTTTACAATGGAGTTGACTGACATACATGTTTGACATCATATATATCTATCCAATTACTTTTGAATAACTCTGTGTTTAAAGAGTTTCAGGTATGCCCCACACTTCTTTCTATATTGATGTAAATGTATTCACATTAAAGCTGGGACTTGGCACTAGTCTCCATTATTGTATAAAAGGCTCTGACATAGAAATCACGTTATTTAGCTGCAGGAAATGACGTATCAACCTCCCAAGCATCTTATCGCGGTTGTGTGTGGAATATGAGAGATGCTTTAAGTTAGTGTGCCTTAAAGGTCAGATCAGATTCACCTGCAATGATCGATGTTCTTCTGTGTGTGCTCCAGTTAATACTCTGAGAATTAAGTTCATGATGAGAAGAAAGTGTTGTTTGCTGTTATGTGATGTTATATCTTGTTAAGTTTCACCTTGTTATGTTGTGGCTCAATAAGTTTCCTCATGAACGTAGATCTTGGTTCATACTGCAGCTCCAATGTATCTGTCATGAAAAACAGAGAAGCCCATATAGAGATGTAATATATGAGATAAATGTCCGTCTATCAAGAGTGATGTTGCAATATGAGCTATCTATGAGGGGATATGTTATTACCACATATATACATCCTCTGGATATATGAAGATATACCTTTGTCAGATATATGAAAGACTCATACTAAAATTTGTATATGTACATATATGAAAAATATCAATATGATGAATTTTTATGTGGTATAACATGTTGCAACCAAATATGTTAATAATATACTATATATTAAATTTATATATGCAAGTTTATTAAAACAGCATTCATAAAATTCTCTGTGCTTACATATGTTGTTCTTTTTGGTTCTTTTTGGGGGGGCTGGAGCCAATCCCAGCTGACATTGGTTGAGGGCGGGGGATACCTTGGACAGGATGGCAGTCTATCACAGGGCTGACATATAGAGACAAAAAACCACACTCACAGTCACACCTACAATTAAGAGTCACCCATAAACCTAATGTGCATGTGTTTGGTCTGTGGGAGGAAGCTGGAGAACCCAGAGGGAGCCCACGCAGGCATGGGGAGAAAATGCAAACTCCACACAGAAAGTTTAATCATAATTTAATGATCAATAAATAGTGCTGTGAGTGCAGAACCAAAATATCCAATTTTTCAGAACAATATCTACAGCATTATTAAACTTGTTTGTGGTTATGTTTGGCCACTCAGAACTCAGTTAAGGTCAATGAAGCATGTTTATTTACATTTAACAAAGACTTTCTATAATCTTAACCAGAGTGCAGTTGTTGCCTAAACCTAACCACAGATCGGACAGTGGATACAAACCTCAGGGGATACAGTGGAGTGCTTTGTACACCCCTGCATCCACCCCACCCGCCTCCACAGTGACTCTACTGCTGTTAATAAATGTAGCATTACCAAATAAGTTTCTAAGACCGCAGGGTTTATTTGAAACCTGTCTGAGCTTCTGAGTGCTTGTGCTCATGCACTATTATAGGGGCTTTGCATGGACTCAGTTTCCCACAGTCCACTCCTTATCAGCTTCCTGCCTGAACTCAAGCCACACACACATACAGCATTTACAGTGTAATTTGTGCTATAACTCAGTGAACTCTGGCACTCTTTTATTCATAAAACCTGTGGTCAAACTAAATTATTAACAATAATAATGCACATTTCCACCAGTTCAGAAAACACAACAGACACACATCTGGTCACTTGCAAGTGAGGTCATCAACTCAAGCGGACATCTGGGCAAAAGTGAGGTTAGCTAACTGTGTATGTGCTCCTAATGCTTGAACAGTATTGGCTGTATTAATACTTGGTTAATACTTTAATTTTTTGAGTTGGTTGGATTACTTTCATTACATTGCTGTGTCATTGTTGTTGTAGATGGAGTTGTTATATAAATATAACTTCATTGCAAAGACTAATGACTTTTACTCAATTTTTCATTTATTTTGGTGATTTTAATCATTAAAAAATTGTAAGGTTTAATCATTTTTATGACCCTGATGTGAGAACCACTATTGCACCTTCAGTATTGATCATTGCTTGGTTAACACAGCAAAGTGTTAAAAGGGGAAAAGAGAGTGATGCCCCTGACGTGTCAACCACAAGTCAGTCCTGGTTCATCATGGAAGTTTTGTCACAGTTGAAGCAAAGGTCGATTATCAAGTCACAGTGTCCTTGTTTGGTGAACAGCGGCTACATTATGAAGTGGCATCAGTCCACTTTAGGACATAAGGAATTGGCTGACATCGCTGTGGTCGATGGACAGACAATTCAGTCACTTAGCAGCCAGTAAAATTTGTTCAGGAATATTGAAACTACAGTAGATGGTAACGTGGTAGCAACTTATGAGGTGTAAAAAACCAACATCAAGCAGGTGTGAAAGACACATCACCCTGATGGAGACAGATCTGCTTCATTAAATTCAGTAAACTGCATAAAAGCAAACATGGCATATATTCTGGTTGGACTGCTTCTTAGTGGGAATGTCAGTGCTGCCATTGGTGACCAGGAGCTTTATTACAGCAGCACCTCTGAATTAAGCAGTAGTCTTCTTTATGTATGTTGCCAACAGTGGAAATAATTCATATTTTTTGTGACTTTGTACCTACCCAGTGATGTTTCTCCACACCTTATGAATTGCTGATGAGACTGCTAACTATGCAGTGAGATTATGCTTTCAAACTTCTTCACATACGTTTTTTATGAACAGCTGAGCAAATGAAATGTCTCAGTTCTGGAGGACAGTGATCCATAGCACTGCAGTCATGGATCAGGGCTACAGTGGATGATTTCTATCAATAAACATTAATTGTAAGTGTATTTTTAGTTAGTCAAGCAAAAAATGATTGGTTGGAAACGCTGATTGTGGCCACTGCTGTTGCTAAGTGACTATAAGGTTACTAGGTTACTTTGTTGCTTTTCAGTTTCTTAATTTTACACGTTCTTATGTGTAAGTGTGTTTTTAGAAATGCAGTCAGCTCTCTGGTGTGTCAGGAACCTGTCAAGAGACACACAAATCAATCAGTGACTTGAAGTGCCTTTAAATGAGGCAAGTCCTCCTAAAATACATTTAAAGCTGCTACACAGGTTTGACAGGTATGGGTTTTGTTACACTAAAGAGTATGTGCCGTTCAGCAAGTCTGATCGTACAGTATTTACTCTTATCTTGTTGCTCTAATATAGTGACTTGAATCCTTCTTATTTGTTATTATGTGTACTGCAGCTGGCAGTGCTAATTTTGCTAAAGTTCCATTTGTAATGGGTTTGTATTGTGGCAAATGTAGTACATTACTGCTGTGCTGCATTATGATATTATATGGTGTGGTAGATGGTATTGGTACACTCAGTACTCATGACCGTACACTTGTGTTTCACTGTAAAATCAAGGAGCTGAATAAATAACAGAATTCAGAAGAAGATACTAATACAACAAACTTAACAATGGGCCCAAAATATAGAAGCCTGCAGAAGGCTGACAAACTTCTTTGCCCTATGCGCCCAGCAAGCCACCCTGATAAGAATGAAAAGGGCACCCTATTGGAACATGATGGTGTGTAGGCAAGTTCTTTCTTACTTTCTCTCTTACTTTGTTAAATGACAGCAGTAACATTCAGTCAACTAAAAGGTGTATGTGTGTGATGCAAAGCTCTTTTTTTTGGCTCTTACTATAAAATTGATTGGTTCAACAGGAGATTTTAATTAACCACTGTTACCTGTCATTATTATTGATAACACCATTACCGACACAGCTGTTCCTGGTCTCTCTCTCTCTCTCTCTTCTCTCCCCTCTCCTCCCCCTCCCCCTCTTTCTATCTTCTCCTAAACCCAACCGGTCGAGGCAGACGGCCCCCCACCCTGAGCCCGGTTCTGTTGGAGGTTTCTTCCTGTTAAAAGGGAGTTTTTCCTCCCCCCTGTCACCAAGTGCTTGCTCTTTGTGGGAACAGTTGGGTTTTTCTCTGTAACAAAGTAAGGTCTTGACCTGACCCTGTAAAGTGCCTTGAGATAATGTATATTATGATTTGGCGCTATACAAATAAAATTGAATTGAATTGAATTGAATTGAATTGAATTGAATTGAATTGAGATTGCTTCCACTGTGCTGAGCAGCTTTGTGGTAATAGATGTTTCCTTCAGGGTTGATGGTGCCCTACAAAGCCAAAACGCAGTAACTAGTTAAGGAGTTAAGACTTCTCATAACAAACCATATATTTATTTACACTTCTCATCGTATAATATTAAATATTTCTAAAGTTGCGATTTGTGCCATTACTTCACTGTTGAGCTGCTGTGTGCGTGTGTCAGGACTGGGATCACTGGTTAGTCACAATATGTGATCAACTGACTGCAAATAGAATCTAACTCTGTGTGAAACACTGCATCATTATAATGGCAATCCACCAAGGTGCAAGAACGCCTGGCTTTTGTAGGCAATAGCACTGTGATTGGTTTGTTGTATGTTAAACCCAAAACACTCCCAGGAATAATTAAGAGACTTAGAACAACCCTTTTTAACCATGTGCCTGCAGCAGCAACTGTTTTTTCTGCTGTTAAAATAGCAAAGGTGATGTGGACATGCCCTAAATGCACTTGCACTATGCACTTCAGACTGTGTGCTTTGGATTGTTAAATACACTAGGGGGCCAGGGTAATTGAACACAGGTGAAAACACATCAGGACAGGGCAACAATCACAAAGGAGGGAAAACCAGACAAAGACAGGAAGTAAATTGACCAGAGACACACAAGGGGAGTGATTTCAAAATAAAACAGGACGGGAATCAAAAGTCAAAACATAAAGTATCCATCAGAGCAAACCATGACATGACCCATATTTTCCTGTGTCTGGAATTGATGGTCCAACATCTTGGCCATTGAATTTATTCCACCACACAGTAGCCAAATCCTAAATAATAGTGGAGAAAGAAAAGTACATTTGGCCAGATAAACTGTGCAGAAAGCTAACCTCTCTTAACCTCTTAATTTACTAAAAATGCTGCCAAAAGTGGAATATGGACAAGAGCAAAAATACATGAAAGTTCCCCAAAGTGATGAATACTTTGATTTCCTCTAGTTTCCTCAGGGTTTTTTTCCATATGGAGTTTACATTTTAACCAAAAAACAAGAATCACTGAAAGGAGTTTACAAGTCTAAATGACATATTTAGGTTGATCTGGTAATTTAAGGTAATTTCTTTTTACTCATTTCGTGTGGTTAGAAACAAATTTAATCAGTTTCTAATTGAAGATGTTCTTGTCCATTATTAAATTAAAAAAAAAGAAAATAGATTCACTCTTGGTCTAATATGCATACTTCAGTATTTATTCTGTTAAACTGATACCATCTCACACAAATTTATTTTTAGGAATATTTTTAAAGAAGTTAGTGATTTTCCATAATGATTCCTGGAGATATTATTGATTTGATGTGGTCTCACAGAGGGTTATCAACTAAATCATCTGTTATGTTGTTAGGAATCTTTACACTAATTATTATATAAATATTGTTTTTATTCCTCCATGGACCAATCTTTAGAACTTGAGACCAATTCATAGTAGACAATTCAAAGTCATCAGTATTGCCACAGCCCCCAGCATCACCAGCTTCATCTATTTCATCAGATTCAACTAGAAACTCAATCAGAGCTATTATGCAACCAATACTAAAAAACTAGACTTAAGAAAATTTAATTGAGTAAGTGTGAGCCTAATTGTTTTTGCAAAAGGTTAATGCTGTTCTGGTTCATGTACAACCCAGAGGGTGACGAAATCATCAAACAATAGATAACAAAACTAAAATGCTGCCAGATGCAACCTGACCAGAGGTGGTCAGCTTTTTGTTTGCTGAAGTGATAGAATCATGGGGATAAGAAATCACCTAAATTGAGGAAAATGTGCATGGGTGGGGCTAGTGGAGTGGCCAGGAGTGGAACGCCTGACACTAGGGATGATGCCTTGAAATGTTTTTGCTGGCACAGTTAACAACACTCAGCACAGCTCCTGAGGCAGCTCATGCTAGCAGCTAAGTTAGAAGGTGGTATGTTTAGTGGCAGCATGCCAGGCTGGCTAATTGAGACTCCCAAAGGAAGAATTATGTTTTCCTGAATGAACCGGCAGCAAACACACCATGCCTTGCCAGCATGTTAGAAATGAGAAAGTTCTGTGTAATTTTCAATAAGTCATTACCACCAGGTCTGTTACATGTGTCATATAACCACAAAGAAAACCTGAAGCTGTTCAGTCAAATAGAACATTTTCCTGCCAATAACACTACACGTGTGTTTGAGCGTATACTGTAAATGTATAATTGATTATACTAATAAATGTAATATCTTAGTCAATAATTGGAATAATTGGAACTACAAACAACACAGAAACACTGCTGCACACCCTTGTAAAGACATCAGACTTGACCTGAATGTTGAAAACATGACACATTAAACAAGACTAGGTCGAAACCTAGTATATGTCTGGACTACCTATGGTCAAATCCTGGTTTTATAACTGCAATGTCATCTGACACAATCTCCAAACATATAAATGAAAGACAACCTGTGATTTTGGCTGTATTTACTTAAAAACTGATCACTCAGAGATAAAGTTAGGAGAGACAGACTATCTTTCTTTTATGTAAGTCATTTTTTCAGTCTCACTACATTCATAGTGTGAGAGAGATGGGAAAATTAGAGTTAGAGAGAATTAGAGTTAGAGAGTAAGAAACACAGCAAATGGCCACAGGCTGGACTGAAACTCAGGCTGCCAAGGCAAATGGCACAAGCTCTACTATATGAGCCACTGGGGCACCTGCTCTGAGAAAGACTATATTTACATTTATCTTGTCTGTCACACAGCTCGCAGCCTCTGTGTGGAATCCACAAAAGCTTTTATTTACTTTCATCTCCGGAATGTAACAGACTTCGATTAGAGGCAGGTCTTTATGCCTAATTCTCTCTCTCTCTGCGATATTAGAATTGGTCATAGCAGTATGAAACCTTGTTACCAATGACTTCTCAGAGAACAATGATAAGTACAGTATTTGTCATTTGTGATAAAGCGTAGAGCACTATGATACACAGGGTTTAACTGCTGGAGTGTTGATGGGGCAGGACATGAAGGATGGACATGAAGGTTGACTGCACAATAGTTCTATGGACAGACATACTTTAATTCTGTATAGGGAACTTAGTTTGATTTTCAATTTTTGAATCAAATGATTAATATGAAACTTGAAAGATAATCTATTGTCAAGCCAAATTCCTAGGTATTTGTATGAATCAGTAAGAGTGATATGAATGCCATTTAAGTTGAGTCACTGCCGGAAGTGGAGAAAACCATACACTTGTTTATTTTTTTCTGCATTTAAAATTAATCTGTAATTAATGAGAGACAGACAACATAAGTTGTCAAAAGCAGACTGAAGTCGAGACAGGGCTTGTGCTGGGGAGTGAGCCTGGAGCAAATAAGATTGTGTCATCAGCAAAAAAGTGGACATTGAAGTATTGATTAGGAACAATTATGTTATTTATGCACAATGTTAACATCAATAGACCAAGGATAGACCCCTGTGTCAACCCATTTCTGATAGTATGATGACTTGACTGAAAACCATCAGCAACAGTCTGAGTTCTCCCTGTGAGGTAAGAGTGAAACCACTTAAGGGTCATTCTAGACCAATAGAGTGTGTGTTAGTTTGTGGAGCAGGATTTTATGAACAACAACCCTGACCCTAACACTACACACCAGTAAGAATACTGGACAAAAAGAATAGTGACATATAAAAAGCTTAAACTTCCCCTAACCTTAAAGATCCCATATCATACACTTCTCCTGTGTTTCATTCATCCATAAGAATATACAGTATATTTGTGGTTTCAAGAACCAACAACCAGTTCAATGTAGTTTTGGCTTGGGACATGGCTGAGGGCTGTGACTGTTTTGTTGTGATGTCACAAAGTTACAGAAGTCCTGATGGCTCGTTTTAAGGCTCAGTTTCTGAAGGCAGACTGTGTCCTTAATGAAGTCAAAATAATGTGACTATGTAAACAAATTTAGGTCCTTACAACATGAGTAATAAGTAATATGTGGACCACACACACACACACACACACACACAGAGTGATAAATGGTTTAACTTGTGTGTCCTGGTGTGACTCTTTCTTAACTCTGCTATGTTATTGTGAGAGGTGGTCAGTGAACACTAGGTGCACACCATCCATGTTTAATGTGACTGTCAGGGTTGTTAGGGTTCATCAGGAGGTCCTCTCTCTCTCTCTCTCTCTCTCACACACACACACACATGCATGCATGCATGCACCCAATACACATGACATGACACACATCGACGAAGTGCATGCACACAGAAATATATTTGTAGATGCATGCTGACATGTATGCACATCCATGAACACAAATACACACAGAGTACACATTCATTCCCTTTGGGTTCCATTAGATGTTCACATGGATCATAACATTTACCATATGGCCAGTTTCCTATAAATTATTGCATTGTTTTCACTGTAATCTAATTGAAAGATTGAATTTAATTTTTGTGTGTCTTTGCCATGTGTGGAATGTTTGACAGGTAATTCTGACTTCTAATTTACTAGATTCCTGTTTAGCTGTACACTGTATCATTTTATAATAATAAAAAAAAAAAGATATTTGACAGTTCAGTAGCTCAGGAATGAGCTATTGCTGTTAATTAGCTTTTATTTCCATATTTATTCCAATCTGCCTTTAAACTGCAGGCAAGCGTGGAACTGAGGCAGTACTTGAAGGATCGGCTCCCTCAAGTGCTTCCAATGAAACCAGTGGGGGACAAACTTCTAGGGCTGTAACTATTGATTATTTTAGTAATTGAGCATTCTACCTATTTTTCCATTGATTATGTAATCAAGTAATCTAAGTATTAGTTAAATAATGAGACATAAGAAAACAATAGAATACGTTGTATATAAAAAATACATAAAATATAAGGAGAAAGGAACACAGGTCTCTTAAAATGAACAACTAATTGATTTCTTTTTAAGAAAAATCAATATTTTTCTTGCTTAGAATGCTACAATATTATATGTCAAAGCTAAACCCAGCTCCATCTCTCTCCCCTGGGTGTGTGTGTGCTCTGTGTGCATGTGATGACATCGCTCCAAACAGAAGGGCAAACTCATCTGGCAGTGTTAAAGGAGACAATCCGTTTTTTTTTGTTGTTTTTTTTTTTTTTACTTAACTTGCTATCTTTGGTGTAAAAGGGTGTTAGAGTCTGAAAAACTCTCCAGAGGAGCACTGTCACTGCCTTCCCCCATGTTTTGACTGACACAAGACAAACCCATGTTGTTTGCCACACGCGTCTGGGAGACTGTTGCTGGGTGATGCTACAGTACCTAATGTGAGTTAAATTAACCACATTAATTAACCACGGTGATTGACAACAGTTGTAGTGATTAAAATGTGAACAGTAATACTAACCATCTGGCATTTTAACTGTGATTTAGCATGAAACCTGAAACCGTTTCATCTGTAACTGTGACTACTGAGTTATCATGTGGATTAAATGAAGCTTTGATGCAAAGAATTTGCCTCGATGACTTTCATTAGGAATCATTTCAACCCTACAAACTTCACAGTGCTTGTTTTGTGCAAAAAATGTGTTGCAAAGTTTATCTGAAGTTAATGTGATACTTCAGTCTGTGTCATACTAATTAACCGGATATATCCCAAAGTTATACCCTTTTTAGTACTTAATTCCCTTTTTGTCCCACTATCACTCCACTACAGGGAAACTCTGAAAGGAAGATTCCCACTTGATTAATATGACTCAGACCTCATATTAACTTAAGAAAAACTTTTGACTGTTATTGTAATTTCTTATTATCTGGCTGCCCCAACAAGTCTCTAAAGACTCCAGCTGATCCAGAATGCTGCTGCATGTGCACAGGCAAGAACTGGGAGAAGAGATCATATTTCTCCCATATTAGCCTCTCTGCACAGTCTCCCTGTAAAATCCAGAGTAGAATGTAAAATCCTCCCCCTCACCAACAAAGCCCTTAAATGGTTGGACACAATCATATCTTAAAGAGCTTATTGTACCCTATTACCCCGCTAAAACACTGTGCTCCCAGAATGCAGGCTTACTCTGAGAATCTCTAAGAGCAGAATGGGAGGCAGAGCCCTCAGCCATCAGGCTCCTCTCCTGTGGAACCAGCTCCAGTCCAGTCTGGGTCCAGGAGGCAGACCCCTCTCTACATTTAAGAGAAGACTTAAAACTTTTCTCTTTGATAAAGTGTAGTTAGGGCTGGATCAGGCTGGCCTTGAACCATCTCATCTTTAAGTTGCTATTAGGCCTAGACTGCCAGGGGACTTCCCACAATGCACCAAGCTCCTCTCTCCCCATCTCCCTTTTAATATATATGTTTTTTTTTTTTTTTTGCACAATGATATATGGCAATTAATACATCCTCAGTGTTGGGCTCTTTAGAAAACAAAGTACACAATACAAACATAATTATAACCTAATAACAGACAAACAATAAAATAAAATAAATAAGTCTTAAAAGAAAAAAAACAGTGAGCTAACATAACATTATCAGGTGCTGTGAATGTGGATGTATCATACTTTCAGTTGGCTCATTTTTGTATTGATGTCGAAAGGAACGAGGAAGTTCCAGAGTTAATAATGGAGATAAACCAACAAAATCTTTCTCTAGAAGTTGACTGAGAAATATCACTCTGCACTCAAAAAAAGGAAATGTCACTGTTGTTAGCTATAAAACATAGTATTATGTTGCAATTACTCAAAAACCACAAGTTTGTTATGTCAACCTAAGTTGCTTGTGGTGGTTGAAAGCAAAAATATGCAATGTCATGTTTACTTGGCTGTGTTAGTTACCCCTTCTCAACTCTGTCATGTAGAAATTATGTAAAACCGAAAGCAGCAGTAGTTTGTCCCTTTGAGGACACCACTCATCCCCTCTAATCTCGTTCACAATCACGCGGGTTTCTGTTACATCCGCCATTATCCTTTTCGTTGCACATGGAGAAACGCGCCCTGGACAAATCCACAGCCAGCCATTCTCGAAATAGAGGTAAGTAAACACATTTTTACTGCCAGTAAGTCACGGCATTTTACTGCCAGTAGTCATGGCACCGATAGGCTAAGTTACCACATCTGTTTACCATTTAGCTCGGTTAGCTCGGTTAGCATCGTTAGCGTCGTTAGCTCGGTTAGCGCGGCTACAGTCGAACTTGAGCGGCCGTTTATTAAACAAAATGAGCAGCTCTGTGTACAGACACATTTTTTCTTTTTTTATAATCGCGACTCTGACGTTACCCGCGTCTTTTTCCGGTCAGTCGCCATGCTAACATGACGCTCTGCCAGTGGTGCAGTGTTTGGACCAGAGTGAAAACAACTTGTGTAACTTATCAGCTGAAAAAATGAACATATTACTGTATACCAGTATGTGTGAAAACAGCAACTGTGGCTGCATCTAGGCAGTTTGCAAATCAATTATTCATATATTTATATTTGTTATTTTTTAGTTGTGTTTGACTGTCAAACTAGACCCCCCCCCCCCCCCCCAACCCAAATCTAGAGTTTTAGTGAAAGAGGTATCACAACTTTTATATTTCTGGTAATTGGTCAAAAATATTTTGACATTTGATTTTGTACTTATTGCCTAGTTCTGAGTAAACTTTAAAGCTAGATTCTGCATAAAGTACCTACACCTGTTTAGAATTATACATTTGTAAATTTTAAGTTGTGTGTTAATTTTCTGTACTTTGTGTTTTTGTCTTGTTGAAACATGTACCTAGGTAAGCGCTGAGTTCACGTGGATAACCACCATCCCACTCATCCCAAAGTTTATGTCGCAGCTGGACCACTACTATGACAAGTTGACTAGAGTGCTTCGTAAGAAAGGAGGAGCAGCAGGTCGCAAAATCACAAACATTATGGCTGTTATTGACCAGGTTTGTGTATAATTACCTGCAACACACACACACACACACTTTTATTTGCTCTGCCCTTGTTGCTCATTGGCAAGTGCACCTGTAGTTAACTATTTTATGAATGTCTGAGTGACCTCTGCATGAAGACTGGCTGGCCAACTGATATCTGATGTCAGTGACTTGTTTATACAGTGTATTTCCTGTTGTGTTTCCAGAACGACTCCATCGAAACAAGGAGAGCTTGCAGCCTCCAAGCAGTAGCAATGAAGACCCTGAAGAGCTAGTGAAGGAATACGGAGTAAGTGTTATCAGTCGTTTTAAAGTGATATTTTCATTCAACATTGAATAGAGCACTAAATATGCTCTCATCAATGTTTTTATTTTTTTATCTATTTTTATTTAACTGACTTCACTTACTAGTAGAGTCGGTTATCAAGGAGAATATAGAGGGTATGCCTTTACGTCACGTTGCCCTGGGCAACGCCCTTTTCATTCGGACTGAGTGGCAAATCAAACATCCCTCAACGTGGTGAAGGATAGCGGTGGGCACAGAGAAACCGGGTAAAACATGTAGTATCAAAACAATTGAGGTCAGAAGGACTCGACGACATTACGTTGTGTGTTTTAATAAATCCTCTAACAGTGTGACCGCGGCACCAGCAGAGTGACAGACAGGCGCGTTGTTAATGTACAGAGGGACGAGATTACAGCTGTTACTCTCGTCCTGACAGTGACTCCCAACACTTAAACCTGACTTGTTCCTCTCCTGAAAAAATCTGACATGTCAAACTTTAGGATGTGTTAGAAGACTAATTCATGCCAGTTATGCCATCATAACAATGACACCTGAAACTGTAAACACAGCTGATCGATCAAAAAAAAAAAAGCGCTCGTGAATTTACTTTCCGTGATTGAAAGCAGGTTCTTGAACGTAACTCGGTCAAAGTCAGACATATCCTCACAATGTTTTGCAGTTCTGTTAGGTCAGGCATGATGTAGGCTACATGCTGACAAAGTTAGACATGTCAGACTGGTATGGGCTCAGAGAAAATCGGCTCGTTACTTTTGTCATTTTAAAACTCAGTGAGCGTTCTGCGGTGACTTCTGAGTACCGTAACGTCATGTGCATACCCTCCATTAAAACAGCGCAAATTTCATGTGAATCATGTGCTTTCAGTGGGAGATTTTTTAAATTAAATTATCTTGTCCCTTTTTGTCTGTTTTTTAGAGCGAGACCCGAGATGAGACCCAGAGAGAGTTGGACCAGACGGTCATCGGCATCTATGTGATTAAACATCCAGGTGCAGATGTTGATCAACTTCCAGAAGATGTGGGCATCATCATTGAAGGTGTACAGGTGCTCTCTGGAATCAAAGATGTCGCCACTGCTTGTGCCTTACTGTTTGGCATCATTTACGACCTGAACCTGAGCTATCCAACTGACCTCAGGTACATGTTCAAATTCATTCAAAAGATCCTGATGGAACTTGATACACACAGGCTTTCAACCAAAACCCAGGTACTCAAATACAAACTGCTGGAATGAATGCATGCATTGTTGTGACATGGAGGCTATTCATTGTGCTGAATGGTTTTGTTATTTTGACTACTTCAGCTATAGTTCTGAATGACTGTTAACATTTTTTGTAAGTTCTTACTGTTACTGTTGTGCCTGAAAGGTAGAATTTCAAATGGGACTCTAAAGCAGCGGTATTAAACTATTGACCGGGGACCAAATACTGCTTGTTGATGATGTAAAGTCCTCTGTGGAGATTTTGTTGGCCCACAGACATAAGATTGATTGAGCGTTCTGGTCATGATTTTTCTGTGACATGATTATGTGTCAATTTGTGTCATAATTGATTGTCAAATTACATGTGCAGCAGTTCTGGCAACCTCATGCTGTTAAAAAAACTTGTGACCCCTGCCCAAGAGGCATAGCCCTTGCCATGGCGAGTTTGAATTCATTGGCAATATGTTTATTGAAATTAAAAAATATATCGTGGCACTTAACAATGTTATGTTAAAATGTAGATATGGGTGCTCTTTAAATTTCAGCTAATAACAATACATTAAACTAATTGGTAAACATGTAATGTTCATACATGTGCAAGTAGCATTTTTATGCCAAGTGTTGCAAAGGTGTTTTTGTATAACAGGCTGCTTTGAGCGGTTAATAAAAGTGCCGTTTGGTTAAAAAGTTGTGATTATTTCCCCCTCTGTTAATAGCTTTTTTCTATTTTTATCATTTTAATTGGACAAACTAAACTCAATTAAGACTAACTTAACCACATCAAGTTACTCTTACTCAATAACCATGTATTGCAGTAATGTATATCCAGTTCATTTGCTGAACTTAACCATATCACATAAGTTTAATTTAGACTTCATACATAAAAAGAAAGAAACCCCATTAAGTTAAAGTCACTTAAGTCTTCAATACTTCAACAGTACTTTAATATATTGAGTAATTGGTATGAAAACTGGTTTATTAACATCTACTTGACAAAGTTATGTGGAACCACTTGAAACAACATTTTTAAGTAAATCCAACATATCTTTTATTTGAGTGTGTTATCCAGTGTTTCAGCTGCTGGTGGTCAGTCATGATGAGCAGTCGCTCTTAATGTTGGGTCATTGGTTTCAGAAAGTTAAACAAATGGTCAGACACAAATGCCACTTATCTGAGGGGTTTCCAATGCTATTCTACAGTCTGATGAGCAGCTTTAAGTCCAGACAGTTGGATTCAGCTTCAGCCACTTATTGTACAGCCACTTGAAGTTTCCTCCCAAACTAGTGCCCAGATTACAATTCTGAGGATAATGTGGTAAATTAGGTTAAAATTCATGATATTCTCACCTTCAGGGTTTTTACCCACAAACTGACCAAGAACAGTGTTGGTCACTCTATAGCTGCTGAAACACACAGGACAGTGTTTCTTCCACTATAGGTCAAATCAGTGGGAGCTTTAACAAAGCCTAGTAGCCTGCTGTCTAACACATGTAGACCCTCGCCAAGTCCCACTCAACATATATATACACTCCCTTTCCTCTCAGGGGCCTCAGGGGTTTAGCACCATATGGATCAAATCCATTAGCAGGCACTTTCAGGCCCATTTGTGTTACTGCTGATGTGATCAATGTTTCAGTCTGTGATTCATTTTAAATGGTTTCTTAATTAGACCTTGACCCTGGAGTCAAGTACGGCAGGGGTGGAATCTGCTCGAACGATAATGCTGGGGAATTAAAAGAGAAAGTGTTGGGAGAGACAGTGAGGAGATAAAAGCCTTAAATAGACGTCAATAATGAAAATCTGCAACCCCATGCCAGCCTAGTGTTAATAAATCTTGTTGTGTTTTTCTCTTGTAAAATCCAAACCTGAGTGGACGTGTACCTCAACTTCTACATCACATTTATTTGTTGTTCTGATATATGCAGTAGTATTCACATCAAACTATACCCAAATCATTTACATTCAAACTAAAAAGAGGAGGCTGGCTTTCTAAAGACCAAAATCATTAATGCATTAGTCCATTTCTCAATAATCTGTGTCACTCAGCCCCAAGACTATTGGTCCATACTGCAGATGCAAATCTTCAGAAACAAGTCCAAAATACAGTTTCCTTTTTTTTTTTTTTAAAAAAAAAAAAAAGGCTCAGTATTTCATTTAAAATACTTGGACACTACAAATGCAACTCAATCAAGAGGAAACGGTGATTTGTTGGGGACTATTTTCAAGATTAATCCACATTTGGTGCTCGAGTAAGTATTTGGGGCAGCAGAACATGCGGCACTCAAAATAAACTATAATATATGTGTTCATATTAAACATGTCACCCAGTGCAACAGTGTGGTGTTTTGAGGAGTTTTTGGACAACAGTGGAGCTGTATGGCACAGAGGAATAATATATATCAGGCCTTGGAGACACACACTTTTATCAGGAGAATATATTGTTGGATTGGATCTTGTGTAAGATTTAATGGTGTAAGAGCTCAGTGTGCTGCAAATTCAGAGAGACATGAATACAAATGCCCAGCGAAAACAGACGTGCTGTAAATACAAAAAACACACACTGTCATATTCCATCGCTCTGAGCACCACAAACAAAATGCAACCCACCTTCACTGGGTGGTGACATTAGTTTTGGTGACTCTCTCTATCTCAAAACCCTCTTCAAACCAAACTGACTCTCTCTGCATGGTTAGACTTATGTTTTTTTGTGATTTGTCTGATGAGAACTTGTACAGACAGTATTAAAGCTTTTTTTGTATTAGCTTTAGCAAAATACCGTCCATGATCACAGTAAAGACCCTTCTTGACTTAACACTTTAAATCTTTTGATGTGATATTTTTTATGCTGTGTTGATGCCAGTCCTGTTACAGAGAACATAGTTGTTTTCATTCCAGTGATGAAAAGGGAATTATTTTTGGGATAAAATTGACAGTTATGCCATAAGTGGTATGAGAAAAACAATTGCAACTAATGGGGAAAGTGTGTGTGTGCATGTGAGTGTGTGTATGGGCAGATTACTATAAACACAAAAACACTAATGTGCCTGTCTATCCCCCTGTGTGCAGCCCTGCTTCTCTTATTGCATTACATGTGAAAGAGCAGGAGTGTATCTGCAATCCATCCTCAATTGGTTCACATCTGTTGACTTTGGAAATGGCTGATCTTAAATCTGATAGCCATTTGGTGAGTTGTGTGTGTGTGTGAGTGTGTGACTGGGTGGGGGTTGGGCTGGTGGGGAGCTGGGGGGGTGTACATGCCAGAGGGGTGAAACAGCAGGGATAGAGAGCCCCTAGAGAGGAAGAAAGACCACTTAGTTAGCCTGCAAGGGCTGCTGTGTGTGTGTGTGTGTGTGTGTGTGTGTGTGTGTGTGTGTGTGTGTGTGTGTGTGTGTGTGCGCGCATGCGCGCGCACGCGCGCTGTTCTAATGCTTTGTGCAGTTTAGCTGTCCATCTGTTGCCTTGTATCTGACCTGAGGGCTTGGCTTTTCAAATAGACAGTTTCATCAAACAGCCAGTGGGGATTGGGTTTGGCCTATCACCACTCTTATCTGAAAACCTCCTAACTTTAAGGCTGACATGGCTGTTTCATCATTCATCAGTTTCATCATTCTGTGACCTGTCAGAGATGCTTGAGCAAAACTGTATGTTTTCATAAATACTCCAGCCGATTTATACATGGAAATATTTTCATGCCTTGCTGTGCTGCAGGCTGGTTTTATAGATAAAAGGTCGCCATACATAACATACACAGTAAGTAGCAGGACAAGTCTGGTGATTGTCTATATTTTTCTTACTGTCAACAAATCCCTGAAATAGTCCAAAAACCAGCACTGAATCTTTCCTACTACCCAGTACTGTCTGTGTATCCAAAGACTGATAGATCTGATGCCTCTGTGCCAGAGAGCTTCACTGTTGACCAAAAATATTAAAAACTCCCCAATGAGGAACACACTCTTCCACTAAGTGACACGTTCCTTTGTTACCATGAACAGACTCACTATAGTTTGTTTTGACTCAATCCCACTAGAGTACCAAGACTGTATTAAACCACCACTGGAAATAGTCCCCAAAACAATACAGTAGTTCCTCCTGTTTGTGTGACGTTTGCTAAAAACTACAGCGACAAGCTGTTTAAGTACGTTTTTAAAACAAACCTTTTAGTGTATGTGACCCATTTACAGGCAGACTGAGAGATTGTTTCTATCTTTTCATGAGATATGTCAAATATGGTGGGCCTTTCCCATCAGCATGCATACAGTATCTGGTGACAGTCGCCAGCCAGAAACTGCATGAGAGCTTGTCTGTATGTATCCGATTATTGTTCGTCCCACATTTCCTAAAACTAGAAATCAACTGTCTACAGATACCACATATTCACAGACATACAGCATATTAGCATGTATTCTATATCCTTTTAGAATGTTTGAGCTTCTTCACATATAGATTTGTGATGATGAAGTGTGATGGTACATATGTGCTGAAATGTGTGTTTCCAGATATCCCTGGTTAATATAGATGTGTGAACATGCATGCAAAAACATATGAGTATCAGAAACAAATGCCACACATAACAATTCACAATGCAAAGTTGTGTTATGCAGGAGTAACAAACAAATTAACCTGCAAAAAGGTGAGTATGATGTAAAACAACTGCATTTAAAGCCTATATGTGTCAGCTTTGTATGTGTTATTGCTTATTTGAAGTCATATGATAACATAATGTTTGTAATAACATGGAAGACACCTGGTTAAAGTTGGAGTACTC
Source organism: Trachinotus anak (assembly GCF_046630095.1). NCBI lineage: Eukaryota > Metazoa > Chordata > Actinopteri > Carangiformes > Carangidae > Trachinotus > Trachinotus anak. Next base: position 1,297,893 of record NW_027273863.1, on the reverse strand, counting down.
TAATGTGCTGCTCTCACCCATTAATCTTATTGTTCCTTGTGTGCATGTGTAGAGGGAAGGTCTGCATAAGTGTCTTATTAAACTATTACCCAGACTCACCAAAGTGAAATGATTCAGTCCTTCACAAAGGGGCTTCAAAATGTGCTGCATCATTAATAAACGGTTGAATAATAGATCATAAAAATATGGTTAGATCGCCCTTATATGTAACTACTGTATGTTTTCACAAGCTGTTCAGTTGAATCAAGCAAACTCAGGCTGATAAAAACAGTTTTGACAGTATATTTGGATTGCTCCATACATCTCACTGCAAAACAAGCTGTTACTATCATTTTCCAATCTGCACGCAAGATCCAACTTTAAATGTTCAACACGGATGCAGTAAAGGAGTGAGAGACAGATGGAAGGGTGAGATACAAATATGCAAGGGCCAGAAAAATGCAAAATGTGTAGGAAGGTAAGGTGGAGGATGGATTCAAGATCTAAAAAAATACATAAGAGGAGAGGAGGGAGAAAAAGACTCAAGCATGAGAGTCAAATCATGGGTAAGCGCATTCTGGTAAAGCAAATACAGAGCAAAAGAATAAATAATTTGGGTAGGAACAGGATCAACTTAAATACCCCTCCTCTTGTAGGAGAGAGAAACTAAATCAAAATGAAAATCTGTTGAATTTGCTCCAAAACTAGTGACAGGAAGATAGCTCCATGAAGGGATATTTCAAGTGCAAGGGCAAGGGAGGAACTCTGGTGTAGTTACCCACTCACAACAGAAATATTCAAAACTTTTTGTCTGGCAGTGCTTCATAGATAAGAAGTGTCAGTTACTGCAGAAGTGATAGAGGTCAACAGGATAAAACATTTCATTGCTTTACTATCAAACTTTCCACTTTTAAACACAGATTGGCATAAACAGTAGTCAAGCAAAAGAATAAAACAAAGTTGACTTCAATGATACTGTATTAGTGCTTGGTGAGAAGAGGCAACTCAGCTGTACAGCACTGAGCATACAGAATCAGACTCTTTAGCCATGCACAGATAAAGATGTATACATTGAAGTTCCAGCACTGGCTAACTGAAAATGTGCAGGTGATTGTTGGTAAATGGACAGCACTTGTTTATATATATAAGGGCAGTGTGAGCATGTATATATATACACTCACCAGCTACTTTATTAGGTACACCTTGCTAGTACCAGGTTGGACCCCTTTTGCTTTCAGAACTGCCTTAATTCTTCGTGGCATAGATTCAACAAGATATTTTGGTCCATATTGACATGATAGCATCACATTGTGCTGCAGATTTGTCAGATGCACATCCATGATGTGAATCTCCTGTTCCACCACATCCCAAAGGTTCTCTATTGGGCTGAGATCTGGTGACTCTGGAGGTCATCTGAGTACAGTGAACTCATGTCATGTTCAAGAAACCAGTTTGAGATGATCTGAGCTTTGTGACATGGTGCGTTATCCTGCTGGAAGCAGCATCAGAAGATGGTTCACTGTGGTCATAAAGGGATGGACATGGTCAGCAACATACTCAGGTAGGCTGTGGGGTTTAAACGATGGTCAGTTGGTACTAAGGGGCCCAAAGTGTGCCAAGAAAATTTCCCCCACACCATTACACCACCACCAGCAGCCTGAACCATTGATACAGGGCAGGATGGATCCATGCTTTCATGTTGTTGACCTCTGACCCTACCATCTGATGTTGCAGCAGAAATCGAGACTCATCAGACCAGGCAACGTTTTTCCAATCTTCTATTGCCCAGTTTTGGTGAGTCTGTGCCTCAGTTTCCTGTTTGTAGCTGACAGGCGAGGCACCGAGTGTGGTCTGTAGCCTATCTGCTTCAAGGTTTGATATGTTGTGCGTTCAGAGATGCTCTACTGCAAACCTTGGTTGTACTGAGTGGTAATTTCAGTTACTGTTGCCTTCCTATCAGCATTTTCTGTTAATCCAATAAACCTCATTTCACTACTGAAATAATGCTGTGCCCATCAGTTATTTGACTGATCAAAATGAAATTGCTGATCCAAGCACCCAATGAAAATAATGGAAATTGTCAGGGGTGCCTAAACTTTTTCATACTACTGTACATACTAATAATAGTAATGTAATAGTAAGTGAACACAACTTCTTAGCATTGTTTATATAATGTTGAAATGATATATAACAGTTCATTACCAATTACCTAAATAACCAATAAAAATGAATGTGTTAAGTAAAAGATATTGGGGACCCACTGAGACTGCTTACACACAGGGTCAAGAACTGGGTGCTATGCCCCTGGCTGTATGTAGTAATAAGTTTAACAAAGGGGATGATGATGATGGTGATGGTGATGATGGCCAAATGGTCAAAAATCTCAAACATTGGATAGAAATTACAACATTCTGAAGAAAAGGGGTGTGTGTGACTAAATCAGAGAGGTCAGTCAAGATTCAAGCTGGTCCCAGTTTTAGTCCAAAGTGCTGCTGGCTACAAATAGGACTTTTGTCAGATGTCCTAAGAATTGAAACACAGAAATTATTCTTCCCAACACTAAGAGTACAACGGTGAAAACAGTGTTGGCAATATAGTATATGAAAACTTTGCCACATTCCACCTTATCTATTCTATACACAGTGGAAGCTGAGACTAGCATGTTGAATGAATCATCCTTCAGAGCAGTGAACACACATACAGATAAACATGAAAGCAAAACCAACCTGTCTCCTAAGTATTGACTAGTGATGAAATCCAGATGGATCAGTAACCTTAGACGGAACATCCTATTAATATTTAAACAGTGGTTGTCGTATCAGATCAGTGGCTTTGTTGCAGGAAACCCATTATTCTGTAATGTGTAGTCAAACTACTTAAGTTTCCCTCCTGATGGTTTTAAAGTAGGACAAAATATAAATGGTTTCCCCAGATGAAAAATTAAAAAAACAAATAAAAAAACCCTGAAAAGGGGCTAGAACACATCTATTGTCTGGCTTGCTTCCTTATTAAGAAATTCTTGATCAAGCCTCGAGCCCCATCCACCACAACAGATTACACTAGAGCAGAGCGTATCAGGAGGGTTAGCTTACAGAAACATCGGAGACATGCAGCAAGAAATGTTTGAGCCTCAGTTCAACTCGGCCAGTTCTGCAACAAGTCGGCAACTAGCAGATGTATCAATTGTTAAGCGTACTTAGCATCTTTTATTTGTTTATGTTATTTGTTCATACTTACTGGCTGTTCTTCCAGTCCTTAAATTTGCATAATACTTTCCTCATCAAAGTTCAGGTGTTTAAAACTTTTGGCAAGACACAATGTTTTAAACCACCAGTTTTGATCACATCATGACTTGAAGGTTAATCTTTACTGTTCCTGCGGGGCACATGACTGTACCACAGTTTGGCTTGAAGTGAATACAGTTTCTTGATTTACCCCTAGTTTTGGATGTTCAATGAAAGGATCATGAAATAAAAGGCCACCCCTTTTCAGAACAATTGGAGTAAGCTTGAAACAAATTAGTTGAAACAAAGTGCTGTCCAACCACATGGAAATAAAGTGTTTAAAGCTGACTTGAGATTGGCCATTGGACAATTATCACAACACACTTTTGGAACAGTATATCCCCAAAGGTAGTCATAATGGTGCAAGAGGTTGTTGACATAGCATACTAAAACCTTTTGTGTGACATATAATCCAGGAATCAGAACTTGAATGAAGACATGGGAGTGGGTCTCGAGACCTGACAATTCAGATGGGTTTGTGGTTAACAGTGGCAAGGCAATATAAGACAATAAGTGACCAGAATTATTGACAGGCAAGACAGAAGCTACCAGGAACAATAAGGTATCAAGCAAGCGCATGAAAAAAACAGGGTACAACTAGAATGCTGAGGTAGCTGGGTTCTCTGTTCAGAGATGGCTTGGAATTGGTAAAGTGGAGGTACAGAACTAAAGATTCATGGTGGCATAGCATGGTCTTCCACTGAACCCCTTTTCACATGTACACCAGATTGTCAGAGTTGGCAATTCAAGTCAAAGGTGAAAATGGTGGCCCTCTACTGCTATTCAAATGTGAAGGAAATTGTTAGCACTAGTACTCGACAATCAATAATGGCATATAAGGAGTGAAAGACAAAGGGTGTCATATCTTTCTTTAAAGTTATACTCCAAAGCCTTGGTTTCAGGAACACTGAGGACGAATAATCTCCAACATTTTTCAGAGCAGGAAACCTCCAACACAGTCAAAGGACAATTAGCGTGGACTTATAAAGAACTTCTTCAAATCTATCTACTAAACTGGCAACTGGCACCAATGCAAATACAAGAGACCAGTAGGGTACAAGGCAGAAGATCTGAGATTGGCATAGCAAAATGATCCAATCCTCTGATCTAATCTAAGCAGGGGTTATGTTTCTCCCACTAGGGGTAGCATAATATTAGAATTGAGAATTGAGGGGACAGGAGTAGGTGAAATTTGATAATCTCATGAAGGCTTGCACAAATCATTAGTCTGACAAGAAGGGGAACTATAATGTGAGTCACCCACCAAAAGAGATGCCAGGATCACTGGCCTACACTTGAAGAGCCCAGAAGCTCTATGAAGATGCCAAGCTGGTGGACTGAGTTTGGCCCACTAAACCACACACTGTCACTTAATGCTGGCACTGAATGTGGGGGACGCATGGCTGCACTACTTGCAGTAAAAGACCAAGCACTGTTTTCCTTCAGCTACTTGTGATGCTTTTCTGATGATGAACCTCATTGCTGTATGGGTCCTGACAGGGCATTCTCATTGTGTTTATCCAAGGTATGGGGCAAGATGGATGAGATCTGTTAGACAGACTGGAGTGCATAGAGGTGGAGTTCTTAATACAGAAAGTAGTGGGATATCTTTGACCTTTGTGTTCTACCTTTGTCAGGTCAAACCATTAAAGTGGTCAGAGAATTATGATCAGATGGCAGCTCATCTTTTATAAGATCAGACACACCATAGTGATAGGCATCAAAGAACAAACTGAGATTCAACTCCATCTTCATTGCTAAGGTGAGTCATTTAACATTTGGATACACTTGAAGATTGTTTCTCATTTTATACCATAATGCGTTCCTGAGCTCAACAACAGCGTAATGATAGATGCAACATGGGTGCATCCAGGAGAGATACTGCCATGCTGCTCATAATTATTCCAAACTCTTATTTTGACATCAATAATGCTTCCATCCTCTGAGAATGTTTTGTACAGTTAATTCCAGGGACAACCTCGCCAGGTTCCAGACCTGGTCGACACAGAATCTGAAAGTCTGGAGCCAAAATCAACTGGGTACCTTTCTCTCTCCTATCAAAGAATTGTTGTGACTCATGGGAACTCTCACCCGCCACAAGCTGCAAAGTGAAGCCTACAGTTGTCTGTCTGTCTGTCTGTGTGGTGTATTAATATTTTTCCAAGATTTGCACTAATAGTAAATCTAATAAAAGTTCCTGCATGTTATTATTAAATTGATAACACTTTTATTCAGAGGTGCTGTATTATAGTTAGATATTATTGTGCAATGTCTTGCAGTGAAATAATTAGTAAATGCATTGTCCAGAAAGCCAAGATATAAAATATTGTTGTCATCTGACAGTCACCTCCTTGTCTTGTCCATATCTATTAGCATACAGATGCTCATTCACACATGCTGACTTTCTGACCAAAGAGGAAAAAAAACACTCATTTTACTTACTTTGTTACTCATACACTGCTTCCAATTCATGTCAAATCACCTCCATCACCAGCTGCCAGACTCCATTAAGAATGACAGTGCTGATGGTTAGAAGGGTTCTGCTGCTGACTGCAGCTCATCCCCATAATCAGGCATTGATCCAAGAAGGTGATTGCCACAAAAAAAACCAAAAAAATCTAATCTAATCTAATATATGTTTTATCAACAAGCAACCTATAAGCATATCTCAGTTTTCTCTGTTTCTTTTTTTTAGCATGTGACTGATCTGTAGAACAACCATGACACATGAGTTAAGGTACAGCAGGACACATTGTCCTGGAGTTTTCCTTTACTTTTCGATATCCACACTTTCTCCATGTTTTCCTCTCTCCTTGAATACGCATACAATCACTCACATTCACATGCTCCATGAGGATTTTTAACCTCTACATATTTCATTTCCCTTGTTTTTGAATTGCTGTTGTCTTCTAGCATGAGGTTTCTGGTGTAAATCATTCTCTTTGATTTGGCTTGTTATTTTTGTCCATTGTCCATTCACTTCTTAAGAAACAGTTTTATTAAGAAAAAAAAAGCTTCATTGTATGATGTCTTTTCTGATTACAGGCAATTAGTGATAATCATGAGTTAGACTTTGCTTTACTGTAACAACAAACTACTTCAGGTTTCTCTCCGCCCAGAGTCCAACTTCAGGCTCAGAAAGAAGAATGAGCTGTGAGTTTCAAAGACTGTATAGGGTCAAAATGAAATAATGAAGAACTGTTCACATTAAACATCCCTGGTTTAATTGTGGAGCCCACCAGGCAGGAGATCAAATAGCTGCATCTCCTCGGTCCTATTATTTGATCTTTGATCTGGTCACATGCAAGTTCACAGAATGTATACTTGCATAAACCCCTCCGCCTCCCACTCCCCCTCCACACACACACACACACACACACACACACACACACACACACAGAGAGAGAGAGAGAGAGAGAGAGTATGAATAGGAATCAGTGGTCAATTATCATGCAGCAGGGAAAGAAAGCGAATGATTTTACCAACTGATTTACCGCCAAACCAAACGCAAGCGGGTGGCCAAGCTTTGATCCTGTGAATCACAGCTTTGATTACAGACTTTTTTACTTTGGGAGATGTGGTTTTCCTCGAAATTCATAATATAACTGTATGTATGAGGTGCATGCAAGCAAAACTTTGCCTCACAGTGTGACTGCGGCTGATCCTGGGAGACCTGCTGCCACAGCTAATGTCGATACATTCATAATACTTCTACCTCACAACAAAGCTAGAATAGCAGTTTTAGCTGCTTATCTGTGGAACCCAACTAGTGTCTAGACTGGTTTTAAAGGTGAGATTTCCATGTCTATAGATCAGATAGAAGTTCATAGATATATGTGAAACAGATCAGACAAAACCATGATTGTAACCTCAGATTCTGACCCATGAACAGCTTCATGATTTTGGTGATTTTCAGTTGAAAAAGCATTGAGGTAAAAGCTGAGTGTAAATTTTTTTATTTGTGTATTTTACCTTTAAAAATCTTTGCTCAACAGCATCCATGAATACATGTATATACAGTAACTGAAATGCTGTTAAAATAGTTTCAGACTATGTGCAGCCTATATTGAAATGCTCACTTTTAAACTACATTTAGTCCAGTTTTTAAATGTTAAAGTATTTTCAGCTGCACTACTGTCATGCTCACTCAGAAATAACACATCATCTACAATATGACATGACAGCTATGACAGAACTGCTCATCAGTGAAACCAATCAGAACAGGAGAAATGATTATTCATAGATCAAAGTCTTGCATGTCTAAAGCTTCACACAGGTTTTTTTTTTTTAATTAACAGCGATGAATGTGTAGTAAATGTTTCAGTGCAGAGGAACTGACTGACAATCTGACAGGTGTCTTAAAGTACACAGTCTCAGTGTTACAAAGACAGACAGTGCAGATTTAAATTTGAGTTGAGGATGAAGCCTCCATGTGTAATATCTGAATGTCAAAGATCTGTCTCTGTCCTCACACTGACTGATTATGAAAGAGGCCATGTTCATAAAGACAGATCTCAGGTAACAAGCTAATGTCTAATCAGGATTTTAATTTTCTCCCGATGTAAATTCTTCATATGAATGTACTCCGATCTGCACTTTGATACAGACAGTATGAATGAGGAAATGAGGCGCCGTGTCAGAAGCTGGAAGGGGTGGAGCCCAGCAGAAACTCAGGGTTTGTTGAAGAAAACCTGCCAGCGAGTAGGTTAGCTTCACAGAGTAAGTTACCACGGCAACTGACTCAAAGTTCAAGTGATCTGAGTTTCTGGAAAGGAAAACACAGAGTTTTCCTGCATCTAACAAAAACTTAGAGTTTTCACTAAACCTGCTTTCTGGAACAGACCCCTGGTCTGACTGAGCTGATGTTTCTAAACTTGTAGCATTTTCCCCTTCGGTTGGCTTTCACATGGAGAAAAATTGAACCAAAAGTGAACACAGATGCGTCAAACCACATGAGAACATTCACTCTGCTTATTGGTCAGAGCAGGACAGTAAACACGGGAAGAGGGTCCTGCATTCATGCCTGTGACATCCTGTGCAACATAGATGAGCACAGAAATGTCATTTCTCAGTGTCTTCCATTTTTCACAGCTCTAATATATATCTGGGCTTTTTACCTACATACTATCCAACACCAGAACGCTGACGCGCTTACGAAAATCTGGGACTTAGGCAGAAAATTTGAACAGACACAAGTTTCAGGTCCCTCCCCCACTTTCCGCTTAGCTCCAAATCTGTGTCCTGGCTACAGAGGAGGTAGCGCACGCCACAGTGCGTGCATGTATCTTAGCCCGGGTGCATGAGCAAGGTATCCACAGCAACCGGAGACGCCAGAAAGTATGGAAAACACGGAAGTAAGAACGATCCTATTCTACTCTCAGATAACGTCAGATATTGACTTTATACTTTAGGTAAGACTCAGCGTTTCTGTTTATTCAGCAATAGTCAACTTTGGGATAAAAGTAAGGTTGTGATGTTTCTGAAAGTACAGCTTGTTCACAGAGCCTAGGTTACCGATAAGTAACAGTCAGCGTTCACTGCAGCGTTTTACTCACTGGCACTTTGATAAATGGGACATTTTTACCTGTTGATGTGGACAGAGGTTTGAGACCGAGGCACAGGCCTCAGAGGAAGAGTAACATCCCCTCAGCTGCTTCTACACGCTGACGGACGGGTACAAGCCAGAGCCGTGTAGCAGGTGCATCTGGCAGCGTGCGCGAGGGAGGTGGGGGGTAAACCTGTCTGCAGCGTGTGCACGAGCTGTGATTGACAGTCAGCCAACGCTCCCCCTGGGTCTGATTGGTGGTATTGAACCGGGAGCGGTGGATTTTTGCAAATTGCATAACGAGCTGTAGGTGGAGCCAGAGGAGCCGGATGTTTTCCAAAATGACCTGCTTCATGTACAACTGTCAGAATATAGTGACAGATTCAGCAAATAAGACAAAAAAGTGGTTGCCTACTGCAGCTTTAAGGAAAACAAAATTGATGAATGCCACAAATACTGTAAGTGCCACTTAAGAATGAACCTGTCCTTTCATGAGGCCCAGTGTCGTCTTTGCTGTGCTGTATGTTAAACATTGAGAGTTGTTCTGTTTCCTCACATGCACACATTTTTAATACAAGAGCCTGAATTAAGTTATTTGAGCAGAAAGATAATGACAAATGTTTCCAAGAGCTGGCAGAACAGGCAGCAGAAATATGAAAGCTATTTATTTTACACAGAAAAGCAAACAGCTCATTATATTTCAGAACCTGTTCCCCTGCAAATGTTTGGATTATTTTGACTTGATTCAACATCTGACTAATCACTCTGAAATCTGACTTTTACACTACTATACATTGCAATGAAAACCTGTGAAATTCAGTTAAGTAAGTTCTATAGGATATATGACTTTATGGGTTTGGTATGTTTAGATGGGGGCCCCAGGTCAAAGGATGCACTGGGAGATGGTATGGTATGGATCATATACGTTGTCTTAGGTTCATGAAGACAACCAACCTATATAGACGGTGAGTTAGAGCAGTTACTCAGAGGAGATTCGTATTGGCTTTGACTCCTCTCACAGGCAATCCATGGTGCTTGATTTGATGCTGGACTTCTTTGTAATAAACCTCTTTATATACAAGCAAGACGGTGTCAGCGGAGTTTTCGTCATCATCATCACATCATCGCTGTTTAATAAACAACATAGACAAAGTAGGTGCTGCCTGTATTTACATGTTGTTGTCCACACTTTGTAGAAGCTGGCTCACTGAAAGTACACCCCATCAGTTTTATTGCTATCAATTACTTCCTTCCTGCAGGCCTGTTTGGCATAAACGATTGAAGTGTAACTGGAAAATACAATATGTGGAGGCAGTGGAGGAGTAGATGATGCTGCAAGGATGGTTTGAGAAGTTTTGGATGGTTTTTTTTGTATATTTTGTAAAAAAAAAAGCTAATTAGAAACTTTTTACACTCAAGCCTACATGGACAGAGAGATAGGATGATTTTAGGAAGACGGTAGATTCACAGCCTTAAGTGAGGACAACAGAGAAATTAAGTTGAACCAACATTTGAATAAGGGCAAAACTTGTTTAGCTGGGTCTTCTTTATTATATGTCACACCTGTATCACAGCTGCCACTTTGAGTGATTCTTTGTTTGGACCCTCTGTTTATCATTTCCCATTTTATTTTGATATTACTTACCTTGTGTCTCTGCTGGCCGTTGTATTTCCTGCCTTTGTATACTTCCCTGCTTTTGTGATTGTCTGCCCCACCCTGATGTGTTTAACCAGTGTCCATACAGTGCCGCAGGACTGACTTACTTTTTGCAGGCCAACCTGGATGTTAGCGTCACCATGCTTCCCTCGACAAAAAAGTCGATGGGATTTTTACATTGGCTGTCATTTGGATTACTTTAGAAAATTACCTCTGTCTCAAACAACGGTTTATGATACTGACACATTTTGTTCAGCTAATGAACATCACTTATGATGTTTGAAGCCCAAATACAGCAGTAAAAGGCTAATGTTTGGCCATAAACCAACTACACCACGGTCACATGACTTCAATGTCACCACCACTGAGCTCCCAACTTGTAGTTTGATTTAGCTCTGAGCTCTTCTTTAAAAGCCTGTTCTCTTACAAAGGTGGTGATAGTTTGAATAAGCATTAGTATAAACACAATGAGGCCATAAAGGTTTTCGTGTTCGTTGTGATAACATGTAACATCCTCGACAACCTCTGTTGTCTCATTTAGACACTTGTTAGCGACCAACCTTTTTTTGAAGAAATGTAAAAGCTTAAAGAAATCACAACCGGGGTATTTACAGACATATTTTATGTTGTAGAATAAAATGTGACAATGTCCTCAGTTTGTGTTTATCACAGACCTTTTTTCAGCCATCTAACCAGAAATCCATAGATTTAATGAGGAAACAGGAAGAATTAAATGTTAACTTATTTCTGGGTATTTATCCCTTTCCTCCCTTGTCAGTTTGTCTGTTTGGTTTTTGCTGTATTCCTGCGTGTTTGCCAGCAATACCTACATCTGGACTCTCAGTTGCTGTTGCCGTTCCTGTGAATGTTCCAGTCTGGCACTTGAGTTTGGATCACCTGCTTTCAGCTTCCAGCCTTTACGTCTTGGGCATCTGTTATTAAAACTCTTTCGCCGCACCTACCTGACTTTGTGTTTGTCTGCACAATCTGCAGTTGTAAAATATTATAAAGAAAACAGAAAAGCAGACAACTAAAAAAAGAGTGGCAGTTTGAATGACAAATTTTCTGCAACCAATTTGAAGTCAAATGCGAAATGGAAAAATCAATACTGCAGCATACAGTGAACTTCAGCGGCTAATGTATGAATGTTACCACTGATGGCAGCGCAGTTCAACAAAGATGTAATGAAAACCCCACAGGCTCTTAAACACACTTGAAGACTGTTGACCTTGTGGTGAGCTGGAAAATGCAGTGCTGAGCTGAACATATTTAAAAGGCCAGGGGTTCAGGAGCGCCGGTCCTTCTCCCTTCACTGGACCAAAGTTTAGCCTGTAGTTGCTCTAGGAGACAAGGCGACTGACTTTCACTCATCCCACACACACACCTTTGATCAGCTAACAGAGAGAGTATCCAAGCATGGATGTAATTCAGTTGAAAAAACAATTCAGCTTGTGCTTGAAAAGTTTACTCGACCAGGGACACAGTGATATTTCATAGTAATAAGACACGTAAAATAACTCAACATAAAGATGAATCCTACTGGCTTTGCTGATCCTTCAGCTCTTCCTCTAGAGTCACCATCAAACTGTGGTTTTGGGCAGTATGGAGAAGCAACTAAAAAAACACTGCTGAATCACTTCAGTGGAAACAGCTAGAGACGTGGGATTATTGCTGCTGATAGCTACACTTGAACCGAACTGCTATCTTTACAGTTTTGTTTAGGGGTGTACCACTCAGCACAACTGTGAACTAAAGTGTGGGAGAGAACTGTGTGACTTAGGGGAACTCGTGGAACACTCGTGAGCACTAATTTAATATCAGGAAGCAAACCTAAAGGAATGGTTCATCGTCTTGGGAGGTTCATTTATTCCCTTTCTTGTTCAGAATGAAACAATAAGAATGATCTCACAATCTGTCCACTGAATATGACAGTTTAGTCATCATTTATTATCATATATGAGTTTCTGCACAAAAGCTGGTGATAAAGGTAACAAATGCTACATCTCAAACATAAAATCATCAACATCTTTTATGAAATTGTTGCAGCTGAGCCAAAAATGCTGAGCAGCATAATCTAGCAGGTATAGTATTTGTGAATTTTAAGTTCCTGTGTTTCTACATCCATAAGCTTTGAACTCCCTATGCATACATTTTTAATTCAATTGCAGAAAATCTCAGTGTTCTACATTTGCTGCTTATGTCATTTATGTAGTCCGGGTCAGAGAACAGAGAGAGCAAATACAGAGGACAGAGATATAAAATGAATACTGTCCTCATTCCTTCGGACTGAAATGATGAAAAGCATCATCAGTGCCCTACTTCTGGAGTTTAGGGGTTACTCTGTTGTATTTGCAGACACAGAATGTCTGCCTTTATACTCCAGAGGTCATTTAGTTTTCGCCCATATATTTCCAAAGAGCAGGCTGTGAACATGTACTCTCTGAATGTCACTTACGTTCAAGCCCTCGCTGAACAAGGTCACACAGTGCTGATCAGCTCCAGGTAAGTCTCTCTGTTTATATGTATGTGTGTGTGTGTGTGTGTGTGTGTGTGTATGTGTGTGATTATATATATATATATAATCCATGAAAAATGTCTGATGCTCCAGATTAAAAAAAAAAAAAAAAGGCTTACAGTCTAGCTAGTCTGGATGTCACCTTGCTGCTCTTGGTCTGTGCATGAAGTATAATTCTTTTTCAGTTGTTCACATTAAATAATGAAAAACGCCGGTTTAGGGGATATTGTCTAATTTCATTGTCCTACTTGCACCAGTGCAAATGTATGATGATGTTTGTGAGCTTGTTCTTCATTAGCCAATGCTGCATAAAGACTGTTAATGCTAATCATGTGTCATTGTCACATTGGATGAAGACATGCAAGTCACTTCAGTACATCAAAGCATCAGCTTGTTCTATTATCCAACTTGTACAATAAAAATTGAACAAGGCAGTCAAGAACTGGAAATAGAGACAGCTCGCCTTCAAAGTAAAAGTTGTGCATTTTGAAAAAATGTGCTGGCTGCAGTGGTAAATTTAAGGAGCGCTAAACTAAACAAATAAACAAATGTCAAGTGAAGAACATAATTCATAATTGCTATAAACTTTTTTTCCACTATCCCACTACTGATGCACACACAACTTGTGTTGTGACCTGTGATGACTCTGCCTGACTGGTGGAAAGAGTTGATTTATTGCTGACTTTAATGAACAGGCTACTGTTCATTCTTCTCTATAAAGATGGTGGGGAGAAAGAGAGGTGAGGGGGGGTCAATTCAATATCCAGTTGGAAGAATACTGGAGAAAAGGTTTAGGGGATGCTGCACAGCCTGGATGATGGCCGGTCTTTATAAATAATGTGGCAGCCTAACAAATGTCAAACACCTCCTTAATGTATAATATACCAGACGGTTGACAAATTAAAGGGAAAAACCAAGATAAAGTGTAGTAAGGTGTTGAGCCATGGTCATTCAACTGCATTGAGGTCTGGTGACTGTGACAGGAATAGAATATGATTCACACCATTTACATATTCATCAAACCATTCAGTGACCCCATGTAATACATATTGTATGTATATTGGTGAGTTTAATGTGTGTAAAGTCTGTAAACCATAAGAACAAGCTGTTTAATGATGGTTCTGGGATGTACTGTGTGAGGCACATGTGATCAGCTGATGCAGCTGTCATCATCCTGTCTGACCGGTCCAGCAGCAGCAGCAGCTCTCACTGTACAGATTATATTTTGTCATTAGATATTTAGCAGTGCTGGACAGCCTGAACTGATTGATCCACACCAGCATCAGCCAACACACCATGTTTGAAATAAAAAAAATTACAGTACTGATTAAAACCTCCACTGCTCTTATACAAGCTTCGCCTTGTATAAGAGCATGTGGTTATGCACTATGTTCATACTACTTGTGCATGGAAACTTACATTCTTCTTTTGTAAAACAGGTAGAATATGTAACATAAGAGAGGAGAAACTGAGATAATGGTGTTTAGTTGTGCTCAGTTCTTTCTAAATAAAAACTTGTTTTTTCTATGAAAGCAGTTTCATCATATTCTCACAGATGTTCTGACATATTTTAATATACATCATCCGCTTGAACTGCATGATCACTGAAAATGTGTCAATTCAAATATCTGTTCGCAGCTGACTTCAGTGCTACCGGACTGTTTACATATGTATGAATGAAAAAGCCTAATTTTCCCTTCCTCAAGAAGAAAAATCTGCCACCAGGCTACTTACTTTACTTGTTGTAAATCAAGGGTTCGGGCAAGGTGATACATTTACTTGAGAGCTAAATAGATGTTCTAGTTGTGAATGTAATGTAATTGTAATGGCTCATTTGGCTCATTAAAGCACTTACATCATATTCTTAAGTATGCAAGAATAACCAATGTTTTGTCCAGAGAGTGGGCAGACCAAATACCTGGACCACTTTTTGCCACAGTCTGCCCCTGCTGAGTTCGAACAGAGAGATATTCATAAAATCATTTAGTGGATGTTCATCTAGCCCTAACAAGGACAGTTATTCGAGTAAAATTATGATCAGCTGAATAAAATGCTTTAGATAAGTCTGTTAAAAGTGCAGCACAGTAGTGATGATTGCCCAGGGTATTAACAATGTCATTCAGTACACATAATGGAGCTGTTGTTCTGTGCCATGATCCAAATGAAACAGCCACACTTCCTGGGGACTCAAAGGTTTTTGGAATTATTAGAGTCGCTGGGATCACCACCTTTATATAAAGGAATGACCTCTGCAGTCTTCAGAATCAGAATCAGGTTTATTGCCAAGTATGTTTTCACGTACAAGGAATTTTTTCTGGTTATTGGTGCAGAGCGCACCAAAACACCGAGGCAGCCATCTGCGGCGCCATTAAAAAAGGGGGGGGGGGAGGGGGGGGGGGGGGGAACAAGTGGAGAGGAGAGGAGAAAAAAATAACAGAACCCAAACTATACTCCTGGGGGGGGGAAGTGGCGAAGGCGTGGGATGGGGTTGGGGGTTGGTGTGAGTTGCATATATACATGTAAGAGGTGTCCGTGAATGTGTGTGTGTGCATAGGCCTGGAGAGCCGCTTCGTCTAGTTCACAATCAGTGCCTCAGTTCGCAGGGTGTCATCGCGATAACACAGCAAGTTGCCATGGAGACATCCTTGATCGGGTCCCGGACGGAGTCAACAATCAACAGGTGTCCGTGGAGGAGGGGGGGGGGTAGGAGTAGAAGCGTCTCACTGCAGAGATCTCGTGGGGGAGTTGTTCCAGCACCGGCCTTGGCCAAGGCTGGTACTGCGGGGGCCGGAACGCAGATTAGATTATGATTGTTTGGGTTAGGGTGAGCAGTCGTATTTCAATAGACACGGCTTACTCTGTTTGTCCATTCTGGTCATCTTCATCCTTTCTCCTTTCCAAAGCTGAAAGCTTCTCCAAGATGTGACCCATGTTGCGATTTATGACCACAGTCTGAGCGTTAACAGCTCTGTCTATTACCACAGACAGGGTGTTGACAGCTCCTTCTAAGGTGGTTCCCAAGTTGCGGTTCACAATCACAGTCTGAGTGCTTACAGCTTTACTCACTCCATCAATTATGTCGGGCAGCATGGGGATTTGGACTGCTGTCACCGTCTTCCGAATTTTCCGATACACCAGGGCAATGCCTAATCCAATCAGCAGAAAGCCTGATATCACAGTTCCGAATACGTAGAGATCTTCGATGTCCTCAACGGAAAGAATCGCCAGGCACACGACCCTCCACTCCTCCCAGGAGTCCCTCATGTAACCAGCGGCGTACGTTCCGCCAGGGCAGACAGGTTCCCCCGAACCCGGGCTTCTCGTCGAGAAGATCCTGTCAATTGCGTTGAGAGACCAGTTGACCAATTCCATGATTTTAGATTTAGAGAGCAGTGCGGAGAGAGGCTTCCAAGGTTTAGACAAGACAGGACGAGACGTGAGATGCAAAGCAGGGAAAAAAAGGGAGAGGAGAGAGGGGGGAAGATGCGTCCGCCTTCGTTGAGAGCCGGAAGAAAATCCCAGGTTTTTGGGATTTTACCAGACATAAATGAGAGATTAAAAATGTGTTATAGGGAGGGCCCTGGTAGCTCACCAAGTGGAGAGAGTACCATGTCTTTTGAGTCTTTACCTCAGTGGGCTGAAGCAGATGAAGATGAAGCAAGATTATCTCCTAACAACGGTGAATGTCAAGCTCTGGGATATATTAGCTGCTGAGTGAAATGTCAGTTTTTGTACATGTTGGATGCAGGAGAAATGTGCATGTGTAAAGACCTAATCAATTTTTGACAAGGGCCAAATTGCTATGGACTGATAACTGGGTTGGATGGGGCGGAGCAGTGCGGAGTATCTAATGACTGTGGTCAATGGTGGCTCCACCTCACAGCTTAATGGACTAATAGGATCTACTACCAACATGCCAGATACCACAGGACACCTTCAGAGGTTTTGTAGTCCACGTCTTGGCAGGTCAGAGCTGTGTTGGACCATAATGGGAAAAGGTCATAATATTTTGCTCATCAATATGCTTGTTTGATTTGGTTGAAGATGTACAGATTTTTCAAAATAGTCTTGACAAACTGGTAAATCTGGCCTGTTTCATCACATTCGTTTGTGACACTGGTGTTTATTGTAAGGTACTAGTTTATGTCAAGATAATGACTGATAATATAATACAAGACAACAAAAATGAAAGAATTCCAACCCCAACATGACAAATGGATTGAAGACTTGTTAAAAAAAAGGGTCCCATATTTTACACTTTTCTAGTGTTGTACATGAAGTTTGAAGATCATATTTGTGGTTTTAAGTACAATGTCATCAAAGGGAAAATATAGAGACCAAAACTGTTTTTTGTATCAGGCTGTAAACATGTTTTTTTCTGCTGTAAAGTTTGGTATTTTAACATGGGAGTCCACTTAACGAGCACAAACACCCACTGTTGCTGACTGACTGGAATAGTGTTGTGTGTCTCCATCCAAGTCATTTCTTCAAATTCTTCAAATTTTGTATAGACATTCATGGTCCCCTGCAGTTGAATCCAACTGACTCCAGAGGTCCTCTGCCTTTTCATCTGGTGCCATGAGGTTGACATTTGTGGTTGTGAGTGGAAAAAAAAATACTTTGGGATGGATTGCCATGAAATTTAAGACAGATATTTTCAGTTGCTATGATGAATCCAATGAGTTATACACTTATGCGGTTAAATATCTCAGCATATGACACATGGCAAAAGAGCCTGAGAATAGGCCACTGTACTGGTGGGATCATGATCATGAGGCATAAAGCACAGCTATTACTTAAATCCTGGTGCTTTTAAGTCACTTCACTGCACTGTTGGGAGAGGGCCAAATAGCAGCTTAGCTCATATTTATCTTTAGACTGCTACAATGTTAGCTTCCCTATACTGGGGCTTCTGACCAAATACCATCTAGGTTTGGTTTGAAAACTAAACACTGTCATGGAAATAGTCCACTCATCCGAAAGCCTCTCATTCACTTCATTGAGGTACACTGCAGGTTTACTAAAAGGCCATTTTACTTTGACTCTGTTGACTTTATTGTAATGTAAAAGGACAAAATGACTTATTTTTTCAGTGCCCAAATTATCTTCAGCTCCCAGTAATTACTGTGTCTGACTTTGAGTAGCACAAATCTCTTAGTGACAGTTCCAAATCAATCCTACGGAGCATGTAATGCACTTTAATTGTGTTTTTGCAAACACAAACATGTCAAACAATAATACATTTAGAAATCTCCTGTGACTTATCTGCATATCAGGGGAAGTGATGCTGGACAGTGAGGTCTGTCTCGGTTTACATGAGTATATTTTCAATGGACGAGGCATGCATTTTGTTCCCACTAGTATTCAGTGTTTAACTGCCTCCAAAATGCTAAAAAAGTAAAGTGGGAATGGCTTCAGAAATAATGGCATGTTTAGTTTTCATCCATCAATTTACTTTATATAAAGTACTGTAAGCAGGAAAAAACTAAATCAAACCGATATTAGCTGACCACCATTGCCTTTAAAACAGCACTAGTTCTCCTTAGTACATTTGTCCACAGTTTTTCAGGTAGGTTGTTCCAGCATCTAGAACTTGCCTGTTGATTTAGGCAGCCTCAGTGTCTTCTGTCTCCTCATGTGATCCCAGACTGACTTGCTGCTGAAATCAGAGCTCTGTGGCACCTAATCACAGAGTGAAATAGTCATAATTATCATAGTCATAATTTGTTTAGGTTCAGACAAACATTCACATGGGAAATGAACAGCAGCGTCATGTGTGAAAGTCCTGTGTTTTGTCATATCATCTACCCACCTTAACCCACTTCCTGATGTGGACACTGTTGCTCTATAAACTACATCACCTAATTTCCTCCTCTCATTATAATTACTACAGCTGCTAGAGCTAAAAATAAACATCCTTATGGGTCATAATAAACTCCGTGCACAGATGACCCATGGGCTGCTTTTTGCAGGACAGTCATACTTAAAGTGTATAAAACTTTCGCACAGTACTCTCTCTCTCTGTCCTGTATCTGCCTGATTTTATTCATTGCACTGCTGTTAGATGATTGAATAATTTCATGATTAAGCAGATGTACAGGTGTTACTAAAGTGCTTGGTGAGTGTATATCTTTCATTTAAAGACCCTCTCCGATAAAAATGAATTGTTAAATCTTATTAACAAGTCCATATGAGGCAATGCCATGACCGTGTAGTTCCTTGAACTGCAGTGAACCAATGACAGTCTCATAAAAACAGATTCAGACAGCCAGGGATTCATATGTCACAAACTTAAGCAACTACTGCTATCAATTTGCAAAAACGTGAAAAAGGGTAAATAAACCTGAAACCTTGTCAGTACAGAGAGCCAGAGGGAGCATGAGCACAACCACTAACGCTGTGTCAGCCACTGCCGGTTATAAGCTAACAAAAACATAAACAAATAAAAGGTGCTAATTACGCTAACTGTTCTGGTCGGTCTGCTAGTCTCTGATTCTGGTCTCAGACTCCTCATCTGAGTCTGGGTCTGACTGAGGCTCAAACATGATGTTTCCTCCTCTAACCATCTTGATATTCTCGTCTTTTTCACCTGTCACCAAAACATTGTCAGCACAGAGTTTGCATTAGTATTATCACTAACGCTGTGTCAGCCACTGCCAGTTACAATCTAACAACATAAACAAATAACTACACAAACTGCTATGTCTTCTAGTCACTGATTTCTAGTCACAACAAACTCCTCAAAAACTACAGAGTCTGGGTCTGACTGAGGCTCAAACATGTGGCTGAGTCTCTGAAATGTTTGAAGTGAGTGTAGATGAGCTTCAGCCCAAGTTTTCCCTTTTTCAACCTTTTAACATGTAAACCATATTAAATAATAATTAATCATAGGAGAGTATTTTTACATTAAAACATGTCTGGAGAAGAACATTAAGTTCTGATAGACAGTTTTTATCCCATGCATTCAAATTAACCCTCTGACAATGTCCATGGCTGCTTTTTGCTTGTTTTTGGACTTGGATCTCTGAAAGTGTTGCCTGTGAACTAAATGTTCAGCAACCAGTTTATCTGTCTTTACTGCTATTATCTGTAGTAAGAGCGCAGATGTTAGTTTGTTTAAATGATCAAAATGCAATTAAACTATGCCCTCCAATTTCAAAGTGAAATCATTACAGCCTACAGGTGTGAAACACAAAATTACTGAGAGTCATTAGTATTTTGATAGGTAATTAACAATCCACTCTTGTGGATGAATTACAGTAAGTGTAGTTGATTTTCATTTCTGCCATAAAAACAACAGCATGAAAGTTAGAACTGTGACCCACCAGCTTGTAATGAGGGAATACACACAAGACTTTTTCCATGACAGACAAGCTCATCAGATTCTTCAGATGGTACATGCCAAGATATAACAAGAAATCCAGAATTGTATGAAGTGCACACAATATGAGTCATAAAGCAATCACTTTCATCTTAAATCCGATAACCTCTTGATTCCTCGGTCAGCCTGCAGCAGATGGTTTATATGGTACAGAGAGTGGGTGGAAGAAACAATCATAATCATCTAATGTCTGAGATATCTTCAGAGAAGGAGCCAGGGGCAAACCTGAGACCAAAATGTCACTTAATCCTGAACTGGCTGAACAAACACAAAAAGAACACAACTGCTATTGCTTCAAACCGACAGTACTTGAACACACTTTTTACTCATCAAACTGAGATTAATGTGAGGCTGGTCATTGCCTAAAAAAACTCCAGGACTGGATGTTTGCCCTTTCAAATTTTGTCCCAGACCAAATCTACACACAGTGTAAAGGAATGTGGCTCAAGTGAAGGCTGAAATATCTTTTTAGATTCTGTTGACTAAGTACAGAACCTCCTCTGAGAGTCCCTCACTTCTTAACTGAATTTCACTCAAACTGACGAAATCAAATAGTTAAATATCAATGCACAGTAGCATACGTGACTTCAAAGCACACCAGTGGTATTTTTATGAACATATAGTAGCAGGTGTCTGAATGAGGATATTTCAGAGGAGCCATTAAAAGCAGATCAGTGTATTAAGATCAGTGTATAATAACGTGGGATAAAAGCACCAATATGAAATCACATGATTAAGAAACTAAAGCTGAAAAAATGTCATGAACACACATCTCTGAAACAGCTGAATACCTTTTACAGTTGAGCATTTTTAGATAATAAAAAGAATATTATACAAACAATGAAAATGGAAAATACCACTATCACTGAGAAAAACATTTGGGACAAGAGAAACACCCCAGTGTACAAGATAGATGCATTTACTGTTACAGCATTATTATTTTCCTTGCTCTGGTCAGACTTGCTGAATAAATGAGTGAATATTTGCAACTGGGCATTTTTAACATTGACTGATGTATTGACTCTTATTATTATTATTTGTAAGCATATGCCAACGTGCATGCAGCCTGTTGCAGTTGCTGCTGCCTGTTTCTTATTTTTTCCAACTTTCTTTTGTTTAAATTTTTACTAGTAACTTATTTAAGCCGAACCCCTACAGACATACTAGCATAGGAAGTTATGTTCTGTTTTTTTTTTTTTTATCATGGAATTATTTCTTTCGTTCAGTTACCTTTTTGAATATTACCGCTCAGCTACACTACCACTGCACAGCAACTCCACAGTCGCATTGCTTACAGCAGGCTGGCCAGCATGGAAACCAGTACAGCAGATCATTAGCTGCACTGCTTATCCTTATGGAGTCACAGGAGAGAGACTAGCTCACATTCACACCTACAGGCAATTTAGAGCCGCCAATTAGCCTAACACACATCTTTGAACTGTGAGAGGACCCATAGTACTGGGAGGGCACCCACAGAGGCACATGAACATGCAAACTCCACACAGAAAGGCCTCAGCAAGGTTCAAACCAAGTGGCAACCGACCGTGACGTCACCCATTGGTTTGTTAGCTGCTGTTTTGAAGCCTTGAGTTTGTGATTTGGCTGTCACCATCTTGGTTTTTTGAAACCAGAAGAAACCATATATGGAGGAGAAGGTGGAGCTGAGGAGGAGTGAGGGGTTGATCTGACCTGCTCTGTCCTCTATCCTGATTGTCAGGCAGGTCGCTGTGTGTGGTACAGTCTGTCAATCACACAGTAGCCCCGCCCTAATGCATACCTGCTTTATGGTCTATTTTCCTCTAAATGGACCATAATTTAAAAAATGAACATCATGTTGTATTGAAGAAGACTTGAAACTAGAGACAGAGACCATAAACTCATCAGGAAAATGTTTACTGAGGTAATAAATCAAGTGAGACTTTAACATAATCTGACTTCTTTTTGCAACCAGTGGAGTTGCCCCCTGATGGTCGTTAGATAGAATGCAGGTTTGGCTTCACTTTTCAGACCTCAAG
Organism: Trachinotus anak; assembly: GCF_046630095.1. Classification (NCBI taxonomy): domain Eukaryota; kingdom Metazoa; phylum Chordata; class Actinopteri; order Carangiformes; family Carangidae; genus Trachinotus; species Trachinotus anak. The sequence goes on along the minus strand of NW_027273863.1, from coordinate 1,275,517 downwards.
TCTTCATCCATTATTATACACTCTCTGTGGTTAAAACCCAAGACCTTCTTGCTCTGAGGAGACAGTGCTAACCACTGCACCATCATGCCACCCAGAACAACAGACATCCCTGCAGAAATCAGAAGGACACACTGAAGATGCAGAGGAGGAACCAAGCAATGAGGGAAGACAGATGTGTCCAGACAAAAGACTGTATCTCTCTTCTATCATCATGAACAACGTGGGATCACTGGACAATAAGATTGACAAGCTAGCAGCCCTAGAGAGTGTAGTATTGTGTTTTTCAGAAAGACATGGCCATAGGAAGATGCTCCCATTGTTACCATCAACATGTTTTCAGACAGGATGAAACATTTCTGCAGCTGTTATCTACATCCATACTATGTTCCCAGGGAGTTCTCACATTAGCTTTGTTGTTGACGCCTGGAGATTTCACAAAGCCATTTCCCTGTGGGGACCAATAATGTAAGGTTTTTAATGTTAGTTTTGGTGAGGACCCACAAGGCAGAACACAAATACTGAGGTGGAAAACAGGTAAAGTTCTTTATTGGCAATTTGTAGATGTGGGAAGAGTCTTTGGTGTAGTCTCTGGTGGTGGAGGGGGACTGGCGTGGTGGCTGGCGTGAGTGTTGGGTGGATGTCCAAGAAGAGGGGCTAAAGTGTGGCGATCTTTCTGGCGGTGATCCAGGAAATCCACAGGAGGCAGGCAGGTAAAAATGGAGCTGGCAGGCAGGTGAACAGGCAAGGCAGACCTGAAGCACACGGAGGAGACTAGTTCCCACAGAGTTAAAAAAAACACACAAGCACAACAAAAGGTGTTGGCTGAGCAAGATACCGCTGAATGTGACAGAACAATCTGGTGATGAGTGGAGAGCTGAACCGGTCTTAACCAGTCATATATACTGTGGCAGGTAGTGGAGGTAAAGACTGGATTGCAAACAGGTGCGGAGGCAGAACCAGCTACACACACACACACACGATTGGACCAGAGAGTAGACTGGGGACAAACAAACATATGAGGGAAGGGGAACAGAGGAGAACACAGGGAATATAGGGCCAAAAAGGACCTAATCCTAAAATATAAAGTTATTCAGATTCTAATTGAGACACTGGTGCCGTGGGTCTGTCTGTCAGTGAAATGGAAGCACAGGAAGTTGAGTTGAGATGAGGAGCAGCCTGATCTTACTGAAAATTAAACTGATACATGGTTGCTGGAAAATAAATGTTTTAATCTTAAATGTGACCAAAAATAACATGCTGTTAGGACTCTCAGCCGGCATGTTACATTAGCAAAACCATGGCTATTAGCACCTGACAACTATGCTCTCAAATTGTGAACACACTTAATCTACAGGAAAAGAAAATGTGCATCCTGCTACGCAAAATCATTAACACTATCCTTCCATTGGAGATAATGTTACTCATCCCTCTCTCTCTCTCTCTCTCTTTTCTTCTATCACAGACATACACAGGCCCGATAATTAGTTAACTCTCTGTCACTGTGTGTTTTTTCCACTTACCTACAACCTCTCTCCTCTCGCAGCTATCCCTCAGACCAGCAGCCAAGATGTTCACAAACTTTGAAATACATTTCTTTCAACAAACAGCAAACAAATAAAAGTTACGAGTAGAAAGCGTTGGCCAGATGGTATTCATAGAAAAGGGCCACCAAGTACGAAAAAGTTTCACATGACCTTCCTCTATAGGAAAGCATGCTGAGGAGAAGGGCAGTTGAAAGCTGCCTTCAAGGATGTCTGCACAGAAAAGGAGAGAAAAAAGATTCTGTGTTCCACCTTGTTCTGGAAATGACAGAATGGGAGGATCAAAGAGTGAGGACAAAAAATAACACCTGGGCTTGAAAAAGACCTAAAAGATGACAGGACAGAATGGGCCACACTGGGCTGAACACAAGGTAAAAAAGTGAATAAGGAAGGCGAGCCAGCTTGAGGCAGCGAAAGAAAAAGAAGTTGAGTTAAGGATAAAGATCCAGAGTGAGAAGTAGTGGAAAACCCAATGTGACGCTCTGGAAGAGTGCTTCCATGAGGAACTGTCTGTGATCCAGCACTAGTAGAGGAGAGTGGCGGAGCTTGAATTAAAAAAGTAACAGCTGGAGGCCAGAGATGTGGTGGAGGAGGAAAGCAAGGAAAACAGAGGAATAGATCTAGTTCTTGATCCAGCAGATAAACCAGCTTCAGCTGATTCTTCTTCTTCTGCCTTTGCAAACTAAAGTTACCACCTGGCAGTTGTATGCCTCCGCCAACCAGAAATGTTATAGGACATATGCTCACAATCTCCCTTTTCTGAGTTACAGCATTGAATAATGACCAAAGGTGTTCCTGAGGACACTATGATGTCACAGTGAAGTTGATCTTTGACCATTTGGATATAAAATGTCATCACTTAATTTTATCCTTATAGACATTTGAGTGAGATTGTGTCATAATTACTGCATAAATCTGGAGTAGTTTATAAGTTTGGAGTTACGGCCAAAAACATTTTGTTTTGTGAGATCACAGTGACCTTGAAGTTTGACCACCAAAATCTATGCAGTTCAACTTTGAGTCCAAGTGAATATTTGTGCCACAAATAATGAAATTCCCTCTGGGCCTTCCTAAAATATAGGTTCCATAAGAACGTGAGGTCACCATGACCTAGAACTTTGACCTTTGTCCACTAAAAAGTAATCAGTATATATTTTAGTTCAAGTGAATGTTTGTGCCAAATCTAAAGAAATTCCCTCAATGTGGTCTTGAGATATCACATTCAAGAGGCCACAACTGTGTTTTGTGAGTACACAGTGACCTTGACCTTTGCCGACCAATTTAATCATTTTAGTCCAGTGAGTCCAAGTGGACATTTGTGCCAAATTTGAATAAAATCCCTCAAGGCATTACTGAGATATCATGTTTACAAGAATAGGATGGACTGATGGACGATGAATGGACGAAGATGGATGACGAATGGACGAAGAACCCAAAATGCCCTCCAGCTCTGACAGTACGATGTAGGAGGCAGGTTCTTAGACTGGACAGAAAGAGGGGAGGAGGGTGGAAGACCTCTTGGGAAAGTAGTATGAGAATGAGAATGAGGGCAACATGGAAGAGATCAGAAAGTCTCACATCTTCATGTTGACAGACCTCAGTGAGGTGGCAACATGCTGGACCGCCTGGACTAATGGAGGCGATCCAGAAGCACAACAAGTTATTGATCAAGGAGAAGGATGGAAAAAAATTGTAGATCTGAAGGGACACATTGATGATCTGGAACAATATTGTCAAAAAGTGAACTCAAGACAAGACATCACACATGCGGTTGAGCTAAAGGAGGTGGAAAGGGTGAGGACGACAAACAGAGTCAGTTACTTTCTTTGGAAAAGGAGGTGCTTCAGGTCTTTCTGCAATTCTCTAAATATATGAACAGCCTGCTATGCACTAGGAAGGACAGTAAAACAACAACAAACTGTAACACGCTTTGTGAACAGAAAGGCTAAAACTGAAATACTGAGCCAGAAAGCTGCAGGAGGTGAACATGAATGAATGAATATCTAAAGAAAATGAAAGTTGATATAGCAAGACAGACATCAGACACATCCTAAACAAGCCAAACTAAATACAAGCAACATGGACGAGGAACTTCACAGTGCAGATAAACCTGAATGAACCTGAGGGAGGAAAAGCAATAATTATGAAAAAAAAAAAACTTGCTGGCCTAGGCAAATATTGATCAAATCCTCCCTGTTCTGAGTGGTTAATGGGATGTACGGACAAACAGAGACATACTGAACGATGACAACCTTAGTGTGCCCGCAGTGACATTAAAATTAAATATGACATCACAAAATTGGACATTAAATACAATCTCTGACAAGCTCTAGCAGATATTATTTACCTTCACCTGGAGGTGAAGATCAGCACCCCAAACTAGAAAACCTGGGACTGGGAACATTAGACTTACACAGAACAATAATTACAAGATATGAAGAAAAACACTGATCCTGAGAATAATTTTTAGAAGATAATGCAGTCACTGTGAATACTACACTGAAGAACAGATTGTTGGGAATGTGAGAATGAACACAGTGATGACAATAATACAGCTCATGACCTTAATACTAACAATTCAAAGGTGGGGAAACCCTTGAGAACTATTATATAACTATACACAAGCACAACTACAGTGTGCGCTGTATTACTCCACAGATCAGCTGTTTGAGTCAGCTGAGCTTATGTGTAGTAATACAATATTTCAACTGTTCACAAACTGTAGTTCCAAAAGAAAAGGCTCTTTTTTGCAGATGTGCTGGGTTTTCCCAGCTGCTTCTAAAAACTGTCCTTAAAAGTTAAAATCAGGCACAAGAGCAAATACTGCAGCAACCAAAGGAGCCAGGATCAGGAAGTAAGTTTGTATTAACAATATTTATTACTGGGATTTAAAGCCAGAGGCCAGGCTTAGATAAAGCAAGCTGAAGTACTACCGTATTTTCCGCACTATAGGGCACACTGGATTATAAGGCGCACTGTCAATGAATGGTCTATTTTCAAACTTTTTTCATATATAAGGCGCACCGGACTATAAGGCGCATTAAGCAAAACAAAACAGTCAGATAAGTCAGTCAAACTTTATTAAACACGTTCACAATAACTCTCAACATTGTTCAGTTGTAACACGTAAAAAAAAAAACACAGTCTGATACCGCTAAATGAAACGTTAGCGTATTCACATTAACTCCTTATAGGTCCTTATACACGCACACTGTAATATTATGGTGAAGCACAGCATGTATTACTCCGCGACGCTCCTGACTACGATAGCCGTAATGCTGCAAGCGGTGTGGCTTTGTAGTTTAACAAAGTCGTACGAAAACATTTTGACAGAGCGCCGTGAGCGCCCTGTACCACACAAAATCGCTTCGAGGTCAGTAAGCACAACCAGAATTAATCCATATATAAGGCGCTCCGGATTATAAGGCGCACTGTCGTTTTTTGAGAAAATTAAAGGCTTTTAAGTGCGCCTTATAGTCCGGAAAATACGGTAAATGAATAAAACTACAATAGGTCCAAATGAAACAAAATAACATTCAAAAAACTAGAAGTCCGTTCAAAAACACAGTCCCAACAAGTCTCTTAGGTTCAATGTGGGGTTTAAAGAGGAGGACTGGTCGCTTGCAGAGGTTGCAGCTGTCTATAGGAGAAGTGGACTGTGGCCCACTTGCCAGCGGCTGAAGGCCTTTTCCTGCTGGCATGCTGACATCTTAGGCAGTGGTCAGTGTGACACTGAAGGCTGGCAGTCACTGAACTTATACAGTCAGTATTGTAGGTCTTTTTCAGGTGGGGTCAACCACTAGCTTCCAGTCCCCTCGAGTGGTAGAGGTCACCACTTTGCTGCCTCTACCACTCACTTGCATTGTCATCTACCAGGCACCAACAGTGGCTGTCTGTCTGTTGATCACTGCTATGCCTTGACTGCGCTCTCCTTCCATCCACTTCCTTCACAGCTTCCCCCTCCAGAGACGACTCACTCCCATTCAGCAGCTCCATGTTTTTTTCCTTAAGTCACAGTACTCACAGGTGCAGGCAATCAACAATTAGTCCCAGCAGCAGGAAGTCAACAATGCTGAGGATTAAAAAAAAAAAAAGTCCAAGATATAAAACACTCACAGCATTAACACACAAGATATTAAACATGCAATAAATAAAACCTGTACACACAAGGTATAAAATGTAAAACAGATTAAGAACGTTTAAAAACATGTTTGGTTCTCAAGGACCAAATAGTCTTTGGACATAGTGCAATGTGAAGTTGAGCTATAGTTAAGAAATATTCAAGCAGTCAGGTGCCCAGGACATTTGCCAATAAGTGCTTTCTAGATAAAAAATAATGCAGCGTTGTTCTCTTCTTCCAACAGCTCCCACCCCACTTACTCATACAGAATGCAATCATGAGGCCTAGAGCAATCCCTTGTAATGAATCGAAGAGCGGAGCGATAAATCATCTAGAGGTTTAAGAGCAGAAGCAAGAGAGTGCATATAAATCACCATAGTCCATAACCAATGCAAAGGTTGACTAAACTTTTGCTGTCTGTAATTTTGTGTAATATGCGTCTTATTTCTACAAAAGAATGCAAGTTTTTCTTTCCACAGCTTGTCATCTGTCCAGTCCATTTAGTGTAGTAATATTTACCATCAAAGTACTGCCATACAATTTACTATAAACAGCATCTATTTTGTTTTATCTGAGTTTAGTAGTAATTTCAGATTAGTATTTGCTGTACCACAAACTCTTCAGGACTCAAATTTTGAACAGCCTGGGTAGCAGAGGGTGCCATTGTACAGTGTAGACAATAGCATCATCTGCATATAAGTTTGTTTGACAACCACGTTTCAGAAAAAAAAAGTCCTTGTCAGATTGTTGCACCCAGACTTTAATATAATTCATATAATAAACTACACACATGAATATGAATAATTCCTATGCCTTTGCGATTCAAAAAACTCTGCATGTTAAAATCAGAATATGAGTTTCCTCCTTATTTGAGCAGGGCGGGCCATACTCATGTGAAAACTTGAATCTAAAGGCAATCCTAACATGAGGGGTGTCTAAATTATGTATTTTTTAATGAGGAATTCAAATATGAGTTTATTTTTTTAATTGGATGACTCTAACTTACATCAATTTTGTATTTAAACAACTACCGTATTTTCCGGACTATAAGGCGCACTTAAAAGCCTTTAATTTTCTCAAAAAACGACAGTGTGCCTTATAATCCGGAGCGCCTTATATATGGATTAATTCTGGTTGTGCTTACTGACCTCGAAGTGATTTTGTGTGGTACACGGCGCTCACGGCGCTCTGTCAAAATGTTTTAGTACGACTTTGGTAAACTACAAAGCCGCACCGCTTGCAGCATTACGGCTATCGTAGTCAGGAGTGTTGCGGAGTAATACATACTGTGCTTCACCATAATATTACAGTGTGTGTGTATGTGCGCCTTATAGTCCGGTGCGCTTTGTATATGAAAAAAGTTTGAAAATAGACCATTCATTGACAGTGCGCCTTATAATCCAGTGCGCCCTATAGTGCGGAAAATTCGGTAATTCTACCCTTTCGAAACCCTTTGTAAGATATAAGAAGATGTTAGGGAAATTAATGGACAAATCCAATTCAGATTTCCATATTTATTAACAGGTTAATGCATGAACATTGTCAGGTTTCACAAGTCCTGCTTTGATTCATTTTTGGACATCAGTCTCCTGCTGGTCTCTTGGGCCCTGATCCCTCCATCCTTCTTTTCCTGTGAGAAGTATTTGGCAGAAGCCTCAGTCACCATTTTCACAACCCTCTCAATGCTCTGTGTGTGGCAAGGCCAGTTGGGCACCTTCATGGGGATGTTGATGAAGTTCTTCACCTCTGAAGTGCTTAGGGAGCAAGTGAGAAGTGGTTCTCTGACCAGCTAATCAAGTCACCAATGGTGGAAGCATCACAGTTGATGTCCAGTGTCCTTCTGGTCCTGACAGAGGAGTCCCCCAACTGAGTGTCTGGGTCCCTGTCTCCCCTAATAGCCAGGATTCTCTCCACCCCCTCAATCCTCTCCTTCTGATCCTCAGAGCACAACAGTGTCTGGATGAGGGCTTCGCTGTGGGCATACCAAGCAGATCTTTTCACAGTTGGCATCACAATGTCCAGCACCTCCTTCCTCTGGGACTTGAGGCAGTCCAGCTGAAACAGGATGTGCCTAGGCCCTTCGATCCAGGAGTGATTGACCTTCACATTGAACCAACATGGATAGTACACTCCAATGATAAATTCCACAATGAATCACAGATTCTTCAGGTTCTTTCCTTTAAGTCCGTGCTTTGACACCCAGAGCCTGAGAAGTCTGTTCACTGTGGTGAGCCAACGGCTGTGGTTCACTGGTCCTATCTCCAACAGAGCCATCCTTGCAGGAAGCACTCCATCATGGATGTCACCCACCAGCTGATCCACTGGGTAGTTCCTCCGGTCATCTTCACTTTGTTCCCTCAAGTAGATGCCATAACTCAGGATATCCCTCACAGTTGGCAGTTCAGACACCAACAGCTCCTGGCCGTTGCCAACAAGAATACTCAAATGTGAGCTTGATTTCATCCTTGTCTTAACATGAGCCATTTCACTGCTGCACAACTCAACACAATATGAAACCCGGACCCGTCTGCGCAAAGCTCAATTTTTACGACCGCGCGGACTCCGCATACTACTACTCTGTGAGAAACCTTCACATCGACCTGTTTTTAATGTGACACCGTATGCTCGACTATGAAACCTCAAACTTCCGTGGACAGTGCGTGTGGAGTCCACGCAGTACGCGCGCAGTACGCGCACAGTCCACCCGACTATGTGGGAGCCTTAACTGTCAGGTGGCTCTTATGAGGTAGAAGACTTTCACTCCAGAATATCCTCTAATCATATAAAATTTAATGTTTCACTTGATAAACCTCCTCAAAATAGTATTTTTCTTACCATTTCTGAGCTAGATGGTATCACAAATACAATTCAAATCATTCCAGAAGAATAGCAAAATAACCCGAAATTTAAAAATAATCAACAATTGATGTAGGTTAGGGTTATCAGATTTAAAAATTACTACACACCATAATACATGATTTGAACACCCCTCTTAATATATGGCCCGCCCTATTATTTGAGCCCTAATAGAACATATTGTCGTTTTTTGTTTTGAATTCATGTTCACGATCCTTTCCTCATTTTATTCCTTCTGTGTCAAGCAAACAGTCAGAACCGTCATCAGGTTATGGAAATTAAGTCTGTGAATGCATTGATAGGCTGGCTGTCATTTATAGTTACCTGGTGGAGTTTCACAAAAATGGATCAGACTTCTGACCTCAGGGCAGCAAAGTGAGCAAGTAGTAAAAACAATAGGTGAAGACATTATTCGAAGCCTCCAGGAGCAATCACTGACTGCTATGTGGTCCAGAGCTGTTGTGGAGCAGATAGAGGTCAGGCTGTAGAAACTGTACAGAGCAAGAAGGACCAAGCTAATAGGGTCTAAATAGTAAATCTGTGAGTAATGTCAAAATATAATTTTAAATGAAAAAAAAAAACAACCTTTGTGGTTTTACAGGTAGGAGGACCCCGCCTACTTCCTGATGGCAGATCTTTTGTCATGAACTGAAGGTACCTTCCCTTGCAGCATCCAGTTTGGTAGAACATCTATGAGAAACTGCTAATGAGGATCATTATGTGTGCCATGAGAGTTCTGCATTGTGAGTTGGTGGATAAAGACTGCAGTGCAGTTTTATATGCTTTCTTCATGCATGCTGCATTGTCTGTGTCAAACATGATGACATCCTCATTGGCTATGCAGTATTCTTGCAGACACATGACCACAGCCACCGACACAGTAGAATGGTTGCACTCCTCTGCACTTCCTTCAAGAATCTTCTTGCAGGGTGGTCACTCAGAGAGTGGAGTGTTGACTGCAGTGCAGGTGGTGACACAATTGTCACCAATCTTAGGGAAAAAGAAAATAAGTATATACTATCAATATGACATCGTGGTAGATCTCTGGGAAAATTGATATTTTTTTCATGGGACATGAAGTGCTTTGTTTTTTTGTTAAAATATCCAATGTGAAGAAGCAAACCCATAATTTTTTACATCCTGTGGCATGTGGTGCAAAGTTGGACATGAACAGAGCTTCATGAATAAACACTTTGCTGTGTCAGTCTCATTGATGTTACACTGTCAGTGCACTTGGCAAGATTTGAAATGGTCTGTCTGGAATCTTTCCATCTTCTAGCACCTGTGGTGCAGCAGTGAACCATACTGATGAAGGAGATAATGCTGTTGACAGGGCCAATGCATCATCCAGACTGTAGGATCAGTTGGCAGCAAACCACATCATGCCCATATCCATGCAAGTCAAGCACCCAGTGGGATGTTGTGTGTAACACAGAAAAGATAACTAGCTGCTTTATGTGGCGTGGGTGTTACAGCTCTTTAGGACTTAATCAGTTCTATTACCAGGATTTAACATAAATGTCATTAGCTATTTAGTACATAGATGGAGCTATCCAGTGCTTTTTAGATAAAGAGCTATTTCTGAGCTTCTTTTGGAGCTGATTAAAGATGAGCTGTTTTCACCACTCCTGTTGCCATCATAATTTTTAGACAACATTTTTCTTAGCTTTCTACCATGACGAAATATAAAAAGAACGTTGACAACTCATCTTCATCATATTCGATTTGTTTCATAATTACAGCAATGGATGCCACATCTGAAAGTGCAAGACTTCTTGACAATGTTTTTCTCAGTTACTGGTTCCTTTAACCATACATTGTTGTACATGTATAGCAACCTATAATCCTGTGTTCTCCACACTATAAAAATCTTCCAAACTAATTTTGAGTGGGGTAAATTTTCCAGGTTAATATTACTACAGAGGCTGTGGCTTGTGCAAGAACCCCCACATTGCCTCTGATGGCTGTTCCATCAGTGCACAAGTGTGTGTGAGCAGTCCATGTGTCCATAGGAAGCATCGTAGGACTGTGTGTGTGTGTGTGTGTGTGTGAATGATTGAATGTGGCTTCTGTCCTCTGAGTGGTCGATAAGACTAGAAAAGCCCTATAGAAGTGCAGTCCATTTACCATTTGAGGTGAAGAACAACCTGGACATCCTCATCATCGTCTCTTGCTCAGAATGCCTTGTGTGTGCATGGCTGCTGCTGTTTCTCCCAGCTATCTTTCTATGTTTGAGTTTGATATACTCGAATGTTGGATTTCTTTTTATTATAAACCTTATTTACCCTAATGGAGAGCACACAGAAAGAGAGAGAGAGAGAGAGCACCCGAAAACTACTGTCCCTCACCTGTTAAATTATTGATGTAATATTATTATAGCCTACATCGGGTTTCCACTATGACTATACAGACTTGTGGCCTCCACTGTCTCCGCATTGCTGCTGCTAAAATGGTTAAAAAAAATTTTTGATTGTGTCATATTCAGATTCAGCCCAGACATTGAAACTATACTGATAGGTTTCAGTTTTACGTAATGTTGCTAGTATGATGACATCACTATCAACAGATGCATAAAAAAATAGGCGAAATGCTGAATCCTATGTGACAATCATGTCACGCAGCCACGGAGCAACAGACATCCACTTTAACCCACGAACACTGGCACCGAAATCAAGGTGCTCCACAGCCACCAAGCACACGTCCCAGGCAGTGTGTTCCAGGCCTTACTCCCCATGCCGCTGTAGTGTTTGCACAGTATACAGTGTGGTAAATGTTCATTGGCATTCATCATCATTTAAATCTTTCTAAAACTCCCTTGGACTGATTTTGAATTTTTCAAATCAAATTACTGGGACACTAATGTAGCTAATGAAAATATCTGAATATGGAAATTGATCCATGATGAACTCATTCAGTGTACTTCAGTCCACACACAGTGCATTCAGAAAGTCTTCAGACCCCATCACCATATTCAAGTTATATTGCAGCCTTATGCTAAAATGAAGAAAAAAAAATCCCTCGTAAATCTACAGTTAATACAACAAAGAATTTTATATTTTTTTGCAAATTAAAAGGAAAAACTGAAATATCACATTGGCATAAGTATTCTGACATGTACTCTGTAACTTGAAATCATCACTGAGATGTTTCTATACATTGACTGGAGTCCACCAATGGTGGATTGAAATGCTTGGACGCAAGCTAACTAACCTAAGCTGGCTCAGTTATTACCACATGGGCAACTAAGTGTTTTTGTTAGCAATTGTGGTAAGTTATTCATATAGTAGCATTATCTTGCTTTTGAGTTAATTGGCCACCTAGGCTACTTAACATCTCCCTCCAAAGTCATAGCTTAATGATGATAAGGTATCCAAGGCATAATTTATCAATATCATCTGCATGGTTGCTAGTTTAGCTGATGTTTTAAATAAAGTTTTGGAACCTAGCAACTACCAACATAATGACCAGATCAGTGGGTGGTAGCACAGTAGGTGTTAAAGGGTTATATTACTGTTTGGTATATTGGTATATATTTGGTATATATATCAATTGCACCAATCACCAGAAAAAAATCCTTGTATGTGAAAACATACTTGGCAATAAAACTGATTCTGATTCTGATTCTGATTGTATCATTAGACAGAGGTCTAATACATATGATCCTGTCTCTCTGCCATGTGATTTTCATTATCACAAGCTGTGTTACTGTTGTCCCCATACACACTTGACAAGAGGAAAAACTGGGTCCTTTAAGTCAGACCATCTGTGTCTAAATAATGCCTTGGACTTGTGGGTGTAATCCCAGCTGCTAAAGCAAAAATCATTTAAAAGCTTTTTTGATTAAAACCCAAACAATCAACTTGTCACAGGGTGTAAGATGTCTGGGGTGAACCTCCTATGGCCAGACCCTTCCAGTATGAGGCTATCCACCGACTCAAAGCTTAGTGTCGTCCTCTGGGTGTCAATTTTCACCTCATTTACAGCCAAAAGTGGGCCAACTTGCTAATGGGGCCCAGATGGGACTCAATGGAGCTATGGCCTGATAGGTAACATGTTATCAGATTCTGGGATAGTGCACACATACAGTAAGATGTCAAAATATTTCATCTGTTGGCTCTTAAGCTGTCATAACTGCTCAGTGTTTCACTGACATGTTATTCTTTATTCTAACAATTATGATCTTAAGCTGACTGCCATGGTTGATCTAGTGGAGTTAAAGTTACGCCAGTTCAAAGAACTGCTTCCGTCTACATAAACGTTAAGTTAGAATGTATTTGGGTCAGATGGATGTAGATATCACCTACATCATGCCAATTTAAACCATATGCAAACTTGATTTTTCTTCCTATATGGACAATGAACATATCAGATATGAGCACAAAGGTTTTGAGTCAGATCTTGTATTCCTGTTTAAATTCACATAGTCCCCCTCTTTCCCACAGTAGAGAGATCAAATGTTCTGCCTGCAGTCCAATCATAAGATCTACACACACAGGATCAAAGTCAGCTCTTTCAACAGTGTCGAGTAAGGAGGTGGACTGGAGAAGATGAAGGTGGTGAAGGTTGGTTGTGTTTCCACCTTAAAATTGAAAGTTTTATGAAGGAAACTTTCATTTATTTTACTGCTCTCATACTCTGACTTGAGTATGTCTCTGTGCACTGAGGGATACAATTGGCAAAATCTATAAGACTGGATACATTTATATTTACAGTAACCAATTTTACTAATTCATACATGATGCAAACAAAATATGGCACTGTGAAACTACACCTTAAGCAAAGTCCATACATGAAATAAATCCTTAAAATGCATGTACTGTGATTTTTGTAATGATGGTTCTCCACAACTTACTTAACCATAATAAATAATTGCTGATATCCACAATAAATGTCTCCAGAGTCTTGCTGGAGGTTCATCCACCATACACAGATCTGAAGCTCTGACGATTTCATTTACATGCCTGTTACAGTGTGAGCCACAGTAGCACTTTCAACAACAGAAAAACAATAATATACATATCACACTTCAGTGTCACACACAGTGTGGGAACTTTGATCACTGAATTTTACATTCAGTCTCTACTTGGTATTTGTGCAGATGTTCACAGCAGCACTTGTTTTATCACTGTGTAGCTTCACCACTGATATCATGTGTTCACAGATTTTATTCACAGTCTCTTTTTTTAACAAATACAAATCTCTTTTTTTTTCTATACAGTGTACACAAGATTTCTTATAAAGATTTATTCTACAGGTTTACAAAAGCTGATTTATAACCACTAACTCAAGCTCAAAATCTTTTTCACCACTATTTGAAGCCATAATAAAACTGATTAATGATTAGTTTGATTCAGGTTTTCGTACCTTACATGCCTGTGTTTGAATGAACTTGAAATCGAGACACATGATCACACAAAGACCCAGATGATACTCAGACACTATGAAGTGTCTGTGAAAATTATTTCTAACAAATAAACTATTATACATGTTTGCTATAAAGCTGATGATAAAGACTTCCAAACACCTGTAAACAGTGTGCTTTGTGCTTGCACACTCCACATCTGTCAATAGAAAAAACTGAGATTGAGTCAGTATGTTGTCTCTTTACCTAACTTAGCCAGAGGTCAGGCAACAAACTCTCAACAAAAAATTAGACAATCACCCAGATTTTCATTTTCACTGAGCTGCTAACACCCGCTAACATCTGACTGTAAGGGAACAATCAGCATTCACTTCCAGGTGAAATGACTCAGCAGTAGTTTTATTGGGGTTTTATTGGCTCTGGCTCCAGTTGACAGTGATGTGAACACACGTTTTAACTGCAGTTTTGAATAAAATATAAGCTTAAAATATAAGCTTTGTTCTATAGGAAAGTCGACAAAACACAATTGTGAATAGTCTGCATTTCCATTGAGTGATATTATGCAAATAAAGCTGGATTGTCTCCTGTTGCAGTATCATTCCAATTAAACATGGCAATGGATTTCCAGCATCTGCTAAGTGTTGGAACAGTGATTTCAACTGCATCCACTGCGTTATAGCACTTAATCCAAGGCAACGAGGGCATCTGGTGCACTTACTGACATTAAGGCAAACTTATATTATCTGGCAGAGGCCATGTATCAGGGATTTTTGGAAGATAATAGTCTGAAATGTTTTTAGATGTCATGTGACAACTCGTGTCATGTGACTTAAGTGCAGAAAGTGTTTCCATTTCACTCCTGTGAAATATTAATATGTCAAATAGTCTTAAAAACCACCTCATGTGGTTGGCATTTTTGGCATTTTTGCATTGTTTTGCTAAATTCACGTGTTTCTGTTGTGTGTTTTTTAGGTTGCAGTTTTAAATTGCACATTATGCAGGTTAATGGAAATGTGGCTCCTGTAAATGGACCTGCCACCTGCCCGGTACAGTGCTGTTAAGCCAGAAACACCGTGGCTACACCTTCCACTGAGACTGTGCTGCGCTATAATAATACATTTTAAAAATGTACAATTACTGATCAAACCATCAAATATAGTCCCTGACAGATGTAGGAGCACCAGCCGGGGATGAGATGTGACCTGTCCATTTTACCAGTCTGCATGGTAGCTAGCAGCTCACTGTTTGAATCTGTGAAGATAATTCCTCCCCTCAACTGTGTCTGTGTCCACGCTCTGTACCTGCATGTGATGACTATAGACTGTATATAAAAATGACTCCATGTCTGAAAAGTGAAGCCAACACTGAAGTGCCTTAAACCTGCATTCTCTTTAACGGCCAGCAGAAATTGGCTGAAAAAAAGTTTTCTTGCACACAAGAGAACCAGGCCATGCACAACTCTAATTTGGCAAACTGCGCTGTAAGAGAACAGAACAGAAGCACTGGGTGAAACTCTTGGTCAGGAAACTCTCCCTAAAACCACACTTTTAAAACTTTTTTTTTTTTTTTTTTTTTTTTTTTTTTTTACATACACGTTTGTTAATAAACAAATAAACCCAACAAAATACATAATGTCAGCTAATTCCTAATTCCAGCTCCATAATAAGCACACGTATGGTATGGATCTTTTAATCTCACACTCAAAAATGCCAATGAGTACATTTCCAAAATGTTGAACTGCTTAAACAGCTCATTTAAAACAGTGTTTTTGGGTTTTAAGTTTGTTTTTTTTACCAATGATTTGAGAGGGAGATATAGGTTCTTTTTAATCATTCATTTAGATCTAGGTCTCCTCTTACTTCTGCTTTACCTCTGATATCAGGATTTATGTTGCTATCTGCAATTACAGTAAAAATAAAACTGTGATGGAAAACATGTGACATTACATTTTGCAATTAAGTGTGAAAAGGTAGCAGATAATAGTCACATATTAAATCCAAACACTTGTGTGCCAGATTCACTTTGTCTCAAATTATCAAAGGGGTGGGGGCGCCTTGGTGGCTCACCTGGTAGAGCGCATACCATTAAGGCAGCGGGCCGCAGGTTCGAATCCGACCCATGGCCCTTTGCTGCATGTCATCCCCTCTCTCTCCCCGACTTTCCTGTCACTCTCTCACTGACCTATCCAATAAAGGCACTAAAAGGCACTAAAAGGCCAAAAAAATAACTTAAAAAAAAAAAAATTATCAAAGGGGCTAAGGTGCGTCACATGAATAAAACAGGGGAGTGCCCTTTATCGTGCCTGCATACATGCGTTATGGGATGCAATTAACTGCAACTGAACGGAAGACTCGTGCTAATTCAAACTATTCAGTGAAGCACAACTTGGATTTGAAAGTCATATGGGCAGGATGTCATGGTTTCTGATGTAAGATGAGGAAAATAGTGGGAGGAATGACACGGATCGTGCATCATCCCTCGCTCCCATTCGAGCTGTCTCCCTCATCATGCTCGACTGATCTCACCTTTTCAATCTCCTCTTCTCTTAAGATATAAATCCCTGGGTGGATGACAGTTGCAGATGAGTTACGGTGTGTGTGTGTGTGTGTGTGTGTGTGTGTGTGTAAAGTGATAAGCTTAGTGTATGACTGAGTGAAGTGAAGAAGAAACGAACTGTGGAAAAGGTAGTGTGGGTGTGCCTGTTCAAATGTGTGCTTGTATCACTGTAGCGACAAAATATATGATTGTGGATATTGTGAAACATTTTGGGGATGAGGACCAAGCCTGCCTGCTGACAGTGTGTTGAAAAGGTCACTTTTGATCTCCAACTATCAATTAAAACTTTCTTGAACTCAGCAGCAGCTTTACTGTCATGGTTGTGTTAATATCACTGGTCTCCCAGGTGATGAAGACCTATGCTGACTTACTGGAAGCTGAAGCTAAACTCTGCTCAGACCCAGAGGCATCACCTGCAGGCTTCAGCCAAAACCTCATCTGTCATAATAAATGAAAAATGCAAATGGAGCCAGTGTGTCACTGTTTTCCTCCTCTCAGGACTGCATACAGTGATCGGCACCTCACTACAACCCTAGGTGTTTGTTACCTTTCCACAGTGTTTCCAAAGAGCTTGTCTTTCTCCATCTTAAAGTACCCTCATAAATGTTGAATGGGGTTGAAGTCAGGTCCATGACAGTCAGAACTTCTGGGTCTGCTTTGGTCTTCAAGTAGTTCTTGTAAATCTTTGAGGTGTGTTTGGGTCATTGCCCTGCTGCAGTATCCTTCTCCACTAAGATGCAAACCAGGGGGTGTTTCATGTCTCTGAAGAATGGAAAAGTAAACGGCCCCAGACTTGGATACTGCCACGACCCTGTTTCACAGTTTGATACTCTTGTTCGTCTCCTTACATTCTGTTACTGCCATGAACCTCGAACCTGGATTCATCAGTAAACAGGACTTTCCTCCAGAGCAGTTTACAGCTCTATGTACTGCCCTTTATGTGGCGGCACGAGGGCTGAGGCCTACTAGTGACGGATGGGTCAACAAAAAGGGGATACCAAGAACACCACACGTGCAACAAAATAAGAATAAAGTGAAAACTCAAACCAGTGGAGACACAGCACAAAAGAGGGGCACCACCACTGGACACCAATCCACCACCGTAGGCTCAGCATCTGAAGGGGGGGGAGACCAGAGAGAGACAGTTTAGGAACGGAGGCAAGCAAAAATAATAACTAATAGCAAAAAGAAAAGAAATGAATAAAGATAGTAGTAATAGTAATAGTAAGTAATAGTAATAATAGGCAAGCAGTCAGTCTGCAGCAAGTGGTGTCTGACCGCCAGGAAGCTCCAGCGAGACAAAGCAGCAGTGGTTCAGTGGTAGATTAGCTGGCGCTGAGCCGCTACATGGACATCCTTACCCGGTCAGGCAGTCCGGGCCCACACGGCATGGAGCGGAGGGTCGGCACTATACACGAGCGACCTGTAAACAAACACAGATCGCTACAGGTGCAACACCACAGGGGAAGACACTGAGACAGAAGGCTCACCTACCGGCAGCGAGCAGCGAGGGACGTGCAGAGCGGTAAGAAGCGGTGAGCAACGGTGAGCAGCATGCAGCCAGCAGCCCACCTGCTACTAGAGGGGCGGAAGTGACGGACGCCAGGAAATGACGGAGCCTAGCCTCCGGTGACCACACGACAGACAGGTGTTCTATGCCCACCTTTATGCGGCATTCAGCCCCCGCAATTGGCTGGGGCCGCCTCCTAAGTGACGTCACTGGGCCAATGACTGCGTCCTGCTACATTTAGAAAGCTTTAGTCCAGCCATGACCTAACGCTGAGAAAACCCCTCTTTGCTTAGAATAATAGAATTAGAATAACAGGTCAAAATAATTCAACTTCTAACACTTTCACTTAGTTCTGATGCCATTTTCCCACCATCGCAGTGCTATATAATCAGCACTGATGTGCTGGAGACTTCAGGCACAGCTGTTTTTGCACCAAGTGAACACAGGCTCTAAATTGTCTTACTGGAACGAGCCCCCAATTCAATGTCATCTGAACACCTGCTTCAATGAAAAAGGTACAACTCAAGGAAATCTCACCTTTGTACAAAGGTCTAGAGGCCTTATATCTTTATTATTTCACCTCTTGATCACCTCTTTTCTTTTTTAACAGTTTCTAAATCTGCAAACTTTCTGATTATTTCCAGGTTTCCATTAAAATATAAGATATTTTTGGTGTATTCATCAAATTCCTTCACGCTGTCTTCAGAGAAGAGATGGAGGAGTGGGACTATAATCTGGATCAGCTTTGAACAAAGGCCCTGCAGATCGGCACCGACAGGCCCCTCCACCTTCACTCTGTTTTTGTTTTGTTGTGTAGACAACCACTTCTTCCATCCCCCGTCTCCTTAATGACCAGCTTCTCACCCCACTTTCATGGTAAAGCGCACAGTCTGGCTTTTCTAAGCCAGTGGACAACATGTCATACAAATCTGCTGAGAATGTTTTACCTGCGACCACTTAGGTGAGCAGCCTGAAAGTCTGTCTTTTGGCCATCAAATACCTGCTGACTGTGCATGTCCCCGGTATGATATCGGTCAGAGCTTTTTGCTGCATGTTAGTCTTTATCACTCTTCCCTCATTTCTTGTCACCTCTCCATAGTCTATCTGTACATGCATTTTTGTAACTTGCTGCTTCATTTAGCCCCTTTTGACCAGGAGCTATGTCATCAGACAAACTAAAACCCACAAACTAAAAGTCTATGTTTCCACCACATCTCAACAACTGCACTGACCTGGGCTCACAGCCACAAAAGGGCAACTAGGTGTTTTGGTGGTGTAAAAGTAGAGCAATGCAGACACACGCAGATGCACAAGTATAAATATTTAACATAGTGTAGGCCACTTGTGTAGGTAATGGCCGAGGCTCTGCGTTGATCCTACACAGAAGTATAATCCAGCTGTCTTTGCTTTCGCTCTTTTACTGAGTTTTCTTCTGCTAAAATGTGTATGTGTATATGTCATTGTGTATGAGTACTATGCAAGTGTGACATAGTTGATACGGTTCAGGATAATCCCACTAAATAGGACAATTATATCATCTGCATTGAGTAATAATAGCAAAGGATTATGGGTAATCCTCAAAGCAACATATTTGCCACTAGGTAAGATGTCTGTTAATTTTCGTGGCCAAAATAATTTTAAGTAACTTGAAAAGCTGAGCTGGCTTAATTGGGTTGGATATTATTTGTCTTAGAGTGAATTCACCATGTTTTTATTCAGTGACTCGTTGCTATTTTTATGATTTATTTACCAGTAGAAATCTCCCCAGTACAACTGGGTAACATTAACATGACGCCATCTTCTCAGACAGACCATGTGCTGATCGTCCACAGGAGATGACGACTCTACTGCCTTGTCCTCTGTCATAAATGCAGATGTGGAATCAACCTTGAATAAACGGGCAGGCTGGTACAGTGATGTCACTTAAAATAAAATAACTGATGAACACCAGGTTTACAGATAGACAGGGGGGACAGACAGGCAGGCATGCTACAGGTATTTAAATACAGGTAGCAGGTAGCAGGCAAAGTAACAGGAACAAGCGTTCACAACATGAACAGCATAAAGGGAAGCACACTGACATGGTCCTGTTTTGTCTGTTTTGTTTGGTATAAGCTTGTTTTTATCTTTGGCCTTGTGAATTCTATTTAAATGTGTCCTGTCTTTTAGCTGTTATATTGTGTTTTTATATGGTCTTCTTAATGTGTTTTATGTGAAACACTTTGAATTGCCTTGTTGTTGAAAGGTGCTATACCAAGGGAAGTTTCCTTGCCTAACCTTGATAAATTGCTTAATGCTATTTCCTATGGAGTAATCAAACTGTGAGGTGGTGATAGTCCAACATGGAGGCAGTGTGTGTACAGAGTATTTGAGACAGGTTTTACAGTTTACAGTCAGCAAGTATTAGGTACTTGATACAGATCACATGCAGAGAGCCCGTTGGGAGCACTGTGGTTGTCTTGGCCTGCGCCGTGAATGGTCAACTTGACAAGCGTTATTATAGCAAGCAGGAATGAGTTGACAGACGTCTCAGAATCCACACATCAGTGTCAAAAATGACATCAGCACGTCTCTCGGTGACGCACACGGCAAGCGTCTATCTGCTTCCCCACCAATAACATTTTAGACCAGTCACCTGGTGAAATGGGCAGAAGAACACGAGTAGAGAGGGAGAGAATGACAAAGACCGAGGCCCTTGCCATAGACGCAGCTAAATGTAGGAGTGCCAGGTCAGTCCAAAAAGCTAAGCAAGCTAAAACACACACATATACAACATACTCAGTATGGCTAGCTAAGTAGCTAATGGCATTGTGACACAACAGCCAGATGTTACTTTTTATGCTTGATGCTTGAATATGAAGATAATCTTTACTCTGTATCTTATTCTCTCTATATCAGTACAAGGTAGTACTATTTGGTACTACTATTATTTTTGTAAAGGTTTTTTATGCCTTTATTATTGTTACAGTGAGAGATAGAGAGCCAGGAAAGTTGGGAAGAGAGAGAGAGAGAGCGAGAGAGGGGATAACATGGGTCGGACTCAAACCCCTGGCCACTCCAGTTAATGGTACACATTCTACCAGGTGAGCCACCGAAACGCCCCTATTGGTGTATTCTTAACTCAGTTTTCAGATAGACTACTTGTTTCTGCAAGTGACCAAATTTACATCTACTCTGGTACCTGTTGCGTTAACAGACACAGTTGGCCTACAGGATTAGTGGTCTGGTGGTTTGGGTGAACAGGGTGGCCTGAGATGGGGTTGAATTCCCAGTCTGCCATGTCAGTCTGCCCCCAATACAGACACTGAGTGGTGTATTCCTTTGGGATACACTACCACTATTAGCTGCTATGAGCAGGTTCCATTGTAAATTGTGATTGAAATCATGACAAGGAGAACAAGCTGTGTGTTCAGTATCTTACCCAAAGCAACAAGAGAGGATCATATCCACAACAACAGTCTCTAAACACACTTGAAGATTCTTGCCAGCCTACAACAGTAACATTAACACTACAGTGCCACACACTGGGCCTCTGTCCGTTCAACCACAGTCACTGATCTTGTGGACATGTTATAGTCTAGTCCCCAAATGCAAAACAAACTCAATTTTTTTAAACACGTTGAAGGGGCTGATAAAAGCTAAAGCTAATTCTTTATCTGGACATTTTTAGCGCTAGAAATGGAAATTAAATAATCGTTTTATTGTCCTGCAAATAAAACATGCAGCTGTAGCCGCAGGTATTCATAGATTTTGGACCGTGTATATTATAATAGAAGATTATATTATAGCCAACATGGTAAGAACTTGAGACTTCCCAGAAACATGCAGACAAAAAAAAAGAAAAAGGAAAATCTGAGTTCAACATGGAAGTGCAGTCCCGTAGATTTTGTTTCTGCTAAGTTGGAACCTTAAGAGTGTTAAAAGCCTATCACCAAATGGTATGTGAGAAAAGTTACTGGATGTACTATTCCTTTAATGAAAATTCCTCTCTTCTCTCTCACATTCCTGATATTTACTCTGTTTCTGTCATCTCCTCCTCCATCTTGATCTGTGGGTTGAGGTGAAGCCATTCTCTCTTATCAGTAAAGGCCAGTGTGTCATATAATCTGATGTTATGCATGGTTGCATACACTCACACATATGCAATAACTGAAAAAAACATGGAGAGAAAATGCAAAAAGAAAAAAAAGAAATACCCCACAATTAAATCACATCTGTGTGTTTCATTACAATATGATAATTTCCAAGATGGTTTGGAGTATAGCAGCAGTGTCTCTCCAGTATACAAGTGTGACTGGATTTAAATTACTGTGCAAGCATATAGGGTATCCTACTGTTTTATATTTGGACTTTGTTCATCCAGTGCTTCCATATCTGTTATCATACATTTACTCAGAGGCAACCCAGTCTCCTAAAAATTACATTTCTATATGACTAAAATGCAACAGCAAATACATTTTGTGGGAACAGGATTAAGTTTTCTATTAATATAAATATAAAACCATATTAATTGACATTATTGGCAAGTTGCAAATATCTTGATGCTGAACTTGTAAAGTCAAATGAATTTTCACTGAAATATGCAACCTTGGATGCAGTATCCACTTGTAGTGGCTACAGCTTAATTACATTATTGTATATTGCCTCTGAACATAATCCATCCAAAGATTCTTCATTTATTTATTTGTATTATATTTTTTGTTCAGTTTAATAGAAAAGTAATTTCTAGTAGAGAGAGTTGTCAGAGGTTACAGCAGCGTTGGGCTGAGTTAGATCAAGGTCCAGGCCAGCTGGGATATGTGGTTATTCTTACTGCGTCCCTAAAGGCTGATTAAAACTAGTTAATAGTACAAAGTGTTGTCTGACCACATCAAAAGGCAAAAGTGTTCATAACTGTTATAAATGGCCACACTCAAAAGAAGGGGTAAAAGGCCTTCCATCATGGACAGGGCCGAACTCTATGGATTGTCCAGATGGAGATACTACGACAGTCTTACCTTCAAAGAAGTAGCTTTCTAGAGAGTGAAAAATGAGTTTAACAGAGAGAGTCTGATAGGCACTTTGATAAGCACTTTGTTCCTGAAAAAGATCCATTAGTGAGTCATACACAGACATATCACTATCATTGAAAGAATATGCTCTGTATAATTCTTGGAGACTGGGTTATGTACATAATGTTGATCTGTGGCTTGCGACATAAGGTGGGAACTGCCCCATCCATCAGAAATAACCATTGCAAAAATCCAGTGTTAAACTGTACAGTTTTTGAAGTAGTTGTGCGCTGTGCTACGTGTCAAGCTTGCAGGGAGTGTCCAGCTTGCAGGTGGGTGGCACTGAGGGACACACTGATGGCAAAAGGTCAAAGAAGTAAGACCTGGACCCCCAATTTGCATTACGTGCAAATGAGAAAAGTGGGTTTCATCATGACAAAGGTACTCCCTTTGGTGTGTACCTTGAGCCATATGACTTTATAGACCATTTACATGGACAAAAAGCTATACACTTGGAAAAGCATAATAGATCCTCTTTAAATAGCGCGCCATATCAACACATCTTCAAGAGCAAGGCCTAAAACTGAAGTTAGGGAGTTATCAACAGACTACAAAAGGAGCAAGAACAGCTTCTTTTCAATGGCAGGAGGATCGCTATATCCCACCCTCAGCACAGCTGTTCAGAAGAAGTGCAAACTACTTGCTTTGCTGAGAAAGTAGCTCCATGTTGCTGGCATTTCCTTTCCTTTCTCTGTTAATTACTTGGGCTCCACAATGAGATTTCACTCGCCTGCTGCCCAGGATTTTCTTCATGGCTTGGATGTAGTGAAGAATCTCCTATGAAATGACTTTCAGAGAAACAATTCATTAAGAGTAAATGCTGGAAAGACTGCTACTGTAACTGAGGAAGGAAAAGATTTTGGAGAATAGTGTTGTGGTAATATCCATCTCATGTAGAGATGCTATTCAATTTTTGTCATTAGAGACAGCTTTGGCCAATACATGCATATACTGTTCTCTCATTCTCTTCCTATGTCAGACAAATCAAAATAATTTAACACTTTAGTATGCTGGTTAAAAAAAAAGAATGTGAAATATAAATTCTTCCTAGTTTATCAAGTTGAAGAAGGAATTTATATTGTGTTCTACACTTGAATGACAGACAGTCTCAGTCTTAGGGTAAGATGTGGCTCTTTATGATTGTCTTTATCAGACTGGTATTTAGCCAGGGATCACTGGTACTTGCGTTTTACATTCAGTGTGTCATCATCATTCTGTTATATATATCATATTACAGGACGGTCCCAGTTACTTGTGAGTGGCCAGCAGTAATTTGTACTGGAGTAGACTGAGCTTGACTTTTTCATTAAGTATAGCTGTTATTTTTTTATGTGGGTTGTTTGATTGTTTGTCTGTTTTTGTTTTTTGTGTATGGTATTATACTGAGACAACATAATAAGAAAGGTTTTTATTGAATTTGACCATATGTGTATCTTGCTCTCCTGAAATGTTCTGTTTTGCTGTTTCAAAATGAAAAAAAGAAAAAAGAAACAAACCTTACATACTCACAAACACACAAACCACATATGTGGTGTCTGATTAAAATTATTGCCCAGCAGAGGAGGGAATAACTTGTGGAAGTTATCAGGGAATTTATTACCAAGACTCTCTCTCTCTCTCTTGCTCTCTCTCTCTCTCTCTCTCTCTCTCTCTCTCACACACACACACACACACACACACAGTACACACAAACCATTATCCTCACCATACTGTCCAGTAGGTCTATCCATCTTCTCCATTTATTGCTCTTACCTGACAATCTTCAGCTGATAAGAAATCTGTTTTTCTCCAGAGAGAAATCCTCGTCCATCTCATCGGTCAGAACTGTGGGTGGGAGAGAGTCAGAGGCAGAGCACAGGAAGATATTTAGTCCTGGCAGAATACTGTGAAAATAGGTATTCACGTGTTCTCTTGCAGAAATGATACAAAAATTGGCGAACAACTGTATAAATTGTATTCCAGTAAAACAAAGCTAACAATTTTACCTTGAAGTTGGGTAAAACAATACAGGGATTGCATAGGGATTATATGATGCTTGCAGTTGTTGCAGTTGTTCATATTGGTCACATTGGTAACTGCCACAGTGTTGTAGTGATGCAGTTACCATGGCAGCCTGATATGTCGGGTAAGCTCCAAGAGGCACATGTAAGTCCTTAAATTCTTCACAGGTGCTGGGTAGTTTCTCTTCTGCCTTTCATCTGGACCTGAAATCAAAGTCTACCTGTGGGCCAGCCATTGTCAATCCTGTCTACATAGTCTAATAAAGAAATGGAACTAGGGACATGTCATGCCCAGCATCAGGCGAAATAAAGAGCCGTCTCTGCGAAAGATCCATGCTGGAGTAAATAAAGGCCTCTGATATTTTCAGAGGTAAAACAGTTGTTGGAAACTGTTGTGGATCCAGACAGAGGCTGTGCTCTGTGTGAGAAACACAATAAGAAAGATATTCTGTCTCTTAACTTTCTCTCTGAGCGAGCATTTTATAAGTGGGTATAGCCGAACTCACAGCTCAGTCTTTGCCTTTAATTTTGTGTGGACCAATATAGACACTTTCAGAGTGTTGAATTTAGCTCTACTGGTGTTGAATTAACACTGCCCATTATGCTGTGTGTACCAGTTTGCCATCTGTCCCTGCAACCACTGTGGTTGGCCCAAATGTCCCTGACTGACTGATCATATTTCCACCATTGGTCAGCTGAATGCCACATGTTTGCAATATGTTTCCCTGTTGACTGTTGCTCTTTCAACATGATTTGGTGCAAACTGTTTCTATTAGGGGGCATTGTTGCCAACTTAGCACATTCGTCACTAGATTTAAAGACTTTTTTTTAAACAAGACTGGGTATAAAGCTTATATATGGCTAAACCATGTATGGGTGCCAACCGTGGGCTTAGGGCTACACCTCTTGTTACAGGCAGTCACATATTGTCATATTTTTGCAGGGGGTCAAAACATCAATACGTAAGAATTCTAGAGGAGCCATTGTTAAAGACAACATCATATCATATCATATCATATCATATCATTTATTCGTCTCAGGACTATGCTAATTTAATCTCAGGCTGGGCCATGGTTTGAAAATGGTGGAACTGATTTTGCTTGTATGATTTAAAGGGCTCAAGTCAAGATTTTACAGTGACATGGCAGCAGTTAATGGCTTTTGTGGAGAAAAATGTTTGAATATGACACAATTTATCTAATGAATTGTCTCACTCTATCCATCACTGTTTAGCATTAAGTGTTAAGTGGTTTGGTTTTGTATGCACATGGTGGTAGGATTTCAGTGGTTATTATGGGATTTGGATGTAGTATTCCAGAAAATTATATTAAAATATTTTCATTATTTTTGCTGTCAACATGAAAAACAACACTGCAAAACTCACTCACTGGAATTCCTAGCCAATTTAAACAGCTGGATACAACCAAGTAACTACTATTTTCTTTCCAGACTAATGTTATTCCCTCTAGATCAGCGGTACTCAATACCGCCCCCGGGCCGGATTGCTAGGTAGTTTTCAAAACATAATGTGTAACCCATGATGTGTAACATGAAGGGGGAGAATTAATAGGACTCTGTCATGATTTCCTTTAAATTTTGTGTCCTGCAGCTTCCACTGGAAAACAGCAGACTGCAGTCCATTTGCAGGTCATAGACCAGAGGACAGAGGACAGAGGACAGAGAAGATGAGGACGCAAGGAATTGGAAAGAAACTTGGGTCAGACCATTGGATGAGCCATGCCCACAGGCATTCACACTTCAAAATGATTAACATCAAAATGTTAAACCAAGGACATTACTTGTGCTATGCCTATGGTCTCATATTACAATTACAGAGAAGGACATGACAAAGTACATAAAACATGAGTCAACATGAGTCATCTCTGCTGTTACCTGCAAAGGAGTAATTACATTTAGATTAGATTTGGATATTTTATAAAATCCTTAGCTATAAAAAAAAAAAAACATGTCATATTCATAATGTTGGTTATCAATCATATTTATGAAATATAAAATACATATCTTAACCTTAACATTAACTGTGTCTGACATAATTGGCAAGCCTTTAGTGCCTGAATCAATTCTTACTCTTACTCTTACTCATACTCAATGATGCCAAAAAACTAGCGACGGCTAAGTAGCTACAGCTACACACAAACTGTACACTAGAAAGGTGGTTGTAATACTTTCAGGATGTTAGGACTGTCCATGGCCCTGGTAAACAAAACCAAAATGGAAATGTTGAAGGGGGCTGCCTCTGTATTAACAGACGTACTTAAGGCATAGACCATAGATATGTATTGACTGTAGAGTTTGCCTTGTGTTTGTCGCCAGGGACAAGGCTGACCCACTGATATTCTGTCTCCCATTCAGCCCTGTATCTCAACAGCTTCTAACATTTGCCTTGCAGAGTATCACACGTGTTAATGATAGCGACTGAGACCCCTATCTTTACCTGCAGAAGGAAACCATTATCATCTCTGATGGCGATGAGTCTGCCTACAGGTGGGAGACTGACCGTCTGGTGACCTGGTGCAGGCAGAACAACCTAGAGCTTAACGCTCTGAAGACAGTGGAGATGATAGTGGACTTCAGGAAAAACACAGCCCCACCCACCCCCATCACCCTGTGCGACTCCCCCGTGGCCATTTCCACTTCTTGGGAACCACCATTACACAGGACATTAAGTATCAAAAAAGCTCAGCGGATGATGTATTTCCTGAGGCAGTTGAAGAAGTTCAACCTTCCAAGGACTGTGATGGTGAACTTCTACACCTCCATCATTGAGTCCATCCTCACCTCCTCCATCACCATCTGGTACGCTGCTGCCACGGAGAGACTGCAGCGTATCATCCACTCTGCTGGGAAGGTGATTGGCTGCAATCTTCCGTCCCTCCAGGGTTAGGGTTAGGGTTAGGGTTAGCTGACCCCTCCCACCCTGGACACAAACTTTTTGTGACACTCCCCTCTGGCAGGAGGCTGCGGTCCTTCAGGACCAAAACCTCTCGCCACAAAAACAGCTTCTTCCCGTCTGCTATCAGCCTTATCAACAAGGCTAGAGAGCCCCACTGTCACTGGTCCCCCTGATCCCCAATTGCACCAATCACCAGCACAAATTCCTTTTATGTGGAAACATACTTGGCAATAAAAGGTCATGTGTTGTTTATTTTCTCACAGCTCACTGAGCCTGTCAGTCTACTGCTCACTGATAAACTTGTCCCATCCATTTTTAGGTTGGTTTTAATTGATATTATATTATTCACAGTACTTTGGAGACAGTTTCTATCAAATGACATGTGTAGAACAAATTGCAGCATTTTATATTCAAATACAGGACGATCCTTTGTGATATTTGGACAGGTGGCAACTCTTCCTACAGCCCCTCTGATGAGTAGCTAAACCACCTTGTGCCTTACCACCATCCATCCATCCATCCATGATGCAGCTTTATTTTATTTATGTAGGAGACACGAGCCAATTAATTAGTTAATTAATCAAAAAAAATAGGCTCATTGTAAAAGTTTGTTCAGGTTAAAGAGTAACTACACCCAGGCTGATATGCCTGTTTGTGCTGCCATTTTTTTTTATTTCTTTCTTTCACATAGTATTATTTTTAGTATCATGTAGCTGTTCAATTATATTTTTCATAATTTTTATCTTTTGGTCTAAATGCTGTGACAGATAATTTCCACACTGCCAAGAATAAAACTGTGGTAAGGATCTACTAAAGCCCTGAATTTTATATTAATTCAACCTTGTTTCATTCATTGTTTTGCCTCTAAAAGTCATGTTAAATTGACTGAATAAAGTCAGCATCAGCTTTCAACAATCCACCAGTTACAGGTTTTTAATACATTTCCTTTGTATTACTGTCCTTCTACATAAGGATAGCAAGAAAAACACTGTCTGGGGAAACACGACAGAACCATAGCTAAAAGACTCTAAGTTTGAAATACCTGATTGCATTCTACTTGATACTTGATTCGCCCTCCTAAGAAGACGATGTCTCACTTTTAGCCTTGCGTTAACTTGGACAGTAGATTTTGTCCTCTTACATTAAAATATCTTTAGGAAAGGATCACTTCATGGCCAGTATGGATTGGCAGAATGTTTCACTGTTAATATTAACACATATTTTTTACTATTTTGTATTTATAAAGAGTACAGTCCATACCTGCTATATATGAAAAGTGCCCTGAGCCTTCATAACATCTGTTATGATTGCTATATAAATAAAATGTACATGACTTGACTCTAAATCACCAAATTAGCAGAATTCCTCAACAGAAGCAACAGCAGCTTAGTCTTTTATGTGTCAGTTTTGTTTGCCATGGCAATTATGCTAATGTCTCAAATTCACGTAGAAATTATTGTTACAGTCATTCATTCACGTTCAACCAGTACAACCAGGTACACACCTGAAAGGACTTTATTTCTGCGTTACAAATAGGCCACCCTGGGGGAGTGATCCTGAGAGAGAGAATCGTGTGGGAAAAATCCTCACTGAAGCAGAGGGAGAGAAAAAGAGGGCTAAAGAGTGACCGCCTCTCTAGCCTTAGCCAGCCTGCTACTATAAAAGCTGTGATTTATTCTGCCATCATCTCAGCAGATATATGATCTGAGTCTCACCCCAGCCTGTCACACCACATACATATTGAGTGGCCCACTAGAATAGGGAGGGATTGATTTATTATAAAGCTATTTATTACACTGGGTGGGCTGGGAAGAGAAAAAAAAACATGAAAACAGCCTGAATCAAATTTCCCAGCCTATCTATTACATTGGATTTGATCTCATGATAACAATAACGGGAAAAATAAATCTGTGCCATTCTGTGTCTTCTTATTTCACTGTGAGACTCAACATCTTCGGTTATCATACACCAAATGTAGATTTATAGAGCAAAATGCTACATCAGGATTGAGAAGAGAGTCATCTAGATGTCCTGACATGATACCTACTCTCTGGAATCTGAATTGAGAGTTTTTGAACGATACAACACAACAACAACCATATTTACAATAGTCTGTTTTCATTGCAACTGCCTGTTGTATAGTGTTTCTTTTGCAGGTGAACACGTGCAAGCCTGTTACAAATGGTTTCAGTTGTCTTTAAATGTCCTTTGCATATGAAACATATAATTCTCTACGTCACTTAAAGTTATACTATGTAAGGTTTCCACATACAAATGTCTACAAAAGACTACACCTATGCTATATATTTTTTTGAGTTATGCACTTACATTATCCAAAATATTTCAAGGAATTCCCATACCAGAGAAATTATGATTTTAAACATGGTAACGCACGTTTTATTTGGTCGCCAGTCAATGAAGTCATATCCCCTTTGCGCATGCATCAGTGTTGTGGTTCATCTGAATACTTTTCAATAAAGATTAAAAAAAAAATGTGTTGCGGTTTCTTGCCAGAAGCTCGAAATTTTTTATCCTATTTTCAGTCACATCTTAAACCTTGCTTATTTTCAATGAAGAATGACCTGCAGTGAAGAGTCTCAGACGGAACTTGCCTGCTTGGTGGATTAGTGGCTATGTGGTGTTTCTCTAAAAACATCCTGAACTTCTGGTTCATAAGTTATCAAAGACACAAAGGTAAGGAGTCTTAGTTTCCAGCCATTCCAAGATGTCATTTCTGCCAAGAAGCTTCAGCAAATTATTTATTTTTAGAGTGACACTGCTTGATTTGGTGCTTCTACCGATTTTGAGCACCTGGTCCATTTGTTACAGAGGGGAGGACACCTCTGCGGGTAATTCAGCTGCAGGTAAAACAAACTCAGAAAATCTGGTTCATAAATTAGCAGTTAGTTAGGTAGATTAGCAGTTTTAGCCCCCAAACACTTCCCTGATGTCCTGTGTCCGCTTTACAGCACTGATGAATCACTGATTTTTAAAGTTACATTGCCTTATTTGGTGTTTCTAATGGTTTTAATCCACTGGTCCAGTGCTTTTAATGGTTATAATCACCAAGTCTGTTTATCTTAGAGAGGAGGAGACCTGTGCATATAATTCAGCGCCAGGTAAAAACCTCTGAACGATTGACACCGAGGAAATTCAAGGCAGGGGAAGCTTAAGGCAATGGTGGTGAAGACAACAACTCCCATGATCCCATGGTATTTCATGACATCACCCAACCAGGATTCTACTTTTTTTCTCTAAATAATAAGTTAATCAAATCAGTTCTTAGTAAAAGCAAAGGTCCATCTATCACACAAACACTAATACAAAAACATTTTTTCACAACCCCGTTGAGTGGATGCATTATATGGCAGTGTTCTAAAGTTAAGTCTGTCTTCTTAAGAGAAGAAATTATTCAAATCAGGTTAATACCAAACCTGACATCTGAACTCTGAATTTCATCAGGATTTGCAGGGATTGTGGATAAAGAGTCACACTCAGACCAAGGATGACACAATGAGGAAAAAATAAATTGGATACCTCCAATTTTAGAAAAGCTTTCCTGGTTAATCACAGCTCAAAGTTGAGACACACCAAATGTTCACTCAGGTAAATGAAGACAACTCTTGTTTATTTTATTTTTTCTTAAAGCATGACCTAAAATTAACTCTGAATGTTTATGCTGAAAGCTTAATTATCTGCTCAGTGAAATGCGAAAAGTGCTGCGTCACACATCTTCAAACTGTGTCGTGTCTTTGGCTTTCAATTTTCCTCTCTTCACCTGTGAAACTCCACATTTCAAATTTAAATAAATGGCTTCTTTTCTTCCTCTCACAATTGCGTGTGCGACTTATCTCTGAGGTGCAGCTGTGAAGAGAGCCGGCATATTTTTATTCCTCGTATCTCTGGGAGAAGGATGCAGCAGGTGGCGTCTTGACTGAAGCACATGGCTTGCAGAGCATGTAGTTTGTTGTTGATGACAGCATTTCACGGGGAGGTAAAGGGGTGTGGAGTGCTGAATATGTCTGAATACTTCTGAGCTGAGACACAGTTTGTCTGCTGGTCTTTTTCTGTCCCATCACTCTTCACATACAGGTCACTCACTTTGGGTAAAACATCTATCATTTGTCGTTTCCTTTGTATTTGTCTCTGCCGCTGAAAGCTTTATCAGCCCATCGTCATGCCTCACTGGCAGCGTGGCAAAGCTGAGTTGGTGTCCTCGCTGTTACCGAGAGCATTTTGCAGTTAAAACACGGTCCTGGTATCAGACAACAGCCTTTTTTGTGTCCTTTCCCCTTTTTTTTCTTAGCAATTTAGTTGTTTCCAATTGCCACAATGTACCACAGTCAAACCAGACTCACATTTGAGAAGGTTTTGTACAACTGAACATGTAAATGAACATCATGGTACACTCTTGAGATGAAAGTTAACATATGATGTTCAGGTTTTCCAGTTGTAGCTATGCTAGTGGAATGGATGGATTACCTCAGTTCTTTATGGACAATCGCATCAATCAAGATTTGGAATAGATTTCCTATAAATATTACCTTTATTATCTCATTAATTTTAATAACATACTTTACATAGATGTTCATATTTAAGAGATTTTGCCACCATGAATTAAAATGCAGCATGATTTTGTTGAGAATTCTACTTCAGTCTCAGACTCCACAGCTCCTTATGTCCAAGTTGTCGGGCAGATAGTGGCAGAGCGCTGAGCAGGAGGGAGCATGAGCCTGACCCCCGCAGGGAGTCTTGAGTTATCCGGTGGAAGTAGGAGCTGTGGTGGTGGGGGCCTGTGAGATGAGCAACAAAGAGAATAAGAGAACAGGCTGGTTCAAGAATGGGAAGAGAATTAAAGGGGGCCAGGAACTCAGGCTGTGATTGGGTGGACTAGACAAAGTGGGCGGTAGGAGGAGAAAGCGAACTAGAGGGATTCACAGATTGTATAATAGCAGAGGTGGGTTAGCTCAGCTGAAATAAAGACCACTCCAGCTAATGTCAGGAGAAATTATTGCACTTTTGTGAAATATAAGCACCCTCAGGGAAAAGGCAGAGGTGTTGCATCATACAGGAAAGGCCATACAGTATGTTGAATGAGTGAGGCAATCACTTGCGTTGTCATCTAAGCAAAATGATCACAAGATGCATCAGAGTAATCCTGTCTGAGTGAACTCAGTGATCAGTCAAGTCACACGTGTGCTCCACAGCCGCTGATCAGAGCAGCTGTCACGAGTTAGAGAATATGGAGGAAAGAACCTGACCACTCACAGCTAGGTGAGGACGTGTTGGGTGTGCAGGTAAAGCAGGGACTGTAAGTCACACACTAAACTTAAGCTGTTCTGATAATCACCAGCTGGATACATGTTTTATCTAGTACGGTCTGAATTATGTTCGAGTTTAAAGTTATACATCAACTAAGTGGACATGAATTCCATGTGTATTCCATGTTGACTGCATCCATGACTAATCAGAGAGTTACTTTGACAGCACCATGAAATGAAAAATTACACGAATAAGTGAGTTCCTAATGGTGTAATAATTCTGCACTACGGAAAAAAATCTTCATAAAGCCACCACAATGTCATCTCACCCTTCACTCCATTGGTTTACACTGGAATAGCTGATGCCTCACTGTCTAACCCCAACATACTGGATCTGAATCCACCATGTGTCACACAGTCAGGGTGGCAATAGCACTATCTGAACGCAATCATATGCAAAGCAATGTTCAGTCCTATTCATTTGTTTAGGACATCTTAGCTTCTTAAGGTAAAGTAGCTGGCAGCACACAATGCACATCAGAACACCTGCACCTTCTGTTTTTTTTTTTTTTTTAATGTAAAAATCCCACATACAACCAAACTACTGGACCTTGACGTCTTCAATACCATACTAACAGCAGTGTGTTTTGCACTAGTCGAAGAGAGTTTCAGTGTCATCCATTCTAAAGTGCTGCAGAGAGAGGAAATTGGGACACTAACAGCAACTTTAATGTAATTAAGACATCTACAGCCAATCTAGCAGCTGTGTGAGTTCATACTGAGGCACAGCGGTGTTTTGAGCTAAATGCTACAAACAGCATGCAAACATGCACACCTACACCCTGACGATGATAATATGCTGATGTTTAGCAATTATAATATTTACTATTTTCTTTACTTTAGTGAGTGTGCTAGCATGCTAACATTTGCCAATTAACATTAAACACTGACCTGTTAAGCTGAGGCTGGTAGGAATGTATGGATATCACTACTGAATTTCATGGTAATCTATGGAATCCATCTATGGCATCCATTAGCTGTACCCACTTATTCTTGATGGTCAAAGGGGACTGAAGCCAATCCCAGCTGACACTGGGCAACAGGCGGGATCCACCCTGGACAGATTGCTAGGCATTTACGGGACTGACACTTGGAGACTGCTGACCGATTTCTCTCACATTCACACTCACAGGAAATTTAGGGTCATAAATGAACCTAACCTGCACATCTCTGGACTTAAACAGGAAACCCCAGTACACAGAGAAAGCCTGCACAAATTCACTATGTAATTATCGTACATGCTTGTTTTTACCTTTGTTACAGGCCTCAGCTTATTCTACCTATAATTGCGTATGCTCATTCCAAAGAGTTACTTCCATGCATTACACTTTGAAATGACAGAATATTACAGTGTTTTCATGTGCTGTGTGATACATATAATGTCAGCATAAATCTCTGCTTTGAAAGATAGAAGTCAATGCAGATTTTCACTGGAGGAACATATGCATAACTGAAGGGTTGAATGTGGGTGTCATGTGGGTCAGAGCCTTTGATGGCTCATAACCATGGCAGATCTTTTCTTTATGCCTGTAACATATGCAAATTCTGCCTTTTCTTAAATAGGCAAAGAGTTTTAAAAACATGTATAATTCTGGTCGTGTCATATGAGGAGGGACTTGGTGCTCTTCAGGCTACAGTTCCTGCAGGTTAGCCAAACAGAAGATTTGAATGTGTTACATAGGGAATTATTACTGATTTCTCTGAGTATCTGCTGCTTTCCTATCCTCTGATCTACAATATGATGAACATGTTTTTTCAGTCTTTTGAAACACTCAAAAAAAACAAATCCTATATTTAAAATATAGACAAAAGAAAAAAAAAACAAAAATCCAATTCTGTCACACAGTCTCAAAACACATGGTGGCTACTAAGATGTTTCAGATGCCCCAGTGATCTGAGGTGATACTTTTCTTTTTTAATGCTCATTTACAATTTTACTTTTAAATTCTTAAACACTGTCTCACTTCTAAATTTTTTCATTCATTTATTTCAACAGATCCATGGGTGTCCACTGACTATCCACTGATAAGTTGCAGTGCATGGCCACATGTCTGCAAAAAAGACAAAAGTTTTAACCATCATGATGATGGTGCCATATTTTTTTTCCAAATGTCTGTAGTTACTGTTCATTGCTTCTCTGCTGATCTCATACTTGAATGTATCTCTTTATTTCCTGATTCACTTTTTGTTCTGAACAGCTGAAAATTGTCTTTTTTCACACATTAAAAGTACACCTCTCTCTGCATGTGTGACATGTGATGTGATATCAATACACAGCAGCAGCGCAGGAAACATGTCAAAACACCTTCACCACTGTTTTTATTTGTACTGTTAGCCAGCACATCAGCAGTGTCCTGACCATGGACCGGATACTACGTTCCAAGTTGGGCAGATATGCAAAACTGTTGTTCAAGTTACCAAGGCATCTGTGTTCTTAGGCCCATTGTGCAGGCACACTGAGTCCTTCACCAGCATGTATTAAAGACAAAGATGGCTGATGACCTGTGCCAAATGTTTACATTGACCAATGGAAAAAACAAGGAAGTGACTTCATTTATTTGAAATATGTATCAGCTGTAGCGGCAATTTTTTGTTAAGGAAAGCACGAAGTCAACTCTTGTTTTCCTGCAAGTTTAATTGAGCCTCTTGAGACAGACTCACAGCACAGAGATGCATATGAGATCAGTCTATGTCGTTTTTTTACACCAGTTTGTGGGTTACACGTCCACGTCATCATGTCTTTGGTACAGGAAGCATAATTACAAAGGATAATAGACTTTCTTTGTCTTTGAACAATCTTTAACACTGATTACAGGTTTCACAACTAGTGAGTTACTTAAGAGAACAGGGAGAAACACTTGTGTTTCTCTTCATGTTACTGCATGGTCATTTGTCAAAGTCCATGACTAATCTGACACAAAATCAGATCATGAGGTCTTGAAAGATTAAATAGATTATGGAGACTTATATAAGCAAAAAGGAAATATCAGGTTTTCATTACACCACCCTTAAAAATCTGTTCCTTTTCTATTTGTATTACCTGACAAATGGGATATGAGATTTTCATTAATGAGCTCTGAAGGTGCTGATAGATGAATTATTTCTACATTTGGACAGAGTCTGGCTAAAGTTAATTGTTCACTGGCTTTAGCTTTATATTGAGCATACAAACATGAGAGCAGTACTGATCTTCACATCTTACTGACATATTTCCAACCTTTAAGTCCCCCCCGACAAAGAATCATGCGTACATGGCTGTGCTTATATCTTACAGTAAGCTACTTTACTGTTACATACTGCATTTAAGAGAAACCAATCGTCTGTCCAAGAGAGACAGATGGACATTTAAAGCAGAAACAGAGAGACTGGAGCAGACTGAGCAGATGGCACAATGAAACAGCTACTTGAGTGGAATCTCTGGAATCACATTCTGACACAGTGGCAGCTGCTTCTTTGGCTTCCAGCTAACACAGGGTAAATTGGCCTAAAAACCAGGGTAATGTGCCCTAAAACCAGGCTACATGTGCCAAAAGGTGATCTCACTCCAACACCCAACCAAAACATGAATGAAGATGAAGTGGTTAGCGCATTCTGAAAATCTCTCTCTCTCTCTCTCTCTCTCTCTCACTCTCATTCTAAAAACTTCAAGCAAGGAGGAGTGTCAGCTGAGGAGTTATTATGGAAAATTGGTCCATCATAAACATCACTTTCATCATCTTTGTCTTTTATACTCAGAGTGCACACAGGAAAATGCTCGCCACAGGTACTACATCAAATCAAAGCTTTTTTTTTTTTCTTGTAATACAATTGAATAATAAAATGTTGGATATAATCCAGAACCAGACAACAGACAAACAGCTCTGTTTATATGCTGGCTATCTAAATACACTGTGAGCTTTACACGGATGGTCTGCACAGAACCTCATGGAGAAAGGCAAAAGACAGGACCCCATGGATACTGACATACAATTTGGATTTTCTAAGTGCTAGTGCGACTGAGCCCCTATTGTGTAACCAGAATAAAGCAGGATTCTGTGTAGTTTAGGTTGAGCTGATGAATTCTTTCAACAGACAGCATGAACTATAGCATGAACTGTATCATATCAATGTCATCAGACAAGTAAAAAATGAACTATATGAATATAAGAAACATGTGGAGCTCTGCTCATGCAGTTTACCATCTTAACTATATAATATATATCTATCTAAGTATCTGGAAGAATTAGTAACTTTTCACCTGCAAAAACATATTTTAAATTCTTATTTTCTATTCCTATTCCTCTTTCTATTCCAATTTCTTAAATCACAATACTATTCAATATTTCTATTGTAACTTGTAATATTTCTGTATCTGTTTTTTCCTTTAAATATATGAATAAAACTTTTAAATCTTGGTTTATTCATTAAAATGTCTTATTTACAAAAGTATTTAGTCTTTGCTGTGGCACTACACATTGTTGTCAGGTGCATCCTGTTTGCTCCCACACTGCATGTCAGCACAAAAGGCAATGAAGTCCAAGGAACTCTCTGTTGCTGATAAAACTGCAGCAGGGATTTTTTTTTTTTAAGCCTGTGTTCCCAGGAGCACTGTGGATTCAATAACTGTGAAATGGAAGGAATTTGAACCCACCATGACTCCTCCAGGGTTGGCCAAGAAGGGCCGAGGTCAAGGAGGTGATCAAGACCCCAACGATCACTCTAACAGAGTGATCGTTGAGGACCACCTCAGCAGTACTGGGTCCATCAGGCCTTTAGAATAGAGTGGAGAGACAAAAGCCAGTTTAAATAAAAAGCATATAACAGTTGGCTTGGAGGACTTAAAGGACTCTAAGAACACTAAACACTATGTCTGTTAGGTTGTAGAGATTTACCCAAGAAGACTTAAATGCTTTGCTGCCAAAGAGGCTTCCACAAAATACTGAATTAAGGGTCTAAATGCTATATAATAATAAACTGATTTCAATGAATTTCCAAAAATGTATATGAACATGTTTTCACTTTGTCGTTAAAGGTTATTGAATGTAGATTGATGCGCAAAACTGTTAAGTGTGCAAAATAATTATGGGGTCCAAATATTTTCTGGAGCCACTGTACTCTATGATTGAACACACAACATAATTGCATAGGTGTTAATAATCAGAAGGGGAGTAGAAAATACAATTACATTATAAAAAATGAAACAGCAGTATGAGAGTTTATGGTCTACAAGCTCCCCATCCTCATATAGTCATACAGTATCTACAAACATTGTATATTCATAGATTTTACACACACACACACACACACACACACACATACACACATATACATACAGTGAGCAAGGGTAGATTATCCCCTCTGGTTTCTTTTACCTTCTTTATCTCTATGAGAAACAGCTGAGCTAACAAGCTACATGCTAGTAATAAAAAATACTGACCTCATTTAAAGATTGTGTGGTACTTCCTGTTCATCATATGGTTTAAATATTTAAGTTTTATCTGACCTCTTGCACGCTGACAGCTGCCAGCCACTGGCTGGAGCAGGATGAGATTTTTAGTCGCCTCACTCCTCCAGTCTGCTCTAACACACGGTACTCAAGCTTTTTCTCAACAAACACCTCTCGTGTTGATTTTACACAATCATCCCTCACCTTCTTCTTTGTATGACTGCCTGACTGGGTACCCTTTGGACTGATCACAATGCTATATGCCTGCAAATAAGTCCCAGATCGTGACTGTCATGGTGAGCGTGTGCAGTTCACCTGTATCTTGAGACTTATTACAGCTGGATTACTCCACACTGCGTCAGGGGAGAGATATGCACTTTACTTGGTGATTTCAGACTGCTGAAGCTTCATATTAGTCTCATCTAAACTTAAAGTGGCAGTCTTGAAGATTTCAGTCCTGGTTCATTCTGCAACACCTGAAATCACTGGTGGTGACAGAAAATGTGGTTTAATACTACAGCAAAACAAACTATTGTCATTTTAATAAAATCAGGCAGTAAAAGGCCTTTTTCCATCATGCTGTGAGCAGTTGTGATATTTATTGTGTCAGCTGGTTTGTGGTACCTTGATTAATTGCATATTTGTTTGTGAATATGCACCACTAAAGCACTATATCAACTAGTGGGACCTGCTGTCTAAATTTACTGTGTACAAGTTCCCTAATAAATATGAGTTTAACCAGACCTCATTTACATTTTGTCACATCCTGCATCTTGGGTGTATCAGGTTGGTTTTAAATATCAAAAAATGCTCAGTCTAAATGCATCCAAGAAGATTTCAACATGGATTGAAAGTTTCTAGCCAGATGATGTAAACGTGTAAATCTGTCCTCTGAAGACACATACGCAAAAAAAAAAAAAAAAAAATACTCCTCCTATAGTGCAACTATGTCAGTGAACAGTCTGTGGAAATACCCACTCTGGAACAGCTTCAGTGATTTACATATACAATCAAGTACAAGGAGCACTGAGCTGCTGTAGCATTAATCTGATCCCTGATCTGTTCAACCACTGACTGATGTGACTGGGTCACAGATCATCCTTTTGGTTTTCAACTGGTTTTATCAATATATGAGACACTTTGAATGAATTTGTAAATGGGCCCAAATTACCAAATTACAATAACTGTCCATGACTCATTTTTGCCATTTTGGCCTCCTAGAGGGTTCATCCAGCAGTAGTGTTAGGTCACATTGTAAGACACCTCTACCCACTGCTGACTAAGAGCTTTGGAGTCCAACACAGCCTGAGTCAAAATTCTGAAAGTGTCAGAAATTTAGGAACAAATTTGTGTAATGTGTTTGTTTTGTTTCATTAGATGAGACTGATAATGTTATTATATATATATATATATATATATATATATATATATATATATTGGGTTTATAAGATAGTGCTGCAATTTACTAGATTCATCTTGCACAGTGGGATGTAATTACTGTCACATTGTGTGGGTGAGTTTTAATAAAGCTGTTAACTTTTAATTTCTTGAGATCTCTGTTGTTCGAAATGAAATGATGGTAACATTTTAATGTAAGTGTACATGAATTATCACAAATTCACGCATGAGTCAATGCATTACCTCATGCACTAACCTCTCATGAATCATTAGGAGTTACCATAAGTTCAAAGTCTTTCATGATCTCATACATGAACAATACATTAATTAAAGCATTAAACTAAGGTAAGAACATCATCGTGAATTATGATTTATTAAGCACAATTATGATGTATTTAAAATGTGGTCTTTACCACATTGTGGGTAAAACTATAAAATTCATACACGACTTCATGCATGAAAAAAAGTCATGTCCGACTTCTTGATTTATTCAAGAAATATACAGGAATCCACATTATCCCATACATGCATACACGCTACACCAATATATCAATTGATGCAACACCTGACGTTATTCTATTATCATGATCTGTGATTCATTAAGCATGTTCATATCTTCTTCACAGTAGCCTGCAAGTAAATGGACAGCAGTGCTACTACTGTATATTACTGTATACTAACACTGTACTCATCATTAACTGATCATTAATTTCTTGTGATTTCTTCATGTTTGTGGCCCTTCAACAAAAGTGGGATGGGTCCTTCTCTAACACTGATGAACGATCTATTACTAATGATGGCATAACATGAACAGGACAGTTCAAATCCTTACACACAATGCACTGTGGATGCAATTCATGTAGGAAGGGTATTCATGTAGACAAAGGGGTTGGCTTTGGTGTTAGCTTTGTCTGACAGAAATCATGCATTACAGCCATGCTTTGAATGTTTAAGCGCTTGAGTTTCCCACATTTAACATCAAAACTGGCTTATTATTAAAATGTTTACACCTTTTCATACTATATGTGGTAATTTACCCATAACAGGCCTACATAGACAAAGAAATTCCTGGGCATAGTTTTGTATTTTTGTATTTCCTATTCTTTCAGTCAGCACCAAGTGTTGTACATGATACAATTCAGGAGAACCTGCACTGTCTTTCTAGTGCAATGTTTAGTAACCATCATTCATTACCTTTGTATGAGCACACAATATTTGACATAAAATAAAAATGCCAAATAAAAAAACTTGTGTTCGGCGACAGCAAGGGCCAGAGGCTATTTGTTTTCGTGTTGTCTGTCCGTACATCTGTCCCATTCTCCTGGACATGACATCTCAGTAATGCCTTGACAAAACTTCTTCAAATTTGGCACAAACATTCACTTGGACTCAAGGCTTAACTTATTATATTGTGGTGGTCAAAGGTCAAAGGTCAAGGTCATGGTGGCCTCTAAAAAAGCAGTTTTGGCCTTGTGAATGTGATATCTCAGTCATGCCTTGAAGGAAATTCTAGAACTTTAGCACAAATGTCCACTTGGACTCAAGGATGAACTGATTAGATTTTGGTGGTCAAGGTCACGGTGACCTCACGAAACGTGGTTTTGGCCTTGTGAAAGTAATAACTCTGTAATGCCTTGAGGGAATTTCACACAAATGGTTAATATTATATATGACTCTGGATAAACATCTGAAACTAGTCTGAGTCACGAGGCAGTAATTCTAGTTTAATTTTGGAGCACTTTCACCTGAGTAATTCAGCAGATGAGCAGCATGCTCCAACCAAAGCATGCGTCAGTGTGTGGAAACTTCCCCTCCAGTAAGCTCCTGTAAATCAGTAAGCCATAAATTAGCCCTGGTTATCATAAAGCCACCATCCATGTTGCATCGGAAAGCGGACAGTCTCACAGCTAGCTTGTCTCTATCATCAACAGATCAAAACTTATTACATGTTTTATAGAACATGTTTGTGTTTATAAGGGCTCACAGATGCCCATGATAATGGAATAAGAGTTAACATTAACTGATATATTGATCTAGCATCTCTGATGATTCATGAGATATTAATGCATGAAGTAATGCATTGACTCATGCATGCCTTCATGAAAATTCATGTACCCTAACCATCTTTTCCAAATTTCTCAAATCATAATATTAGGATGTGAACCTTGATACAAACATTTCACTTCCCAAAGCTGATGTTCTTGTTGAGGGAAATTGGTTTTGAGCCAAATTTCATTATTTTTAAAAAAATGCTGACATTTCTTAAACAAAGTTGTTCACTGCAGGCATTATTTTTCACTTGCATTTTTGGCATCCAAAATTATCTCCTTCTCCATGTATATCAGAACCTTAGGGTGAAAGATTCTTGTGTTTTTCAGTCACGAGGATGAACCAAATCCAAACACACACAGACACGCAAACACATCCATTTATTATTTGAAATAAACATATTCCTATATATCAAGCACTTGGTTGATCCAACTGTTGAAAGGCAGATGGAGTAAATGGTTTAGTTTAACACTGGAGCAGTAAATCATTCAGCAAACTGATCTACCTGCCAACCCCCCCATAAGAGGATAAATACCTTCGATACATCTGAGACACAACCACAAAGCAGTACTGCATTATGAACAATCCATCAGCACAAACAGATTACAACTCTATGTTTGTGTGTGTCTTTGGGCTTGTTTTACTATATTCATGGGGTCTGGTTATGGTTAATGGGCTAGGGAATGCATTATGTCAATGACAAGTCCCCACAAAGGTAGCACAAAGATATGTGTGTGTGTGTGTGTGTTAATGCAATTTAAGTAGCCTCATTTCAACACACTGCACCTCATCCTCCCATTTATCCATGCCAAGAAGGTTGAAGGTACCAAGCCAGGCGGATCCTATCAATTAATGAGGTGTCAACAAGCATGTCTGCATTATTCATGTGTGAACACTCACACAGCCATAATGGAAGTCCTCATTCAGCTCATGGGAAACAGTGGGTGAGAATTTTCTTTTGCTCTTTTAGATCTGCAGTTTTAAATATCAGACAAGCTAAACAGAGACAGTTAATTGTTGATGATTAGGAATAGATTCAGAGCCATAAAGTTTGCAGAGGGAGGAGGTCAGTGTGGATGGACTGGTAAACATAAAATCGGACCTTAACAAAGAAGACGACTGTTTCTCACCAACAGTAAACATGTTCCTTTTAACCATAACTACAATAATTTCCTAGTATACCATGACGATGTAAGTCCCTTAACCTCACCTAACCTAGTACTTTTGTTCTAACTTTTGTTATGTTATATCATAATGCATACTTATTTTGTCAATATATTTTTGTCAATTTTTTTTTTCTATTGCCATGGCGCCGCGGATGGCTGCCTCGGTGTTTTGGTGCGCATTTTTTTGCCTTATTTTCTTTATAAATCCAGTTTTCTGCTTTGGTTTCCGGAGCTCTTTCACCAGAGAAGAGCTCATTAATATCAGAGAAACAACTCCAGTGGATTTTTTTCCTACTTTTCTCGACTCATCTGTGGGATTATTGGACATTTTGGTCAGAGGTCACTGACCGTTGCTCTCGCAGTGAAACGCCGGAGGAGAGGAAAACGTGCCGGTGCGCTTGCGCGACATAGAGCTGTCCGGCAAAACCAAAGGTGGAGGAATCTGCTTTTATGCAAACAGTGGCTGGTGCAAAGACGTGACAGTGATCCTGCAGCACTGTTCTCCTGACCTGGAGACTTTCATCATAAACTGCAGGCCCTTCTACTCCCCCCGTGAATTCACCTCAATCATCCTGGTCGGTGTTTACATCCCACCACAGGCCAACGTGCAGGAGGCACAGCTGGCGCTCGCAGACCAGATACTGTGTGTGGAGCGGACCAACCCGGACTCCGTAGTTATTGTCCTTGGTGACTTTAACAAAGGTGACCTCAGTCATGAACTGCCCAAATACAGACAGTTTGTTAATTGCCCGACCAGAGAGGGGAACACTCTGGACCACTGTTACACCACAATCAGTGGTGCTTATCACGCCGTCCCCCGGGCTGCACTGGGCCACTCTGACCATGTCATGGTCCACCTGATTCCCACATACAGGCATAAACTAAAACTGTGTAAACCTGTTGTGAAGACATCGAAGCAGTGGAGCAGTGAAGCCATAGAGGATCTGCGGGCATGTTTGGACTGCACTAACTGGGAAGTGTTCAGGACTGCTTCCAACAGTCTGGATGAGTTCACAGAGGCTGTGACGTCATACATCAGCTTCTGTGAGGACTGCTGTATCCCATCATGCACCAGGGTGAGTTATAACAATGACAAACCCTGGTTCACAGCTAAGCTCAGTCAGCTCAGGAGGCAAAAGGAGGAAGCTTTCAGGAGTGGGGACAGGGACAAGTTTAAAGAGTCCAAGTACAGGTTTAGCAAAGCGGTGAGAGAAGCTAAACGACTGTACTCTGAGAAACTTCAGCTCCAGTTCTCAGCCAATGACTCTTCTTCTGGAAAGGGCTCAGAAAGATCACAAACTACAAACCTAAACCCCCCCACTCCATTAATGACTTCCGTCTGGCCAACGATCTGAATGAGTTCTACTGCCGCTTTGAAAGACAGTGGGACAAGCCTGACACTAACCTCCACATCAGAGCCACATCAGAACCCCCCTCCTCCCCTACCAAAGGAACGTCTCTCTCTATCCTGGAGAGAGATGTCAACAGGCTTTTTAAGAAGCAGAACCCCCGCAAAGCAGCCGGTCCTGACTCTGTCTCTCCATCATCCCTGAAGCACTGTGCTGATCAGCTGTCTCCAGTGTTCACAGACATCTTCAACACCTCACTGGAGACCTGCCACGTGCCAGTCTGCTTCAAATCCTCCACCATCATCCCTGTCCCCAAAAAACCAAGGCCCACAGGACTAAATGACTACAGACCCATTGCCCTGACCTCT
Source organism: Trachinotus anak (assembly GCF_046630095.1). NCBI lineage: Eukaryota > Metazoa > Chordata > Actinopteri > Carangiformes > Carangidae > Trachinotus > Trachinotus anak. The sequence goes on along the minus strand of NW_027273863.1, from coordinate 1,230,531 downwards.
GTGGTCATGAAATCATTTGAGCGCCTTGTCCTGTCCCATCTCAAATCCATCACTGACCCACTCCTGGACCCCCTGCAGTTCGCCTACAGAGCCAACAGGTCTGTAGACGACGCTGTCAACATGGCTCTCCACTTCATCCTCCAGCACCTGGACTCCTCAGGGACCTATGCCAGGATCCTGTTTGTGGACTTCAGCTCTGCCTTCAACACCATCATCCCGGCTCTGCTGCAGGACAAGCTCTCCCAGCTGAGCGTGCCTGACTCCACCTGCAGGTGGATCACCGACTTCCTGTCTGACAGGAGGCAGCACGTGAAGCTAGGAAAGCACGTGTCTGACTCCCAGACCATCAGCACTGGATCCCCGCAAGGCTGCGTTCTTTCTCCTCTGCTCTTCTCCCTGTACACCAACACCTGCACCTCCAGCCATCAGTCTGTCAAGCTCCTGAAGTTTGCAGACGACACCACTCTCATTGGACTCATCTCTGATGGCGATGAGTCTGCCTACAGGTGGGAGACTGAGCGTCTGGTGACCTGGTCCAGGCAGAACAACCTAGAGCTAAACGCTCTGAAGACAGTGGAAATGATAGTGGACTTCAGGAAGAGCCCAGCCCCACCCACCCCCATCACCCTGTGTGACTCCCCCGTGGCTACCGTGGAGCATTTTCGCTTCTTGGGAACCACCATCACACAGGATCTCAAATGGGAGCTAAACATCAGCTCCCTCATCAAAAAAGCTCAGCAGAGGATGTATTTCCTGAGGCAATTGAAGAAGTTCAACCTACCAAGGACTATGATGGTGAACTTCTACACCTCCATCATTGAGTCCATCCTCACCTCCTCCATCACCATCTGGTATGCTGCTGCCACGGAGAGGGACAATAACAGACTGCAGCGTATCATCCACTCTGCTGAGAAGGTGATTGGCTGCAATCTTCCGTCCCTCCAGGACCTGTACGCCTCAAGGACTCTGAGGCGTGCAGGGAAGATTGTAGCTGACTCCTGCCACCCTGGACACAAACTCTTTGAGACACTCCCCTCTGGCAGGAGGCTGCGGTCCTTCAGGACCAAAACCTCTCGCCACAAAAATAGCTTCTTCCCATCTGCTATTAGCCTCATCAACAAGGCTAGAGAGCCCCACTGTTGCTGATCAATTGCACCAATCACCAGAAAAAATTCCTTGTATGTGAAAACATACTTGGCAATAAAACTGATTCTGATTCTGATTCTGATTCTGATATCAACTGTCAGTGGAAACCACAAAACACCACATGAATGATTATAAAATTAAATGGTGAGTTGACAACAAATTGGTTTAGAAAAGTTTAAAGTCAGGGTAGGCCTTGAAATGAATAGCTCCACATTTTTGGAAATATGCTCATTTGCTTTTATGCTCAGGGTTGCCTGGGAAGATTGATACCATTCTTATGTCTCTAATGTCTATGAACACTGATGATGTGTTGTACTGGTGGAAACATCACTAAATCGTCATCATCAAGGTCACTCCATCAAAAAAGACATCTCCAACCCCACTCAAAGCAAGTGCTGTGCTGAACTGTCAGGGCTTGTAACACCTAGAAGAAAGAGTGAACCAGGACCGCCTTCTACAGAGATCCTTACAGGTTTGTCAAAAGTCTCTTTGTCAAGGAGAAAACCGGAGCCCTCAAAGTACCTGTGAGGAATTTGAGGAACTGGGGTTCAACCCACGGAAAGCTGCAGGGCCTGATAATATCCCTGGACAGGTGTTAAAAAACTGTGCTGCTGAGCTAGCAGATGTCTTCACAGACATATTTGACATTTCTCTCAAGCAGGGTGTCGTGCCAACAAGATTCAAGTCTGCCACCATCATCACAGTGCCAAAGAGACCCACTGTAACCTGCCTCAGTGACTATCGGCCTGTAGCACTGACCTCTGTCATAATGACAAAACTGTTTTGAATACCTAGTCAGGGGTCACATTAAAGCCAGCCTCCCACCCTCACTGGATCCCTTCCAGTTTGTATACCGTGCCAGCAGCTCCACAGATGATGCCGTCTCATTTGCCTTACACACCATCCTAACCCACCTGGAGAAAAAGAACAGGTACGCCAGGTTACTTTTCATTGGATTCAGTTTGGCCTTTAGCTCTCTCTGCTCGGACTGAACATCTCCCTCTGCAACTGGATTTTGGACTTGTTGACAGAAAGACCACAGACAGTCCGTGTTGGCAACAAGACATCCCATACCATCACACTGAGCATGAGGGTCTGTTCTATCTCTTGCCATCTGGCAGGAGGTATCGCTCTGTTAAAACAAGGACTGCCAGTCTGTGCAATAGCTTCTTCCCCCAGGCCATATAACTGCTTTATTCTCTGTAGCCTGCACAGTCAAGCAATTTATTTTAATTATCTATTTATTATGTCAACTGTTATTTTTTTCTTTTAAACCAGTATTTAAGAGTATTTTAACTTAAGTATTTGATTGCACTTCATGAGCATTTGCAACTGTTTGTATGTGTGTCTCTTCTTTGTATTTGTGTCTCCTTTTTCATACTGGTGCTAGAAATGTAATTTTATTCCCCTGTATGTGTTTTTATGGATATGGCTGGAATGACAAATAAACAAACCTAACCTAACCTGACGAAGACCTATTCTGACAATCAGAGGCATTTGCCAACCATCATTCCAGACGACATCCCACCAATTCAACCACCAGAGCACCAGATGGACACAAGGCCCCCTACACGTAGCGACATTGAGAGCACTGTAAAGCAGGTAAGATCAGCATAAGGCCCTGGGCCCAACGGAGTTCCATACATGCTCTATAAGAAGACCACCGGCATCCTGAATCACCTCTGGAAGCTAATGAAGGTGGCATGGAAAAGGCAAATCATACCAAAGGTATGGCAAAGGGCAGGAGGGATCCCAATTCCCAAGGAGAAAAACTCCTCAACCATGAACCAGTTCCACCAGATCAGTCTCCTGAATGTGTAAGCAAAGATTTTCTTCAGTGTTATGGCCAAGGCATTCTTGCAGAATAACAACTTTGTTGACACCACGATGCAGAAGGCAGAGATAGGTGGCTTTTCAGATGTTTGGAACATGCTAACATCATCTGGCACCAGGTCCAGACAGCCTTAGATCTTGGGCCTTCGGGTCAGTTGTGCATGGGATACTGTGGGCAGCATTCAACTTTTCCATATCCCAGAGGGCATGACAAAGCTGGTGAAATCCTTCTTCCAGGACCTCCAGTTCTATATCACAACACAGGACAGTACTATCACCTGGCAGCAGCTTGAGATTGGCATAATGGCAGGCTGCACCATCTCTCCCCTGGTCTTTACTATGGTGATGCAGTTCATTATTCAAGCATCATGGTAGGTATTTGGAGGGGAACGTTTGGAAAATGGGCTGGAGACTGGTGAGCGAACGAGTGAGGAAGTGCCTCAGGCTACCAAGAGGCCTCAGCAGCATGGGTCTGTATGGCAATGGAGCCGTCTCTCTGCCTATATCAAGCCTTGTGGAGGAGTATATATGTGCCAAAGCAAGACTGGATATGACACTGAAAAAGTCCCTCAACCTCTTCATAAGAGACGCTGCGCTAACCTTAGCAACAGGGAGGAAATGGGAGCCAGCTTCGGCAGTAGCTGAAGCAAAGGCTGCCCTCAGAAACCAGGACACTGTGGGGCAAATCCAACATGGCAGAGGGGGACTTGGGAGCAACAACACCCATATGGCAAAAGGCTACACCAAATGAACGCCGGCATCTGGTGGTGGAGGGGGTGTGCAGCCTGGAGGAACCAGCCAGATGTGCCAGAGCAGTCTCCCAAGCCCAACAAGGCTGCTGGAAGAGGTGGGATGGCATAGAGTGACAAAAAAAAATCACATGGAGCGAGCTGTGGAACTTGGAAACAAACAGGCTAAGTTTCATTGTCAAAGCCACATATGATGTGCTGTCCTCTCCAACAGTAGAAGAACAGTTTAATGCAAGGAAGATACAACCACAAAAGAGGTGCTAGAGCACAAGAGAGTGTCAACCAACATCATCCCCCTAAATGCCCAGACCACCTTCCTGCAACATCCTTCATCTGGGAAGGGGAGAAACAGCGGACCAAGCATTCACCTCCCAACTCATGCTTGCTGAATATAGCCGGGGATTGGGAAATGCGTGTTGACGTAAATCAGACATAAGAAGAAGTCAAAGTTCAAAATAACTAGTTGTGTTAAAGACCAAAAGTGTCAGTGGTTATGGTAATGTACTTGAAGCTGTTTGGTAACTGCCAGCAATAAAGAATAAAAGAATAACCTCTAAACTTAAGCAGTTTGGTTACAACAAACACTGTTTAGCTTGATAGCTAACAACTAGCTGAACAAACAAACGAACAAAAGCACAGATTAAGTGTATCCATAAACTACAAGCAAGACCTTTTCTTCACAGGCTCTAAGTCACATTGCTCTCTCACCTATACATCAATCCTAGAAATAGATATTTCTGTAACATTTACATTTATATATTTATATGTGGTCATATATTTATTCATAGTCATATCAGAATCAGAATCAGAATCAGAATCAGTTTTATTGCCAAGTATGTTTTCACATACAAGGAATTTTTTCTGGTGATTGGTGCAATTGATCAGCAACAGTGGGGCTCTCTAGCCTTGTTGATGAGGCTAATAGCAGATGGGAAGAAGCTATTTTTGTGGCGAGAGGTTTTGGTCCTGAAGGACCGCAGCCTCCTGCCAGAGGGGAGTGACTCAAAGAGTTTGTGTCCAGGGTGGGAGGAGTCAGCTACAATCTTCCCTGCACGCCTCAGAGTCCTTGAGGTGTACAGGTCCTGGAGGGACGGAAGATTGCAGCCAATCACCTTCTCAGCAGAGTGGATGATACGCTGCAGTCTGTTATTGTCCCTCTCTGTGGCAGCAGCGTACCAGATGGTGATGGAGGAGGTGAGGATGGACTCAATGATGGAGGTGTAGAAGTTCACCATCATAGTCCTTGGCAGGTGGATCTTCTTCAACTGCCTCAGGAAATACATCCTCTGCTGAGCTTTTTTTTATGAGGGAGCTGATGTTTAGCTCCCATTTGAGATCCTGTGTGATGGTGGTTCCCAAGAAGCGAAAATGCTCCACGGTAGCCACGGGGGAGTCACACAGGGTGATGGGGGTGGGTGGGGCTGGGCTCTTCCTGAAGTCCACTATCATTTCCACTGTCTTCAGAGCGTTTAGCTCTAGGTTGTTCTGCCTGCACCAGGTCACCAGACGCTCAGTCTCCCACCTGTAGGCAGACTCATCGCCATCAGAGATGAGTCCAATGAGAGTGGTGTCGTCTGCAAACTTCAGGAGCTTGACAGACTGATGGCTGGAGGTGCAGGTGTTAGTGTACAGGGAGAAGAGCAGAGGAGAAAGAACGCAGCCTTGTGGGGATCCAGTGCTGATGGTCTGGGAGTCAGACACGTGCTTTCCTAGCTTCACGTGCTGCCTCCTGTCAGACAGGAAGTCGGTGATCCACCTGCAGGTGGAGTCAGGCACGCTCAGCTGGGAGAGCTTGTCCTGCAGCAGAGCCGGGATGATGGTGTTGAAGGCAGAGCTGAAGTCCACAAACAGGATCCTGGCATAGGTCCCTGAGGAGTCCAGGTGCTGGAGGATGAAGTGGAGAGCCATGTTGACGGCGTCATCTACAGACCTGTTGGCTCTGTAGGCGAACTGCAGGGGGTCCAGGAGTGGGTCAGTGATGGATTTGAGATGGGACAGGACAAGGCGCTCAAATGATTTCATGACCACAGAGGTCAGGGCAATGGGTCTATAGTCATTTAGACCTGTGGGCCTTGGTTTTTTGGGGACAGGGATGATGGTGGAGGATTTGAAGCAGGCTGGCACGTGGCAGGTCTCCAGTGAGGTGTTGAAGATGTCCGTGAACACTGGAGACAGCTGATCAGCACAGTGCTTCAGGGATGATGGAGAGACAGAGTCAGGACCGGCTGCTTTGCGGGGGTTCTGCTTCTTAAAAAGCCTGTTGACATCTCTCTCCAGGATAGAGACAGATGTTCCTTTGGTAGGGGAGGAGGAGGGGGGTTCTGATGTGGCTCTGATGTGGAGGTTAGTGTCAGGCTTGTCCCACTGTCTTTCAAAGCGGCAGTAGAACTCATTCAGATCGTTGGCCAGACGGAAGTCATTAATGGAGTCGGGGGGTTTAGGTTTGTAGTTTGTGATCTTTCTGAGCCCTTTCCAGACAGAAGCAGAGTCATTGGCTGAGAACTGGAGCTGGAGCTGCCAGTTACCATATTTGGATATTGGCAAAATGCTGATTTAAAAGATGCAATAATTAGTATGTTTTTACAGTAGCAGTAAAATGGCCCAAAAATATATGATAAAACACACAAAAGACAACAACAATGGATTCTATTTAAATAGTAAGAGGCATCTGAAGTCGCAGAGAATTATGGAACTTTGCAGCTCCATAGAGCATTTTAGCCTATTTCAGACTTTTTTTTTTATACACATTCATTTTATCTTGACATATGTATTCCATAATAATAAAACTATTGCATATATCTGCATTCATTGTATGACTAATCATGTACTGTACTATACTACTTCATATTTCTACATCACATGTTCAGTAACCAACCTCACTAAGGATTTTGGAGTTGCACCGCTAGGCCCATTATTTTTGTTCACTCCAGAGAATCAATAAAGTCTTCAAACCACTGTGCAGAACATCAGTACAGCTATGACTTTAGGTGTTTTAAGCTTTTACAATATGCCTCTGTGGTAAGGAATGTAACTGTTTTACAGCTGCCAGGTTGTTATGATGTGACCAAAATAATTGGTGCATGTGCACTCAGACACACACACGCACACGCACACACACACACACACACACACACACACACACACACACACACACACACACAGTGTGTGGCCACTTGTATGAATGGTCTGCTCAGGCCACTCTTTCATTTTGCATGGTGTCTCTTTGTTAGACACTTGAAAAGAAAAAAGGGGGAAGGCGAGGTTTGAAAAAAACAGTGGTTGACAATAGTGACTGTTTGAGGAGAAGTTGTTGCCTGGAGGCTAAAAGAAACCATTCTGACTCCCAAGAGAGACGTCCCTTTTTAAAGCAAACCAGCGTCTAATTGGAAACATCACTGGGGTCAATATTGTATCGAGGATCTGCCAAAGAAAAAGTTCCGTTCTATTCCTCTAGGCTTGGACAGATGGCTTTTCCAACTCAGCTACCACTGTGACAGCCAGAAATGTGAAAAAGATGATGTAAGGATTTTACTTTGTTATACAGTTTCATTGACTGAGTACGAGAATGACTCAATACAAGCTCACTTCTTTTTAAGGGCTACTCCTGCTGAAGAGTTTTCACAAAAATAAAGTCAGACCCACAAATATACACTCAAAGTGTCTTCTATCTGAGTATTGAATGCAATCTTGTTTAGAGCACACAGTGCATATATTTTAACAAGAAAAAAGAGGAAGGTAAGCGATGGCTTACAGAGGGTTGAGGCAGGGTCAGAACCAGAGAAAACAGTCTAAACGGGCAAACCAGACTAAGTAGAAGCAGAGGTAAGAATCCAAAATACAGAAATCTGGTAAAAGTGTCAAAATCCAGGAAGGACAGGCACAACACTAGGAACCAGGACATACAGTATCTTAACATACGCTGATGTTCTGACAACAGAAAAGCGGTAACACAAGGCTATTAAGTGGGCGGCATGGTGCTGCAGTGGTTAGTGCTGTCACCTCACAGCAAGAAGATTCTGGGTTGGAACTCGGGCCCTTTCTATGTGGAGTTTGCATGTTCTCCCCATGTCTGTGGTTCAAGACATGCACGTTAGGTTGATTGGTGACACAGTGACTCTAAATTGCCCATAGAAACATGTCTCTATTTGTCAGCCCCACGAGGGAATGGTGACCTGGGTGTACCCTGCCCTCGCCCAATGTCAGCTGGGATTGACCCCCCGTGACCCGTTTTCGGATATGGGGTATAAAAGATGGATGGATGGACAAGGCTATGAATACACTAAGACTAACTGAGGCACAGGTGGCACAGAAAAAATGGCAGAAGACCACAGAGGCAGGAAGTAAAAACAGTGGGCACAAAAAAAAAACTACACAGAGTCTAGGTAGGAAGTCGCACTGTGGCAGATCATGTTAGTTACTTTTATACTAGTAAATAAACAGCTGTTAATGTTAATGTTGGCAATGTAGCAAAACTTGCAAACAGTTCCTTTAAACTGTGTAGGAAATTAATTAAAAGACAATATTCTATTGTCTATTAATTTATCCATTAATTATCCATTAAAATCACATGATTGAGGTAACACTAATAAAATTTTAAAGTAAAAAATAATGGACTGCAGTTTCATAGTGTATGGCAACAAGCTTGATACATTTTATACTTGAATAATTGGGAGTTAAAACAGTTCTATAAATAAACACCAGGCAGATGTCTGATGAGCTCCTGGTGTATTCAGCCGTCCCAGTGCACAGCAGAAAATGTTAGTTAGTCCACATGTCTGCAACAACCTCCTGATGTGCTTTGACATTCGACCTTGAGGTATGTGTGTGTGTGTGTGTGTGTTTGTTGCTATATGTGTGTATGAAAGAGACAGAGGGAAAGACAAGACAGAGTGACAGCTGACAGCCCTGCAGGCAGTCAAACAGCAGACTCCCTGCAGCGCTGACATCCTCCAGTCAGCAGGCTCCAACAGACACTGAACCAAACAATGACTGCCCATGCTCCCCGTGCTCCTCTTCTTGTGTATGATTGTGGATTTAATAACGCTCTTCATTTGCTGGCCCTTGTCCCTCTAAGGACTCTAAGGGCTCAAAGAGGCAACAATTCAAAGTACATGTTAGTACATGTTTTACGAACAGACTTGATTTTGCTGCACTGCTGCTCTGCCTTTGCTTCATTCCGCAGATGAACCATTAGATAATCCTACAAAGGCACTGTAGGTGCAGGGGACTCTGATTATTTGTCTCTTGGGCCCCTCTCTGTGTCGTAGTGTAACAAAGGCTATGCTTAAAAAAAAAAAAACAGAAAACAAAACACCACCTACCACCTCCAGGAAGGAACATTATTTAATGATTAATAAATAATGAATTAATTAATACAATGATTCCAATCAGTTTCATTTCAGAAGGCATGACTTCTCGAGTCAATTGATCTCTAATTTCTACTTCAAAGAAACCTAGCAGGACAACGACTAAGTCTTAATACAGAAATTTATCAACTGCTAATTACTGATACAGAGTAAATGTAATGTTTAGTCATCAGTGAGATAAAAAATGGAGCAAAAGAAGAGTGTTAATAAATAGCTGGTGAACTGTCTAATGAGTTAGGTGCGGTGGAATATGATTAGGCTGTTTCATATATGGCTATGAATTGATATTGAGATGTCTATAAATGAAGTTTGATGATAAAGATATTATTTTATCTTGACATCAACCAAGTCATGAGAAGAACAGTAAAATAAGAATAGTAAAATCTATAAAGTGAAATAGTAAACTCTCGCCTACTGTGAGTTGGCAGGAGATTTTTCCTGATTGGAGCCTGCAGTGGTTGTTGTTGAAAGCCAAAAACTTTTCACAAAGGACTCTGAAGTGGATTCCCTGGAGTCTAAGTGTTGTTACTGGGCAGCTGGATAATAAAGGGAACATCACAGGGCTGGACTACACAGAGCAGGCAAAACAAGGCCATTTATCCTGCTGATTTGACTGGTGGGGTGTGGAGGTGGGTGAAAAAAAAACACAAACTCATAACATAATATTTAATGGACAATTACTGCACAAAACATGACATGATATGTGTGGGCCTATTAGATTCTCAAAACAATACTAAAGACAAAGTGCAAAACAGATTGAATACCATAATACCACACGTACAATACACCCTAACCACCCACTTAGCTTGTGCTGTGTTTCATGCTTTTTTAAATGTGGGTGTGAATGATGCAACGCAACGGACGTCACTGGTCATGTGACATGCCTCGCAGCTTCGGTGTCACACCTAACATCACTAGATTTTTGGTTATTTCTTGGTACTGCTTTGACTTTTTTGTACGTCGGTTTGCATTATTAACTGACCAGCTTTTGTGTTGTCTGCATTTGGTTCCAGTTTTCCTTCCAACTAATTACAAGTATGTACATTTTTTCATCAGCAGAGTTCAGTTTAAGTTCTGATCTGTTGAGTTACACAATTTTCCATCTCTGAGTTTAAACAAATGACAAATGACGACTACATTAGCTACATTTTCTTAAGTTACATTCCAAAGTTTGACCTATATTAAAGGCCATATAGACTGTGTTTGAGTCAAGATTGTTTTTGTTTTTTTGAGACAGATAATGGAAGGTCCATCTCCACATCATCATATTCATCATCAGAACCATGAATAAAGTATTTAATATGATATGAGAAGAAACACTGATACCTCCAAAAAAAATTCCAAAAGTTATATTCAACAAGGTGAAATGTAAACAATATGATCACATGACTAGAAAAGAAATAAACAATATTAAAGTCAGACTAAGGATATACTGTATCTAAGTGCATCAATTATCCTTAAGTTTCTTACTGAGTGAGTATTTTTGGTCTTTGTCTGATGATCAAACTATTATTAATATATCTGTGATGAAGATAAAAAAAAAGTTAATGTCAGCCTGTTTCTGCAAAGAAGACATACTTAATATGTGACTGAACCTGACTGAAATTATGATTAATACTGAACAGTGTGCGGATCATTTTTCTAATCAAAGACATCAGAGGATTTAGTTATTATTTCCAGTTGTCGTCAGGGTCTCCTCGTGTTATTCTGAGCTGCAGCGATGAGGGAGAGTCAAAGCATCAACACTGCCATGAATCCTGCCAGACTGTGTTTTTTTGTTTTAAATCCTTGTTAAATTAAAATTAAGCTATAATGGTTATGATGTAGTTATTTAGTGTGATGAACCTTCCTCTGTTTGTTAAAACCTTGATTTTAAAAGAGTGGACATGTGCTGGTCTGGAGCAGCAAAATGATTCCACTGATTTATACACTGCAACTACTATTTATCACTTCATTGTAAACTCTTTTGTTCCCTTTTGTTCCCTTCCCTGTAGAAATGATCAGTCTGTTTTTCACTAATCTGGGGCTGCATCCACACTGCTGGAGTTTAATTTTAAAACGTATCCCTTTTGCTACATTTACACCTGCTATCCACACTATACTCTGGAGTTTTCAAGCACCTGAAACAGAGACTTTTGGAAACGCAGCTGGACCCGTTTTAGTTTGAAATCTCCAGGGTTGTGTCGTAGTTTGGGGACCTTTGGGAACGACAACATCCACCGTCACTCCCTAATTGAGTCTTATTAGCCGCAGCTACCAGTGGTGAAAGCAACATAGATAATGAATTACAAGTGTTATTGACCTTGTTGTCTTTGCAAGCAGCTTGTGTTCAGTTTAATTCTGCATTTTAACACTGCACCTGTCTTTGCAGTGCAACTGCAGAGTAGACAGGTGTGTTCGTATGGACAGAGATGTTTTCATTTTAAAACAGATGTAGCTTGAGTCGTCAGTAGTTGGGCTGTTGACAGATTTCCTCTGAAGTTAACCTGCTCCAGAGCATGTTAAGACATGGTAACCCATGGGTTTGACAGGTAACCCTTGAGTTACCTGTGTAACCTCAAATCCTGCTTTGTAGTACAGGCCTCTATTCAAAAATAAAACTTGTTAGTGTTATTATTATTGCGGTACAACACATCAATAAAGGAGAAGAACAGAACATGTTAACATTGTTTTCTCTGCAATAGTTCAGACAATCCTGGGGTGGTTCACTTTTACTAACCCTTCAGACTGGAATTGGGGGCTCTTCAGGGTGCGCGAGGTAAAGCTCATGCACCCTTCAGTCATTCATTTTAGAATGTAAAAATAAGTAATTAGAAGTGGAGGGAGAGGGAGGGGAGCAGAAAGAAGGTACGAGTTGGGAAAAGCAGATGAGAGGGTCGAACTGATTGAAAAGACGAACAGAGACAGACTCAATTTACTCATAGCAAGATGAGAAATTAAGAGAAATGTGCTTTGGCCAATTGTGTATCCTATAAGTAATGCAAGTGAGCTCATTAGCTAAAGGGCTGCATTTTCCTCAGTGGGCCTCTCCACACTCTGTTTCAATGCTCTTAAATAAATGGCTTTAGAGGCTTTAATAGAGACACCCCGCACAGCCCAGCCATTGAGAGTCCACTCAAGAGTGCTGTTTTATAATGGCCCCCATTTGGACTCATTACCGGAAGTACCTTTTAATTCATAGTGTTGTACTTAAGTAAAGGTAAGAGCTGGGCTTTGTTGCAGAGGAGTGACTGTATTGTGAGTGTATTGTACTGTGAGGAACAAAAAGGTGAACTAGTAATGTCAGTATGTGGCAGAAAATGGATTTTGAGAGGAGTGGGTCTCGATGGCTAATAGAGGGCCAAAGTTTTGCGTGATTCCCATAATAGCAGCAGTACTTTAAAGACTCAGAGGAAATGTGAAAGAGAGAGATTTGTTTTTTGCTTGTGTTGACAATGAGGCTGTTGCTGTGGCTGTTTCTGTGATTCTCTATGGAGCTGGGCCACCTGAGAATCATAGCTGACGATCAAACTGTCAGCTGTGACTATATGAAAATTGTTGTCATTTCCATAACCACATGTTCTCGTACCTGAACAACAAAATAGGTTGTTATAACCTTCCAAAACCAACCGTGTCTCCAAGAAATTAGGTTCATATATTACTAAATTCTTCCCCTAACATTTACAAAGTGCTGTCAGTACCTAAACATAACCATAAAAAGACTGGACCGTGTATGTGTGTGATCCGTTGGCAGTCACCCAGCCACCCTGCTTTCCCAGGAGCTGCAGGGAGGCAGAGTGGTGCTTCCAGTTCACTGAGCCTTGCCTCCATTATGGCAAAGAAACTGCATTTATTACAAGTATCCTTGTCACTAAAGGAGGCAGAAGAATAACTAAATATAAGACACACTAAGCAAGAGAGAGCTGGAGAGGGGAACGGAGAGAGAGAAGTTGTCGGTAACTGCTAAAGAAACTAGCAGTTCTGAATAGCATGTAAACAACAGGAATACGAGCAACTAAACATGAGGCAATACGCCTACTGCAGCACAGCAATAAAATTCCTGTTAAGAAATAAAGGCTTTCTGTCCACTGAAGCACCAGAGGGCTTTAAATTTGAGATGATGACAGGAAGTGTAAACAAGAAGTGAACAGGAGTGTAAAACACATCACCTTCTACTGATGAAATATTAACGTTTAGAACTGTCAAAAGAAAGCGTCACTGTTAACATTTACACTGCCCTCAAAACACATGCACAAAATGCACAGTGTGACAACAGAAATAATAACATGTTTATTTGAAAAATAAAAAAAATAGTAAACAACTGAGTACAACTGATACTCAAACTGTCTTCACTTAAACTGTGTAGCCATAATTCTTTGTGGTCATTTACTCTTGAATAAACAAACCAAAATATATTTAAAATCAAGTACGCCCTCAGAAAGGCTTGCCTCTCCTAATGGGGAGCAGTGTAGCCCCATTCTTTATTGTGATTTACTCTGTACATGGGTAAAAAAAAGATCTCAATTATCTGGAAACATTCCTAAATCCGTCTTAACTCCTTGGGTCTTTTTAAAAAAAAAAAAAAAGATATATCTTTAGGGCTTTTACTTCACTCTAACTTGGACAAGCCAAAATGTATTTAAATCAAGTGCACCCTCAGACAGGCTTGCCTCTTCCAATGGGGAGCAGTGCTTTCATGCTTTCAGTTTTTTTTTCTTTCACATCTACATCTCCTTGAATTGCAGCCTCACACCGCTTTGCAGAGGCCAGTACTGCCTCCTCACTGGGCCTTTTGGAGAGTAGCTCCTGATACACCTTGCAATAGCTCGCTCTCTAATTGGTGAAGTCAACACCACAGTATTCCTGTCAGTGGCATGCTTGTGGGAGGCCCTGGTCATAGCTTTTGCCTTTGGGAGCATTTTGAGGATGGATTTGTAACCGCTGTACGATGTTACTCTGGGTTTGTACTGGTGAGGAAATAAAACAAAATTATACAAAGCTTGAATATGTATCACTGCACAGTGTGGCCACAAACTAAATTATATGCCAACGCATTAGCATATCATTTACCACTCCACAACCTAGGATTTGTGCTTGCGCTTCTTTGAGGATGAGGAAGATGAGGATGAAGATATGGATAATGAATCAGAGGTTTCAGAATCATTCACAACTGGATCATCCATGTTCTTCCTTTGGTTGCACTGAAAAATAGAAATAAAGAATAAATGTGCTATATATATGTTATATGTGCACTTATTTAACACAGTAACAATTGATTTATATTCTATAAACATGGTGGGAATTATACCACAAGAAAGTTACGGATTTTCATGCATTTACATGCAACACAGCAAATAAAAAAACTCACATTTCCAAGTGTCTGCTTCATCACGCTGACTGTAGCGCAAAATTTCTCCCACTCCCGCAAATATGAAAAAAAAAAAAAAACACACCGCATATCAGCTAACAATTAACGTTATGTGATTAGCACAAGCAGCTAAACACTGCACAGTGTAAGTATTAATACATGTGTATACCGTGTTTACCGTGATATTGCTGCGTATTAGTTGCATGTTAGTTGTTGTTTCTCTCTCTCTCTCTCTTTCTATTTACCACCATGAAAAGCAGCAGCTAAGAAACTAAACCAAGGGACATGTTGTCTATCATCTCCCCCACTCTGTTTTATCACAGTGCAGCACCTACACACAGCTAACAGTGTTTAAATGACAATCAGCTGGTCGGAAAGTGTGCCTGCACACGCATCGGTTATGTGCAGTTATGAGACTATGGCAGGGCAAATTAAATTTAATATTAATTTCACACTACAATATAATAGACATAAGTTAATACATTCATGGGAAAACAACACAAATATAGTCTTGACACTGACGAGGGCATAAACTCTGTGATTGCTCTAAGGACGGTCGATCACAAAGATCCTCGTCCATCAGCACAACCCTGAGTGCCATATTTAGATATTTAATTTTAAAACTTACAGCAAGTCGCTGCCAACCAGCTCACTGTTGAGTGTTAAACAGCTAGCCTGCAGACTGCAGCTGGCAATGTGTGAATATTTCTTCCTTTGTTTTTGTTGCCTGTTACTTTGCATTTTGTGTGAAAAATTGATATTAGGTAAATGTGAATGTTAGCAACTCATTGATAAATGTTTATGTTAATTATACTTTAAAATAAGGCTCCCTTTCAGCAGTTACAAATGGTAGTAACTCATTACTAAGATTAATGAGTAGTAAGCATTAACTTGAGCTTGGCAAATAGTGAGCCAGAATCAATGTATGAAAACTGTTATAACTTGTTTATAATAGTTATTTAATGATTTATTAGTGTTAACAACAGAATTATAACCTAATTATAAACCATTTATAAATCCTTTATAAGGGGAGTAGTCTTATGGTAAAGTGGCACCTAATGAAGTCTTATGCAAGGTTTAACTTGGTCATGTGTTTTGTGGTTGTACATGATTGAAAGTTCATTTGTGATGTTCACAGCATTTTTTAAAAAGCATTTGAATGTCAGATCTCTTCCCAAACTCAGTGCACATTATAGTGGGAAACTCTGCTGTTGAAAGTTGGAAACCCTGTTAGCTAAATGTTCATCCTTACCTTTAGACGAACGAGCAGCAGCAAGTATCACATTCTGACTCTTTATCCTCTGAAATGAATTAGTCTATGACATATGAAAATGCTAAAAACGTCAAGGCTGGCAGGGTCTGCCAAAGTAACACTTCTCTCTACTGACCAGGCACCTTAGGAGCAGGATGCCAACAGCTGAGCTGACTGCTGGTCTCACCTGCAGGCAGGTCTTCACATCCCTGTAAATGTGTATGTGTAAACCTATGTTTACTGTCACCTGAAAAAAACATCACCTCATCTGTAGTGTTGCTGCTTATCCAAATCAAGCCCACCACTGCCCCTGGTGTCCTGGAGCACTTCTGACATAGGAAGTCTTTGTGCATGAGTTTATATGTAGCATGTAGTCATATGTAGCATATTTGTATTTTTGGGCTGCATTTCCCTTAATGTTCACATTTCTTCTCTTGTATGTGCTTGTCCTTTGGGGGCCACCGTAGATTTGACTTTTCAACCAGGGGAGTAGTTTAAGTAGTAGGCTATTGTAATGTGTGATGACAATTATAGCATTTAGGAGTGCAAAACGCTAATCCAGCCCAAGCCTAAAAGATAGCTGTCAAAAATACAAAACTGTTGATGGTTTCACACGTAGTGAGAAGACAGAAAGATACAGGAAGATAATAACTGAAAATTTCTGGATTGTCCCAGATTGTCTTTGGATGCTCTGTGTTCCACATCGACAGAGAGGGCAGAAGGGATGAGGAACAGACCACATCAGATGTAAACTGATGTAAAATGCTAGGACTGTCTGGTCTGTGGTGCACAGTCACTTAACTGAGCTTATACATAACTGTGACACAATGATTAATGATTAAAATTTCAAGTGTGCGCTGATCTGAAAAATATTCTACAGAGCTCCTTGGAAACAGACAACTCTGACATAACAGCGTCCGATGATAATCTCATAATATTAGTCAGTTTATGTTAAACAGACAAATGTAATGCAAGACATTAAAAGTGTTATTCAAATGTTTGTGTCTGCCACATGCAGTTTTCAACAATTGACATCTTGTACCATTTGTTCATCTGGTAGTTTGCTTCCTGAGTTAATTTGAGCAGAGCCACACTATAATTCAACTTATTGAAATCAGATAAACACACATCCATGATGGTCTGAATGTGCATGAGACACACTATTGTTCCACACATACATACGAACATACACACCCATGATGCACAGTTTACTCACACCGAGTGAATTGAAGTTATGTCCCTTTAATTTTTCTGAATGTTGCATGTGCTGCATCTGATCAGGATGCGTCCTGGGTCATTGTGGTGAACCCCCACCTCAAAATTTGACTAGAAAAGACCTTGATGATGCTTGATTGCATCAGGAAGTTTTGAGCTTGAGTTTCCTTTTCACTCAACACTGTACACAGCTGTGCATTCAATTATATTATGTTCAATTATATTATATCTCAATTTGCAATTGGATCAATATGACAACTTTGTATCATAAGAGTGAGCCATATCGAATAATGGTCTGATTCATGTGAAGTAAGTAAGTAAATTGGGGAAAATGTGACTCACTCTCTTTAAACAAACAAAGTACACAAATTAAATGGAAACCAACAGAACAACAGAATTTAGGGTTGAGAATTTCTTTTCTTCAGACTGCGTGGCAGTGGGTCATGCTTGATTTTCTTAACTTACTGCCTATAAATTGGAGGTCTCCCTTCAAAATCTCATTCAGATTTCACTCCGCGAGGCTCAGGTGAAGACAGGGAGTGTACTTAGACAAAGAAGCAATGACGCGCTTCTGCCAGTCAGAGAAAACTATTGATGCTATTCAACATTGATATTCAACATTCCTTTACCAGTGTGAACACAAATGCACCCTGGGCCACATTTTCAACTCCCATTAATCAGTTTCATAATGAACAAAAAAATATTTAGCTATCTCAAATGGCTAAAACCTTATTTCACTGTAGAGCTGTGCACAGTACATTGATTTACTGAACCCTCCCTTGCCCAACTCTCCCTCTCAGACAGACACACACTTTGACAACAGACCCATCGGACTGGCTAAAAACAACAATGCATACATGTTTATCTGCATAGTGAGCACGGGAGTGAGATCTAACCACAAGTGGTCACTCGAGGCGCATGTGGAAATGTATGTTAATGCAAGGTGTGAACTGATATACTTAGCTGACCACATCAGATCACTGAAGACGCGTGTTAATGCCAGGTCTGAACAGGGCATTTGTCAATCATTCTTGCTTGAAAACAGGCATTTGCCCCGTCCAATGAGACCAAGCAAAGGGGGTTGGGCCCTTCTCAGCCAATGTCATTTGGCTGTGAAAAGTGTGAAATGTGAAAGAGTGCAGGAGGAGATCAATACTTTTTGAGATGATGTTAAAAGGTTTTTTAGACATATGCTTCAGTATGATTTTTTCACTGTTTAAAGAGTAAAAGCACAATATTCCATTTGGAGACCTTTTTAGAGAGGTTTGAGGATGCTAGTGAAAAAAGTCCATAACTCCCTTAAGGTTGCACCTAGAGGCCTGAATTTTCTTGTTTTTGACAAGATGTAGTAGAGATGATGATTTCATAAAGTAATTCCTACCATGTATGAACTGCAACAACCTCCTTCAAATATTTATATTTCCTGGAATTACATACTGAACAACTCCAGACAGCTCTTCCGTTGTACAAAAAACAAAGGCAACTTAGAATACTAAATAGACTATATTACACCCCATCACAGCTGTACATAATGGGAATACGGGATAATGGTAAATGCATTAAGTGCGGTGCTGCTGAAGGAACTCTGCTCCATATGCTGTGGGAATGCATTAATATGAAAGATCTCTGGTTTGGCATAACAAAGTAAGTGATGATGAACACATACCCATTCCACTCACACCTCAAACATGTATACTGGGAAATTTGGATAAATTCAGCAGAGTTCCTTCAAAGAATAAACATGTCTATCTCTCGTTATGTTTGGAGGAAATAATGAAGAAGGTAATTATAAATAACAGGATTGCTTCAAACAGACTAACAGAATGGATCACTGAAGCAATAGAAATGATTAAGTTGGAAAAGGCAGCTTTTAGACCGCAAAATAATGAGGCAGAAAATGATGAAATTTGGGTGCCAGCGGAAAAGTACCTGATGTCAATAGAAAGGAGGAAAAAAATCTGACCACCATTCCTGTTTTTTTTTTGTTTATATATATAAATTATATATATTTATATATATATAAATTATATATATATATATATATATATATATATATATATATATATATATATATATATATGGCTATTTACCATCTTAGTATTGCTCTTTCTGTTATTATTACTATTTCGTTTTGTGAAACAGCTGAAGTTGAAGGGGGTTGTTTGATTGTTAGAGGGGTGCATTGGTTAAGTGTTGGTTTAGATTTTAAATTGTTTTGGAATTGGAATCGGGTTAGAAATGACAGACTCACTTGTTTGATGAAGTATTATGTAATTTTTGATCTGATCCTCTGAAGTTAACATGCGGCAGAGCAGGTCAGGTGTTCAGCATAAGTTACCATGGTGATTTGTCCCAGGAAGAGGTGAACCATTGTCATTAGCATGAAAATCCAGAGTTAAACCTGAAGTTACCTGGCTAACCCCAATTCCTGCTTCAAGGTCTCTGGAATGGGAAAAACAATGTATAAGATGCCAGAATGAAAAATGTAAACACAAACCACTCTTTTAAAATAAATTCATTTAATTCAGAGATGATTTTAATATCCATGTGGTCTTTCTCACCCCTAAAATCCCCAGCGGCCGAAATAAAGTGACAGGAGAAAACAGTTAAAAGGCACACGGAAAACACTGGGAACTGCAGGGTAGCGGAGGACCGCTTCCAAAACACTGAGCCTTGCCTCCATTACGACAAATTAATTACTTTCATGACATGTATCATCACTGCTAAGGGAGGTAGAGGAATAACTAAACATAAGAGGGAGGGAGAAACAGAACTCATCAGGAACAAGGCTTTGTGCGAGGATTTCAATTTTGGGTGGCTCTTGTAATTACAGAAGTGAATATTGTTTTTCATCCTTTGACGTTTCAAACTTTAGTTTATTAGTTTAAACAGAAATGACTGATATGCTGCAGTGGAGGGGGGGACTAGGTTGATTGTGACACTTTTAAAATCTTTTTAATATTTTCAGTGGCGAGATAGATTATTTTATACCCGCGACAGTTACTTTGTATTTATTACAAGCTGCACATCCAGGTATATTGCTCAAATCATGTGATTCAGGCCTGCTATGATCAATACATAGACCAATTCATTTAGAACGGTGACATTTTAATCTATTGAAGGAAACACTGTCTTCTTTGGATGATCTGGCTGGATTATTATTTGCTGACTGCAGGGACAGAGAGAGAGAGAGAGAGTGAGAGAGAGAGAGAGATCAATTGCTTTCTATTTATTTATCTATTGTAGATTGAAGTGGTGTGTCCTCGTGGTTTCCCTGTGCTAGGCAGGGGGGGCTTGCTGCATCCCAATATCTCAGCAAAATTGAGATGAAAAAGATTGCGGTTTAAAAACACAGTATGAAACTTCTGCTACTAGCAGAAGAAAAAAAATAACAAAAGAAGGCGTTCGGTGATGTTGTGAAGTAGTGTGGTTCTGTTTTTCCTAATCTGATAATGCATTCTAATCTTTGCCTGCGGAAAAACAGATGGAAATTAGCAATTTTTTTGCTATAACTTGGTACAATGCATCTCTCCTTGTTTATACAAGGTTAATGTTTAAATGTGTGCTGTCCCTGGCTAAATAAATAAATAAGTAAATAAATAAATAAATGCAATGATATGACACCAGGCAACCACAAACCAAGATGACTCGTCACCATGACGAGTCATCTTGGTTTGTCTGGGATTGTCCTGGTTTCAGGCTAGAAGTCCTAAGTCGCCATGAATATCTGTAAAACACTAAAATGTCCCAGTTCACTACATTCTCTACCAATTGTCCCAGTTTTCACCACAATTTAAATAATTATAATTATACTTGTTTTCGGCTCTCACACAGATGTTCATCGTGGTCTGTCTGTCATTAGTACCCAACCCAGTATAAAACAAACATTGCAGCATGCAGCATTCAACACTGATTATTCTGTATGTGCGTCAATCAGTTAATGTATTGCCAAGGCTGTTGCCAGCCTGTAAGTCATAGACTACCCGACAACGAAAATGCTGCGTTCCATGTAGATGTGCTAGATGTGCTAAGTGCTGAAAATCCTGATGAAAATGTCAATGAACTGTGCATTACTGGTGTGCAGATCGATACGGAATTATTGATTAGGGCTGTCAAACGATTCATTTTTTCTTAATTGCAATTTATCGTTGAATCTCAATAGTTAATCGTAATTAATGGCATGTTTTATCACATCATTTTGCATTTCAGAACTGTTCTCTCTTCTCTCTTTCTAGAATGTAGCGCTCTAGAATCTCTGATAACAGCACCAGTGACAGTGTAAAATAAAGAATCTTAGGCGGCACGCGATTAACAAAATTTAAAAAGTAACGCATTATGCTCTGTCCTTAATATCATGGTGATTAAAGTGTTAATGCTGATGGCCCTGATATCGATACATCCGATTCAAAAGGTTTCTGCTCAAGGATCGATTCTCACATTAAAAGATCAATACCTTAACTCAATAATTGGGTCTAAATAAAACCTCTTTGATAGGAACTGTTTCTCCATCCACCTGTCATAGTCATATGAACTACGGCTCTATAAATACATGAGCCACTGAACAGATTGACGCAAACAAAGTCGTGTGTGGAATAACAACGCAGTGTGTGTGGGAAGACTGTGAGGTGCTGTGGCAACACCACAAACCTCGTCAAACACCTTAGATCTAATCACAGGACACACTATGATGAGGTTGTGCAGTAGCGGTCTGAAGAAGAGGAGAACAGAGGTGCTGCAAGGACCAGACAGACTTCACTGACCGAGTCCTTTGGCAGTGACAGGCATTATCCAGGTACAGACAGAGAGAGTGTAGCTATGTAGCGATCAGTGTGATCACTGTCAATGACTGTGGGAAAGTGATTGACGTCTGTCTAGGCTTCAGTTTGTGTGTTGATGTGCGAACAATGGGAGTTCCCCTCATTCTTAAAACCACGAAGTTGAATTAAATTGATAGAAATATGCCAGCTAAATAAATGAACATGGTTATGAAGTAACTAATGAAATAAATATATGCTACAAATAGGTATATAAAGCTGCAACTTTCAAATTCAACTCAGAGTGTCTTGTTTGAAAGGTTTATACACAGTAAAATCGCCAGTGTAAATATAACACTTAAAGAGTTAATTTTAACACTACCACAGTGAACATATGGTCCCTATCTACAGAGTGTTAAATGTACACTGAACACAGAGTTAAATTTCCGGAGTCAATTTTACTCTGGTAAGAGTTAATATTTTACCCTACACTACACTAATGAGTGTCAATCAAGTTTTACACTATGTAAGAAGTAACACCCATAGTGTTATTCACATGTAACACTAAAGAGTTAAGTGTTAAGGAATAACTTTTCCAGTGTTAAACCTACTTTACACTATGTTGATTATGAAATGACTCCAAAGAGTGTTGATTTTTAACCAACTCCTACCAGTGTTACATATGATCTTGCAGTCCCAGTGATATGACACAAAACTTAATATCTGCAGGGGGAAAAAACACACAAACACACAATTGTATCCATATCTTAATACATATTTATTCCAAGTAAACATGAAATATTGGCATTAAAAGTAAACATAAAATAACATGTAAAAGTTCAAATCTTATCACAGTCTCCATTATAAAAACATATTTTCAGTTGAACGCTGGAGAAAATCCCTTGGTACATGTTGCACTGCATTGTACTGTATTAACATTTGTCACAGCCGTGAAATTGTCTTTAAAGTGCATTTATAACGCTACACACTGAATAATTTCAGCAGTGTTCAACCAAGTCAAACCAAAATCTTCCAAATAGGTCACTGAATGAAATATGTGAGTACAGTGTATGTGTACAGGTGTTTTTCACAACAAATACAGACAAAATGGAGGTCTGCAAAACTCTCCTTTACAAAAACTACCCTTCATTGTTAGTGGCAAAGATCTTGGTTGGAATCTATCAGTATGGTGCTAGATGACAGAAATGTATCTAAGGTTGAATAACAATAAATAACTTTTGCTTTAATAAAATAATCCACCCTCAGGAAACAATGATGAGTCAATGATTTTCAGTGAGAGGGAATACACAGTCAAAACCAAAAACTCTGGTTAAGGCTGCATCATATGGCAATATGGTACTACAAACAGGGAAACATCTGTTGAACCATATGCCATTTGGACATCCATTGGTTTAAAATAGAGCAACTCTTGAACACTGAACACCTTAGGTGCCTGGGATGGCTTGTACAAAACTTTAAATGCATGGAAATGTTTGTCAAAACAAATAGTTTCCACACTGGAGCCAATAAGTACAACTTGCTCATCTTTCACTACAATAGTGCTGATCTTACAAAATACTGGCAACTCCTCATTAATCTCAAGACACACTACCAAACCAGGGCGATATTCAGAACCATAATGCTTTACCCATTTCACCAAAAGAACATTGGCACATGTGTCTACATTTAGTTTGGCAGCAATTTCAGGACCTTCTTGCAAATCTGTAATCTGCAACATCTTTCCTGGACCAATAGTTACTCTGCTCTGGCTGAAAGATTCCCAATGCAAGGCCATGTATTTCTGGTGTTTTCTGGCCAACGTCTTTGTGATATTTTTGAAACTTTTGAGTTGAGTTTTGAAAAAGTTATGCTTTGCCTCATAACGCATACACCACATGTGCAGGAGTGGTCCTATATTTCTTATACATCGAGGATAATGAATCATGAAATTATGCTTAGGCAGGAGATTTCTTGTAGGAAACAGGCGTTTAAAAAGCTGATGATGGTCAATAAGGATGTGCTTCAGAAAGATGGTCATACCAGTTGTTAGGATGGGAGAAAACACAATATTTACTATCTGCAGCAACAACATTAACAGATGCCAGTACTCATTGTCTCTCTGCACTAGATCACCAAATATCAACGGCATGTTTCGCAGTAAACACCAGGACTGAATGGCGTTCAGGCCCAAATCGTTGCTTCCATCAAGTAACTTGACTGCAGGGGGGTGATTTCTCCTCTCAGTGTATCCATAGTTGAATGACTCTATTCTACTGGCCAGTTCTTCAGCTGTTAAGAAGTTTTCCTGGAAATACTCCAATACGAGTTTCACTTCTAACTGTGCAACACCCTCTAAAATGTCATGCATAATGTCTACGGAAAAATTATCAGCTGTGTTGAAATATTGCAGAGTGTTTAACAAACATGAACGCTGTGGATTTGTTTGTACAGTATGATAATGTTGGGCATGCATGTCTTTAGTCCGTAATATCACGCTTTGGTCATCTTCACAGAACACAGTTTGAAATTCACTCTTCTCAATGATACAAAAACGACAGCAATTCCGGGCACTGAACGATTCCACAAACCCAAACAGTCCATGTATACCAAGATTATCGCCGGTAACCTGCACAATACTGCCATAAACTGCATCTTTGAACAAGGGAACTTTGATCCCATCAGTTTCAAGCACTTTCAAGTCATTTATGATTGGCTCAAGGATAGTGTCAAAACCATAAGTTTCAATGTCCTGGGCATGAAAAAGTGCACACAAATGTATGTTGATTAAACATGAATTTAACTTTGGCGGAAAATTTCTCAGTGTAAAATATATACCCCCCAATTTATCTATACCCTTTTTGGAGCCTAATGGATTAGCAGTCTTGAACTCATCAAAAAATAGCTGAATTTGAAATGCATTCTTTTTTTGAGAAAAAAGAGGATGTCTCTTCACATGCAACCCATCATTTATGTCAAAATACACACTGTCCTTGGGAGTGTGGCTGGACATAAACATATCACTGAGGTTTGGATTTCTGAGAATAGATTGTAATGTTTCTAGAATTGGAACATAGGCAAATTTGTCAGTTACAACTACTTGATCATAAGTTCCAGTGCTTCTGTTTCTTCTATTTTCAAATCTGACACCAAGTATTTTTTCAACAGGTTCAACAGTTTTCCATTTTTGTTCAAAATATGCATTACGTTTTGATTCTGTGTTCAATGCAGTGAAAGGGTTTTCAAGTGTTTTAAAAGTTTGTTCAATTTTAGCTTTCACATCTGTATCCTGAGAAGATAAACATTTCAAAGCTGCATCTTTAGTTTGACTCTGTACCTCCATTATAACTTCTTCCATGGATGATACAAAATTGTTTAAAGTGGACTGGCCTACACCAACAACTTGAAGCTGCGCAATAGCAGATGCACACATATCACGAGTACTGATGTTGGTAGCTGGCAGGACATTAGAGCTACTGGCCGCTCCTTCAAAATGTTGTGGCCGAGTATCATCTGCAGCATCATAAGTGTCTACAATGTTATCAGTTTCAGCTTCACTCTCAATGTTCTCAGCATGTTTAGAGTTTAAATGTTTCCTGAAACCTGAAAAGGTACTAAGAACACGACAACATCCTCCCTGAGCACATTTTAGGCGAAGTGATTTGCCTGGATATAAACCATGAATCAACCTCAAATGCCTCACAAGGTCATTGGTTCCCACAAAATGAGAGTGGCAAACAAAACAAATCAGGCCCATGATATCGATTAAGACTGAGTGACATGGGAAAATCCCTCAAAAAACAGATACAAGAGCTTTTAGTGAAAAGTGACAAATATGTTGCCGACCCTGAGTCACCTATTAACTAGTGAAGCAGCCTGGCCCTAACCTCAGCAACACGTGGGCTCTCCTGGACTTGACCAATGTCTATGTTGTAAATGGTTGTCTGAATGAAGGTGTACATGTTGTGGAGCATCTGGTTGTACATGGTACCAAATACAAAGTGTGCTTTAAAGTGTTCGTCAAAAGCTCCTAGGGTACTGGTTGACTTGCACGGTATGACCTGCTTGTCCAGAATAATGAAGAACTCATGGATGGTGCTCCTCTTCATCCCAACAGCAAGAAGATACGGTTGAGTGGTGCATTTGATGGCATCAACATGTTCTTGAATACTTGTTCCACTCTGAGGATAAAGAATAAGTCAAAATTAAAAGTTGAAAATCACAGATTAAAACAGTCCCAATCTCTTATTGTCATCTGTAAAGATAATCCTCATAAGCAACAACACAAACCTTCTTGAACACGACAAGATGTTTCTCAGCTTGGGCTGCAGAAACCTTGCCTGGTCTTCTCCGGCCTTGGGCTGAAGGAGGTATCAGGTGGAGGAGGAGGATAATGGATGAAAGATCACTGTCCCAGCCTGGATTTGGAAATAACAGCAAAATGTTTCAGGCAGTAATTTAAAAACATCATTATTTTGAACAGCTGTACCAAAAAAAGATGAGGAAATAAAGCAGGAAAAGAAATCAACCCCCTAAAAAAAAAAAAAATAAACCACACTACCAAGGGCAAGAGTGTCATCAATTTCCTCTTCATCCGGTGTAGCTTCAGCACAATGGATAAGATCTTCAAGGCCACTTGTAGAAGGGAGAGCCTTACACTGCTGAATGACCTTTTGCTTGAATGCTGTTGGCCACCTAGATAGTGAAAAAAGTTATTTATGATCAAGAAATTCAAACACCCACAGATAGTGAGAAACAGAGAAGATCCATGTTAATTTATAATAATAAAAACTGAGTGCCACAAATATCAAGGAGCCATTTTGCCATTGGCATACTAACATGGCAATGCCAAATCCCATAATTCCCCACCGTAAGGTAAGTGTAGATGTGACACAGAATGAAAATACTGGCCATTTGGAAGACCTCATCATAAACCCTCAGCTGAAACCACCACGGTTGTGACTAACCTTTCCATAAATCTCGCAGCTACACCTTCTCCAAACTGCAGGATGAAGTCTTGCTCAATCTGCAACAGAAAAATGAAATACCAAAAGCTTGTTTAATTGGGACTGACTGGAAAAATATTACATTTTATATTTAGCAGTTGAGCAGATACAGTATGTATACATACACCTAAATGTATGGATGTGCAAACAGTTTGAAAGTATATTTATTCAATTCAAGAGACTGAGAGAGAGAGAGAGAAATGTTGCTGTTAACAGTAATTCATACTGAAAGGACAATTACATGTTTTAATACAAAAAATTCAATTACCAGGTCTTTGACATCTTTGAAGCGGGGAAATTCAGTCAAGACATCTGAGGATTTCTCTCCATCGAGGACCATACTGCGACGATGTTGAAATGTCATTTTCATCTTCTGCTTGATAGTAGCCTCGTCAGTACAGTATCTCATTAAGGCCATGGCCTCCTTGCACTGCTCTTCACTTAAGGTCATCTCAGGACTAAAGGAAGCCTCTCTTCTGGCTGCTGGTCCTCCACTCAGCTGACGTGATGATCCTCTGCTTTCTGATGAAGCACTTCTCCTCTGTATAGTTTTAAGCCGCCATGCCAGATAGCCACTGACACTTTCACCATCATAGAAATGTTCCTTCAAAAATACAAAAAGTTGATTAGTTTCAACAACAGCAAGATTGTTGAAATTAGGAAGTTAAATTAATGTAAAACTGGATCATTGGTGTGGAAATATAAATGCACCATTTTCATTTTTAAAATCAGGTCTCTAAACTATTTTACTAGCACACGCACACAATAATTTGCTCTCAGTCTGCAAACCCTTTAAAAGGCTTACATATCCATTTTTAGAGTAGGGATCCATCAAGTACGGGAAGAGATCAGCTATGCCTTGAGCGTACATCTCTCTCTCACATTCCGTGGCGGGGCCGTCCTGACAAGAGTAAACTCAAGACTGTTAAATGACATACTTCCAATGATTTCACAGCAAAGCCAATAACAATAACATCATAATAAATGTTATCAGCACAAAAAAGTTCTTACTGAGACAACCAAATTACCCATGCGCTTCAGTCACATCAGCCACAAGTATGTTGACCATTTGTCGGCGTGAGGAGTCGGTCAGACTTTTAGTGCGGTGGTACTCTTTGATGACACGGTCGCCCCCAGGTCTCCTTGTTAGCGCCAATTCAACCACCTGTGAAGTGGACAAGCCTTTCACAAATGACAATACATACACCTAAAAATCTAACAAAACATGGTAACTTCCAGAGTAATGAATTTCCTACACCAACTTACACGTTTGGCCTCTTCATCTGGCCTCTGTCGCTTTCTGGACTGTCACTCTCCTCCAGTATGATTGTGTCATCTGAGTTGCAGGATTTCGAGGATGACTGTGTCATCACTACTACCAGCAGACAGTGCACTGGAATTTGCTTCCTGGGAACTGCTGGACAAAGTTTCCTTGAAATCTGTAGTTCAGGAAAAAGAGACAGGACAGATTAATACATATTTGTTTTATTTTGTAATAATAAAAAAGTTGAGTTCATCATCACACTCCATGGATTATAGTGAGCAACTATACCGTCCTCAAACTTGATGGTTAGTATGCCGGTGTTGGGCTGCTGCGCTATCTCAGAGAAGACCTCTGCATCCACCTCAGTTCCTGTTTCATCAAAAACCTTGACACCTTCATTGACTGGCGGCACTGACAACTTCAAGAAAGCTATGACAAAAAAAATAAAATAAAAATAAAATCAAGATTTCAATCAGTACAAATGTTTTGCTTAACCAAAAAGATTGCCAAAACACACTTAGTTCCTTTAGTTTTACCAACAGCGTGTAACTGACAGTGTCATTCTGGGTACGACTTACCAGAATTTAAGAATTCCTCAAGGCTTGGCTCTTTTATCTTGACATATTTCTGTGTATTGTAGATTCTGGTTTTGATCAACATGATGGTATCTGCAAAGACAGCAAACTGAAATCAACATTATGATCCACAACACCAGTACAAGCTAAGAACCTGAAAATTGCCTATTTTGGCTTTAAAAATCACAAACACAATGCAATTTTCATAAACTTAATACTTACCACCAGAGCACCACACTACATTACAGAACAATCTGGAAGAAATAAGAAAAGAAAATATGCCTATTAAGTAAACCTAATATTCTCAGAGCAAATTAAAACCCATGAAAAATGTATTTGTAACAGAGCCTAACTGTAAACGTGTCGTCATGGAAACATGTCACTCGTTACTGTTTGGACCAGAGTGAAAACACACGTGTCTGAACAGAACCGAGCGAAAGCAGCTGCAGCAGCTGAAACCAGCCAGCTGCTCTGGTTAACAGCTAACAGCTAACGGCTAACAGCTAACAGCAGCTGCAGCAGCTGAAACCAGCCAGCTGCTCTGGTTAACAGCTAACAGCTAACGGCTAACAGCTAACAGCAGCTGCAGCAGCTGAAACCAGCCAGCTGCTCTGGTTAACAGCTAACAGCTAACGGCTAACAGCTAACAGCTAACAGCAGCTGCAGCAGCTGAAACCAGCCAGCTGCTCTGGTTAACAGCTAACAGCTAACGGCTAACAGCTAACAGCAGCTGCAGCAGCTGAAACCAGCCAGCTGCTCTGGTTAACAGCTAACGCCTAACAGCTAACGGCTAACAGCTAACAGCAGCTGCAGCAGCTGAAACCAGCCAGCTGCTCTGGTTAACAGCTAACGGCTAACAGCTAACAGCAGCTGCAGCAGCTGAAACCAGCCAGCTGCTCTGGTTAACAGCTAACGCCTAACAGCTAACGGCTAACAGCAGCTGCAGCAGCTGAAACCAGCCAGCTGCTCTGGTTAACAGCTAACGGCTAACAGCTAACAGCAGCTGCAGCAGCTGAAACCAGCCAGCTGCTCTGGTTAACAGCTAACGGCTAACAGCTAACAGCAGCTGCAGCAGCTGAAACCAGCCAGCTGCTCTGGTTAACAGCTAACGCCTAACAGCTAACGGCTAACAGCTAACAGCAGCTGCAGCAGCTGACTGAGCCTCTTGAAGCCGCGGCTCGGTTCACGTTAACGGGGGTCAACTCGGTGCAGCGGGTCCACGAGCATGTCCGCATGTCCGTGACATGTCCCGGTATGCTCGACCAAATAGTGAGCTGAGGCTAGAGCGATTTGCTCCGGCTAAAAATAAATAGTAAATACAACTGCCTCACCGAATTTTTATCGTCATTTTACTGAAATAAATGTGCAAGCATGACACATTACACACCACAACAGCTCGTCCTCGCCGACATTGAAATTCGGTATTTGAAGACGTACCCATTGACTAGTGTGGTGAATGACGACGTCCCTTTACAGATTCTACTTGAATTAAGAAAAAAAAAACAACAGCAATAGTTATATCTAGAAAAACGTACCACAGTATTTCGATGCGAGGAAGATGGCGATGCCAGAGTCCACGTTTTCAGTTTGACCGGGGAAGTTGGTGGGCGGGGCTTGTCAGAGTATTTTTTTTTAACACTGGAAGGTAACTTGTTCTAATCGGTGTTGAATTAACTCTGAGAGAGTCGATGACACTGACACAGTAAAACCTCTGTTAACTCTGATTATTTTCACCAACACTGGAAGTTTTCTGGTTCAGTTTTACTCTGTCCATTGTTGGAAGAACTCCATAAGAATTAAAATACTTTGACACTGCATTTTTTACACTGGCAAATTTACTGTGTAGCCTACCTTTTATTTCCCTTCTCTGAACATATTAAGCTTTTGTACAAAGTATCAATATTGTATCGGTATCGGCGACACCAGCATGGGTATTACTTGGTATCAGATCGGAAATCAGTGGTATCACACATCACTAGTGTCTCACATCAGGCTTCTAGGCATCCTCTCCTTCTTAGATTTGTCTATAAATTCCAATGGATGGGACATTTTAGTCCCAGAACACACCAGTACTTTTATTTTAAAATCCAGAAATTTCAGAACATAATGACTTATTCAGAAAACTGTATTAATTAATGACAATCCTCAAAAATAATAATACAACACAGAAACTTAAAGAGATTTAAGTTGTCATTTCCTAAAAATAATTTTTTTCCAGAAATTTACAGTTTCATATCAGTGCTAGTGACCAATAATTTCCTCACATACTTTGTAAGTTGGAGCAAAAGGATTAAACTTAACTTAAAAAGCTGATATAATCTTATAAATTATCCAAGTTAACAGGGTGCTGCTTTGACGTTCGAAGGTTTTCTTTGCATGTGACCTTTCAGTGTGGAATCAGTGCACAGTTGTGTAGAAAAGGCCAATGACACAATGTGTGATTTTATGCCCTTGGACAGAAAGAAATATTTATAGCAGTTTGAGGTGTGGGCTTGAAGTAAAAACCTAGGCAATGCAACAGACAACAACACAGAACAAGACAGAAAACAGTGAACAAGGACAGACAGAGACAGGCAGGAAACTAAAGCGATCAAAGCCAAAGTGAGTCAGAAAAGTGCACAGGAAGAACAGGGAGATGTGACAAACCACTGAGATATGATGAGAACAGAAAAGGACAGGAAAGAGAATAATACAATAATCCAACACAAACGGTACACATCAGACTTGAGTACCATTTCTTCTTTTTATCACAGAAGCAAAATGCAATCATAGAGGGATTATTATCCATGACCTGCTGACCCCTCACCGCCATCATCTAAGGCCCTTTTCAGACCTGGTATTAACTCCTTCCTGAGTGATCCGATCACAAGTAGACAGCTCTAGGTTACAAGGAGGCATTCAGGACGCATTTCAGATCCGATCACTCAGATTACATTCAGGGGGTGGTCTGGGCCACATGTGACCACATTCTTTTAGTGGTGTCAACGCAAATGCGTCCTGGTCACAGTGAAGGACCACCTCCTCCTCTACCTACATCATCTGCCACAGTCTAGTGAGTCCGGTCACAATTTCACAATGAACCGACAATACAGTATTTTACTATTCCTAATGGCTAAAACCTTATTTCACTGTAGAGCTGTAGAGCTGTGCACAGGGCATTGATTCACTAAACCCCTCATACTGCTCTCTCTCACCCTCTCTCTCACTCACAAACTCACACACATACATATACAGAAGCGTATTGATAACGGACCCCATCCATCTGATTGGCTAAAATCAACACCGTATACCTGTTTATTTGTATATGAAGTGGGGACATGACATGTTAATATCAGGTCTGAACAGGGCCGAATGCAGCTTTCAATCACATCAGACACTGTGTGTCCCAACTTTGATATTCTCACTAACTCGACTATGTTTTCTACACCCTGGGCCAGATGCATTAAACTGTGTAGATTTGTGACTAAAACTATGTGTGTGCACAAAATAAGAGATATGCTGAATTATAGAAGCATGCGTTCACATGATTCCATTTTCTAAATGTCACTCGTTGAGAAATTGGGCCTGATTTCCACTCCCATAATTGGCCATGAATGAATGGAGAGACTCCCTTAATCACTAAGTTTGCATACAAAAACACTGTCTGTGCCACAAGGGTCAAAGTATGTTCATCTTTTTGGTTTTAACCCAAAAACGAAAAAACAGCAAAACAATGCAAAACAAAAAAGAACATTAAATTGGAAAAATGGCCAAATTTTGTTGTTTGCAAGTTCCTTTTTTAATTTTCCTTGTTAAACTGAAGAATGAAGAAAGCTGGTCAGGTGGCATGGGGATAAAGGTAAATATTTCAAAAATAAAAGCCAGGGGATAGAATGGCCAACACCGCAGAGTAAAGATGGCCACTGACAAAAACTCACTAATACACTGCAAAAAAGTAGGAGCTATGAGGAGTTGCTGCCTCTCCGCCGGCACATCATTCAAAATATGCGCCAGTTGGCATCCATACATGTACCAGGTTTATACTCAGTCTTATTTGACAAATAAAGTCTCGATAGCATGCTAAGTTAGCAACACTGTAAACACCCCCTAATAAAACCTTCAACTCAGTGACGTGCATTCAGCTGACCAATGGTGGAAATGTGATCAGTCAGTCAGTCAGTCAGTCAGTCAGGGACATTTCAGATTACAAGGCTGGACCCACTCTTGCAGTCCAGCCAAAAATCTAAATCCAGGGCTACTGTATAGTGAGAAATAATGTTCTGCCATACAGTGAAAACATATTTAAGATATGTTTTATCTCGTATACCTCTTCAACTAACTGAAAACTGGAGGCACTACGCTATGAAACTTACAACAGAAAATCACTCATCTAGGAGGAACCGGAACAAAAACCAAATGGGACTGGGTACAGGACTGAGACAAGACTGTGGTAGGCATCATTAATACTGCATTAGACACTACGTTATTAACATCTTCTGAGAAAAAAAAGAAAATGTATATACATATATATATATATATATATATATATATGTATATACATATTACAATTAGGCATTTACAATACTGAGTGGTATTTTTCCCTTTTTACAATGGGATCCAATGTAAAAAGGGAAATTTTTATCACTTACAAAAGTTTTAAACATTAAACATTAATTATTCTGTAAACCTATTTACAGTGTCAACAAAACAACAGGAAGGTTTTTTGTTTTTTCTGTTTTGTTTTTTTTTCATTTTTAAAAATTGGCATCGGCAACTGAATTGTTCTGCCTAAATAGAAGCACCACTTGATATGTGACACTATTGTGTGACACACACACACACACAAACACAGCTCTAAACTCATCTGCTGTAGTTGAGTATTTTTCATTGTATTTATTCATTATTCATGATCTTTCTAACTCCAATGCTGAGTCCCACTGCAGCAGCAATAAGCGCACAAATAAAAACAGGGACATGCACACACACAGCTGACGGCCTGTCACAGCTCCAAGCTGTTATTCACAGAGGAGCTGCTTCTGCTCCCGTGATGGAAATTAACAAACGCTACAAGGAATTAGTGTTTCTTGTCACTGTACAAATTAACTTGTTCTGCTCTGTCTCTTTGCAATGCATGCAGCTCCTTGATACGATTCCATTATTTGTGTGTGTGCGTGTGTGTGTGTCAGTGTGTGTGAAATAAAGGAAGAGAGACAGTTTGTGTGTGTGCGTGTCTCTGTGGATTAACAGAAATTAGGCATGGCAAAGCCCGATGTCAGACGAATTTCTCTGGATGATTTTGTCCAGACAGAAACAATATAAGGAGGGGAGACACAACAGATGCACACACACACACACACACACACACACACACACACACACACACACACATACACACATACAAAACATATGCACAAGCAGCCTGTCAGGTATCCCACTCCACAGATGAACATAACCACTCAAACACAGTGAACTTCAAACACACATCCTTCTTTTTTTCTTTTACACCATGGAAACACACACACACACACACACACACACTGTTCAGAGAAACTTAGTTAAATACAAAGATGAAATATTAAATGTAAATATTTGCAAATTAAAATGTTTAAATGTGCAAATAGAATTCAGACACTAGAGACCATGGTTTGATGGGTTCACAAGCACCGTGATGCCCATCAACATGTTGGCATTACCCCTGTCCACAAGCAAAACACCTGTGAAATCATTCAAACCACCTGTGTGATTGCTCCTACTACAACAATAGAACTGCAGGAGTACAGTTTGTCATGGGAGATGATGAGATGAGATGAACTTTATTGTCCCAGGAGAAGGAAATTTGTCTTGAGCAAATAGAGCCAGCACGCTGCAACTTTCCATCATAAAATTGAACATATAAGAGCAACAATACAGAACAGAGCGGATGGACACAACAGACACAGGAGAAAGTCTGCATTGTTATGAACACAGTCCCAACTTGACATAGAGTAGCATATCCCACCCTCATTGGACAATCCCAGTCCCACCCCTGCAGCCTGACACACGGTCACCTGATAGGCTGGTTCAACAATTGCACAGTGTTACGTTCAAGTACATGCACATGCAGTTCAGCTTTTTCCAGGCATCTAATGCCTTGAGTAACAAATTCAAATAAATAATTTGTATATTAAAGGACTAACCAAGTATTTAAAATAGATTAAAAAAAAAAAAGATGGCATACACACACACACACACACACACACACACACTCAAAGACTCACAAGGTGAAGACAATAATTCTGCTGGAAGTATGATTCATTAATATTAACATTAACATTCATCACTTGTTTTTTGGGAAAATCATAACAGCATCACCACTCTCTTTACACTGCTTAGATGACCAAACATAAAGACACATTTACTTTAGTGTGGTGCAGCAGGAACTTTTTGACAGGCTGATCCAGAGCTCAGAGAAGGAATAAATACACTTCAGTTTCTATTTCCAATCACTTACAATGCTGACTAGACTAGACTACAAGACTACTGCTGTTTTCTGGGACTCCATAGCCTGTTGTGGCACCTTTCTTCAAATTTACAGTTTCTGTTTGTACAATGTATTTTTTTCAAATTGCTACAGACTATGACTTCTTTTTACCTTTTTTAATAACTTGGCAAACAATTTTGTTCCTTTTGTAAAATTCCAACAGTCCTGTACAGTGTAATAATTCAGTCACTTAGAAATTATATATTGAGTGTTTCAGCTTGGTAACTCTGTTATTAAGTGTAACTAACGTATGGCCATACACTGCAGGTGAGTGCTGTGTAGACCTGTGCTGCTTAATGCCTGTGTGATATGACATCATGCAGTATGCTGTCTCTTGTTTTGGGCTCCTTTCACTGTTTTTGCTGTATTTGTGTTTACATTAACTTTTACATTTACTTATTTGTTAGATGCTTTTATACAAAGCAACTTACAAGTGAAGGACTTCAAAAAAAAAAATCTTGGGTATGTTGAACTTGCTCTTTAGTACAGGTCTCAGGTCTTAGCCGGACCGTAAACCTTATGAGCTTACTTTCTTCATATTCATTATTTAAGGGAAACTGGTAGAGTTAAAAGGCACAGATGGTTTATGAGACCAACACCTTTTTTGTTCACCAATTTCTTTCTGGACTAATAAATCACAAGTTGCATTAATGCAGTCTCATCCGATGTTGCACCAAATCTTCAAATCTCATTTCACTTGTCATTATTTAACCAACAGGGTTTTTTTCTTTTATGTGAGAGAAGAGTGTTGTCTACTGGAGCAGGAGCAGGTTTGGTTATTGGCAAATTATTTATAATTATCAAGGATAATTATAAATTCATACAAACTGTAAATGCAGTCTCGTGGGGGTGCTGGAGCCAATCCCAGCTGACATTTGGCAAGGGTGGGGTAGACCCTGGACAGGTCACCAGTCTGTCACAAGGCTGACATATAGAGACAAATGGCCAGTACAATATTATAATTATTATTTTAATTGTGGTGAAAACCTTGGACATTTTGATATTTCACAGATTTGCTGGGACTCAGGACACCAAGCTTGAAACCAGGACAAACCTGGACAAATCGGGATGTCAAACTAGTCTTTGTCAGGCCTGGCACTTGTCTTCAAACAGGTAAAATGATAGCTCATTGACTTTACTTGTGGTGACACACTAAGCACCATCAAAACAAGTAGCACACTGGTCCATTCTTCACAACAATAAAGCTTACAATACACACTACTAATGACTACAGCCATTTACTTTCAGTTGCTTCAGAAAGCAGATAAAGTGTGTGTAGATCTGTCCGCTGTGCTCAGTAACGGTCTGTTAACTCGACATGCGAGTTAAAGATTTGTGGCCTGTGTCTAAAGTTAAGTTCAAACTTGTGAGCAAGACGCTCCCCTACAGCAACTGAGGACACAGCCTGGAGAGGCTTTTGCAGCAACAACGGCACACGGGGAATAGCAGAGAGGAGCAGAGCAGGTCAGGTGTTATTGGGTGATGTCACAGCCACCTCACATGAAACTTATAGATTCTGATGAGTTTTATCCAGTAGATGGCCTGCGTTGAATTAAAGCCAAGCTTAACACCGTTGAGGTTGCTGTTTCAACTAACGGTCGCAGATATTTCTGGAAACCCTGAGTCAGGCCTCTGGGCTTTATATAGATCTTCTACTATTCCGGGCGGGGCATTCAAACTAAAATGGCATGTTAAGTTGATCTTGGGAGAAACCACCATCAACTGACAGCAGAAAACAAGAAATGAACAGTTGTCTTTCATTTTCTGAGTCACACACTTCAATCTGCCCCCTCTGACCTCTCTCTTTCATATCCGTGCCTGCAGGTGCTGAGGAGCAGGTGACCTCTGTGATCCATTCCTCATCTCTGCTCAGAGCTGCATCACACACTCGAATCTCTGACTGAATTCTCAGCAGTTAAGTTGTATTATAAGTATTGTATGCGCCAGGATTTGACTAGCAAAAAGGATGTGTGGTACGCTACACTGTTTCTGATTGTTTTTTTCTACTCTAATAAGGATTGCAACATGACTGTACTTTCATTTTTGTTCCTAACAGACAAGAGGCGTTATTCACATGGCTAAATGATAGAGGTCATTTGGAGAACAAAGTCGTTTTTTATGTGTTCTGAACAAATTAAACATATCACACCCTGTGACAATAGTGCTTTTCTGTCTACATGAACTGTGTATGTGTTAACACTGCAACTTCTTCTGGTTGATTTCCACGTCTCACCCGATGCATTCTGGGATGCTCCAGTGACTCCACTACACCAGGGTATGTAAAGATTATGATGGCTTTCCAATGTTGACAAGCAGACTACAGTAAGCTACAATGACTTTTCAAACTGGACACAACCCTGAAAAACGGGTGGAAAAAAGTCAGCAAAATCTCTTCTGTTCTTCTCTTCTCTTATCGCCTCTTATTGCTCCACTGTACTTTTTTGGATAAATTGTCTATCTCTTTTATGTTTTGTGGTTCTCCAAGGCATATATATATATATATATATATATATATATATATTATTTGCCTGTTCATAACAGAGATGATCACCCCATCACCTGCCAGCCTGACAAACAGGATGTGATGCCTCATCAGCCGTTCCCACAGGAAGAGCTTCCATGACACAGAGGGCTGTTTGAGGTTGCACATGATGGTGATGATGGATTTAATATGAAACCACACCTGTGAACCAAAAGCTGGCCTTGCTCATATTTTCACCACTTCCTGCCCCGCATGTGACATCACTCCCTCTTCACATCCTGTTCTGGCTCTCACAATGTTAGCTTCAAGGACAGTTTGGACACTGAGGCTCCCAGGAAACTGTCTGTTTCCTGACCTGAAACAAAAAAAAAGTGAGAAGGTTAGGAATGAAACGAGAAATAGGACACAAGGAAGACAAAAAACAAGAGGCATCATGTTGATTAATGGAAATGTAGAACATTTTCTAGTTGGTAAAATTTTATTGTCTATTGCACTCTGCACTTATCCAGGGAAGTTACTCACAGCATTGGTGTCTGTGGAAGCATCATTTACTTGATGTTGCCACTAACTGACTGCTGCCGACATGAAAAGAAAAACCCAATAACGTAAAGGACCAGCAGAAAATAAGTTCAAAACCTGCAAACAGAAGCATCTAAATATGGCATTTAGTGACAGCAGCAGAAGCCCGCTGACCCCAGCCAGTGAGGAGGACCAGAGCAGCACAGTGGATTCAGTCCAGTGAAAACACTAATTAAAGTCTCTGCAGATAAAGCAGTGGGTAGAAGTCACCAGGAATAAAATGAAGTAGGTTTGGTTCCCAGAGTAACTTTAATTTGCTCATTTTTCATGAGAAACACTGACTTATCAAAGTACACACTTTGTCTTGTGCTGAGCTCGAATGTCTTTCCGTCACACAGATTCAACAAAGGAAGAAAAACCAATGAAGACAGATATGTTGTTCCTGTATTTACTGTATTACCCATCTTGACCTCCATTTACTGCCCAGTGTTGTTTTAATCTTATGTTAAAACTTGTAGTAATGTGATAGTCAATATACAGTGAATAGAATGCTATGAAAATACAAAGGCCTGTAGGAAGTAACACTACGGCCGCAGCCTCTTAAGACGTGAGGTGACGAAAATATTCGAAGCAGCTCTCTGGAGCAGCAACACAAGAAAGGTCATGTTCAAAAATAACCACGTAACTGAGTCAGCACACAAGAGTAGGAGCATCGACAAAATATAACATCAAAGGAATACTCCAACAATTTGGAAATTACACATATTTGCTGGATGAGAAAATTGATACAGATTTCTGTACAGTGAATACATTACTTACAGACATGAGACATCGATCTGTGCAGCAGCATTGATCTCCTCCTACTCTCAGAATGAAAGTGAATGACTTTTCCTAAAATGACAAACTATTCCTTTAATGTTCAGTTTTTGTTAAAACTCCTACTTTAATTGTTTGAGGGGTCGATTCAGTTAGATAATAAATTTTGAAAATATATTTGTTATGTTAGTTCTGTATCAGAATGTATTAAACTGAAAAGGTGCTTCAAATATTTTCTCCGCCTCACAACTCAACGTACTACAGCCATAACATTTCCATACAAGTGATTATATCCTATAATCATACTATAATAATCATACAATATTTTGCAGTGGTTTTGATTTCATATATTGTTCTACAATTTATTATGTTAATTCAAGTGATCAACTACTGTTGTCATGTGGGATTATTTGTGCTGCTCTACGTGTGCTCTTCCCATTCCATCCCTGCTATCAGACTCTAATGCATGTAACACTCTATGTGTTGGGGTGTGTGTGTAGCAGATGCAGGACAAAAAAACCCATTAAGCTGCTAGACAGACACAACCCTAGTGTTTATGGACCACAAAGAGGGTTTGTTAAAGGAAGAGACCAGCCTGTTTTCTAGCACAGTGATGGATAGGGTGATGTAGCAGTGCCGTCGGGGGGAAGGGGGCGGTGGCTGTGGAGGTTAGCCGGCCAAAGATGAGGATTTTTGATAACACACACACACACACACACACACACACACACATACACACACACACACACACACACACACACACATCAACATGCACTTCTCTGATGACCAAAGGCTGGACACATCGGCACCAGCAGCATGTGTGTGGGTGTTGGGTGTGCACAGGTCAGAGTGGAGGGAGACGGAGAGGTGGTGATGAAATGATTTGGCTGTGAAAGCCTTCAGCTCAACACTGTCCTCAAATGGAGGAGCAGAGAATGACACAGTGAGATGATGTGCCTAATCTTTTCATTTCAATTGGTTTCCACAGCTCTTCAAAGCCAAGGAGTCCAAGGAGTTCACTTCCATCTTATTCACTCAAAGAATCAGTTCTGTCAGAGTGGCCATTGTTATCTGTGTTGTGGCCCTCATGACTCTCGATTGTAGCCACAGTTCATCTTATACCTCGCTTAACCCACAAAGCTGGTTCACTTTAACCCGGAGTACATCACCATGGTAACCAGTCCAATAAGCAGGTCCAATTCACTGGACCGGATCACAATGTGTGAGCAGACCACCTACTGACTCTGCAAAAATAGAGTCAGGGTTCCTACAGGGTCCTCCTGGGTACAAGGAATGTGACTCCTGTAACTGTGTGCTGCTGTTCCTACTTTTAAATACATGTTAGCCAAACAAACTCTCTCTAGTGTGTGTTGCAGATTTGACAACAAGATTTTAAAGCAGTTGTCAGTGTAGTACAGCTCATAAACATTATTTTTATTCATAAAAACAGTTGTTTCCTGTGACAAACCACAACAACAAAGTAGATGGCAAGTGTAGCATTGGGCGAGAGGCCAGGTAAACCCTGGACATGTCACCAGTCTATCACAGGGGTGAAATATAGAGACAAAAAACCATAACAT
The DNA here is from genome assembly GCF_046630095.1 of Trachinotus anak. Lineage (NCBI taxonomy): Eukaryota > Metazoa > Chordata > Actinopteri > Carangiformes > Carangidae > Trachinotus > Trachinotus anak. Next base: position 1,190,131 of record NW_027273863.1, on the reverse strand, counting down.
GCAAACTCCACACAGAAAGGCCCTGGCCCTGTGAGGCGACAGCTAACCACTGTGCCACTACACCACCCTCTGCATACAACAGGGTGCAGAAAACATGTCTTGGTTACAGTCTCCTGTTGAGTATCGTGGTTAATTAACACTTTTTGATGGTGGTACAGGAAACGTCAGAAGATCAACCAATGTGTTGACAAGTAGAAATGAAAAAACAATGAAAAATATCTTTTGATGTTGTCAAATGAAAAATGCAATCTGAAAAAAAATTATTGAATTTTTGACTTTGAAATTAGTTACCAACCTGGTAGCTTCTAACAACCTCAGAAATCTGCATGCATTCAGACTTTTTACATTTTTCTGGACCCTTTCTCCAGTCACTTCTATTAAATTATGAAAATCTTCTAATAATAGAAAGTAGAAAACATATACCATAAAAGCTGTCACAGACTCACATTACACAGGTTACACCCAGTCGCCTTGGTAAAACATACCTGTCATGTGTGACACCTTCATTCAAAGCCCTTAAATTCCATTACATGCAATCAGTGTTGTGCTTTTCTGCTTCCCTGTTATTGCTCTGTCTTTCACTCTCTTCTCCCTTGCACTTATTCAACCCACACACTCACACACACACTCTCACTCTCACTCTGTGGGTGGTACCGTGACCTTCTTCACCTGCTATAGTACTTCCAGCACCGTGCAGGAGCATTTGGGGGATCAAAAAGATGATGCAGTTAATAGAAAATAAAATGATGAAGGAGTAGAGAAAAGGAGAGGGGAGGAACGTATAGAGCAAAGATAGATCCCCCTCTCTGGGCAAGGCTGAATGAGATGTCCCTCCATTCCACATCTAAAGCACTTCATAGTCTCTGAAGTTACATGCACTGTGCGTCCCAGTTGTCCACCTTAAATTTGAATGCCAGATTTAGGGACATTTGAGATGACGACTTTTTTCACGAGGGTGAAAATTCCCTGAATCCCCATCCCACTCTCTACAACTTTATTCACCTCCTGTATTAGGGTTGCCATCTGTCTCTTCAAATTTCTATTTTAAATTTTAAATTTGACAATTAAATGGTGCGTCCCATTTTGAATCAATACAGGACAGGGTTTGTCCCGCAGCAGACATGTCCCACTCTGCCCCTGACTGGTCAATACTCATTGCCATCATTGGTGTGATTGGTTAGTTTTAGACAGTTTTTAACCTCCTCTATGATTTTCTGATTGATTATGTCAGATTTCATATGTAGTTGCCTATTTGTTAGCAAATAATGTTAGATGTTAGTGAATCACATCCCATAACTTAGGGACTGATTTTCTTTCTAAATGAGGTGGGCGTGCAATGAACTCGGCTACAACAACAGTAGGCATATAAATTGCATCCTTCAATACTATAGGATAAACAGTAGGCTATAAACTTGAATAAATAAATAATTGAATAGAGTTACTTACCATTAATAAAAAGTGTGTTTCACTTAAATAGTTTTCTTAGATTTAAAAATGTTTGTAGATATTTCTGTGTGGTTTCACTGTTTGGATGGTGTGACTGCAAACAATGACTAATACTTCAGCCAGAATCTGTGTTCACAAGTTCTCATCCTACTCCTACCAGCTGAGTTGACACTGACTGTGGACACAAGCTCAACCAAAAGATTCTGCATGACTCATGACTCATCATTAGATCAAGTTACAGCACAGTGCGGACAATACAACTGTAAATGACGGAATCCACACCTCTGTCTTCACCAACCTGAGGAAAAAGCAGAAAGATCTGCTGCAAGGGAACTGCTATGCACAACTCAGTGAAGCATGCTCTGGACCTCGACTAGCTCACTGTAAGTGTGGAAAATGTGCTGAAGGTCTATGGCAACTTCTCCACATCTGCCAAACAAAGGGAATCCCTCAAAGAGTTTTGCCAATTTTGTGATGTGGAGTTCCAGGAGATTCTGTGACACATTTCAACAAGGTGGCTGTCCCTCAATCCAGCCATCTCCCAGCTTATGCAAACCTGGACTGCTCTCAGGTCTTATTTCATCAGCCTGGGGGAAGAGTGTTCCAGACAGATCAGAGATTTGTTAAAGCCCAGTCAAGACTCAAACTGAGGAAGATGCTGACGATGTGGAGGTTTACCTCCTGTTCTTCAGTAACATCCTCCCTCTCTTTGAAGAAGTTGTTCAGAAGCTGGAAAGCGATTCAACCACCTGTTTTGTGTATGTTCCATCATGTCTACCTTTAAGCAAAAACTCACACAGAGACGAGATGACCAGTTTTATGGCTACTTAACAAAAGAGGTAGATTGCTGTCATGAGAAATGCATTTCTCATGACAGCAATCTCATACATTGAGAAATATTTTGAATTTTTTAGAGGACAACTGGCTGTTTGCCTTGAAAACAACATGGCATGCTTTCCTTCAGCAACACTGAGAGGGTCACTAATAAGCTCAACCTCATCCAAAAAGTCAACATGGATGAACTCTATGATGACTGCACCATAGCAAATACCACTCTGAAGGGGCTCAGAGAAGGTGCAGAAGATGGATGGGAGTCCAAAGACATGGCTGCCAGGTGGGTGGCTCTCTTTCAAGTGGCTGACCTGCCTTGCACGCTGCCCATCGTCAGCCACATCCTGAGCATCCCAGCATCATATCTTGAACGGATCTTTTCCAGAATGTACCAACAAATGGAGAGACGGCAGGAACAGGTGCTCTGTGGAGCTCATGAGGACTGAGCTCGTGATCACTCTCAACTTTGAGCAGTCCTGTTCACAGTTTTACTGCAGTGTTTTGAAAGACAAACAGCTACTCAGTGCTGCAAGGATTGATAAGAAACACACCGGGAAAAGGAAGTAACCCACACACAGTGAGAAAGGGAGAGAGCTGTTGACTTGTTGACATGGTCTACTGCTCCCCACAGGAAAAAAATAAGGACACATAAAGGCCCTAAAAATGTTGACATGAAAAGTCATGTGTGGTGGCACAAGGAGCATCACCATCCTGAGATGTAATTATTGTTATTTTTTATGATTATTCCTTTGTAAAAGTCCATCTGTTCTCCTGCACTATTTTTTTTAAATGGGATTTTTTTGAATGTCAAAGCATTTGTTTAATTTATAGTTCACAAGTTATGGATCAGTTAAGTTAATAAGTTAATTTCCCATGAAATGACAATATGATATAATATTACCACTAGAGAAGCCTGTTGAGTTGTGACAGAAAGAGACTGAGTGAATCTGCTAACACTGATTTCAACACCAATAGGAGTTTATCACTGAAAAGTTAGTCATTCAACGGTTAGACAGACAGAAATCCTATCTCACTGCTGTCAAGAAAAATAACCACTGCGCTGTTCAAGAGGCTGATTTTATACTGCGGTACCCAACCAGTTCACCCAGTGCCAGACTATACTTCTCCACCAAGCAGCTGACTGCTGCTAAAAAAAAAGAAAGAAAATCAATGTGGTGATCACTGTTAATATTGTGATGGACCGCCACAAATAAATCAATGTATGTGTTTCACTGTGATAAGCGAAAAAATATTTTCTATTCATTATGAAACTGTGCGGGGCAAATTAGACTCCGGCAAAGGACATCACTTGAGTATGTGATTCTTCAGTGTGGCCCAGGACACATTTGCGTTCACACTGTGGCCACATGCAGCCGAGAAAGCTGCCGAATGTGGTCTTGGGGATTCTTTTTTTTTCTTTTTTTCTTTTTTTTCTCGGTTGATTAGAATGGAGAGACCGAGCAGTAAAGCTGTGAGCTGTCAAACCAAAACTGAGTGAAACACATGAAAAGACTCCATAGGGCTGAAGGGAGCTGCTGATTTGATAATTCTCTGTATAACACAGTTATTTGACCTACTGTTAATAATAAAGCATTGATTAGTGAAGCTTTACAGCTTGTTTTTTTCATTTTTCTTTTCTAATGATCACAGTTAGACTCTCACCCTGGAAGTGTTCTGTCACATGAATAAAAAAGCTTCATGTTTTAAGACAAATTACAGTTTCTTGAAGAGATTATAACAAAGTGGGAAAACTAACTGGCAAATGTGATTAGTGCACTTGCTAGCTAATTTTGGTGCCCCATCTGCAGAAACCAATTTCCCCTTTATCCTTGGGAAGTGAAAAGTGGTGCTTTGGCAGCTGCTTTCTATCGTGATCCAGTCTGCAAACTCTCATCAAACAAGATAAATGATGCTGAGGGTGGAGGGAGAAGGTCAGAGAGGAAAAGAGCTGGGAAGTTTGAGTGCTTAACACAGGGGAGGGAGAGGGAGACAGCAACAAATTAGATTGGGAGAGAGAATGAGAGAGGAGAGTGGCCTTATGAATGGAGTATGAAAGTGAAAGGCACAAGGAAAGAGCAAGAGATTATTCTAAAGACTGGCAGATAGAAAGAAGTGCAGTTCCCCATTTTAAAACCCTGTCCTGAAGCCCTGCAGAGAACAGAGCACAAGAGCTCATTAACTTCCATCATGCCTTACTGTTTCCTGCTTATGTGAGGAGACCATGAGCCCTTCAAAATTCAAAAATGCTGCACTTTCTCTAGCTAGTTGTTGCTGTTATTTTGTACTGTGAGTCATGTGGCTTTAGAGAATCTAACTGATGTAATAACACAAACAGAAAGACAGGGAGCTGAAGATAAAGAGAGAGATGCATCATTATCTGAACTCAAACCTAAGGACTCTGTAATTTCTGCTCTCTACTGCACACTCAGAATGAAGAGTCACATTTGCCTTATGAGGAAGAAATCAGCACTGCCACCACTCTGTTGGTTTGAAGAGAGGGAGTGGTACTGAATAGTGGGGGAAGAGAGTTTCTGAGAAACTTGTGTCAGATACCTTGATAAAATCAGGAGTTTGGAGATCCCATAAAAAAATTACCCTTTGTGCAAGCAGCTTGTTACCACCCATAGTTACGTTTTATGATAAGAGAAGTAATTATGATGGTAGCAAAGGAGGAGGTGATATAATGGTTTGGTCTTCAGTCTTGTACATGTTATTGATTGTTCATATGCTGCAAACACCGCCCCTTTTATGTGAATGCACTCATGTCTTGATCAGGAAGACCTGGGTTGGTTATGAAGTTGACCACTTAGCCTGATAGCAATTTTCAGGTTAAGTCAAGCCAGATAATATAAAGTTATCCTGGGTATCCTACTCTGGAGCAGGTTAAAAGTTTGCTATAAGTTACCATGGTGATTTACTGCAGTAAGAAAATCACCATCATAGGATTGAAAACCCAGACTTACCCATGAAGTTACCCCACTAACCTCAAATCATGTAGTAAAATCTTCTGTCTGCTTGTTGTGAATGTGTTTTTTATAATTTTTCTGCCTTTTGTACAAGTGGGGTGTGTGTTTTTTGTCTGTCTGCTTCCTCTCTCTCTCTCTCGCTCTCTCCATCTGCACGCATGCAAAGCATCTGCAATCACAGCACGCTGGTCTGCCATCAAGCAATCACCTGCTCACATTATTAACCACCAAATTGTTTGTGAGTGTGCCACACTTTCACTTCAGTCTTAGTCACAATCATAGTCATAATCATTAAAGCTGCCTGCAACCTAAAGATTTATGCCTCCCCCACCGCTCACCACCAACCTGTTGAAAATAAAAGACCTTTGCTTTATGTAGCACTTGTGTCCACCAGACACACTAATTAAGCTACTGGACCAGTTCTAGACTCTCCTGGAGTGGGGTAACAGTATAAAATTAAACCAGAGACCGTGCACTTTAAATACAAAAGCTGGCACTTTGCTGAGGGTAGACAGAGACAAAAAAAGGGTACACATTAAATTCAATGAACAATCCTGCAGGTAACAAAACAGCAAATATGAGGTAAGTAAAATAAACTTTCCTCTCTTTTTTCCGTTTTTTTCTTTCAGTTCAGGAATAGTTTAGTTTGGATAATCCATCTAGGTTGAATGGTTCATTTCATTTCATTCTATTTCAGATCAAGCAGTCAATGAATAATTACTTAATTTAGATTAACAGGTCCCTCTTTCGGTTTCAATATTTCCTTGAGTTAACTCCTTTTCCCATTTTTTTCCTAACACAGGGAAGAAAATAATTTCAGTTTCCAAATTAAAACCTGCAAGTGCCTCTGGTAGCACAAGCTGGTAAGTCATCCGTGCACCGCCCTGTTATTTTTGGTACAATATGCCATCAAAACTCCACTCCCTTACAAGCAGGCAAAGTTCACGGAGTTCCTTCCTAACAGATGGTGGTGGTTTTCTCCAGACTCTATCTAGCTGATCACTCTTAGGATACCGGCATCAACTCTTTGTTTTTCCATTAGCTCAGCAACTTTGAGATGGGGGATGACAGGTAGTCTGCCAAACTGATCTTCATCTGTGAAGCTTACTGGTTTGGCTTGTTTTACCAAGCTGGTATCAGGCGATGTGGCTGTAGGCTCATCATCAACATCATAATGGACCAAGTGTTTCACCAAGTGTCTCACCGATGGCTCTGACTGTGCTCTCAGTCATCGGGTTTGGGTGTTCAGGTTCAGACAAGTGCCTTTGTGCAAACTGTCTCTTCATTCCATCTCTTTCTGTGGTGTAAAGTCATTGGTCAGTCCCAATCAAATGTTGGGGTTAGCGAACCCAAGAACAGGAGCAGTTGTCAACTTGTCGATAACAGTTTCAAATGCTACATGGCATTCTGTCGTCCATCTGTCTCTGAAGACATCTTTAGGATTATCGTACTTCTCCCTGTTCACTTTGGAGTTACTGTGCTTCCACAGTGGTTGGTATCCAGCACTGAGTACTTTTAGAGGTTTCATGATCTTTGAGTAGTCCTTCATAAACTGGTGGTAATAGCTACAGAACCCTAAGAGGGTTCTTAGCTCTTTCAGGTTGTTTGGGTTTGGCCAGGTCTTGAGGGTGGTAATCTTTTCAGGATCTGTCTTAATGCCTTTTTCAGACACAATGTGACCAAGATACTTAACAGATTTTTGGAAGAACTTGCATTTGTCAGGAGACAGTTTCAGGCCATACTCCCTCAATGTGTTGAGCACATTTAGCAGCCTTCCCTCATGTTCCTCGAGCATCGAGGAGAAAACTATCAGGTTGTCCATGAAAACAAGGGCTTGTTTCAAGTTCATTTCTCCTATACAACGCTCCATGAGCCTTTGGAATGTGCTAGGGGCATTTGTAATGTCTTGTGGCATCCTCTTAAACTCAAAGAACCAAAGTGGGCAGATGAATCCAGTCATGTTTGTCTGACTCTTCCATCTCAATCTGATAAAAGCCAGACTTCAGATCCAACACAGAAAACCACTTTGATCCGTTCAATGCTGAAAAAGATTCCTCCAGGTTTTGTAAGGCATATGATCTTTCAGTGTTTGGAGGTTGAGCCTTTTCTAGTCTATGCAGAGTCTTCTTCCTGACAACAACAATCGGTGAAGAGAATTGGCGTTTTGTCACTGAGCTTTATGTGATGTTTTATTTTGACAGTGCAGTCAAAGTCAAGGTCATGCTGTATCACATAAATTAACTTTCATCATTGAAGTTTTAATCATTTTCCACATAAATCAGTTTTCATTATAGAATAATAACACCTTTTCACTTTATTGACTGCACTAAAATATATGTAACAAGAATGAACCAGAAATGCAGCAATTTGCTATCAATATTTTTTGTATATCATTGCATATAGTAATTTATTTGAGCAAAATACTGTAAAAATTTGAAAGAAAAACTAATCCTTGAACTTCCAGGGCTGCAATAATAATTACAAAAAAAACTTCAACAACACCTATAGCACAATAACTCATACTATTCAGTACTGTGAGGGTTCTAGTCCTCCCTTTCTCCTGTATTTGGACACAAGTTCTCATCATCATCACATTTTATGTCTAATCCAACCCTGGCAGTCTTCAGGAGAAGTGTCTCCACAGCCCACATTCACGGCATCCAGTAAGGACATCTGGTTAAGTGGATGGTGGTCATAAAGCTTCCAGCTTCAGCCACAAAGATGAATGTATGCTCAGTCTGTCAAATCCATAGTTTAACAGTACTCTACATTATGCAGAGCTGTGTAAGTATCCTGTTTGGTTACTGAACTGACATCTTCTCTGAACATATCGATACCGGAGTTCGTTCACACGTTCACCATTTTCCTCATCCTTATTTTATGTTTCTCTAGTACTCTGGCTGTTGTCATTTTGCTGACCATATTCACATTCCTAAAATGCTAAAATTGCACTCATGCGTGTTTGGAATGATTATGATGTCTTTTTTTTTAACACAGTATTCCACAAAGATTTTTTATATATTTCAATATGGTTACTGCAGAAGTGTATGAAATTTGCCATCAGTCTTTTGTTTTGCATGTGTTTTTAATAGTTCTAAAATGGTTTGTTAGCATTTGAAAAAATGTACCGTAAATACATAGTGTTTTGCTATGAATGGGAAAAGATTTTGGAAAATGTGGTCAGTGAATGCATTTTGTGAGAAAGCAATGAAAAATGATTCACAGTATCTATCTCCTCTAAGAAGTTGGGACATTTTCTCACAGTTACCTCTGTGATCACACTTTCTGGAACCAGTGGAGTCTACCCCTGCTGGCCATTAGAAATAATGCAGGTGTATGGTTTCTCTGCATTGGTTTCACTTTTTTAGACCCAGAGTCTGTGTCCATTTTTATATACACTCTAAGCTTGAGGCTGTTTTTTTTCTAAAGGCAGATACTGATTAAGCTAAAGTTGACTTAATGAGAATTCACAGAGGTTTTTCTTGACTGTCTTTGTATCTCTCTTCCTTGGTTACTCTTTAGCCCTCTTCCTCTATGTCTTGTTACTCTCAAACACACTTGCATTTACACACATTCTTATTCTGTTAACGTGTCAGGCTGGTACAGCCAAAGATAGAAAATGGCTGGTAATAAAATGGCAGTGGGCCTGTCAGCATTCTTAATGAACTGTAGTGTCACATTGATCTGGGGGCTCTTGCTGTTCCCTCTGGGAAAAGAAAAACCTTGTCCTTTAGTTTCAGTTGAAACTTTTTAATGAACAAAGAGCTCAGGTAGACTAGAAGGAGTTGTGCCCTCCCCTCTTGGACGGTAGAGGGGTTACTCGGAGTAGTGAAAACAGTTAAATCCTATGTTAGAGCAAAGATTGTGTGTGTGTGTGTGTGTGTGTGTGTGTGTGTGTGTAGCCAATGAACTGGATTGTGGTATCTTTAATTCATTACTCCATTTGTGGAGATAACTGTACTGCATTCAGAGCAGAACAAATTTACATGTTACTTCCACTTTTGTTCTCTTTAATTGAAAGGAAATGTTGCATGAAGTCAGACCGTGTAGCTCTCTGATACATTTTTCTCTTCTAAATCACCTTCAACAAAATCATGACAAATCAAATTGCTGCATGGCATTGCTGCACTTACATTTACAATCAATTTAAAGCTATACAAAAACAAGTTACACTCTTGAGGAGAAGCTTTCCATGCTGAAGGGAGCACAAAGTGTCACAATGTCACTAGCGAGCAAAGAAAAGGCCCCACACCTCGACTACATAAATGCCAGAGGCTTGAGCTATTTTAAGACTGAGGCTGTGTGTTTTCAAGCATAGCAATAGCCTGGTGACACATTGGCAGACACACCTCAATCACGGTGAAGCTACTCTCTAATCCTAATCCTTGCCCCTGTGACACATTTCCCAAAATACACCTAATTATTAGTCAGATGTGTCTTTGGGAAAACACATCTTTGGGAAGACATATCTGAAGCTGAGTCTGCATCAGTGACCCTTGAGCATGTGGGTCTTGTAGAACAAATATTGCATTTTTTATTTTGTCTCTTTTTTTATTTTGTCGAATCAAAACAATAACAAAAGACAGCTTTGGTGACGTCATGAAATAGTGTGGGATCATGGGAGTTGTTGTCTTCACCATCACTGCCGTAAGCTTCTCCTGGTTTTAATTTCTTCAGTGTCAGTGGTACAGGGGGTTTTCACCTGGAGCCAAATTATCTATAGAGGTCTCTCTTTAGATCTCTCCTCTCCAAAATAAACAGATGGTGATTCTAACGGTCGCTGATGATAACTGAGCACTGAAAGCAGTTTCACGTTTAAAGTGTTTTGCCAGGGCTTTATGGCAGACACAGGACATCACGGAAGGGTTAGGAGCTTAGACTGCTAATCCAACTAACTAACAACTAATTTATGAACCAGATGTTCAAGAGGTTTTTACCGGCAGTTGAATTACCCGCAGAAGTGCCCTCTTTTCTGTAACAAGTGCATTAAATCCTGTGGAAACACCAAATAAACCAGTGTCACTTTAAAAATCAGTGATTCACCGACATTGTACGGCAGAAACAAGACATCAGGAAAGAGTTGGGGGCTAAAACTGCCAATCTAAGTAACTGCTAATTTATGAACCAGATGTTCTGGAGTTTTTCTTACCAGCAGCTAAATTATCTGGTGTACTCCCCTCCATATCAAATGAACCCGGGAATTTAATACCGGTGAAAACACAGAATAAAGCAGTGTCACTCTAAAAATCAGTCATTTTCGGCAGACATCTTGGAATGGCTGGAGACTCCTTACCTTTGTTTCTTTGATAACTTGTGAACCCAGACATTCAGGATATTTTTACAGACACACCACATAGCCACTAATCCACCAAGCAGGCTGGAACTCTTTACTGCATGTCATTCCCCGTGTTTCTGTCACTCAGCAGAGGTTCCTCCTCGCCATAACACACCAGGGGATTAAAAGAAACAACAAATTAAGCAGTTTCACTTTAGAAATCAGCGATTCGTCGACCTTCTTCGGAGTTGATGTATGGACATCCATGAGTGGATGGGACCCGAGCTGTCATTTGCCTGGCTGTTTTCTCTGATTACTGAAGATCTAGACATCCGGTGACTAAAATCCTTCATCCAGTTAAAATATATAGTTGAAAACAACCAAGGTGTAAAAAGTGTATCTGGAAATGTGCCTTAAAACAGGATAAAAACTGCAACATGCTTAAAAAAAAATCTTTATTGAAAAACATGCAGGAGAACCACCACGCTGATGCATGTGCCTGGGGGATATGACTTCATTGTCAGGCGACCAAATGAAATGTAGAGTTACCATGATTAAAATCACTTTCCCTCTTTTTAGAATTTGGAAAAGTTACATATTATAATTCTAACTTTAGGTAAGGGTGGAAGAACCACAACAGTCTACTCCAATTATTGTTTGGATTGCAAAAGTGGAGCGTTTTAGTGCCGGGAGATTTGAGTATTATATTATGTCAGTATAACTGTGTCAAGTATTGTGTGTTCATCTTTCAGGCCACAAGGGTGCAGGACACACTAACTGTGTGTCATTATTCTCCTAAAATATGAAGCTGTGGGCAGCATAAAGCTAAAATCTTGAGAATGTTTTACCTAACTTACTGTGATTATTACCTTGATGCTACAAGTGTGCTATTTTTATGAAATAGCGAGTATACTTGCGCCCATCTGACCCCTCATTGGCCTGTTGATCTAAGGCTACATCCACACTACAACGTCATTCATTTCTAAACGCATCTCTTTTGCTACATTTCCATCTCCTGTCCACACTGCTCCGCAGTTTTCGAGCCCTGAAAACAGAGAGTTTCAGATATGCTGCTTGCCCCATTTTATTTTGAAAACCCCAGGGCTGCGTTGTAGTCTAGACAGGGCAAAAACAGAGACCTTTGGAAATGATGACGTAGACACACCCAGTCTTTCCCTGATTGGGTCTTTTCACCCTCCCCTACCAGTAGTGAAAACATGAATTACAAGTATTACTGACCTTGTTGTCTTTGCCATCAGCTGTTGTACATTGAAATCCTGCATGTTAACGCTACATCTACCTTTGCTGTTCCTGATTCGTAGTATTTTCTGCAACTAATCAGCTGAGCACACCTGAGAGTCAACAATCATCTTCCTGTTTACACCAGTTCGCGCATGCCCAGTGTCCGTGAATGGTCACATACAGTAGTATGAAAAAGTTTAGGCACCCCTGACAATTTCCATTATTTTCATTTATAAATCATTGGGTGCTTGGATCAGCAATTTCATTTTGATCAGTCAAATAACTGATGGGCACACCATTATTTCAGTCGTGAAATGAGGTTTATTGGATTAACAGAAAATGTTCAATATGCATCAAAACAAAATTAGACAGGTGCATAAATTTGGGCACTCCAACAGAAAAATCACATCAATATTTAGTCGAGCCTCCTTTTGCAAAAATAACAGCCTCTAGACGCTTCCTATAGCCTCTAATGAGTGTCTGGATTCTGGATGAAAGTATTTTGGACCATTCCTCCTTACAAAACATCTCCAGTTCACTTAGGTTTGATGGTTGCCGAGCATGGACAGCGCGCTTCAAATCATCCCACAGATTTTCAATGATATTCAGGTCTGGGGACTGGGATGGCCATTCCAGAACATTGTACTTGTTCCTCTGCATGAATGCCTGAGTAGATTTTGAGCAGTGTTTTGGGTCGTTGTCTTGTTGAAATATCCAGCCCCTGCGTAACTTCAACTTTGTGACTGACTCTTGAACATTATTCTCAAGAATCTGCTGATATTGAGTGGAATCCATGCGACCCTCAACTTTAACAAGATTCCCAGTACCGGCACTGGCCACACAGCCCCACAGCATGATGCAGCCTCCACCAAATTTTACTGTGGGTAGCAAGTGTTTTTCTTGGAATGCTGTGTTCTTTCGCCGCCACGCATAACGCCCCTTGTTATGACCAAATAACTCAATCTTTGTTTCATCAGTCCACAGGACCTTATTCCAAAATGAAGCTGGCTTGTTCAAATGTGCCTTTGCATACCTCAAGCAACTCTGTATGTGGTGTGTGTGCAGAAAAGGCTTCTTCCGCATCACTCTCCCATACAGCTTCTCCCTGTGCAAAGTGCGCTGAATTGTTGAACGATGCACAGTGACACCATCTGCAGCAAGATGATGTTGTAGGTCTTTGGAGGTGGTCTGTGGGTTGTCTTTGACCATTCTCACCATCCTTCGCCTTTGCCTCTCCGTTATTTTTCTTGGCCTGCCACTTCTGGCCTTAACAAGAACCGTGCCTGTGGTCTTCCATTTCCTCACTATGTTCCTCACAGTGGAAACTGACAGCTGAAATCTCTGAGATAGCTTTTTGTAGCCTTCCCCTAAACCATAATGTTGAACAATCTTTGTTTTCAGGTCATTTGAGAGTTGTTTTGAGGCCCCCATGTTGCCACTCTTCAGAGGAGAGTCAAAGAGAAGAACAACTTGCAATTGGCCACCTTAAATACCTTTTCTCACCTGGCCTTGAATTTCACCTGACTATGAAGTTCAAGGCTTAATGATCTCACCAAACCAATCTAAAAAACTAAAAACTAAAAAAACTAAGTAGTTACAGGTGTTCAGATCAACACAATGACAAGGGTGCCCAAATTTTTGCACAGCCTATTTTTCACATCTGATTTAATTTCATACAACTTAATATTGCTACACTAAAAATCTTTGTCTGGAAAATACCCCAGTACTCAGCTTTTATTAGAAAATGAATGGCATGCCAATGTGATCATTTTCTGTGAAGACAGAGTAAATTATTATGCAGCCTCAAAGGCGTGCCTAAACTTTTTCATACCACTGTATGTAGCATGGATGCAAATCGTTTCTGATGGAGCTAAAATGTTTGTGTGGGCAGAGATCATTTTCATTCTAAAACACCATTTTAAAACGTAAACAAAGTAGTGTGGATGTAGCCTAAAACTGTGGCGTGGCCGGGTGCATTGTTGAGACAGCAGAAAGCAAACTTGCAATTGACCAACAAAAGCTTGGTCTGAAGTCAGCGGCATATTTCACTGTTATTTTAAGGGTACAGTATAAAGAGAGTCAGAGAAGTTCAGAGCATGCTTTGTGGCATATTGCATATTGCACAACATTGTCATGCATCATGGATGTGTCTTGGACGTAAATGAGGCTCTGCAGAGATGTTACTACCTGGTAAATCCACCACAGTGTTTCCCATTCATCACCGAGAGTAAATTTGTCCACAGTTTCACGGTTGCAAATTAATGATTTAAACTGACGATGTGAAGGAAATTAACAGTTGTTTTAATGTTCCATGTGGCAACAGGCAAGTGGATAAACTGTTGTTAAAGTGCTTCCTGTTCCTGTTTGAAGCCATTAATAGCAGTCACCTGAGCACTCAGCTTTGAGATTCAAATATTTGCAATTACTCAGTCAATAATGAACATTCTCCTGGGGGGAAATGGCATGGTGCTGTGGGAGCACTAATAATTAATTATCCTGTCATGCAAGTATCAAACTGAGAGGGTGAGTGTGTGTGTGTGTGTGTGTGTGTGTGTGTGTGTGTGTGTGTGTGCATGTTTGACAAGAGCACTAAAAGAAATGTCTCAACACTCTGCATTAGTACTAACATGAAAGGGGCTACTGGGAGGGACACAACCTAACTGATGATTTCAAAGCAGGTTTCAGAGTGAAATGCTCCTGCAGTCATTCATAAAAACATGTAGCACTTTCCCCAACATCTGTGATGGAACCAGCTGCAAGGAAGTATGTGTTATCCATAACCTCACTGTAGACACCAGATTACATTGCTGGTGATGGGTGACATAACAAAGACAATAACAAGTGTTATTTGTCATTGGTTCTCCACGTGTGTGTTTCTCCACAGGACAGGTGAGCAACATTCCACCAAAACACATTTTCTAATCTGGTGTTTTGGTGAAGGTGGTGTAGAGCACTGTCTAATACAATGGTCTGAAATCTCCCAGGTGTTTCAGGTGGGTTGAGATCTGGTGACTGTGAAAGCCATGACATATGATTTATTTTCATACAGATCAAGTTTATACTATATATTTTACTGCCGTTTTTTCAGGTTTTTCCTTTTTTTCTGCATCTGTAAGAGAATATCAAGGTTGAAATACAAAGTTACTGATGGACAGAAAATCTGCTGTCATTGCAAGAAAAAACATTTAGTCAGTGTTTTGGCCTCTGTTTTCCTGAAATAAGGTGCAGACACAAAGGCAAGCAAAATCTCCAGGCGCAAACATGAATAGGAACAAGCAATTAGTTTGAAATTTTGGTGACCACATGTTCAGGCACCAGCCAGGCACAGCTGGGTGCAAATTGGGAAAGAGGCTGGAGCTGACTACATTATTAGTGGGAAGAATACATTATGCAAAGGTGGAGTTGTGCAGGCTTTTAATAATAAATAAGCCAATCAAAACAACAACTCTCGTCCCCTTAAAAACTCACAGGAAAATTGCCATGTGTCTGCAAAAAGATCTGGCCTGATCAGAGCAAGGTACAATTAAATGCAAAGTACTTTTGGTGCCAGGTAAAGACCAAACAGCCACAAAAAACTTGGGTCTAAGGAAAACCGCCTAAAAGCCCTTACACGTAACCACTTCACACGACTTGAACAGATCACACACATACTTCAAATAACATCACACCAAGTGCAAATGAAAAAACATTGGAGACATTCATAATCTTTACTCCTCCAAATGAAAACTACATAAAGAAATAGCAGTAAGCAACATTTGCATAGACACTTCTGCAGTCTGCACCCTTGTAAATAAGTTGTTTCTTGTTATGTATTAGCAAGACAATGGGAAGCTAAAGTCTTATTGGACAGCTATGTGACAATTAAAGCTTTTTTCTCAAGTGTTCTCAATTTCCTGTAAGTCATCCATGTGTTTATGTCATTAGCCAGCTAGCTACCGTCAGAAATGTAAGGCTAACAAACCAACTATTTAGGTTTATCAAACTGACTGTTATTAACTATGAGGGATAAAAAATGACATAAGTATTAACAAAATGAATAAATAAATGCAGAAATAAATGATTATATACATCAGTAAATGAAAAATAAATTAAAAATGCAATTTATTTGTTTACTTTTTATTTATATATTTATTCAATTATTTATTTCTGCATTTCTACATTAATTTATTTATGTATTTCTATATTTATTTGTTTTTGTATTTCTGTGTCTTTATGTTAATTAGGTGGGCAGTCCTACCTCAGTCTAAAGCTGGATGGGTCATAGTGATTGGATGGAACTACTGCCTTGATTTGTTCATAGAAGCTTTGCCTTTCCGGTGTTGCCAATTCAGAGAGTATGAGACTTGATTTAGTTACTTTTGACACCTCTTCAGAGTCGTTTTATTCATAAAGCACTTAGCGACAATTCTAGTGACTTTTGGGACAAACCTAAACTATTTTCTATAAAGGAGAATCGCACTAGTGCACCACTGCACCTCTCTCTGCGGCAGCTGTGCTGAGTGAGAGGCAGAGCAGCACAGTCCACACTACAGCTGACAGAGACACCTTCTAACGTTTCTTACGGTTGTTTGTCTGCTCACCCCTATTCACCCCTGCTCTGTCACAACCACTCACACGGTTTCCCTCATTTTTTTATGAGTTTGGATACCATATATATGTGTTTTGATCTGAATGCTCAGCCGTTGTTCCAGCTTGTCCCACCTCCATTTGTCCTGGTCTCTTGGCTGTAGCCGCGCTGTAACTCCACCTGCAGCTGGCAATGGTGGTTCTCGTTCTGCTGTGGTGGAGACTTGCAAAACTAGGACGGCTGTCTCCAGCTGCAGTGGCAGGTTAGCAGTTAACAACAGGCTGGTTAGCAGCGACTGAACCTTTAAAGTCAAATATCGACATGTGGCAGCTTTTAATGACGCGATCTGTACAATTCATCTGTAAAGTAGATCATATGGGCTGTGTTTCAGTATTTCATACTTGTTCAGTTGTCTGAGAGCCGAAACAGAAAAGCATGTAAAGGAGAAGAGCTGTAGTGGGAATTTGGCTGTGTTAAGTGTTTTTATTTACAGTCTATGGTAGAAGAAAATGGATGAATTATATACAATTACGACATGAATACATAAAAGACTTTCCACGTCGGTGTCAGCTGCTGTATAGAATGAAAGTGCTGCACTGCCTGTCACTCAGCACGGAAGACGCAGAGAGAGGTGCCTCTCGCAGGGCACTACTGTGACTCTCTTTTATGGAAAGAATTTAAGTTTTGTCTCAAAACTCACTAGATTTTGTCACTTTATGAATAAAACATCACTAAAGAGGTCTAAAGAGTCGTTAGATCCAGTGTCAGTTGGCGGAACTAGCAGCAGGCCCATCCGATCATCACACCTATAACCAATCTGGCTTCAGACTGAAGTAGGAACACCCACCTAATTAACATACGGACACAGAAATACAGAAATAAATAAAATGTGGAAACACAGAAATGCAGAAATGAATAAATAAATAAATCTCGAAATGCAGAAATAAATAAATAAATATTGAAATACAGATATAGATTTTTTTTCATTACCAAAATGTTTTTATTTTGCATTTATTTATGTATTTAATTATTTATTTCTGCATTTATTGGTTTATTCATTTATTTATATTTAAGTCACTTTTTGTCCCACAAAGTTAACTGATAGCTGATCGTGTTTAGATAACTTAGTTTAAGCCAAAAATTGTTTAAATATTTTGCACAAAAATTATTAGACTTTCAGTTAAATTTATTTTTGAGACTGTTGGTAGCACAAAAAAGCATGACTGAAGGCATACGCTGGAGCGTCTTCGGGACTAGTCTCTGACTGTCCTTCAGCGGCCCAGCTAAGGCCCAGACTTAAACCCCATCGAACATCTGAGGAGAGACCTTAGGATGGCAATTCAGAGACTTTCCATCCAATCTGACGGAGCTTGAGAGGATCTGGCTGGAAGAATGGGATAAACTGCCCAAATGCAGGTTTGCAAAGATTGTAGAGACTGTGTATATGTGTGTGTGTATGTGTGCTTTCCAACAGGGGCATGGCACAGCACTGGCTAGCGGACATACCTGCAATTCATCTCTCATCAAGCTCAGTAGAAAAACCCTCACTCAGTCATCACCAGATTGTTTTCTGCTCTTCATGTGGTAACTCTCCAGGCCACTTAACCTCTCCAGTGCTTCTTGCAAGTTAGATTGATCATTTGTCTCTGTTTTTGGATTACTCCTGACCAGTGTCCCTCCCTGCTCCAGTGCTGCAGCCTGCTCCTGTTGGGAAAACTCTACCATAACCTGCCAGGCCACTCACCTGCTTCCTCCACGCCCCTCCACCATAACCAACGATGCCACTCGCCTGCGGATCCCCTCCATTAACCTCTGTAACCCTCGCACTTCGGCATCCCCCCCACAGAACTCATATTGACTCACGATTATCAAGGCTTGTGACAATAAACTCTTTCATTTTTTTTGTCAATTCACCTTGTTTGTATATGAATCTGCTAAGGGCCCAAACAGAAATAACAGCAAAATGTCACACTTCACCCTGCTTCATCATAGGGATAGTAATATCCAGGTGAAGAACAGCGCAATTTTTCAGAGAATCTTTTTTTTTTTACTGTAGCCACTCAAAGTGGCTTCTGTCTGTCCACTCTACTGTTAGGCCTGATTGATGGAATGCTGCTGAGATGCTCATCCGTCTGCCCAGTTTCTTAGTTTGGTGGAACACTCAAAAGCTTTAGAAATTGTTTTATACCATTGCCCTTTTCGATTGTTATCCATGATTTTATAATGGAGGTCTATGGAGTGGTCATTGGCCATCTTTATCCTGACATGTACTGTGAATTGTGGGACCTTCAACATACACAGACATGTGTCTTTCTAGACTGTCTGATCAATTCAGTTTGTTACGGGAGGCCCCTTTAGAGATAATTCATACTTGATTTCAGCTGTTCAATCCTCTGATTGTGGACATTGTGTTCGATAATGACACTGCCTCTGTTTAACCCCCTTCTCTCCAGTATATACCTGGCAACCCCTGTCTTCTCATTACCATGGTCACAGCGTACCCTTAAGGGAAGGCCAAAGCTCCATACACCAGTACAAAACAGTACCAGTACACTTAAGGCCTTATTGTTATTTAGGCATGACAAGTATGTGATGGTCCAACTAAAGCTTTCAATGCATCCATGGAAGACCATTCTCCACCTCAGCAGTTTATAGTTTCTATCTATGTGCCTGTGGGGAGAAAAATTGTCAACACTTACTTTGCAATTACTGTATTTAGCCCAGGGTGTACCCTGCCTCTTGCCCAATCTCAAATGGGATTGGCAACCAAGTGTGCAATTCAATTCTAAATAGTCCTTAATTGTGACTATACCATCCCAGGAAAAAAAAAAAAAACATAGCAAACACAGTCTGCCAATTTATTTCCAGAAATGTTTTCAACAAAGCTTGACAGTTAAACAACTGATTAAATTGATTTAGGGTCTTCACAGAATGAATACTAATGATTAAGCTAATGATACGCTTTGCTTGTTTTTATTGTGCAATGAAAACACATTGATTTGGCAGAACTAAATAACAAATACAACAAATTTACAACAAAAAATTCCCTAAAACATCATAACAGTAGTTCCAACAATTTCCAAGTCATCATTCATCATAATATTATTATTATTTTTTTTTTTTTTTTTTTGTGTTAGACTTGTATACTGTATCCACTGTAGTGTACTGTTACAGGTAAGACTAATCTTTAAGGCAGTGGTAGATTGTAACTAAGTACTTTTCCTAAAGTCCTCTACTTAAGTACAATTGAGGCATTTATACTTGACTAAATATTTCCATTTTATACTACTTTATACTTTGTACTTCATTACATTATTCTTACAGCTTTAGTTACTTTTCAGATTCTTACTACTACAAAACAGAGGTACAAAAGTAATTGGGCACTCATCTACTAAATGTTTCATGGGCAGCTTCAACATTATGAAATTGAGCTTGGCTCTTACATGTCATCACCTTAAGAACAGTGTCCAGCCGTCTTCACCCTCCTCCTGGCTGTGTCACCACAGAAAGCTTTGTAAATGGTGGATCACATCACAACAGATCCACCTGATGGATCTGGGAAGTACCCCTGGTGAAGTTGTTGGCTTGGGATCTAAGGAAACCAGCTCGGTTGGAAGGGATAGTGCCACAGGCTTTCTGCTTTGCCAGTAGGTCCTAGAACAGCTGGACTGGTGTAAAAGTTGTCAACATAAAGATGATAACCAGTACCCAGGCTGTCAAAGTCCATGAGCGACATCATAGAGTCATTGCTAATGCTTCTTCCAAGTGACGTGCACTTCACCAATCCCATGTACATTTTGAGGCTCAGGAACGACAGAAGGTCCTTGATGGTAAGGTCACGCCATGGGGTTTTTCCCCTGCTGCTTCCTGGCACTCTATGCATTTGTGTTTGCCAACAAACACCCCTGCACAGCATCAGTAAAAAAAAGTTTTAAAAAGTCAAGGGGTGTCTGAGCAGCCCTGGCGGCTTTCTGCAGTCCTGGCTGCCTTGCTGGTGTGAATGTTAGTGGGACAGGCTCCTCGTCCTCATTCTTACCAGTCTGCCACTGCTGGTCTGGGGGGCATGAGGAGAGTCAGCAGCTGTCTGCAACCTTCCTCTTCCGCCTCCGTCTCTACCTTTACCCCAAGCACCTCTGGTACCACAGGCCTGTCCAGTGGTGGGTGTGGTGGCAGCAGTGTCCCCTGATCTCTCTTAGATGAAGTGAGCTCTGTGTCAGGCTCTCAGTTCTCACTGCTATCTTCTACCAGCCTGCAAAAAAAATGTAATGCACAGTTAGCAAAATATACAGTTCAATTGAAAGGGCTTTACTGGCATAGGAAACACATTTTCTACCACATGAGCTGTGGTATACTCACTGTTTTCACTGTCTGCAGACGAGGCAATGATGAAATCCAGAGCCTTTTCTATGGTGAACCTCAGCATTGCAAAGTATTGTATAAAAACATAATACTGCAAAACCGACTAATTCATGCTGTTCACTTCACTATATTGATCCTCTTCTCACTGCTGTCTCTGTATCCCTCTCCAATGGCAGACCCAACTTTCACAGACAGGCAAGCAGAGCTGCAGTCAAGGACAGCTTGACAAGCACACTTTGGCTATTTGCTAATCACCAGTCAAAGATCCCAGAATTATCCTCAGTGCTGCTGTCCTCTATGCTTTACAAGCTCCAGCCTTTGTCAACCGGACAAAGTCACACCCATGAAAATGACAGAAATGATAGTTACAACTGCTGGAAGTCAAGCTAGTTTGCCACCACGAGTGGGCGATAAATAACATGATGAAGGACAGGCATCAGATCCTTTATGGGACAGAAAGCTGTTCTGAGATATAAGATATTTCTTCCACCTCAATATCGTCCTCATTATATTTTTAGATTTAATCCAGGGAGTTAATTTCCCCAGATTATTAAATATTATTTCTCTTTTTGATTTTGGGCCAACTTGTAGGATTTCAGTGTGAAACGTTATTTTGTTTTGTGAATAGTTGTTGTGTTTTGTCAAATGTTGTGTTTTGACCTTCAGGGCCACTGTACCTGCCTCCTCCCCAGCACACCACAGCAAAGAAGATGACACTGGCAGACTGGTAAGATATGCGCAGCAGTCTAGTGCACACTTTGAAAGACCTGAGCCTCCTCAGAAAAAACAGCCTGCTCTGTCCTTTCCTGTAGCGGGCCTCAGTGTTGTCCAACTAGTCCAGTTTGTTAGTGAATTGCACTCCCAGGAACTTGTAGCTATCCACCATCCAACAGGGGTGGGGGGTCTCCTTATGTGTTGGAAGTCCACCACCAGCTCCTTGGTTTTCCCGATGTTGAGCTGCATGTGGTTTCTGTCAGACCATCCCACAAAGCTCTCAACCAGCTGACAATGGAGGAGTTGTCTGAAAACATCTGTAGATGGCATGTTCCCAAGTTGAAGCAGAAGTCAGAGGTGTAAAGGGTGAACAGAAACAGTGACAGGAGAGTTCCCTGGGGTGTCCCAGTGTTGCTCACCACGACATCTGACAAGCTGCCATGCAGCCTGACATACTGCAGCCTCTCAGTGAGGTAGTTGATGATCTATGTCACAAGGTCCGGGTCCACCTGCATCACAGAGAGCTTCTCAGCCAACTGTGGTTAAACAATGTCAAACACACTGGAGAAATCCTAGAACATGATCCTCACGGTCCTTTGTGGCTTCTCCAGGTGTGTGTATGCTCTGTGAAGCAGGTAGATGATGGAATCATCTACACCAATGCCAGCCTGGTAAGCTAACTGTAGCAGATCCAGGTGGTCACATACCAGGCTATGAGGTGCTGAAGGACCAGCCTCTCCAAAGTTTTCATGACGTGTGACGTTAAGGCCACACGTCTGACGTCATTGGTAGTGCTGGGATGTCCCTTTTCGGCCAAGGGGACAATGCAGGATGTCAATGAGAGGTTGAAGAGGTGCCTGAACACTCCTGCCAGCTGCTCTGCACACACCTTGAGTACGTTTGGGTTTATGTTGTCAGGACCTCTGGCCTTATTGGTTCTGGTTCTGCCGTCTCACCTGGCTGGTCTTTATTATCTGGGTAGTTGGGTTATGGTGATGAGTTGATGATATGCCTCTGGGTGGTTGGAGGCGTAGGTAGTGAAGTTGTTCTCCAGGGGCTGTGGAGTCCTGTCATCAGCCAGGGCGAGATGGGAATCTCTTTTGCTACATTTTCAACTCCAATCCATACTATTTCTGAGTTTCAAGCCTTAAAAATTGAGCATTTTGGAAACACTGCTGGCCCCGTTTTAGTTTGAAAACTCTAGGGTCAAACTTGTAGTCTGGACAGGCGAAAATGGAGACCTTTGGGAATGATGATGTAGACACAATGGATCACTCCCTGACTGGGTCTTATCAGCCATGACAACCAGCAGTGAAAACATGAATAACAAGTGTTACTGACCTTGTTGTCTTTGCTATCAGCTGTTGTTCAGTAAAATTCTTCATGTTAACACGACAACTGCCTTTGCTTTCCTTGTTTGTAATATTTGCTGCAACTAATCAGCTGAGCACACCTGAGAGTGGACAATCTGCTTCCTGTTTACACCAGCTTGCACATGCCCAGTGTCCCTGAACGGCCACACATGCATGTGTTTTAAGGTGTGTTAGCAGGGACGCAGATCGTTTCTGACATGGAGTAAAAACACTTGTCTGGCTGGTCTTTATTTCAGGGTAGTTGGGGGTACGGCAGAGGACAGACTGCCCCCTGCCCCCAACCGTAGTGGTGTGGATGTAGCCTAAGTGGGGACATGGAGGAGTAGGTGGAGGGAGGGTTGTTCTGTGCTGATGAGTCAAACCTCCCTCTCCTCTCCATCTTCTTGTTTCTCTCCATGACTCCTGCTCATGTTCCTCGTCTCCTTATTCTCAGTTCCCAGGGGATCCCCCTCGTGCATTCGACCGGTGGATCTTCGGACTGTGAACAGTGAACAATGATCTACAACTAATACTGTCAAAATGCAGCCATACTTTGCTTATGCCTCAAAACAAATATGCAGTAAAGTAGCAATAAACCCCAGTTTAACATGACCTCTTGCTGCTGTTTTAGAGTTTCTCTGTTTGTGAACTCTGTGAAGTGTCTGCAGCTCTGGCATGTGTTCTCCATCCACCATGGCTCTCTGACCTAAATCAAGCCCACCAACAAGATCAGATAGTGAATGCAAAAATGTTCTAGAGAGGTGCCATGATACTAAAGTCAGGGCAATATTAGTCCTGATGTAGGACCCAATAATGTGACCTAATACCTTGATGTTTGCCAGGTTCCTTTGTGCCAACATCATTGGCACATACTCACTTTCCATTTCCTACCTCACACTTTATCACACGCAGATGAGGACTGTTTATTTGGCAGGTGTAAGTGTGGATGGGTGAGAGAGACAAGATGGATGTTTAACAGAGTGATTAAGTGACCTGCCACCCAGTTCTCCTTAATTGCTTATTTTGCAGTCTTTGATGCTGATCTGTGCCAGCTTAATGTTTGGAGAGGGTAAACAAAGGTACCATTGCTTGGTATGAGGCTGACACTGTGTCATTATGACATGATATATGTCAGAAAGAATGGGCATCAAACTGTTCTTGCTCTGGGCTGAGTAATAGTGTGTGCCAGAGCTGAAATCTGCAGCTCAGCACAGCAAAAAACAACAATATTCACACGGTGAGAGACTCTTTGTCTTCTACCAAAGCACTGTATTTGTGTCATATTGTGACATATGAAACTTTGTGACTTAATGAAATCAACATAACAATTCCACGTGTGTGGAACAACAAGCGTGTGAAATACCCTCAGACAATCGTCTTATGACTCGCAGTGCCCCTAAAACAGTTGAGGGCTTCATCTTGATGTGTACCTCTCAAAATGCTGTGCAATTAAATATCCTGTACACCGAAGTACTGAAGTTTAGAATTGCAAAATTACTATGTGCAAGTGTAATACAAGGGCAGATGTTTGTGGATGTGTTATGCTTTTTTTATTTTGTAATTTAAGGCCTGTGCTGCGTTCAAAGGGAGGTGAAAAATATTAATTATCCTTTAAACACAAATGTGAGTACTTGATATTTCTTTGGCTATTCAAAACTGAATGATCTTTCTAGTGGTGTTGTACATCTGATCTGAGCTGTTTTTAAAATTTGGACGCATTGGACCGGACACGCCCTGCCTCTGCTCCAGAGTCCTTGGAGACTTGTGCTGACGGCAGCTCACGACACACACGATGTTGCTCCTGTTTGCATCACTCTCCTGCTTTCCCACAGTTGTCCCCAAAAAACCAAATTAAGTGAAAGCATTTAGGAGAAAAAGATATTTGTTTCTGATGAATATTGCCTTATATAAAAGGCCGGTGCGGATGTCTGGTGAGCAGCTGGATGTGGTGGCAAGGCAAGTGGGTGGAGGCACAGACATAGATATTGGACATTGGACAGACATAAAAGACAGGCACCAAGTTATTTGACTGTAACACTTTAGAATAGAATAGAATAAAATAGAATCTTTATTATGTCATTGTACATCTAAATTTAATGCAACTCGTCTCAGTGCAGGAAGTGAGTAAAAAAGGTAAGAATTAAAAAAGAGCCTATAAATAAGTTTAAAAAAAAGCCATATATGCACAACATAACCACAACATAAAACAGGTAGAACAGACACACTTAAACATTAACAGACACTGTAAACACAGGGCATTCCACCGATTGCACAATTCTTCTATTGCACTTAGCATATTTCTCAGTTCGTGTTGTCGATTGCAGTTATTGCTTTTGGATAAAAGCTGTTTTTTAACCTGTTTGTCTTTGTTTTAATCGTCCTGTATCTTCTGCCCGAAGGCAGTAGTTAAAACAGGTGGTGTCCTGGGTGGGATGGGTCCTTGAGGATGTTTTGAGCTTTTTTGAGGCAGCAGGAACTGTATAGCTCTTCCAAGGAGGGGAGAGGGCAGCCGCGGTGGTGACAACCCTCTGGGGTGCTCTTCTTTCTGCCACTGTGCAGCTGGCATACCACACACATATACAGTACGTTAGCACACTCTCTATGAGGCAGTGGTAGAAGGCCACAAGCAGTTTCTGGTTGAGGTGGTTCTTCCTGAGGAGTTTCAGGAAGTAAAGTCTCTGCTGTGGCTTCTTGATTAGCACTGTGGTGTTTGTGCTCCAGGTCAGGTTCTCCTCAATCTGGACGCCCAGACACCGTAAAATCTTAGACCCTCTCCACACAGTCCCTGCTGATGTATAATGGCTGGATGTCTGTTTTGTTCCTCCTGTAATTCACAATCCACTTCTTGGTCTTGATGGTGTTTAGGACCAGGTTATTGTCTCTGCACCACCCAGTCAGCCGCTCCACCTTGTCCCTGTATGCCGACTCATCCCCCCAAGAGATGAGTCCCACCACTGTTGTGTCGTCTGCAAATTTTATGATGGTGTTGCTGGGGTGCAGTCATAGGTGTAGAAGGTATAAAGTAGGAAGCTCAGCATACAGCCCTGTGGGGAGCCAGTGCTGAGGCTGATAGCTGTAGTGGTATGGGGGCCAACTCTAACCCTCTGAGAGTGATCCGACAGGAAGTCCAAAATGCAGCGGCAGATGGATGAGGGGAGTCCCAGGTCTGCCAGTTTGGACACCAATCTGTGGTGGTCTTGAATGTCCAGCTAAAGTCCACAAAGAGCAGCCTTGCATAGCTCCCCTGCTGCTCTAGGTGGGTCAGAGCAGCATGGAATCCTCTGTAGATCTATCTGCTCTGTAGGCAAATTGGTGTGTATCCAATGCAGGCGGCAGGCTTGAAATGATGTGACTCCGTACCAGTTTCTCAAAGCACTTCATAGCTATTGATGTAAGTACCATTGGTTGGTAGTCATTCAGACCGCTGACGGTGGACTTTTTTGGCAGTGGGACTATAATAGAGGATTTCAGGTAAGGTGGGAAGGTGGACTGGGATAGGGACTGGTTGAAGATCCTAGTGAAGACGCCAGCCAGCTGCTCCGCACAGTCCTTCAGCACATGTCAGGTCCCACAGCTTTCTTCAGGTTTACAGCCCTCAGTGTGTGCCTCACCTCATGCTCCTCCACTGTGAGTATGTGGGCTGGTGTGATGCAGCAGCCTCCAGTAGCTCCACCTCGAAGAGGTTCAGTGAGACGTCCCCCTCAGCATCTGAGAGGTTGCTGGACTTGTTGCTGGTGATGTGCTGAACCCCGTGCCACATTTGCCTAGTGTTGTTGCCTCTAAGGTGGTCCTGTATTTTCCTCCTATATTCTGCCTTGGCCTTTCTGATGCCTCTTTTCAGGTTGGCTCTGGCAGCACTGTATTTTCCCCCATCACCAGACCTGAACTAGGTGTTTCTCTCCTTCAGCAGGCTCTGGACCTCTTTTGTCATCCAGGGCTTCTGGTTGGGATAGACCTGGATTCACTTTACAATTTATACACCTGTTATTAAACACATTTCCAATTTCAAGGATCTAAAAATGTTTTACTTTATTTTTCCTGAATTCAAGTAACTTTGAAAATTGAATTCAGATGTGTAAAAGACATCAGATCTTAATAAACCTGTAGATTCTCAATCTTAGAAAATCTGTATTTTTCTGTCTCTGAATATGGGATAGAATTTATTTTTCTAAAATGATCCTCTATTTTAGCCTGGAGCACTCTGGCTGTCCAAATGTATAGAAACACAGAAGACAATGCTTTCCCACTGACAGCTAATGCATCAGAATTTCAAATGTGGTAAATTCAAGAGCAAGACGATGTCCTTGAATCAAAAATATCCTTTTCAAAACTCATGCATAACAACAAGGTTATTATAATGCCTGTTTTACCCATCATGGTATTGTGAAGACCACATAATCCTTTTAATCCCTGCAGTAGGCCAGAACCTTGTTAATCTCAACACCACAAGATGAAATGTTTTTTGAATATGCAAAATGTTTGTTCTTCAAAACCTTATAATATAAAATCTGCGGTGTAGTACTCAAACACGAATGTGAAGTTATATGTGGAAACTGTGCTGTACTGTGCGTGCAAAACACAATTTACAAAAAACCATAATTAGAAATAAAATAGAATAAAGCATTATATAAAGCATTTATTTGCCAACTGCTGCCAAGTAACTGCAAGTTACCTGCAAATGAATGAAATGACTCACCAGTACTTTAGCTTATCATCAGAGACAAAATTATGTATTTCACTGAGGCAGATAATAGAGAAAAAATCTCATAGCTCATAAAAGAGTTTTCTAAAGCCATTCAACAAAGTGATTCCAATCTGCTCTTGGGTCTATAGTGTGTTCACACAAAAAGTAGGCTACTCAAACCAATAAAAATAAATCATGCCACAGAGGAAATGGAGGAGCTGGGTGGGAGGCAGTGAGACAGCCCCAGAAAGAACATAGAGAACCAAAAGTGAAAAAACTCATTATAAAATCTGAAGAAAAATGTTTGGTTGTCTGGTTTGTGGTTGATCTGGAAGTGATATTCCAAAGTCACAGTTTGACTGAAAGAGTAAGAGCATGGATTAAAAAGTCTACCCCAATGCCAGCAGCTCTGTGAGGCTGTACTACGGATGTATTGAAATGATATTTGGGGTTATTTGACGTAGCGCTGTGTGAGGCAGTGTACAGTGATTTTTACAGATAGGCATACAGAGCTGAGCAGCCAATTAACCCCCAGTCACCAGCATCACCGCTCTCTGCCCCTCTCTCTCTCTCTCTCTCTCTCTCTCTCTCTCTCTCTCTCTCTATCTCTCTCTCTCTCTCTCATTACACACTCTACCTATTCCTGAAAGGAGCTGCACTAGTGTAACAATATTCTGTCTCAAATTCTCAAACTTACTGCAGATTTTGTACAGAGATGATAAATTAGTCTAACTTGCTTGTTGCTGCCAGTTTATGGTGAATGTGCAAATTTAGTTCCCACACACATCCGCACGTATAATGCTGCAATATCATAAATGCTTCAAAACAGCAGAAGCTGAGTCAAGGACAGCTTGACAAGCTGTAGTTAGTCACCCATCACAGATCCCAGGATTATCCTCAATGCACAAACCTCAGAATAATGTTGCTTTCCTCTCTGCTTGACAAGCCCCAGCTTTTGTCAACAGGAATGAGGTCACGCCCACGGAAATTATATTATTATTTACACATAAATGATAAATACAACGGTCCAGTTAGCTTCCAGAGAGTGCATCGTAATATGGGAGTTCAACAGGCTGTTTTACGGAAAGATAAAGAAGTGGAAATATTCTAAATAAAACATACACTTAAACTTATATTGGCTGAGAAGCTAAAACATGCTTTTGTAGATGGTCCCATCCACAGCAGCACATCACTTAGCTCCTGTGCCTGTGCTCCCAGCTGCTTCTCTAAACAGGCAGTGTGCTGATCTGAATCTGCAGGTCATACACTGACTATAGCTAAATGACTATAACTTCCTCACAGAACCACACCTAAAGATATGTGGATATGGCCGTGCCACTCAGCATAAATGATAATTAATGACATTCCCAGCCTTAGCTGCAATGCCAGCAAGCTCACACTGAACCAAGATGGTGAACGCTGAAACCTGCACCTCCTAAACATCAGCATTGTGAGCATGTTAGCATGCTGATGGTAGCATTTAGCACTGCTGTAGCTACAGCCTTAAAGAGCCACTAGCATAGAGGTTGACTAGAGGTCTTGCTCTGTTTTCAGGATCATAACCAATCACACCACACAGCAAAGTATTTGTTCTAGATAAATGTAAAATTGCATCTTATTTATTTACTGCTTAAATAATAAACCCAGTCATTAATTGGATCGACACAGCAGTGGAACCCTGATGCACCCCTGCAACTGTGAAAATTATGAGCTGTATTAAAATGAGATTTGAGATCCTGTATAGAGACTGAACATTAGAATTGTTCTATTTCTATTCTGTTCTATTCAAACAATAACCCAAAAAAGAAAAATAATGACAGTAATAAGAAAAGTTCTGCAGTAAAGCTAAATGCTTCATCCTCAGACCTCTTCATATGTCTCATAATGTCCTGCTCCCAGGTGTGAGACAGAACTGTTTTCAAGGCCAAGCACAGCATTGTGGGGAATCTAGGCCACAGATGCTGCTATCCTGTTATCCCTTCAAATTGTTAAAAGCCACCAGGGAGGAGCTGTTTAGGCAGACAGTCATCTAAGGCTGAACATCAAAGCATGTGCTGCAGCTTGACCTGATCACAAGTCTCTTGCCGTATAATGGTTTGAGTGCGTGTAGGACAGATGTATTTGTATTTGTATTTGTATTCACTCAAGCATGGTTTGTCTAATAGTGGAGGGAAGTAAAAGTTAAAGTACACACACACACACACACACACACACACATACATATATATATATATATATATATATATATATATATATACACACACATTGTGTATATGCACAGCATACATACCTACATATATGAATCTAGGTAATAATACGTACATAATAATATGCTACAGGGACCACAGCAGCAGAACATCATACAAACATTTACATCTTAACTATGGCAATATTAAAAATACTGACCAAATACTGAGACCAAAATACTGACCATGATCCCTTATCAAGCCTGCACTGGCTGGGAACTGACCCTTCTACTGTCTAAAATTATATATTATATTCATATTACGCATTTTCTCTCCAACCTGCAGAGATTTACTTTTTTTCATTGTTGTTCTTTTTTATATCTTGGCAGGACATAAGAGGAAATACATACATTACGTTAGGTAGGAGGAGGGTTGGTTCAGAGACCTGCCAGAAAGGAGTCGATAATGGGTGATGGGTCATGGTAACAGGAGCTTCATGGACAGAAGTATCACCAGTTAACCTTTTGGGGTCTAGGGCCAGATTCAAGCACTTTGTGGATTCTGACATACTGTGTATATAACATTTTAGATGTTTAAATACTCAAGGCTGTTCTCAATTAAAAATGTTTTTTTTATATTCAGCATTTTAGCAATGTAAATATTATTTATGTTGCAGAGCATTTACAATATTCACTCTAAGACAACAGGGGGAGGTGCATAGAAACAGCTGTTTATGGCTTTCAGTTCTCTCTCCTTGACTGTCCAAAAGTTCTGTTTACAACTGTCAACCATGAAAAGCCGCAGCTAAGAAACCGAACTAAGTGATGTGTCCTGTCTGTCAATCTCCTCCACTGTTTGATCACAGCGCAGCACCTATTGTTGGCATTGAAAGCATCGGTTATATACTTAAAATGTGGCAGGGCAAATTAAATGTAATATTAACTTGATACTACAAACAATGACAACAAGTTACTACATTAATGGGAGAAGGAGACAAATGTCATCTTGACATTGGTAAAGACATAAGCTATCAGCAATCACTCTGGTGATTGTCAGTCTCCAAGATCATCATCCATCAGTACATCACTATTTGTGATAGAGGAACAAGAAATGTCCTGGAATGTCATACTCAAGGAAAAGTAGTGCTACTTTAAATAAATTTAACTTAACTAGATGTAGATGTAAATGTACTTAGATAAAACTACAAAGACAATCAGTTTAAATGTGAACGTTTTACTGCAATGCATTTTTAAGAGGGGGAAGAAGAGGGGTAAGGCTGCCTATGCAGATGTACGGTATTTCAATGCATATACACTGTTCCCAGGTGAGAATAGCAGTGGAAGCAACCAATAAATTCCAGTCAGACACTTCAGCCTGTGCATACAACTGTAATTAAAAATATAAACCAAGTCATGCAATTTATTAGGAACACCTGGCTAAAACTATTTCACTCTTATACAACAGTCATGCAGTAAAACTTCCTGTCCACTTTTCATTACAATTGTTGTAGTGAGTTGATTCAACTGTGTGTGGTGCTGTTGAACTTTATTACATTGTATAGAGAGGTGTCTCTCTTATGTGGCGTACCATCATTAATATAAAGGGACAAAACAATTAAAACAGTAGGACACCACACAGGTGTCCATTTACTTTATATAGTCATATCAAGCTTCATAAACCAGGCAGCTGCCACTTCTTACTGAATTAACAACAGGAAAAAAGCAGCTGAAAGTACGGAGGTTAGAAAATGACTCCACAGGGCAGCTGCCTACAAAAAGACAAAATATGTTGCTAGGCAACACAGCAGTTGTTTATGCTCTCCTCTGCACAGCGAGTCAATCAGTCATTTGCTGCACTAACCTGTCTGAACTTCACTGTGTGAGTGTGGTGCACCACAAAAGTCCTCCACAATCTGCTCTACAGCCAAGTTTTCTGCTAATTGATTCTCAGTGCAAAATGAAAGGATAAGGCTTCCTATGACTACATCAAAAACCTCAAGTATCTGCAACCAAGTCCAGTTGCCCTTGATTCAACTTCTCTTGGACTCAACATCGTGCAGTATACACATTCATTATATATAAAATAGAGCTATGTACAGGATAAATTAAGTTCAGTTCGTTGTTATAGGCTAATTACTCCATGTCACCTAGGCCGTCTGAATGGTGCTGAGCAGACATTAGTTTGGCATTTATTTAACGAAACGTGCGTAGTCTATAGTGAACCACCTTCTGTTTCAACCGAAATTCCTTCCATTTTACCTTAAATCTACGAGCATGTGTGCAAGCTTTTTATTTGTGTGTGTGAGAGGTTTTCAGTTGTGTTTGTGAGCACATACTTTTTCAGTTGTTTGTGTGAGAGGTTTTCAGTATAGTATGTGAGTATGGTTTCATATGTGTATATGCGTGGTGATTCTGGATAATGTCCCTCACGGCCCCTCATACCTTCACACCTGTACTTAGAGCTGACCACTTGCGATCGGATCACTCAGGATGGCTGTTAATACCAGATCTGAACAGGGCCTTACTGTCTCGGGCTCCCACTGCCTCCTATCCCCCATCTCTCCTCCTCACTTAT
This sequence comes from Trachinotus anak, assembly GCF_046630095.1. Classification (NCBI taxonomy): domain Eukaryota; kingdom Metazoa; phylum Chordata; class Actinopteri; order Carangiformes; family Carangidae; genus Trachinotus; species Trachinotus anak. Next base: position 1,157,935 of record NW_027273863.1, on the reverse strand, counting down.
ACTCTCCCCTCTACTCTCCCACACACTCTTCATCCTTGCCTAAAATTAGTTAGGACTCTTGTCCTTGCGATTCTTGTAATCTGAAGTTTCCATAATTACTGGTTTCAAAACAACTGCCAAAAGTGTGCAATAGACATTTTCAGTTCTATTCAGATGTTCGCTGGTATGAACAAAGTATTCCCTTTCATTAGAAAAAATATGTAAACCCCCTGGTTTTCTGCAATAACTGGTCACAAAATGTGATCTGATTGTCATCTAAGTTACAAGTTTAAACAAACACAATGGGGGGCCACATTGAAGGACCGCCCCCGCAACTGATGTCCTCTGCCACAGTCTAATTAGTCCCGTCACAGTTTCATAATAAACTGAAAATATTATATGGCTAAACTATGGCACTGTAGAGCTGTGAGCAGCGCATTGACTCGCTCAACCCCTCCGTACCGTACTCTCTCTCTCTCTCTCTCTCTCTCTCTCTCTCTCTCACACACACACACACACACACACACACACACACACACACACACACACACACAGACACACAGAGGCGCCTGACAACTGATCCATCTGCTGGATTGGCTAAAAACAACACTGCTTACCTGTATGAAGAGGAGAAGTGAGATCCAATCACAAGTGGAGATGCTTTTCAAAGCATCTCCACAGGAGATGAACAGATGTGAACAGACATACTCAGAGCTGACCACACTGAAGATTCATGTTAATACCAGGTCTGATCAGGGCCTAGGATCTGCTGTTTTTTGAATGTTTTTTTTAGGTATCAAAATGCTTCAGAATGTTTTCTACTGTTTCTTTTTAAAGAGTTAAAGCACATTTCCCCCCGTTTTTTTCTTTTAGAGAGGTTTTATTGGCACCTGTGAAAAAATGAACTAAAACTCCCACTGAAACCATAACATTAGGCCCAGAGGTCTGAAACCTGAGAACTGAGTTATCAAATATCACATTTCAGGCGAGGACTAAAAATACCATGTATGAGCTGATGTAGTGTAGTTTGGGTTTTATTCAGATGCATAGCAAGCACATTTTCAGAAACTACAAGATGTTACCTTGCAAATGATGTATCATAAATACATTTCAGCCTTACAGGTCATCTGTTACAAGCTTATAACATTTACAGAGGCAACTTTGTGGAAATTAGGTTAAAAACAGGTGAATCTTAAGAGGCTAGGGCCAACCTTCCACTAGTCAATGTTCGAGGGAAGGACGTTTACGTGGTGCATAACTAGGTGTGCACATGGACAGTAAACTGGACTGGTCCCTGAACACAGACACCATCTACCAGAAGAGGAAGAGTCTGCTCTTTTTCCTCAGGAAGCTCAAGTCCTTTGATGTCTGCAGTGAAAATCAGAATCAGAATCAGAATCAATTTTATTACCAAGTATGTTTCCACATACAAGGAATTTGTGCTGGTGATTGGTGCAATTGGGGATCGGGGGGATCAGCAACAGTGGGGCTCTCTAGCCTTGTTGATAAGACTGATAGCAGACGGGAAGAAGCTGTTTTTGTGGCAAGAGGTTTTGGTCCTGAAGGACCGCAGCCTCCTGCCAGAGGGGAGTGACTCAAAGAGTTTGTGTCCAATGCTGCACATTTTTTATCAGTAAGTGGTGGAGAGTGTCCTCTTCTATGCTGGAGTCTGCTGGGGCAGTAGCATGTCAAACAAGAGCACAAGGAGACTGGACAACCTTTAAAAATGCTGGGTCTGTGCTTGGTAGGAGTCTGGACTCACTCAGGACTGTTGTGGAGAGACACATGCTCTGTAAGATGCACCAACCACCCTCTCCATATCATCCTTGCAGGCCAGAGAAGCAGCTACAGCAGCAGCCACTCTCCTTTTGCTGCGCTTCAACACTGAGTGTTTCAGTAAATCCTTTGTACCCACTGCCATTAGACTGTTCAATACCTCAGACAAAGGCAGTGGATAATGACACAGACTTAAATATTAACTGAATACATTAGTGAGCTGCTTGACAATCTGAATCTCTCCAAGGGATTAATAAAGAATCTTATCTATCTATCATTTGTACAGCATTATATTTACTGTAGGCTCATTGTCATTGTCTTACAATCTAGTTAGCACCTATAGCCATGTGTAAATTCATAGATTTAAATCTAAAACATGATATGACTTTGTTGAAAAAGGTGCCACAAGTGTGTGAAACTTTTGCAGAAATCGAGCCAGGGTCGCTCAGCCTCTTCACTGGTGCATGGAGCAGGTCAGGACATCTTCATTCTGAAACACTGGAATAGCCTCGGCTACATCATGCCTACTTAGGAGTCAGTGTTATTCCTAACGAACCAAGAGGAGGAAGCTTGAAGTCATGGGGACTGACAGTATGTCATGGGCTGTAGGTTGAAAGTCTTTTTTGCTTAGGAAGGTTCCTAACTGAGTGAAATGACCCGCAAGTATCTCAGTGGCAGCCATGATAAAAACTGGTAGAATTCTCTAAATGCTGAGGAAAGGAGCTTCAATGCTCCCTATCTTGTCTTCTTTTAACAAAGGATACACTGAACCATTTTTTACAAAGGGCAACATTTAAAGCAACGCACCATCATAGTTTAGACCAGGGTTTGAATTATGGAGGGGTCTGGGGGGGTCTGACCCCCTGATTAAGGCTTAGACCCTTCCCCCATAAGAGGTAAAAACAACAGTTTGGGTTTATATATCCTTCTTACCTGTTATTGTGAATATTACATTTCTCATATTAATGCCTGGAAGAATCTTGCAATACGATTTCAGACCCCGCCTAAAGTGGACCATACCATTTCTTACGTTAGGTTATGGAAACGTCTTGTCTACCTGCCTCACTCCATCAGTGGCTCACAGGGGTTAAATTGGGCCTAAGCCCAATGGAGTTGATCTGTGCAGCTTATACAGTCTCTAACGACGCGAGTAGCACAATTAGACACTCGGTAAAGTGATTTTGGTCCGCGGTAAGTTTAAGGTCGCTGACACCGCACAGACAGATGTGACAGAGCAGCAGAGAGTTCTTCAGACCATCAGAGCAAAGTCAGAAATATCCACAAATCTGTTATTGTCATTGATTCCATGCTGCTGCTCCTCTCATGCTGTGTGCATGCAGGAAGGTGTGTGAGTGGGTTACTATGGTTACGCTGACACCCCACCTCCCCCCGAGAAAAAGGTGACCCCCCGATTGTCTTTGGATAATTGACAGTCTGGATTAGACCCACATGAATGTAGAAACAGGGCACTAATTTTATTGTGGTTTTTGCCCAATTAATGAACAACTGGCCAAACCCACACCTGGCCAAGAGCAGCCTGTCAAATGCCTTCTCAGTATCTAAAGCTACTGCAATATAGGCTCGGCTTTAGATTTTGTTAAGTCAGTAATATTAAAGAGCCTACACAGATTGTTAGCTGATGAATGTTTCAAAATAAAGCCATTCACATTTTAGGTTGAATTGCCTTTATTGTCCTTGAGCTTTCCTCTGTTCTCAGTTGCCATGCCAGTTGATAATATCTTTGTTTGATTCTTGAAATGTTTTTTTTTTCAATTTTACAAGTGTGTAATGTATTGTATTTCAGCTTTTTATTTACAAGCAATTGGTGTAATATTTTGGACCCAGACCGTTGGAACTCCTTCTCCAATTCCAAGATCTCTGCTTCCAATTCTTCAATCTCTGCCATGTATTTCTTTTTAATACTTTTTGTATAAGAAATCATTTGTCCCCTTAAGTAAGTTTTAAGCGTGTAAAGTAATAGAAAATGGCACAAAAAACGGTACAGTGTGTCTCAAAGAATAGCGAAATTGGTTCCTTAATAAACTTGCAGAAATCTGGTTTTAGAAGAAGGGTGGGGTTCAAATTCCAACAATATGAATTAGCAGATTTTTCTGGCATCAGGATAGAGAGTGTCAAAGGTAATCAGAAAAGATTCTAGATAAATATTCAGTCTAATGTTCTATGAATGAGCAGAAAAGGGTCAATTCTAGTGTGGGAATAGTGAGTGCTGGAGTAGAAGGAGTACTCTCTGATTTGGGGGTGCATTTCTACACACTTCTGCCAAATTTAGTTGTTTCATAAAAGCCAGTGTAGTTTTGGATATTCTCATGGTTGACATACCTAGAGTAGAGTCCAAGCAAAAATTAAAGTCACCCCCTGCGAGTACATTTTTTGTCAATCTGGTGTGAAAGCTATCCTAAATAAAGGATTCATCATCATAATTAGGTGCATATAGGTTTAAGAGTGTCAACGGTGTACAAAACACTAACTGTTGTAAACTGTAAACCAATACTATTCAATATATTATAATATTATCTTAATATAATTATATTATTATATCTATTTAATAAAAATATTAAAATAGTATTCAAACAGAACATCACAATTTCTGAAGCCTGTCTGGAGCCTAAGTCTCTAGTTCCGACAAATGAAGCTAAGGACTTCACAGTTGGAATTCTTGGAATTCTTGGAATTCTTCTTTTACTTAAAGTAAACTGATGAGCTCCCATTTGTAATTTGAACAACAATAGGTGAAATTGCGCTTCTCTCTCATCTTTTTTTTTTCTGTGCCATGCCTGACAAACTGGCAAACTGATGGATTAAGGGAGAATCTTCACCTAACCATGGCTGACTGTGGGAGTGGATACGAGGGTTGTCCACGTGCGCCCGAGTGAGATTTATAAAATGGAATCATGTGGAATCACACTACTTTGACGAAAACAACATGTAATGCATATTTCTGGTTTTGTGGATAATTTTAGTCATGACTCTACACAGAGTTTTATGCATCTGGCCCCAGGTGTTCCTGTGCTGCTGCCATTATGCTAGTTTCCTGGTTGTCACTCTCCTGGTTGTTTTCTGTGCAGTTGGTAATATTTGTTCACTAGTTGAATTTAGTTGTTTGTTCGGGGATCCCAGGTGTGTTTATTTATCTTCTCAGGTGTCACAGAGAGCATTCTAAGGAATAAATGGTTATGTGCAGTTTTTATGAGCATTGTTATTCAAAACTGAAACTGGACCTCATATCTCATAAATCATGACAGACAGGTAGAAAAAGGACAAAAAAGAGGCTTATTGCACTGTAAGAATTTCTTATGCATCAAGGGAAATTCCAGCACACACAAGCTGACACAAATATGTGTTACCATGGTTACCAAATTATCTTGCATAATTTTACATATCACTCCTCCCTTGACAGTGACCAAGATCAGCATGGATGGATTAAGGTAATCAGTAGTTCAGTCTTAAAAAATCATGCTAAAATTCAGCATTACTATCACAGTCCTGTAGTGTGAAGGAGACAGAGGTTCTTCCCACACAGGTGATCACACCAGAGTTAAAGACTTCAGGTTTTGATTTAGCAGCTTAGAATCAGAAATGTTCAGAGGCCAGGAAAGACAGTTGCAGAAGGGCACAATATTACTTTCCTCATGCAGGTCTCAGCATTGCAACTCAAACTCCCCTAAGCACTGCTGCACCTCACACACACCTTGATGTTTCCTGACACTCTAGTAAGAAAATGACAGTGTTCTCATTGTAATTCCTTGATAGCTGCTGCCTCCTGACAGCTGAGCGGAGTCCTGTTCAAGACTGCACAGACATTAACAGAACAGACAGCCATGTGTCTATGCAGCAAGCACTTGCATGAGAACATCTTCACAAATCAGCATTAAGACAAGTTTAGACAACTCTGACGTGACAGGACAGCATTTCTGCTGGTGCACAGCCAAAATCAAGATATTTACATTCTACTTCTTCTGACTCTATGACAGTCATGCCACCTCTCAGTATTACTCGCATGAGCATCTGAGGCAGGGGACTCAGCTGTTGGACTCACTTGTCGTATCATCCTGTCTATTAAAGCCTTCTGTCCTCACCTGATGCCCCGCTGAAAGATGCTGAAGGACTGATCACAATTACTCTTCAGTCTGTCTGGACTGTCAGAGTCAGACAGCCAGAATTCCTCAGCCAGCCATCATCACTCACACCCAGCACATGCAAACACATACATGCAAAGCTGTACACGCAGACGGAGACACACACACACACACACACACACACAGCGTGTCTGCCTGGTGACCAGAGTGTTGTGCAGTGACAGATGATTAGATGCAGTAATGTTTGTTGCTATGGAGAATCAGAATCAAAAGCAGGGACTCCAAGTGAGAATGTGATTTTGGCCAAACAGTTTTGAGGAGGATTGTAATATTTGTCCTGTATACAGCTGCTGCAGTTTCATCGAAACAGGTTGATTTTTTTACAGTTTAAAAGATAATGTCCGCAGAGAAGCAGGAAAAGAGGTGCTCAGAATTGGGTTTTTTTTTATTTGACAGCTGTACAGAGGTATAAAGAAAATACACAAACGTCATATGAATTGAATTTTCTTCATTTAGAGAGTCTACAGAGTGATTCGAGAGGAAATTTGGCCACGAGTGACCCAAGTCATTGGGGAAAATGGAACAGCAATCTCAGCTGTGGAAGCTTTCATGAAAGGGTTAATTCTAGTGAAATCTAGATATGACTAGATATGACAAAGAGGCTGTATGAGTTGCACGTCAATCCGGGGGGAAAAAAATAAGAAAAAAGGAAAATATTCTCTCTGTGCTGTAGCCTGAAGCTCTGTTTTGGTCTTTAAGAGCTATTTGAGATGTAAAGTCTGTGTCTTTTTGCCTACATACCTAAATAATGAGTTCTCACACCATGAAACAAATGGTGTGTCCACATGAATCCGTAGTATGTGGCCACTATCAAAATGTTCATCACAATCACCATCCACCAAGCTCAGTATCTTAAGGACTGAAGTCCATATAAACACAGTACATCTCACAATTTACATCCAGTCCCTACGTTGAGTGCCAATGCACAAAGTAGCCAGGTGGAAAACTAAGGGTGTGGAGGTCTGGGTGGTGGATGAGCGTCCGCAGGTCTGTCCCATCACAGACCTTTTTAATGAAACCTAACCCGAAACATGAGCCATTGGCTATTTGCCATTTGCAGATATTGCAGAAAGGATTGGGAAGGAATTTAAAGGATGTCACTGACTCAGCCAACCTGCTTTTATCAGGCAGATCACTCCAGAGCCTTTTCATCCATTTTCCTGCAATAAAGTATGATGAAGCGATGTGGCTCAAACCTGGACGCTGATGCTCTGAGCAGCGAGTCCCTGGTTTGACTCCTGACCTGACTGGTCCTTTGCTGCATATCATTCTGCATCACACAGAAAGCTGTGGCCTCAATAGGACAGCACATGAGAAATATGACAAATAATAACATTTGCATAATCTTATTTCCTAGTTATTTCTTACTTACACTTATTTCTGCCTACCGACACCACCCAAAACAATTTTTTTTAAGACAGTTGATTTACTGGTGGATTCAACACTACCTACTGCCCCTGCTGAATATGGTTCTGATTGCAAAAAGACCAAAAGGGCAAAAGAGCCTGTTCTCTTATCACCTTCCCTGAACTCTTAGATATAGTATTGCAAATGAGAATGTCCTCCACCCCTCTGGATGTAATGCCATTAAGTCTTGGAATCTTTTGAGCCATTTATTTTCTGTTTTTAACATTTTAACAGTTAACGGCTAGTCTGCCACCGCTTAAAAAAACTGCGCTGGAATTCTCTCGTAGGATGGAGATAAGTCTCCAAGCTGCCTTTTATTGCAAAAATTATACAAAAATTATGACTAAGTGGGGCCCCTCAGTGGCTCACCTGGAGGAGCGCATACCATTGAGGCTTGGTCCTGACCGGGGTTCGGATCCGACCCTTTCGCTGCGTGTCATCCCCCCTCTCTCTCTCCCCGACTTTCCTGTCTCTCTCTCACTGTACCTATAAAATAAAGGCCTAAAAAGTCAGAAAAATAATTTGAAAAAAATGTTGACTAAGCTGCTGTGGAAAATAATTCAATGGAAAAAATGTCAGTTTGGCATTTACAAACACCACAGCTCTTCTGAAGGTTACTAATGATCTCCTAATGGCTTCTGATGCAGACATGTGCTCCACTCTGGTATTGCTGGGCCTAAGTGCAGCCTTTGACACAACTGACCACAGTCTTTTCCTGGTTCCAAACAGGATTACATTATGCCCAGTGTGCTTCAGGGGTACATCAATTTTATTTCCTCTATACATGTTAGAGCTGGAACAGATGATTGTAGATACAGTATGGGGTTTCTTTTCCTTGCTATGCAGATGACACTCAGATCTATCTCCCTGGCTTGCTCAGTTCCTCGCAGGACTGACTATGCAATGTCAAAAAGTGGATGTCAGAAAATTTTCTCCAGCTTAACACCAGGAAAACAATGATCCTCGTGTTTGACTCCCAACACATAACAAGAGAAATTCTGCCATCTGCTGGTTCAATATTTTTCAAGCCTGTTTCAAGAAATGTTGGTGCTGTATTTAATGGTAATTTGTTTTGGTCAGAATATTACGCAGCTGGTTCAATCATGTTTTTACCATCTTAGAAATATTTTGAAAGGCAGTCTTTCCTTCCTCTCAAAGATACAGAGACCATGCTTTTGTTTCCCTCTTCCCACTTGGGGGTCCAAGTCACCATAGCAACCAGCATCTCAACAGCGGCTAGTGACCCAGCAGATTCTGTCAGCCATGGTGTCCTCTCCTAGCAGGACATATCATACAGCAATGTTAAAGCAGATCAACACAGGTGTTACTTATGATATTAACAAGGTCTTGATACCTGCAGTGACAGTGGTCTGAGTCAAGATGAGTCTCAGGGCATGAATTACATCTTAACAGAAAAGCAAACCTGCAGTAAAATGAAAACAGCATATACTAAGTTAGACAGTGCTAGCCCATAATTCAAATTCAGCATCACACATTGCCAGTCACTATCATATCCCACAGGGGCAGTAATGCACAACGTACAAAATCATAATTGTCTACTGTACACACAAGGTTCTTGTCCATTCAAGCTGTATTTTTAGGCTATCACACTGTTCAGTAGAAGTGTGTAGATCAAAACAAATAAAACCACAATCTCGTAAAATTGTATTCCCCTGTTGTACTAATGGATCATTCAAGGGAATTGAAGAGTTCATTTGAATACCATGCCTAAAAAAGCAAACCGACTGTTGTGAGTTATTTGTAACATATAGCACAATCTGAACCCTGCATAAGTTTTGTCACAGGAGCCGTTATTGTCAAGGCATTACAATTTCACGTCTTACAGCAGACAAATGCCAGTGATGAACACCGATCAGGGGCCCAACGAGCCTCATTTCCATTCCCACAGTTATCCATGAATTGATGAAGAAACTCCTTTTAATTGATCAGTTTACATAACAGAAACACTGTCTGTGCCACAAGTTATCAGGCATGGCACAGAAAAGAATGACAAAAGAGTAGAACTTTTGTTGGTTGGATTACAAATGGGAGCGCATCAGTTCACTTTAGTGCAATAACTGCAACTGTAAAGTCCTGTTTTACTCTGAACTTTGTTTGTCTGTATTAGAGACATCTTAAACTTTCTGTGTTCATCAATGCCAATTTATGTATATACATCATTTATGCATCCGGCCCCAGGTGTGTGGTCTGAAAGGAAATTTGTGGGATATGCTATCTGGGGAAAAAATGACGGAAAACAAGCCACTGAATTTAGGAAGTGTAGGAAAATGTGACCCCTGAGCGAAAATTGGGCTAAGTGAGGCAGAATCAATCGTGTTTGAGAGAGCATGTGTGTTAATGTGTATTCATGTATTAATATATAAGGATGTGTTCATCTTTGCATTGTGGCTTGGAGATCAGGCAATGGTGGAAATTAATTTATTGATGACTGTGGGGTGAGTTTTATTAAAAATCACTTGTTCTATGGTTCAGGGAGATAGGCTTAGGGTTTTGTTTTTTCTTTCCAAGGATAAGTGATCTATTAGTGTGATGTTTCTGTTATTTTTTGATTTCCATTTTAAAAGGATGGTCTTCTCGGCACTAAGTACAGCTGTGAGGAGAGTACTAGAAGCAGTGTTGTGTAATTGTATTTCTGATAGGTCACCCAGGATGCAAACATCTGGGGAAAAAGGAATGTGGCAGTCCTGTAAGTGAGTCCATTGATCTCTGGATTGAAGCCACAACTGCCTGATTGATGAGCTGTGCCAATAAGAGTTAGCTGTGCTTTGTGAACAGTGTGTGCATCTGTCTAATTCAGTAAATCCAATTTTGTGTAATTTCTATAATAACTAATGTAATATAGTCTATGAATAACTTTGTACTGTGTGAGTTGTAAGTTGGTTCATTGCTCTTGTTGAAGTTATTTTGGCAGATTTGGACACAGAAGTCAGCATTGATACTCATGGACAGGTCTCATTCACACTAGGAGACTTGGAGAGATACAGAGGTTTCTGGGTTGCTGAGTTATATAGATTCTTGATAGGATTTTTTTGGTCCTGTGAGATTAAGCGTTTTCTCTATTGGGATTGGATGATAGGATGGTTGATTTTAATTGCAGGTATTGTACAAACTGTTCCCTGTTCTCAATGCCAAACCTCTGGAATAAATGTTGACAATTGACAATGGTATTTTTTTGAATGTTATGGTGAAGATGTGTGATTCTTTTATGCTTCCAGGTATGAAACTTAATTTTTTTAAATTTTTTTAATGAGCGAGACGTCTGGGTTGTTCCAAATTTGTAAGCAGAGGGATGGTGAGCTGTGGAGCTGGTGATTTGCGACTCTATTTTAATGGTCCAAAGTGTGTGGTTTAAAGTGCATAGTTCAAAAAGGCGCATAGTTCAAAATATTGTACTCAGTGTCATGGGAGTGTTTTGGACTTTGTCAGTGTAGAGACAGCACAGTCAGACACACTTACACACACACACACACACACACACACACACACACACACACACACACATCACAGTGATGAGCTGTTGATAAAAATATTAAGGCTTGACTTGTTACATGTGGCCTGGGCATTTTAATGACTTGTGGTTTTTATTTCCTGGTGCACATTGTTTCACAGCAGTTCATCAGACTTTGAGCAACTGGTAGAATAAGCTGCCAGCTCTGCCTTCCCTCCTCTCATACTGCAAGCAGAACACTATATTCTTTACATAGATTGGTGATACAAAAGCATAAAACCATTATGAACCATGATCATCGGGCTCAAAGCAATTGGTGTGACATCACAAGCACATCTCACATCACATCTCAAGCCACATCTATTCACTTGTGCAAAGCTGTATCTAGAATGAGCAACCCCTACTGATATCATACTGTAACACATATACAGTCCCTTAAGAGGAGGTGAACACACACACACGCACATTTAAGAAGCACCAGTAACTTGAAACCTCAACATAAGTCTGAGTGATAGTGAATAGCGAATAGGAACACGGTAAACTAGGTACTAAAGGTGGGAGACTAATCATATTTTATATTTTCAAGTTTCTATTTACCTTCACAATGTACAAATATGCAAAACAACAATCACACAAATAGAAAGCACAAATCTAAAAAACATGCACCTAAACAAATCTTGAAGTTATATATTTGGCAAAATGACAAAGAATGAACAACGACTTCATGCTTGTTATTTGCTGGTTATTGGGTCCTGAGCAGCAGCTTCCTTTTGTTGTTGTTGTGTTGGGTCAGCTATACATATGGTGATTCAGTGCCAACGGACAGAAGATCTTTGTCTTTAAGAGACAAACTAAATATAACTTTAAAATTGAAGTATGTGTAGGGAAAATAGTCTCTTCATCCCTTCTCACACACACACAACCTGCTTCAGCTGTAAATATAATCCAACAGGCTGAACCCTGTGCCCTACAGTCCCTTTATAATTGGAATGATGGGAGATACTAGAATAGAAAACCCTCTGCATTCTTTTTCTGTCTTGCTGTTGGTTTTTGTGGATCAAGCTAAATCTTAATTTGCATGGTCTTCTGTACAAAAACAATATCTTGAGAACAGGTTGAATATATGCTGTCTTTTTTCAGCAGACATATTCAGCATCCTTCCTCCTGTTCATGGTTATTGAATCACATGCATACTGATTTGGTCATTTTGGTTCTTATACTTCCTTATTGAACACCCACCTCCGGGCTTCTCTGCATTGTGTAATCTGTGTGCAATCTGTCACCTCAGCAAGTATCCATCAAGTCCAGTGCACAGAGTAGACTTTACACAGCAGCCTAATTATGTAACCTAAGACTAAAAAAGCAACCGTTGCTCAATGATGGAATGAAAGGCTTACAGCAAGAACGTTTGAAGTTTAAAGTAGTTTCATCTTCTCCTGGTGCCTGCATGGGTTTCCTGCAGGTGCTCCAGTGTCCTCTCATAATCTAAAGTCATACTGGTTAATCAGTGACTCTAAATTGTCCATAGGTGTGAATGTGAGCATGAATGCTTATTCTCTATGTCAGCCCTGTGACTGAGCCGGATGTCAGCTGAGATTGGCTCCAGTGTTTACATTTGTAGAAAAGATCTGTATATCTAGATTTTTTTTTTTTTTTTTTTTTGCATGTATCAAAAACATTTGTAGAATAAAAAGATATTGTGAATAAATTATATCAGTAGTGAGGTTACACAGAGACACTGTGACACTGTGTGTGGATCAATTCAGTGATAATTTTATGCTGCCATATTCTGTTAAAAATAGGTTCCATTTATGTGCAAATCTGGGTTCTTCCAAATTGAAAACAAGGACAGGGACAGACTAGAAACACCCAAGTTAAATGTTTTTGTTATTTTCTACAGTTATCTGTCACTACCTGCTACACAGTACACTTACATTTACACACCAATGACAATGGACATCTATCTACTGTAGGCTGAATCAAACATCAGAAATTTGATGACTTATTCAGTTTTTAATAAAGCGATGCAAGTCAGGTTTTTTAGAACCAGCATATGGAATCCTTATTAGGGCTGTCAATGATTACAATATTTAATCGCATGAGTGATCACAGTTAATCATGATTAATCGCATATTTTTAATCTGTTCTAAATGTATCTTAAACTGATTGTAATACTCTTTTCAACATGAGAATAGACAAATGCTTGCTTTATGCAAAAAAAGTCATGTTTATTTATTGCTACAATGAGAAATACTCTCAGTTCAAGTAACTAACATGTGCAAACTGCATTGTAAAACAAGATGCTGAAATAAATATGGTTTGCTTCATGCGAGGAGGGGGCGCCGGGCTCTGTGCATCCGCTGTGTGCTTGGCCGACAGGTGGTATTCGAGACTAGACGTACTCCGGTGTAAGGTGACCATTTCCATAACACCAAAAAGGAGGACATTATGCGGCATATCAGTAAATTACTATGGTGTACATAGGACTCTAGTATACTCTCATTTATAGTACAATTGTGAGTGGTTTAAAGATGATGTTTGTGTCGCTGAATAGGCTACACAAACACACAGCGGCCGGACAGGGCATTGAAAATCCGGACTGTCCGGCCTAAAGCCGGACGCCTGGTCACCCTACTCCGCTGGTACGTAAATTCACCGCGACAATAAATACAAATGACTTTTGTCCTGTCAAGAGAGCCATCTGGCAAGACTTTGAAGCTGAACTTGCCATTCAAAACATCTTTTTCATCCATTACTGCTCACGACGGCATCGATCTCGGTCATTGCTTCCTGATTTCCCGAGCTACGGAGTGGCCCGAGGTTCAAATGTCACAAGCGCTAATCACGTTAAAAAAATTAATCCTGTTAAAGGCATGTTGCGTTAACGCGTTAATAACGCGCTAACTTTGACAGCCTTAATCCTTATATAAAGCAGAAATGAGAAAGAAAAATCTTAATAATCTAGAAAATACATTCATGACAGTGACATTTCACCTCAGCCTATTTTAGTGAATCTGTGAACTTTCCATTTTCATAGTGATGTGGATAATCAATAACAAGGCAGCCTCCTCCAACACAGCCTTCTGTTACAGAGATCCATCTTCAGACTGTGAGACAGTACATTTCTACCTCGTATCAGCTGCACAATGAATTGCTCAGTGAGGCTTCTTTAGGGGGGATTTATACTTTTGGCTTTCACAGGGCAATCGTTCAGAAAGGCATGTTTAGCGATCACACAGAGGAGGGAATAATCTCAAAGAGAAACCATGGTAAATTGAACTGTCAAAGTCAAAATATGGGATGCAACTTAATGTAAGTGAACTGTCTGTTTAGGGAAAGTATTGCAGAGTCACCTGGGAAAAAAACTGCAGTCTATTGTCATGGTGTTGTTTCTTAGTCTATGTATTGTATGTCTTATTTTATTTTTTACTATTTGCCTGAAAGGAGGTATCATTGTTCAGAGAGCCAAGTCAAATCATCATACTTTTTAAGTTCAAAAGAAGTCAGTATATTTGATATTTTCAGAACACAATTTTTGTGTTACAGTAGTAGTTGGAATCTGAGCTGTACGGGCCTCGAATTGTATTCAGTAGTCCCTGACAAAATGAATAATGCTTTAATTTGATTTCATATTGGTTGAACCATAGACAAACATCATTTAAACAAGGTTGCCATTCTTTTTCAAGTACACTGCAGAAATCATCCTCAGCATCATTTATGTGTAAAACTGAGTCCTACTGACCATACCCACATACTTTATTCTAAACATTCAGTTTATATTTAAGCTCAAAGAAGGTTCATAAGACCATGAGACATGCCAAACATGCACAGCATTGCCTCTCACACAAGGAAGGAAGAAGTCTCTAGCTCTATGATGAAACGAACAGTTGGCACAGTTGTCCCCTGGAACAAAATCGCCTCATAGTGGAGCCAGCAACATGTCTTAGACTGGGAGTAAGAGCTTGTACCAGCTTGGCTCTGAGATTTAAATCTCCCCTATAAACAAGGACGAGGTAGGTCTTTAAATGTGTGGTGAAGAGAGGCATCTAAAATTCTACAGTTGCACTATGATATTTTCTATAGTGTCATGGTGGGGAATTAAAATAGTAATACATTATTGGGATGCTGTTTCTACTGCTTTGCTTTAAAGAATCTTCTCTTATTGTAGAAACGCTGCAACCATGAATAACAACCTCTATGCACTGGACAGAGAAACCTCTCGCTAAAAATGTCATCTTAAAATGTCTTTTTATGAGAGGTTTTCAGTTGTTTGTGTGAGAGAGGATAATGTTTCAGTTGTTCGTGTTAGAAGGCTTCAGTAGTGTGTGTTAAACCTTTTCACTTGTATGTCTGTGAGGTTTTCAGTGTAGTATGTCAATGTAGTATGTCATATGTGCATATGCATGGTGATTCTAGATAATGTCCCTCACAGCCCCTCATAATTTAGGGCTTGCAGTTCTCTCTCTCTCTCTCTCTCTCTCTCGTTAAAGCAAAAAATTATATTTAGCAGTAGAATTACCGCCTCACAGTTATATGCCTCCGCAACTCAGACTAGTTTCAGATCAAATCCCTGTTTATCCAGAGTCACATAGCATAATAACCTAATAATAATTTGTGTGAAACTTTGTCATAATTGCTGTGTGAAGTCTTGTAATGGGTAATAAGTGTTTTTTGAAGTCAAACTGACCTTGACCTTTGACCTTTGACCACCAAAATTTAATCAGCTCCCTGGCTATCGACAGCCCAGAGACATAATTATGTAAAACAAGCAAGAGACTACTTTAAGACTTCAAATAATAAAATAATAATAATATTAATAAGTTAATGCATTAATGGGACACAAGCCAAATATTCCTTTGACTTTGGCAAAGACATAAGCTATCAGCAATCATTCATCAACAACTCTTGATTTTACCTTGTACTTGTAACAACAGAACAACCTTGGTAAGGTAGATTTTTCTTCTACAGAATTCCTAGATTTCTCTCAAAAAAGGTGAAGAACTTCCATTGTAATGAGCATTTTATTAATATATCAATTGATCCTGGCCTAAAGTGAAAGAGCACATAATTTACTAACTCGTAAAAGCTCAGGAAAATAGTTGTTCATGTTCAAAGAATGCATGAGTTTGTGTTGGAGGGGGCATGAATAGTGTAAAGATTAAATACAATCTAGAAAGGTAGCGCAGTGTCTAATGCTGAGTCAGGAGTTTACAAATCTGACTGGAGTAAACTGAAGACAAGGTGTAGATGTTAAGCAGAGATAGACTTGAAAAAATGTAGTTTGTACATCATGCTGTTCGAACATGTCTGACAGCGAATGATTCTAGGTCTTCAGCATCAAAGAAAGGGTCAGAGAAAAGTGAGTTGCCATTATTTTCTAAATTGAGATAACAACGGACGCTTTCAAATAGTCTCTCCTCAAAGGCATTCATGTCATTACTGGGTTCAGTAATGGAGTTCAGGTCTTCAATTCTGACATCAGACAGTGTAGGCATAGGAGGAGAGGGTTCCAAACACTGTTTGACCATCCAACCATTTCATTTGAAATATACTTACAGTGATTGGCCAATGCATTACTTTGTCATTTATGCTGATTTCACTAGGGCAAAGTTCATCTAAAGTTCATTTCTAGACATGTTTCAAACTTTGTAAAAATCTCCTGCTATGATTAATATTAACAATTTATTCCAATGTCTCATAAAAATAGAGAGAAAGCACATCTACAATTACTTCCTCATTGAGAGATCCTGGATCAGGCCTTGTGCCACTGCTTTAGGTTTTGGGGTTTTCTGTCCATTTGTCCATACATCATTGTCCCACTCTCACAAACGTGGTATCTCAGTAAGACCTAGTGAAATTTTCTTCAAATTTGGCACAAATGTTCACTTGGACTCAAGCCTGAACTAATTAGATTTTGGCAATAAAAGGTCAAGGTCAGTGTGACTGCACAAAACACTTATTAGCATTCAATCAAGATTTCACAAAAAAGTTATGACAAAATTTCACACAAATGGTTAATGTACAAACTCTCAATCTCTGTACTGACAAGTTTTCAGGTTTTGTTTGCCCTCCCCATTTCTGCAAGGATTGGCTCCATAGGTTATTTGACTGGCTTTCTGAATCCGATTTTATGAGACTGTCATCAGTTCACTGCAGATTCAACGTTGAAATACTTGAATAGCGTTGACTGGTTATTTCACTCATGATGTCTTGTATTATATAAAAAACATCATATGGACATGTTAACAAGGTTAAACACTTGATAAGTAATTTTTTTTCCAATTTCTTTTTTTCCAAATTTTTTTTTATTGTTTGGTTTGGTTTTTGTTGTTTGTATATATTCTTCACACTATTCATCTATTAATCAGCATTTCAATAGAAAATCTAAAAACCCATAAACTGGCTCATTATATTTGTCTCAGTGTCCGTTTATGCCCAAATATTCTTACTGAGCATATCAAACACTTTGGTGGATTGATATTAGCACCAGCCTTTAAGAAACGGTGCTGATGGAACCTTACATAAAAATTACAGGCTCACCCTCTTTTGATTTTGCTTGTAGGAGAGTTTAGTTAGTCAGATGTTGTCTTGATCTTGTGTCCCCTTTAGATTGAGAGAGAACAATTAGATGAGAAAGAACAATAGAGCGACATTAACATTTCATTTACAGCCCTCCATCTGCTTCTTTTGTTTTCACAGTGCTCTGGTTCCCTCATGCTGCTGTAGAACTGTAAACACTGCTACATACTGAAGCACAATCAGGCTCCTTTCTGCAGACAGGCCAGCAGGAGATTGCCTTGAAGGGGAAAAGAAGGTCTTTTCTGTGTGAGGAGGGGAGGTCAGATGCCTCCTGTAGATAGTCAGGGCCGGGCTATAGTGAGTGCTGTGCTGCCATCACTCCTTGTCTCGGGCCCCATCCAGCCAGGCTCCATCTACACAGTCCAGTGAAGACGGGCGACCGGATGAGCTGAGTAGCCCACTCTGTAAATTTTTTTTTTTATATTCTTACCTTGTGTATTTTTAATGTTGTGGCAGTGCGGGGTGGGAGCACAGCAGGGAAGTTAGTCCACGCCTGTGGTGCCTCCAGTCGAGGGTGTCAGCGTGAGCGTCTAGCCCTGGGTTTTACTGTTGCAGTGGATAAATTAAACTGTTTGCCGTGGATAATAGTGGGAGCCCTTTTGGTGTTTTGGAACAGAGTGGGAAACCCCTGTTGTGGTCTTGCCCCCCCATTTTTTGTTAGATGTGTATTCTGTGATTATTTGACAGCTTTGACCAGGTAATTCCTGCCCCACCCAGTTGTAACTCAACATTTGTTACAGCCTGATTCTCCTTGTCCCTCTCTTTAACTCACTTTTTCATTAAATCCAGTTATGCACTGGATAAAAAGTTTTACTCCTACTTCATTGTGAATGCCCTTCAACATTCATAACCCCACTGTCATCCTTACATATACAAACTAATTACCTAAATGTTCCAGGGGTATCAGAATTAAACTCTGCCAACCATAACTGCAGTATGAAATGTTTCTGTATTGTGTTGATAAAAAATATAATCCCAACAACATTATGTATCTAACAAAACCTTTTAGTATAATTACTAATGCAGATGGTAGGATTTGAAGATAATTTGAAGAAAGCATGGTTACCCAGCACGCTAGAGGCAAATCAAAGATCCAGCCACATAAAAAACAACACATAAGCAAACCAGACATCCAATAGAACAGACCCAAACCAAACATGCTGGATAGGGAAAAAAACAGATAACAAGTAAATGAGGCCATCAGACAAACAGGTATGTAAATAAACATACATTCAATTAGGCCACCAGACAGACAGGAGAGTTAAAAGAAAGGTGGATGATCAGGCATTCACGTGATTAAACAGATGTTCAGCTGGTCAGGCTGCAGAAATATTGGTATTGATTTCCCCTCTTTGATCCACCCTGTAAACCGTATCAAAGGTTCAGCCCAAGCCAAAGAGGACAAATACAGAAATGTATTATTTGCTTGTCCTTTCTGTGCTCTTTCACCCCCCAGCACCGACCCACTCACTTCCTCCATTACTAATCTGGGCATGTCATTGGATCAGCCTGTTTCTGGATTTTGTAGCATACAGTTAAAAAGAAGGAAAATGCTGCTGTGAGACAATTAAATTCCCAGGATATCCAGTTATTTTTTGTTTTGTCTTTACAACTACACACTGGTGACAAATGATATAAAAAACAGTTTAAAAAACAGTGGGGTTATGAATGTTGAGATCATTTTCATACTCAACAAAACATTCAGTGACCTCTCATGTCCTGTGAATGGAAGCATTGTCATCCTGTTTCTCCACTTATTTTTCTGGTTTTTCCTTATTTTGTCACCCGTCTCTAGGTGGTTATGGGTGTGGTCGTCTTGCACTGTACTTCCATCCTATTGTTTATCAATTTGTGTAATTAATTTTCAATCAGTGATATAGCTAAGTGACCTCTCTTCTGGCCCAGTTTCTTGAAGCCATCTGTGACACTTTGCTTCACCTTTAAGATTTTAGACAACATGACATATTTTGGTCCATCCTGGAATGCTTCAGTCAACCTGTTTTACTTTGATTAACCAGTTAAGAGTTAGTTAATTTGACATACTTTGGTCCAGCTGTCACACTGTGGTCCTCTTGCTATACTTGGGTCATACTTGATACTCTGTCATACTTTGGTCCATCTGGTCTACCTGCTATTTCTTTTGTTGTTGATTTCTTTGATCCTCTTATGACACCATGGTCTGCTCCGTCTTTCTTGATTAACTCCACTCTGTGGTCTATCCTGACATGTCTCATGATTAGTTTCTGCTTGTCATGCCATGATCTACTTGTCATACTTTGGTCCATACTTTGGTCCACTGTGTGTTATTCAAAGAAATCAACAAGAAAACACTGTAAAAAAAAAACAAAAACAAAAAAAAAAAAAACACTGCTCAAGCTTGCCTTGCTTTTCTTTGAGCCTTGCCAGTATTGGGGTTACAAATGTAATCTTTATCCTGAAGATGGCACGAGAGGAAAGGCATGTGTTTGTGTCAAAATGAATCTCCTTGGGAACATCAATGTACCCAAGAAATTTTACAGCAATCTGTCTACTACATAATTTAGCTGTTAAATATTTTGTGTGTATACTTGACGGTTGGCTCTGTGTGTTAGATGGAAGCTCATAGTGTCCAAAATGAAAAGTGTTCATCCTCAGGGGAGTGAAAATGTGCTCAGTTAACACAACCTGCTATTTAGAGTTATGTTTCTCATGTACAACAGATATTTGACCTGATGATCGGAAAATCTCCTCATTAGCATCAGTTTTCGCAGTTATTTGACAAGATGTCTGGCTCTAGATCAAAGTGGACTCCAGGTAGAAACATCTGCTGATCGACTCATACCACAAGCACACTAATTTGGCAACACTGCCAAACTCAAACTCACTCTGGTGGCATTCAGCTGACCAGTGGTGGAACAATTATCACATAAATTTGCAACAACAGGGTTGGCCCTGTTGTGGTGGTCCTGCAAGAAATAAGCATATTTGTATCATATCAATAGAAATCTTTCCAAAAGGCTCCCATAGTTTACTGACCCTCATGCTGAGTACCACTTTGTGTATATGTTCCAAGCAAACTGCTAAACTGGAAACCTAATAAACATCACTTCCCCTTCAAAAGAGAGCTCATGAACATGGTTGAGCTGGCTGAACAACTGAACAACTGCTGTATCATGGTACATCAGCAACAACCAAAATTGACTTAAATTTGCAGTTGTTACTTGAAATATACAGTACAAACTATAAAGTCAATAATGATTATAAAACAAGTAGACCACATAAATGCTGATATTTTCTCTGCTGCTGGCTGTAAGAACACCTCATTTAACAAATGAACTTGGCTGCCTATGTGAGAGCAGACTGACGGCTGCGACGGCTAGCTGAATTCTGTCCAATACCAAAGTAGGGGAGACTGGTCATTCCATTTCACTAGGTTTTTCTTGCATTCATGACAACAGAATAAACCGTGGGGTGCAACTAATTACTTCATGTTGCTACCAGTGTTTCTTTAGCATTACAAGGTCATCAATTAGCGGCAGGTTGAAGAACAATAATATCACTGGTTCTAATTTTCAGTCCAGCTGGAAGATCTGGGCAGAATAGCAAAATGGGAAAACCCAACTGTTTTGAAAGCAGGTCCAAGGCTATCAGTGGGGGCATTGACGTAATACCCAATGTATTTTATAAATCAATATGTGGAACGTTGGAAGCATCTATGTTGAACAGTTGAAGCATTTTTTGGACTCAGACTATTCTTCTCCATTAGTTTTATTCCTGGGAGGGTGAAATGGTAATACTTTACTTTATAGGTCTGTAATTGGGGCTGTTGGGGAGACACTGACTCATGACTTTCTAAAATCCTTGCTACAGCCATGTTTAAAAGTATTTAGCTAAAACAAATATTAATAAGTTAGTCTGGACAGAAGGGTATCCATAAAGTAGATACATAATAGTACAGTGTGGTAAAAAATAGTAGGAACACTGAGTTTCATTAGCCTTTGGGACCAAGAGGATTACAAATTGGTAAATTGAAAATCAGATACAAATCATCAGCATATAGTTCCTAAAAAATTAGCTGAATCTAATGTATTACTGTAAACAATGGATTTTATTTTGATGTAATGGTCAGCAATGGTGCAAATCCCAACAGCTCTGTGACTGCTGATGTTTGTTTTCCCTGTGTCTCCTCCCACTTGTCTGTGTGTGTACGTGTGTGTTTCTCAGCAGGGGCGTGGCGCAGGACTGGCTACCTGACTCACCTGTTTGTCATTACTCATCAAGCTCAGCATTAGAACCCCAGCTCTCCAGCCACTTGTCACCAGATTGTTTGAGAGTCTATTCTAGAAAGTGGGTTTAGTGAAAACTCTGAGTTTCCTAAGCCTGAGATGAAGGAAACTCTGGGTTTTGTTGCCAAGCTAAATGCGATCCCAGTGTCTGACAATAGCATCCAGTGCCGCATCTCAGACATGGCATCTGATATGAAGGAACAGGTGCTTGACAGTATTGTTGAGAGCCCATTCTTCTCTGTTCAGCCAGACACTGTGCTCAGCTAATGGTATGTGCACTATGTTAAAGAGCTCAGTGTCCAGGATGAGGTTTGGTTTTTTTCATTCTCTTCCAGCTTGCACCACAGCAGAAGAAATATTCAAGGCTTTGAATGATTTTATTCAGGATACTCATATTGATTGGGGCTGCTGTTGTGGGATATGTACTGGTGGCGCCAGGGCAATGACAAGGTGTGACAGTGGTCTGGTGAAACAGGTGCAAGCAGTTGCAAGCACTGTATCATTCATCACCAGGGCTCGGTGACCAAGAAGATGCCCAGAGAGCTGCACATGGTCCTGGACGAGGAAGAAAAAATTCAGTAAACCTGATTAAATCACGCAGCATGAATGCCTGTCTCTTCTCCATCCTCTGCAGTGAGATGGGCGCTCACTTCCAGCAGCTTCTCCCGCACTCCGAGGTGCGGTGGCTGTCCTGGGGCAATGTCCAGGGGAGGCGCTTCCTCATGCACATCACCTCCCCACTGGTGAAGCACATGGAGGACATGAACTGAAGAGGTCTTAGTCGAGCTGAACTCTAATATGGGCTTAAAACAAAAGATGTGTGAAGTGTCACTTGCACACTTCTGGGTGTCTGTGGAGACTGAGTTCCTCCACCTGTCCAAAAAGGCTATAAAAGTGAACCACATACCTGTGTGAGTGCAGGCTTTCCTCCTTGACTTTGATTAAAAGTAGAGGATGATCTACGTTTATGCCTTTCTACAGTGCATCCAAGCATCAACCGTCTATGCGCATCAAAAATGCAGGTCCATTGTTCCCACCAAGGTAGGAGTCAGCAAACAAAATACCTACATGGAAAGAATTTACGCACAATAGGAGCCGATATGAAAAGCAGAACTGTGAATGGTGTGCAGTAATGATTTCATTTGTTGTCCAATTTACTTTGTGTTCAATAATAATTTGTAAGTAGGTCAAATTGCTCAAAAAGGCCCTACAATGTATGTTGTGATTTGTACTCAAAGATGGTGAAAAGTGTTTAAAGACAAAGATGAGACAATGCTTAAATACATGTTTAAAAAGTAAAGACATAAATGACACCCCAGTGCATTATGTTTTGCATGTGTAGATTGGGATTTTTGTTTTTACTGTTCGTGTTGCTTTTATTTTGGTGTTTCATGTTGGGATGGAAGTTTATTTTGGAGAGCTTGTACACATGTTGAGATGGAAGTTGACAAAAAAGAGTAATAAAATGGCAAAAAGGACAGCAGTAAAATATAAAGAGAGAAACAACAAAAGGATAAATGGGGAAAGTAAATGATAGCGAGTTTAACTCCAGTTGAAAGTGAAAGATATAAATGGTGGGCAAAATTTTTTTGTGTTTTAATAGTTTGTTTGGGGTTTTTTTTTGTTCTCTACAAAACTTGAGACAGGTTTGTAGAAGGATTTTCTTGAATTTCTCCCTACATATGTTTTCAGTAGTATGACTGCACCCAACTCTTAGCAGATTGAGATTATATTTATCACATGCAAGGTTGACTTTTGGCCTGATGGTGGCACTAAAGGAAAATTCATGATTTTAATAAAACATTTTTTAACCTAAGGGTTTATCCTTTTGGGAGGATAATTATGCTGCTAAACAAATTTCAGATTTCAAGTTATGTTTCCTTGTGTGGCGAGTGGAGGGGTGGGAAAGGGGTGTACCGACAACGCCACCTGGGGAGTTTCGCCCCCGGAAATAGTTTAAATGCGATGATTATATGGTTAGATGGTTAAATTTACTATACACAGGTCTACACAGGTCCGTATACCACGGGCAGAGATGTATTTGGAAAAATAGAAATAGTTTATTTTACAACCAATTAACACATCACTTGAACAATACTGGCTCGTAATTACGTACTGGGGCCACAGAGCAGAATGAACAGGGCTGTGGAGGCTACGGCGGCCCAAAATCAAATCAAGGGGGAGGAATAACTAACCAAAAGCACCCGTGACACTGCAAACACACAGACCCGCAAGGGGTTCGGGATGAAAATACCACCACCAGGAATTGGGTCGCCGCCTGGCCCTCCGCACCTGTCCACAAAGACAAGAAAGCAAGTTATAAAACTGGCCTCCCAGTTAATATGGCCCCTGATTGCTACCTAACACTCTAACACACACACGCACACACAAACACACACGCACACCTTTAAGTAATTAAAAACAACGAAACAAACCATCAAACAAAGGTAAATAATATTCCTTAAACAACAAACAGTCAATAATGTTCAACAAATTAAACAAATGAATCCAAAATAAATCTTTTCAAGGTTGATTAATGAACTAAACAGAATCCGTAAAGTAGCAATAGGCCCTGACACCAGCTCTGTGAAGAGCCTTAGTACGTCGCTTCCCCACAGCTCAGAAGAGCCGAGGAGTCAAAACGGCTTCAGTGAGCCAAAACAGTCAGGGTGAACCAAACGCAGCCAAAACAGCAGTGGGTCCAGGAAATGGTGGCTTTAATAGTTTCTGGGCCTCACCAGCAGGGCATTACAGAGCGCCGAGAGGTCTAGGACAACAGAGCAGGACAAAACAATCAGTCGGGAGCAGCATAACAGGCTGAAACGAGAGGCGGACAACGCCGACTTACCACGTGGAGACCGCACCACAACGCCGACCGGCCCCCAGCAGGGCAGCTCAGCCCCGTGACTCCAGCAGTCCGCCACACTGCAGCAGAAACAGCCATATCACCAAACAGTCAACACGTGAGTGGGAGAGAAAGCAGCAGTGGGCGCCAATGCCCCTTACCCGTGCGCCGAAGGAGAGCGCGCGTCGTTCTGGCGACACGCCAAAGCAACACCGATGCTGGGCACGCGCACTGCGCTGAAGGGCAGAGCGTGCGTTATTATGGCAAAACGCTGAAGACGCTCTGGTGCCAGCACGCCACATGGCTTCACCACGCCACTCCAGGCCACAGCCACCACCACGGACGAGCGGAACAGGAAGAGAGAGAGCGTGCCAGGTGTACCCAGGCCCCTATATATAAAGGTGCGCTCCCCGCCCACAAATCAGTGCCACAGGGTGACACAGCGCCCCACTGTGAGGAGGAGTAAGCCGTGTTCCGGCCACACTTGGACATGACAAACTCCACACCCTGCTTGCAAAACATGTAAAGGAAAAAAAAATTAAAAAAAAGCTTAAATTGAAATAGTTTGTTTGCAGAAGCAACAATAATGTACCTGTTCAAAGTATGTACCCTTGAAGACATCCTTCAGACGCAGTTCCAGTGTGTGGGCAAAGCAATGCATTTTCAACATCTGTGGCTCAGATTCTGTTAGTTTGGTGAAGACACCATTTGTCCTTCCAAAGCTGATGGTTGCTCCCTCCACTACTGTTGCAGTCAGGCAACCATTCAGATCCAGGTCATTTTCAGCACACTTCTGCATTATGGTTGTCATGGCCACTGTGAAAATGCCTGCAGTGTTTGTGACTGATATTCTGTTCCATTTTACATCATCAGATTGTTAGCAAGATTTTGCTGTAAAAATGTTAATGTGGATGCAAAAATATAGTTTGTTTTTTCTGTCTTCTCTGAAACATTTAATTTCCTACAGTTTACTTTCATTTAGTCTCTGATCTGTTATTGTTTATTTAATGTAAGTACAGATTGTATAAGATAATTAACCATTCTGTTGACAGCATGAAAAGGTCCTCTTTGTTTTGAAGGGGTGAGGGGGGTTTTGTGTCCCTACCAGTGTTGAGATCTTGGGTGGAGTGGTAGATATGTTGGAAACTTTTTTCTTTTTTCTTTTTTTTTTTTCTTTTAAAAGTTTTCTTTTATTATTCACATTTACATGTTAATTAGTATAATAAAATGCTACGTGCTACAAAAACTAATAACCCTCTAGATGATCTTTGAATAATTTGAATAATATCCTGTTAAATCTTATTTTCAGTATCACTTATGACTTCATTGAGGTCCAAACCTCTGACTGTGGAGTTAATTAATTATACTCTGTTTCATGTTACCATAAAATCTACCACTATGTAGGAAGTTAATTTGTACATGAGCCTACCATGGTCAACTGAAGACTGTTCAACACAATTTTTAAATTAACAGCTTGAATTGAGAACAAAGTAAGTAAAGTAGATTATGAGATAATGAGCTCCGGGGCACATAAAGGATAATATATGACAAGCTGTACATCAGCAATTCTCAAAGTCCAGACTCCGATCTGGATCCGGACTGAAAGGCAAGTCAATCTGATGCGCTTCAGTTATCAGGCTTCATGTCAACATGTCTTATTTTGTTGCACTGTTTCATATATTTATTCTTGTTTGTTGAAGCATGAAAAGTAATGAAGTTAATCAAGTTTAAGTTGAAATTTCTTATAAAACTACAGTGCACATTAGGCTTTTCTGTCAAAAGTTAGAGCAGCTTAGGTTCAAAAGCAAACAGTTGTAGGCAAACGGTGCCATTTCTTTTGGTTTGAAGTTGTGAGAAAATGTAATAAAAGGGATTTGCTTATAATTAGTTGTTCCGGACCTTTGACCCTATCTCGTATTCAGATTTGAATATCAAATTTGAGAACCCCTGTTATACATGATTGTAATTTATGACACAGAGCCTAAACTCTGATGCAAATTGGTGCTTTGCACTGATTTACACAACTATTGAAATCATTTTAAATTCAATGTGGTTTTTTGACTGAGAAATGACACAAATAACCCCAACTCCAAAGCTGTTTACCTAAGCCTCACTGTTGCCATTTTTATCCACAGTTTGAACTGCAAGCAAACACCAGCATCATAAGAGGCCAGTCAGAATCGAGATTTCTCAGTGGCCATGATATAAAGAAAAATAAAAGCTCTGCTTCATTCAAGAGGGGAGTTTAGCTCCTTTCGAAAGCAGCCTGCCATATAGCAGATCCATATTGACACTGCTGCATGCAAGTGTTATGCAAAATACTATATCACATTATAGTAAGAAAGGCTTACTGTGGCCCTGTGTTCCTGCATTTTTATAGGACAAGACAAAAATGCATCAAAATTTAATACAGAATCAGATTTGGTTTGAACATTAAGGATGTGTGATGGAAAAGGGCAAAAAAAAATGAACTGAACTTTTTACATCAAGAGCTGTTAATAACAGCCACTTCAAACAGAGTCTCTTGGGCCCATACACAGCAATCCTGATTAGTATCAGATCATGCTTCCTTCCATGACAACAGTTGGTGACTGGACACATGCAAGAGAAACATGGTGTTGATCAAATGGCTTTTGTGTTGTATATTATAGCAACATTATAGACATTATGTTATTTTCAAAGAGACATTTTGCCATCATACCAATCATTAGCAGACTGATACTGGTTAGTGTCAGTATTG
This sequence comes from Trachinotus anak, assembly GCF_046630095.1. Taxonomy (NCBI): domain Eukaryota; kingdom Metazoa; phylum Chordata; class Actinopteri; order Carangiformes; family Carangidae; genus Trachinotus; species Trachinotus anak. The sequence goes on along the minus strand of NW_027273863.1, from coordinate 1,130,718 downwards.
GTAGTATCTGTCTGAGCCAGCAAAGAAGTAGTTGCCTTAAGACTGCTGGTACAGCTTGTGTGCTCTCTTCTGGTCACAGCAAGATAATACAGCCATAAATACAGTGGCCAAAAGTATCCAGACAGGGATGTCCACCTCTGTGTACTTCTGGCCAAAGTCTGTTTTTTCCAGCTGATACTATACCAGTTAAAGGAGATCTGTCTGCTCCAGGACACAATGATATTTTAGACAACAGTATGGCTCCAAATTTGTGGCAACAGTTTGGGGAAGAGTCTTTCTTGTCTCTTATCGCTTCCTTATTCAAAACGGATTTATGGCCCTACATAAGTTTTGTAATAACCGGTAGAGTTTTTTTTTTTTTTTTTTGTCTTAAACAGTCCCTTCATAATTCACCCCTAAACACACCTGCATCTGTAGATAGGCAAAAGAGAAAAAAACATGTTGCTTTTATAAAAGAGGGAGCAAACACCAGTATCCAAACATACGTCACTTTACCAAAAATATGTAGTTAATAACATGCATGAGAAACTATATTTTTGGCCAGCTGGTTTGTGACAGCAATCTACAGGCAGCCAGTTGGGATGGTAGACAAGTCTTTCATAAAAAATAGTTAAAAAGCACAAGCAGTGCTACACTGAGAAAGCTGTGCAGATTTGAGGTTAGTACGTCATCATGTTAGCATTCTCCAAGTCCTACGCTGTCAAACATCATACAAGAATGAATTGGAATCAGTCTTTTCTCATTAACTTAATCTAAATTTAAATAACGTTCTGTTATTTTCCATGAATTAAACTTAAAATGTCTAATTTTTCTTTTCAAACTTGTAAAAATTAGTTGTTCTAATTTGAGAATGAAATCTTTTTGAAATTGAAATTTTGATTTAAAATGAGTTGAATGAAAGTGTAATTTAAATGAAGTTTTTAAAGTAGTAGTAGTTTTAAAGAAACAAAACTAGCACACCGGACTTCCCAGCATCCACTAGTTTTGTAATTCAAACAGGGCCAACAACTGTGCAGATTACTAGTCATTTCAGACCTAGACCACTAGATGGCAAACCTATACAGAAAATCACTGTGTTGGCTCAACATTCAGACAATCAGAAGTAAAGTACCCTTTATGCAGAATAGCCTCTGTTATATTATCACATATTTTGTTGTATTTTCATGACTAATGCAATAATGTGCAAGCAGCATTTTAATGTTGTCAGTAGCTGAGGCTGAGGCAAATAAATTAAATACTCAATACTCATCTGAGGAGGAATGGTATGCAGCATTTGATTGTGCATGTGTTGAACTAATGATGCCCACTGAGGAGAGACGAGAGTCTTTCTGATGGAGGAAGGGGATGTCACTTCAATATGACAAAATGTCACCGTTCTTTAACCGAAGCATGCTGGTTTGTGAGTGTCGGATTGTTCTCCTTTCGCATGTTTGTGTGTCTGTGTGTCAAGTTCACGCTGCCGGGAGGCATCATGTCACCAGTGATACCTTTCTTTGCTGGCTCTGATCAACTGAACTCTTTTATGTTTGTGGATTGACACTGACTCAGCATCACGTTGCAGTTTCCAGACTGTACTTTGACAGAGATCAGAGCAATGCCAGTATGGCATTGCCTGCGTGAGAGGCAGCTGCGTCATGTGATCTAGAGATTCAGTGGCTTGCCTATTTTTCACGTGTGACGAGATGTCAGGCAGCAAAATTAGACAGAGAAAATAGCTGTTGACAGTCATTTTGATGCCATACCAGCAATTTCACTATAGTCACTATGTCTAGGCTGAATCTGAACATGTCATAGATATGAGAAAAAATAGAATTAATTATTTAACCATTTTAGCAGCTGAATGTGGAGACAGTGGCATTTTGTATCAAAAATAAATCTGAAATTAATTTACAATGAAGAGAAATCCAACATTCAAGTATAGAGTAGTATAGAGCTGGCAGTAGCAGCTGACGTGCAGCCAGTGTGACCACACATGCAGCAGATCGACGACAGCAGCCCCAACAAATCCATTGTGTTCCCAAGACTGCCAGCAGCACTGATGGCCTGGATGTATTTGGTGCCCTCACTGTTCAGTGTTCATTGAACTTCAGCTGCCTCTGCAGTCTCCAGACATGAATCCAGTAGAACCTTTAAGATGTGTTAGAACAGGAGATCAGCAGCTTGAATGTGCAGCTGACAAATCTGCAGAAATGATGTGATGCAGTCATGTCAACACGGAGCAGAGTCTCAGAGGAAAAGTTTTCAACATCTTGTGGAATCAGTGGCATGAAGAACTGAGGCTATTTCAGAGCAAAGGGGGGAACTACCCAGTGTTAGTGTTGGTGTTGGTGAATAAAGTGTTCCTAACAAAGTGCTGAATGAGTGTGAGTCTGCCATACTGGCACTGAAAAATAATTACTACCTCATGTGGAGACTTCAGTTGTCACTAAGCCGGCTACACACAGGTCATGATGAGAAAACATGAGAAAGGAAGGATATGTGAGTGTACAGTTATAGTTATAATTTTTAATTCTTTTTTCTTTGTTCTTCATGCTTTACTGTACGTTCATCAGCAGGACTTAAACAGACTGTATGCCGTTTGGTAGACCCTTTTATATACACTGTCTCTCACCACTACAACTTCTCGTAATATTTTTAGTGTCTAACTCTCTAGGATTACAGCCACGCTGTCCTTTTTGAGCTACATAAGACCACATGATTATGAATTTTGAATATCAACAGAACAAGATAGGCAGAGGATACAGGATAATGCAATTTGGCCATTTTTTTTTTGTGTAATATTTTTGTTACATACATTACATACACACAATTTTTGTGTGTATGTAATGCGAAAGGTTTCCAATGTAGAATTTCTCCTATGGAGAATTATCAGCCGACCCTCTCAGCTTGATGGAGCCTCTTAGTCTTTTTTATTTCTGTTTTCTTTTTTGGTCACCTCTGATGCTGAGCAGGAAGCTTGCAGTCAGTTTATCAGAGGTTTCTCACTGAATACAGCTGCCTTCTGCTGCTGGAAAAGAAACAACACAGACAGATAAAGTTAACATAGTGGAGAATTCAGCAGCTTAAGAGGCAGATTTTTTTTTTTCACAAGTTGGTGGAGACCAAAACAGAGCAAAAAAGAGGAGAGAATAGTGGTCTTACATTCATAAAGTGGAAACAAACATGACTCCAAATGAATGGTAATATTGCTCTGTATCCGCTTGCCATGTAAATAGGCAACTCTAACCACTATATATAGTTATCATTTGTCAATGTTGTGTTTACAGCTTGTCCAGCTGCCCTTAAGTGTGAAAACAACTTAGAGAAAGAATTTAGTTCTTTTTAATTATTTTTCTGAACTTCCCCCCAGAGATTCCCAAGAGCACCTCATTGTCCGTGTTCCATCTACTCGCACCTTTGTAGCCTGATATTTCACACACAATATAACCTGAATCCTTGTTAACATAAGGATCAACGTTCCTCTCTAGTTTGTCAAAGATAACATTTTCTTCTTCTTCTTCCTCTCCTTGTTTCCTCTCCTCTTTCATTACAGACTCCTTAGGAAGAGCATCCTTTTGTTTCAGTCTGATTTTCTCAACAGGTGATAATCCTTTTTGATTAAGAGTCTATCTCATTTTGTCATCCAGGTTATGCCTTCTGTCTATATTTCCTCCTGTAGGCAGTTGTGGACAGACCATTTTATCAAATTTACTTAGGAGGGAATGTGCTGACAAGTTGGCCCACAAAGGGCAAAACAGAAGTGAGCAGAGGCAACAAAAAAATTCACCTTTTTGAGTAACTAAAACTCATGTCTTGGTTATGCCGGGGTTTGTTTTTTGTTCTTTTCTTTTAGTGTTTTAGATTTTTGTATTGACAGACAGTAACAGGGATGTTTCCTTTCAAAAGATTCATACAACAGAGAAATCAGCAGAGCATCCTTCCAAGACGGCTTTGCGTCGCCAAATGTTTAGACGTGTTAGTTTTTCCGAAGTAAATACACACAGGATGTCTCTCTCAGTAGAATCCCCATTCTTTGTCTAAAACTCACCCGGACAGACAAGTCTTTCATTAAATAACTGAGGGTGTTTCTGGTAGTGTCCTCACATTGTTTGTGTCCAGGAAATGCCTGATTAACTTTACAAGCATTTTTAAACCAGATGAGGTAATTACTGCTGATGATGTGGCTGTATTTACCTCAGTGGCAGATATTCTGCATTAGAAACATGGTGCCTATATGTCTATGATGTCTGTGCTGTGTACAGATTCTCATAATTTCAGAATAGTCGGCCAATTGAGGAATAACATTGTCCAGAATAAGCAAGTGCACTTGATGATTCGATTTTTGACTTTCAAAAGAACCAAGTAAACAGTGAACAAACTTGACCTTTGGATTCATCTTTTGCAGATCAGCAAACATGGGCTGAAATGAAAGAGAAATCCAGACAATGTTCTAAGGCACTAAATCCATCACATATTCACACTTTTCCAATACATTTTTTACAAAATACATTTTTTACAGTAAGGTGTGACATTTTTATAACATATATATATATATATATATATATATATATATATATATATATATATTTGCATTGAAATGATGTATCTGAATTTGTGTGAATTTAACTTGTGAATTTTTCAAGAACTAATTTTTCAATGTTCACAAATTCAGAATGAAAAATTCAAGATTTATAAAATTCAAATCATATATATTCAAGTTGCTCAAATTCAATAGGCCAATTTCAGATTTAAAATTCGAATTTGTCTCTGTGTCTGAATTTGGCCAGTCAAATTTCAGTAAAAAAAAATTCAGATACATAATTTCAATGCCAAAAATAAAAAAATTCACAGGCTGTACAATTTCAAATACTGGTGAGACAAATTTGCATCCTTAGTACAGCTGAGTCATGAAATAAGAGGTGCCTTTTGTCATAAAATCCTCTGAACTGTGAGTTTTTAAGATGAAACCTCTTCTCGTTTCGCACGGTGTTGTGGGGCTGTAATTACAGTACAGATTCTAATGCACATGTCCACCAGCTGTTTGATGCTGTTAGTGACTTCACTGACATGGTTCGAGTCTCTGCTTCCATCTGGAGCTTTCAGAAGGTTCAGGCAGAGGAGGATGGAGAGATCAGAAAGCCTCCATGCAGTAGTCAATGACTAACATTAATAAAAACATTTAGGAACAAAGTGGACATAAAGTATAACCAGAGGACCCAGTTACACTTGTTATTTCAAGCATCTCATATCCACATTTAGTCCTGATATAATCCGATACACCGTCATCTACATTGACACATTTATGTCTCAGTTTAGCCAGATCAGTGTGATTGCATATGTCTTGCCTTGCCTGCGTATGAGCCACATTTGGGTGTGCCCTTTTGGAGTGATAGTAAAGGTGCAAAGGGGAAATAGCTCGAACCACTTTAGCCACCAGGTGAAGAGTAAGCTCAGAGAGAAGTGTCCAAGGTGAATCTCAAGCCGAGTCTGAGGTCCTGAGTTCTCTGGAGCAGGTTTTCATTAAGGAGATCTGTGTGCTGAGCTCGGAGGCCTCTGTGCTCTTGGAAACCCTGAAGGCAGCAGAAATGCTTCTGTACACAATCCTGTCTGCAGTTCTTCTCACGGTTTGATGGCTGATATGCATTGTCAGCTGTGAGACCTTATATAAATGGGTAAGTGTCTTTCCAAATCATGTCCAATCAATTCAGTTTACCATAGATGGACTCCAACCAAGTTGTAGAAAGTGAAATGGGAGGCACCTGAGCTAAATTTCAAGTGCCACAGCAAAGCGTCTGATTTATATCAATGTGATATTTCAGTTTTTCCTTTTGAATAATTCTAAAATTGTGTTTTTGCTTTGTCATTGTGGTCTACTGATTGTAGATTGATGAGAAATGATTTTAGTACATGGCTGCATATACTTTTTTTTGCATAACAAAATGTGAAAAAAGTGGTCTGAAGACTCTCTGAATAGACTGTGTGTGTTGAGACACAAATAAGAAGCCACCTTACACAACAGTTACAGCCTTATAAAGCTGAAAGGAGCCTTGCTTTGTAACACATCACAAACAAACACAAAAACAAAACGTATCTTTTCTCGCCTGCTTTGGTGCGAGAAAGCAATGGAAGCAATGGGAACCTAAATGTGACTGTCACAGTGCGTGTTGATTTCTCTCAAGAGAACAAAGTTCTGAATGATCAAAGGGATACCAGTGGATTAGGTTGGTGATGAAGTGGGAGAGTGCTTACGCATCCTGAACTGAGAGAACTTCAGAGAAAGACACGTATGACACAAGAAACTCAGCACTGCTGGAAACTGACAAAAATTGAAACGGATGAACAGGAATATGACAAAAATTGAAAATTGAGGAGAAATCCAAACAGGGTTGAACATGGTGTTTAATTTGGAATGGCCTGACAGTCAAAGAATTGTTTTTGGGGAAAAGATCAAATGCTATTGTAACCAAACTAGTGTTTACAAAATTATATATTTAGGACCAATTCAATTCAATTCAATTTTATTTGTATAGCGGCAAATCATAATATACATTATCTCAAGGCACTTAACAGGGTGAGGTCAAGACCTTACTTTGTTACAGAGAAAAACCCAACAGTTCCCACAAAGAGCAAGCGCTTGGCGACAGGGGGGAGGAAAAACTATTGACAGTGGTTAATAGTAATGATGAGTAGTGGTGGATCTGGATCCTGCTGCTCCAGAGGCAGAGATACCTGCAGAATGAGGACAGAGAGAGGGAGAGAGAGGAGAAGCACAAACTACGGGAGAGAAAAAAATACAAAGTTAATGGCATAAAGTAGTCGAGAGAGAGAGAGAGAGAGAGAGCCCAGTGAATCATGGGAATCCCCCAGCAGTCTAGCTCTATAGCAGCATAACTAAGGGATGGGTCAGGACATACCCGAGCCAGCCCTAACTATAAGCTTTACTAAACCTTTAATGCCTGACCATTAATGGCTTTGTAGGTGAGGAGGAGGATTTTAAATTCTATCCTGGAGTTTACAGGGAGCCAATGCAGAGAAGCTAACACAGGAGAGATGGGATCTCGTTTCCTAGTTCCTGTCAGTACTCGTGCTGCCGCATTTCAATTGGAGGCTTTTTACTGAATTTTTGGGACATCCTGACAATAAAGAATTACAGTAGTCCAGTCTTGAGGTAACAAATGCATGAACTAGTTTTTCAGCTTCTTTTAGACAGAGAATGGGTCTGATTTTTGCAATATTGCGCAGGTGGAAGAAGGCTGTCCTAGAGACTTGCTTTATATGTGAAGTAAAGGACAAGTCCTGGTCAAAAATGACACCAAGGTTTCTGACTGTAGCACTGGAGGCCAAGGTAATGTCATCCAGACTCAGTATATTATCACATAGTGTATCTCTGAGGTGTTTTGGGCCAATTACAATAACTTCAGTTTTGTCTGAGTTTAAGAGTAAGAGATTACTGGTCATCCAGTAATCTCTTACTCAGGTAAGAGATTACTCAGGTCCACCTGAAGCTTGGCTAACTGGTTAGTCTCACCAGGCTTCATGGATAAGTACAACTGGGTGTCATCTGCGTAACAATGGACATTTATCTGGTGCCTCCTAATAATGTTTCCTAGAGGAAGCATATATAGACTGAAAAGTATTGGTCCTAGCACAGAACCTTGTGGAACTCCATGACTGACTTTAGTGATGATAGAAGAGTCATTATTAACATGAACAAACTGGAGTCTATCTGACAGATATGACTTAAACCAGTTTAGTGCAGTTCCTTTAATGCCGACCATATGTTCTAGTCTCTGTAATAGAATCTTATGATCGATGGTGTCAAATGCAGCACTAAGATCTAGCAGGACAAGTATAGAGACAAGTCCATTGTCTGAGGCTATGAGGAGATCATTGGTAACCTTAACCAGAGCTGTTTCTGTGCTATGATGGACTCTAAAACCTGACTGAAAATCTTCAAACAAACCATTTCTGTGCAGATAATCACATAACTGGTTTGCAACGACCTTCTCAAGGATTTTGGAAATAAAGGGGAGGTTGGATATAGGTCTATAATTGGCTAAAACATCTGGATCAAGAGTAGGCTTTTTAAGTAGAGTTTTAATTACTGCAACTTTAAAAGCCTGCGGTACATAACCAGTTGATAAAGATAAGTTAATCAGACTTGATATAGAGGTGTCGATTAAAGGAAAAACTTCTTTGAACAGCCTTGTTGGAACGGGGTCTAGAAGACAAGTCGATGGTTTAGATGACGAAACTGTTGAAGCGAGCTCAGAGAGATGTACAGGAGAAAAACAGTCAAAATATAAGCCAGTTACAGTGGACTCTGAGGCTGCTGAACTGGACAGTACATCTGAGCCAGCTGTGGGGAGGAGATGGTGAATTTTTTCTCTAACAGAGACAATTTTATTTGTAAAGAAGCTCATAAAGTCATTGCAACTGAGGGCTAAAGGAATAGATGGATCAACAGAGCTGTGGCTGTCTGTCAGCCTGGCTACAGTGCTGAACAGAAACCTGGGATTGTTCTTGTTTTCTTCTATCAATGATGAATAATAGGATGTTCTGGCTTTTCGGAGGCTTTTTTTTATATGCCAATAGGCTGTTTTTCCAAGCCTTTAGAGATTCTTCCAGGTTAGTAGAACGCCACCTTCTTTCTAGTTTCCTTGAACTTTGCTTTAAAGCTCATGTTTCTGAGTTGTGCCATGGAGCTAGCCTTCTCTGACTCACTACCTTCTTCCTCAGAGGGGCTACTGTATCTAGAGTTACACGCAGTGAGGCTACAGTACTGTCAACAAGATCATCAACCTGTGTGGATGTGAAGTTAAGAGAGCTGTTCCCTACTGTATTGATACATGGCAGTGGGCTAAGTACTGATGGGATTCTTTCTTTAAATTTGCTAATGGTATTGTCAGAGAGACCCCTGCTGTAATGGACTTTTTCCCCAGATGCTGTGTAGTCCTGACTGAAAACTCAAATGTTAACAGAAAATGGTCAGATAAAAGAGGGTTTATGGCCAAGTTATTCAGTACTGCTCATCTGTGTTGCTTCTCTTACGCTGTACCATCAAGCTTCCAGCTAGAAGGGGTGGGACCTATTCCCTCTCTCCACTTGCAAGTCTTAATTTCCTGACACAGCCAATAAGAACCCATCTGAGCAAAATAACACTAACCGGTTTTTGTCTTATTTGCTGAACCTGTCACTATATTCTGACAGTTGTACATGAAGCAGGTCATTTTGGCTCCTCTGGCTCCACCTACAGCTTGTTATGCAAGTCGCTCCTGGTTTGATACCACCAATCAGACCGAAGGGGAGTGTTGGCTGACTGTCAATCACAGCTCGTGCACACGCTGCAGACAGGTTTACCCCCCACCTCCCTGGTGCACGCTGCCAGATGCGCCTGCTACACGGCTCTGGCTTGTACCCGTCCGTCAGCATGTCGAAGCAGCTGAGGGGATGTTACTCTTCCTCTGAGGCCTGTGCCTCGGTCTCAAACCTCTGTCCACATCAACAGGTAAAAATGTCCCATTTATCAAAGTGCCAGTGAGTAAAACGCTGCAGTGAACGCTGACTGTTACTTATCGGTAACCTAGGCTCTGTGAACAAGCTGTACTTTCAGAAACATCACAACCTTACTTTTATCCCAAAGTTGACTATTGCTGAATAAACAGAAACGCTGAGTCTTACTTAAAGTATAAAGTCAATATCTGACGTTATCTGAGAGTAGAATAGACTAGTTCTCGCACGCTCTTTGACTTGTGTGGCGAGTGGAGGGGTGGAAAAGGGTGTACCGACAACGCCACCTGGGGAATTTCGCCACAGGAGATAGTTTATATGAGATGGTTAGATGGTTAAATTTACTATACACAGGTCTACACAGGTCCGGATACCACGGGCAGAGACGTATTTGGAAAAGTAGAAAAATGATTTATTTTACAACCAATTAAAATATCACTTGAACAGTACTGGCTCGTAATTACGTACTGGGGCCACAGAGCAGAATGAACAGGGCTGTGGAGGCTACGGTGGCCCAAAATCAAATCAAGGGGGAGGAATAACTAACCAAAAACACCCGTGACATTGCAAACACACACACCCACAAGGGGTTCGTGAAGAAAATACCACCACCAGGAATTGGGTCGCCGCCTGGCCCTCCGCACCTGTCCGCAAAGACAAGAAAGCAAGTTATAAAACTGGCCTCCCAGTTAATATGGCCCTTGATTGCTACCTAACACACACACACACACGCACACACAAACACACACGCACACACACACAATATACTTTAAGTAATTAAAAACAACGAAACAAACCATCAAACAAAGGTAAATAATGTTCCTTAAACAACAAACAGTCAATAATGTTCAACAAATTAAACAAATGAATCCAAAATAAATCTTTTCAAGGTTGATTAATGAACTAAACAGAATCCTTAAAGTAGCAATAGGCCCTGACACCAGCTCTGTGAAGAGCCTTAGTACGTCGCTTCCCCACAGCTCAGAAGAGCCGAGGAGTCAAAACGGCTTCAGTGAGCCAAAACAGTCAGGGTGAACCAAACGCAGCCAAAACAGCAGTGGGTCCAGGAAATGGTGGCTTTAATAGTTTCTGGGCCTCACCAGCAGGGCATTACAGAGCGCCGAGAGGTCTAGGACAACAGAGCAGGACAAAACAATCAGTCGGGAGCAGCATAACAGGCTGAAACGAGAGGCGGACAACGCCGACTTACCACGTGGAGACCGTGCCACAACGCCGACCGGCCCCCAGCAGGGCAGCTCAGCCCCGTGACTCCAGCAGTCCGCCACACTGCAGCAGAAACAGCCATATCACCAAACAGTCAACACGTGAGTGGGAGAGAAAGCAGCAGTGGGCGCCAATGCCCCTTACCCGTGCGCCGAAGGAGAGCGCGCGTCGTTCTGGCGACACGCCAAAGCAACACTGATGCTGGGCACGCGCACTGCGCTGAAGGGCAGAGCGTGCGTTATTATGGCAAAACGCTGAAGACGCTCTGGTGCCAGCACGCCACATGGCTTCACCACGCCACTCCAGGCCACAGCCACCACCACGGACGAGCGGAACAGGAAGAGAGAGAGCGTGCCAGGTGTACCCAGGCCCCTATATATAAAGGTGCGCTCCCCGCCCACAAATCAGTGCCACAGGGTGACACAGCGCCCCACTGTGAGGAGGAGTAAGCCGTGCTCCGGCCACACTTGCACTACCTGATGTGTAGTCGGGGGAGGGACTTGGAAGATAGTTTTGGAGCTCGGCGAAAAGTGGGGGAGGGACCTGAAACTTGTGTCTGTTCAAATTTTCTGCCCATGCCTGGATTTTCGCAAGCCTGCCGACTGCTGCTTTAATAATAGGACTGTCATTGTAGCATTTGCTGCAAAGCTTCATCTGTTTTATAAATTGGCTTAATTCAGTCTTTGAAAAAGCTTCAAAGATGAATAGCAGGTAGCTGCATAATCACAGGTCTACCAAGAGTTATTTATTTGTTTTTGCCATGATCTTCTCTCCTCTCAATGGAGATGATAAAAAAAATTGTCAAAAGATAAAACGCCAGAAATAAATCTACGCATAAATTTTTGGGCAAAAACATAGAGTAACATTAGAGTTTGATCATCAAACACTGACAACAAACACCACAATTGTTTAGATTTATGTAATCCCTTCAACAGATGCACGATTCTCATCCATGAGGGTGAAACAAGCAGGGTCCACAAAATAACTTCTGTGCATTTTCAAACATCAAACTTGGTATTCCACACAGCATCCAAATGCACAAAGTGAAAATGATCAGCAGCATCAGTGAGATATTCTGGACACAGGATTTCACACAGCTCCATCAAAGACCTTCAGGGCATATCAGTTTCCTCTCCAGTCAGCATCGCTCAGCTTCATCTGGACCGCTAGAGCTCACCACTCCTTGCCTCCTCATCCAAAACCATAACAGTTTATGATAATGATCATAAAAATGATACAATGGGATTATCTTTAAATTAATGTAATTGTGTAAGTATCTTCAACTGAGTATTAGATTTACTTACAGTATTAGCTGTTGTAGCATTATTATAGTGTGTGTGTGTGTTGCCATGGATTAAGTGAACATGACCATTTTAATCAATTGTGTAAAACAAACTGGAGGGAGATGACAAAATAATACAAGATATGAGAGGAAATTCAGGGCCTGCAGAAATATGAATTCAATTCGAAAAGAACATCATGCGCCTTTGGCAGCACGCCATCTGCATCCAAGAACATCAGTTCCCACTTGGGAGAAGCTTTTCCCCTGCAGCCTGCCTGGTCCCCCCATCCATTAAAAGATTGTCAGAACACCAAAAAACTAAGTGAGGTACTCTGATTGGCTAAGACTGATGACTTCACTTTGATATTATCCAAATGCTTAGTGGACGTAAAGTTTTATCAGTACAAATCAAAATTTTTATCACTTGAATAATACAAAGGAACTTAATTTTATATATTTACAATGTATAATGATAGAAAAAGCATTTGCACACATTTGTAAGCCTCAATAAACAAATACTGACCAGATCGGATGAGTGCCTCTAATTTTCTTGCTTTTTTTTCAGACTACACATTTCTGTTGTTACAAGCTGGGGAACATTAAGAGTTTGAAACGTGGGCATTTGCAGTGTTGGACAGTACAGTATTTCTTATTGAAATAGTAATTAGGAATTAAAACTAAAACACAAGAGGGCTTTTAATTTAGTTTGAAATGGTTACAGGAAGTGTAGAGTTTGTATTAATGTGCAAGGCTGAACATACACTGTGTGATTATATCGTTTTTTAAAATTCCAACTCAAACTGTACAAGTAAATTGCATGTGATGAAAAGCCAAAGCTCACAATTTAAGCGCTCACACTGTACAGTCCAATGGTCGACTGCGACTTGACTGCTCTCACTGTATGTGCGAAAACGTTGGACTCTCAAACCCAGAACACGGGAACTGGTGATTTCAGAGGTGCTCACCAACGAGAAACGCTCTGCCTTGGTCATTTGTGCCATTCTCTGTGCAGAAATGTCCAAAAAAAAGGAGGCAGTGGCATATATGGACACGCATTTGGCTGGGAAGACGTGGACAATAAGGTCTGTCCATTTTACAATGAGAAATGGAGGTTAGCGGCAGCTACATTATGTTGCAGATAGCTACAGAACTTATAGCACTAATATTAGCACTACCATTAGATCTTCCTGTTTTCTCTTTCTTGCTGCAAAGTATAGTATAGTATAGTAAACCAATTATGCATATCAATCAGACGTAATTACAAATAATGACCTGCCTCTAATACATGTCTGCCTCTAATAAAGGCCTGTTACCTTCTGAAGGTCAGATAAATAAAGTTCACTTTTTGAAAAAAATACAGTAGTTGAAACCTGTTGTGCATGCGCTGTAAATGCCTCCTGATGACATAACAGAAAGTGTTTGTGCCTAATCATTTTGAAAGAGCAACGGCCAGTAGAAAAACCAATGGTGTAACTTAATGACTGAACCCAGCCAAGGAATGAAAGGAGGGGGGTTAACAGAAGGCATGCGATAAGTCATTCAAAGTCACATTAAATGCATCATCGATCAAGGTGGAGCCATCTGGTGCTGTGCTAACGGCTCTGTGAGGCTGAGCTTTTAACTCTGAGTCAGTTCCTGCAGTAACTTACTCTGTCAAGTCAACCTGCCACTCAACAAACCCTGAGTTTCTGCCTGTCTCTGCCTGTCCTGTCGCACTTTCAGAAGCCTCTGGCACCTAATTTCTTCATTCATACTGTCTGTATCAAAGTGCAGATCGGAGCGCATTCATTTAATGAATTTATGTTGGGAGGAGATTAAAATCCTGATTAGACTTTAGCTTGTTACCTGAGTCCTGTCTGTACGAACATGACCTCTTTTATGATGGATCAGTCAGTGTGAGGACAGAGACAGATCTTTGACATTCAGATATTACACATGGAGGCTTCATCCTCAACTCAGATTTAAATTTGCACTGTCTGTCTTTGTAACACTGAGACTCTGTGGACATTAAGACACTTGTCAGATTGTCAGTCAGTTCCTCTGCACTGAAACATTTACTATACATTCGTTGCTGTAAATAAAAAAATAAAATAATAAAAAAACGATCTGTATGAAGCTTTAGACTCAGACTCTGATCTATGAATAATCATTTCTCCTGTTCTGATTGGTTTCACTGATGAGCAGTTCTGTCATAGCTGTCATGTCATATTGTAGATGATGTGTTATTTCTGAGTGAGCATGACAGTAGTGCAGCTGAAAATACTTTAACATTTAAAAACTGGACTAAATGTAGTTTAAAAGTGAGCGTTTCAATATAGGCTGCACATAGTCTGAAACTATTTTAACAGCATTTCAGTTACTGTATATAAATGTATTCATGGATGCTGTTGAGCAAAGATTTTTAAAGGTAAAATACACAAATGAAAATTTACACTCAGCTTTTACCTCAATGCTTTTTCAACTGAAAATCACCAAAATCATGAAGCTGTTCATGGGTCAGAAATCAGAGGATATCACAGATTTATAAACTTCTGTCTGATTAGGTCACAGCTGAATAAATATATTTAAATATTAATCTAACAAAGCAGTACAATCCAGCACAATATCCAGAAATAAAAAACTGCTAAATAATGTGATCTAGTGGATGTCGCTGAATAAGTTTGAACTTATTGACTCTTTTCTCCAGCTCAGACCCTTTCACTGCTGATGTTGGTTTCTGAAAGAGAAACATGCTTTAACGTCACACATTAATCTTTCTGGCTCCAGTGGATTAAATTGGAGGCTTTTCATGTATTTATATATATATTTTTTATAATGGCTTTTTATATTCCTCATGCACGTGGTTAACTCGGAGTGAACATACTTCACTCCGAGTTAACCACATGAACTGACTCAGATCAGCTGTTCTGGAACTGAAAACTTTCCTATCTCAGGGTTCATCCACTCAGAGTTCAGGGTCAGAGACAGTTTGTTAAACCTGCTTTTTGGAGTAAACCCTGTGTCTGTTTGTTTCTCATCAGTTTGACAGTGTGATGATGGGGAGAGCAGGAAAGTGTTTTGCATCTGTAACTCTGCATGTCCTCACTAAGAACTTATATTAATGGTTATTTACAACCATAGCCTGTGAAATTGTCAGTGTTTTTAATATTGCTATTTTTTTTCTACTGCAAATGGATGCCTGGTGGTGCAGCTACCACACATGCACATAGTCACAAAGACCTTATTAATTTAATGCCTTTTTTATCTCTTGACTGATTTTGAATTTTTTTTCTGTGCATAGGAGTTAGATCACTAAACACAGCAGGATAACCTGTGGGGTTTTGAGTCAATT
Source organism: Trachinotus anak (assembly GCF_046630095.1). Lineage (NCBI taxonomy): Eukaryota > Metazoa > Chordata > Actinopteri > Carangiformes > Carangidae > Trachinotus > Trachinotus anak. Next base: position 1,115,392 of record NW_027273863.1, on the reverse strand, counting down.
CCTGGAACTGACATAAAGCCCTGATAACTTGCACATGGAGTAATGGATGAAAGGGATGGTATCATTTTAATAATTAAAATAATAATAACATTAAAATAATCTAATAATCTTCATCTGGAGACAGCTCAGTATCTTCATACTTGCAACCATCTAATAAATCCTTTTTCTACCCCCCAGGTTTCCTACTCCCACCCCCTCACTTGGCTTACTGCTGCCTGTAGCTCCACCCACAGAGGCCTTATAAGCAGCCAGTACACCTGAGTCATCCCTTTCTCCCGGAACAAAGAACCTGGCCAGCCTCATGGTGGAGGCCCCATCCTACCAGTTTGGATTGAGTTCATGAAACAATGTGTGTTTGCCTTAGTTAGTTTTATTATTTAATGGTAATAGTTATAGAAACCTAAAAAAATATATTTATTTCCTGTAGGATATCCTTTATTGAAATGTGGAAATGTACCTTATATGAACTGATATTATGTATCATTTTGTATTATATTTGTACCTATCCAAACACCTTATTAAACAAAGGAATGAAATGCAGTGGCCCTCATGCTCTTTGTCCTAACCGACTAGCCACTGAGTTAAAGGACAGTCTCCACCTAGAATACCCACCTTCAAAATTCTATACACTCAGACAAATTTACATTTTACCGTCAGTTATGTGGTTTTAGTGAACATGGAACAGAGTGTGATCATTTTGCACACATAACCCATCGTCTGAAAAACAATGAGACAGTTACTTGTATGTTTAAAGGCTGTGAATACAAATTCAACGTATACAGTACCGTCAAGTCACACAAAAGTATGAAGCACAGAACCCAGAGAAAATATTTTGGATGAAAAAGGCAGAAGAACACTGCAATATGTTCTAGTATTAAAGGTTTTGCAGCAGCTTTTCACTGATCGTCAACCTCTGAATAAAGTGTTAGATAGTAGTCTCATATCAGAGGAAAGAGGAGAAGAAGTGGTATACAGGTGTTTTAGAGATGGTTTGTTTTTCAAGGAAACGGGAGGTGAGTTGCGAGTGTTACTGAGTTTGTATGTGGATGGTTTCGAGATTTGTAATCTGCTTGGCACATCTTGTAAAATAAATAAATAAATAAATAAATAAGATCTGTGCTGTTTATTGGACTCACACTCGCAATTTGCCACCTGGTTGCCATTCCTCATTGTCTCCATTTATCTGGCTTTACTGTGCAGGTCTGAAGATGTGAGGAGATATGGATATGAAAAACACACCAGTGTTCACTCTAGTAATCGGGTGGCTTGGGAATTAAAAGCTGGAGGAGGAACCCAGTCAGTGTGTGCTGTGAGCAGCAATTGTGTACTGGATTCAGTAGTTTGTGATTTTGGCTTAACCTTGACCTTAGTTCTCAATTAACATTTTGTTATCTCTTTGCAGGTAAATCGGCTTCTTCCTTCTGAGGAAGCCCATTTTCTGTTGGTGTTCCTTTTGTGTTGATGGTTGTGAATAAATGATCTATTTCTTTTTCTATATCTCCGATTTTCTCCTCTTTCTCCCCAGGGTTTGAATGGTTGTGTTATTCCCCACATCCCCTGGCCTCATAGGGACATAACATAATTGGGGGCCCAGCTGGGATCTGAAAAAGGAAGGCTGGAAAGCCTGAATTATTGTCATTGTTAAGTTTGAGTCTTTGTATTTTATCTTTGGTGGCTGTTGCAGTGAGTTTTGATGTTTGGTGTCTGTTCTCTGGCCTTACCTAACGTTGACAGCTTCCTCAGTTAGACAGATGAGCGTCCAGCTGGGCGGTGTCAGCCTTTCCTTCAGACCCTCGTTTATTATTTTTCCTTTTTTATTGTTGAGGTAATCCTGGGCGGGGATCCAGTTCCCTGGTGGGAGTAGGCATTTCAGGGTTTCAGACGTTGAAGTTTTTGCCTTTCAAGTCACCTCGGGCCCAGTACACCTCAGAAGATATGCAGGATCTGGGGAAGTTTGTTTTTCTAAGGCTGGGCATTTTGTGTGTGGAATCCGGCATCAGGATCATTGTGTCACCTGCTGGTCGTGGTGTGGTGTGTATGGCGAGTTGCTGTAGTCAGGCTATTGTGTTAGCCTAGCCTAGTCTTGTTTGTTTGACGTGGTGGACCCTGCGGTGGCGTTCATGTGTATGGTAGCCTATTTTTTTGTTTCAAGATGAGTATGGCGTTATTGCTGACTTCTATGGCATTCCTGTCTTCACTTTTCTACGTAAAAGTGACCTGAAAACCATACTCTTAAACGGTTTAACCAGTAAAGGTGTTTTAATTTTGCCTTTGGATGTTGAAAATCTTGGTACAGCTGTCGAGGGTATAGCCACAGTATTTTCAGGTGCTGGCCACTCTGATTCCCCAGTGGGGGAAGTGACCCAACTGCAGCGTGTTGCTGTTACTCCCGATGTGCAGGGGGCTGGTTTAGGGAAAAAGCCGGTCAAGTTGCCACAGTTCGATCCAGACTCTGCTGAGTCATCTCCTGGCTCCAGGTTAGGGGCCTGGGTGACACTGCGTATTGCTCGTCTGAACATGGAGAAAGAGAGGAGTGTGAGTTCCAGCTCAGGAGGGAGTTGGAGTTAAAAAGGTTGGAGGCAGAAACTGCGATTAGGATACCTGAGTTAGAGCTATGGAAGGGCCGAGGCAGGCTCTCCTGTTAGTGCACGATCTGTCCCAGATTCAGCTCCCACCTTTGATGTGAGTAAATATATGTTCCTGGTACCTATTTTTCACGAATCTGAGGGGGAATCCTATTTTGGTGCATTTGAGCGCATTGCTAATGCTTTTGTAACCCATGTTAAAATATGACATAAATAAGAATGAATAGTTTAAAAGCTGCTTAAATAAGTTTAAAAGTTAAAAGTGATCTATTTAGTGTAAATTAATTCATCAAAGTTAATTAAATGTTAATACAACAATAATTTAATGCTGAAGATTAAAAGTAAGCTAACAGAAAATTCATGTCGCTGCCCCTTTAAGGGACTAGTGATGCTAGATGCAGCACCTTGTGACACTGCAGCAGAGACCTGAGGGAGAGAGCAGAGGAGAAATTGGAGAAAACGAGCGGCGATTAATAAGCAGAGTGTGAAAAAAGTTGATTTTGCAGTTGAAAAACATAACTTACCTGGTCGGGAACTGACGGGGATTTTATGAGAACTAAGCCACACCGGTTTTGGTGAGTTTTGTGTTTATTTTCTTGCATTTTTACCGTGTTGTATTTTTTTTCTCTGGCGGAGAGCCAACACTAAAAACGTAGCTGTTTACAAGGAAATGCTCCGTCATAAACTGTTTACCAGTTAATATTTTGGGTTTATGAAGACTGTGAAACATTTGTGTAATTTGAGGATTTAAAAAGAGATTTATTGTGTCTGTTACACAGGTCAGATTTTTTGCTTGGTTTGAAGCTCGGTCGGAGTGAGGATTGGTCTGCCGTGTGCGGGCGTGCACATGCACAGGCAGGATTCAAGATGGCGAGCCAGACCCAGACCTTCAACTCTTCTCCATTACATCCGTGAGGAAATCCTCTGCGTATGGTGACTCACTGCCAGAGTGGTAGAAGTATCAGGAATTAGTTTGAACTGAACTGAACTGAACTGAGAACTGATTGAATTATTATTTTGGGACTGCATCGAACTGAAACTTTTCATTGAACTGAACACTTGAACTCACATTTGGACTTACAATTCTAAAATAGATGCAACCTAGGAGAAAAGAGACTGGTCTAACTTAACTTAGATTAGCTTTACTGAAATAAACTGTGTGAACTAAAGAACAAAGAGACTGAAATACCTTTTCATAATAATACTTACCTCAATATTAGGAACCTGCAGGATATTTTTTGTTTTGTGTACAGTATTTTATGTGTGTTTTGCATTCAGTAAATTGCCGGCCTTTTGAATTTAAAGCAACAGTCTCTGGTGTAATTATTCTTGCTCCCCACTCCTTAGAACCTAGAACTGGTCCAGTGGTGCAGTAAGTGGTGTGATACCGGTGCTACACTTAACACTGGCCAAAAGATGTGTGGGCAATACTTTTACAGTGTAAGTTATCTGGTAAGGCTCAGGAAGCTTGTTCTTTCTGTAGAAGACAGCCTTGTGTACGATAAGGTGAAAAGTGTAATCTTAAGAGTGTATGAGTTAGTGCCCGAAGCTTATAGGCAGCGTTTTCAGAGTCTTAGGAAAACGTCGGGCCAGACATTTGCTGACTTTGCTAGGGAGAAAGAGCTACTGTTTGGCCACTGGCGTTCAGTGTGTAAGGCTGATGACCTTGCTTCAGTGCGTGAGCTTATGCTGCTTGAAGAGTTCAAGAACTGCGAACCTGAGCGCACTGTGGTTTATTTAAATAAGCAGAAGGTAACCACCCTGCAGCAGGCTGCCTCTCTGGCTGATGAGTTTGCCCTTACACACAAAGCTGTGTTTACCAAACGCAATTCTACTACCTGTGATTCTTCTCAGCATCCTGGGGATGTCTCTTATGCCACCTCACCCAGGTCTGGTGTGAAGGCTGAAAAACATTTTGTTATCACAAGCCTGGTCATTTAGTGGCTGACTGTCTAACTTTGAAACACAAGCAGTGAGCGGCCAAGGGGTTGGGTTAATTAAAACAGAATCTTCCTATGGTCAGACCACTGCTCTTAAGGTGCCAGACGAATGTTTTAAACCCTTTATCTCCCACAGGTAAGCCAGAGGACTGGCGCCCAGTCACTGTGTTGCGGGACACTGGGGGCTCACAGTCTTTCATCCTTTTCCAGCGTCCTGCCCTTGAGCGTGGAGTCTGCCTGTGATGTAAGCACTGTGATTAGAGGTATCAGGATGAGTTTTGTGCCTGCGCCTCTCCACCGTGTGCATGTAGAGACTGACCACCCGGTTCCCTGAAGCCATTCCATTGCGGAAAATCAGTGCACAAGCGGTCATTAGGGCTTTAATCAAGTTCTTTACAACCTTTGGGCTACCAAACTGATTAGGGAACTAACTTTTTCTCTAAAACTTTACAGAAAACCTTGCAGTCCCTTGGTGTCACTCACTCAGTCTCCAGTGCATACCACCCTGAATCACAAGGCGCACTAGAGCGTTGGCATCAGACTCTAAAATCAATCCTGAGAAAATACTGCTATGATACAGGACAAGACTGGGATGAGGGAGTACCTTTTGTTCTTTTTGCTATCCGAGATGCTAAGCAGGAGTCTCTGGGGTTTAGCCCGGTTGAGCTGGTGTTTGGTCACAATGTGCGTGGCCCTATGAAAGTGCTAAAGGAACAGTTCATGTCTGATTCTCTTTCAGAGACTATTGTTTTGGATTGTCTCTCAGTGTAGGGAATGGTTACATTATGCCTCTACCCTAGCAAAAGAAGCCCTCTCTTCCTCCCAGGCTGGCATGAAAAAAACACTGACAGAAAAGCAGTGGCCCACCATTTTCAACCTGGAGACCAGGTATTGGTTTTATTACCCGTCCCTGGCTCTGCCTTCACTGCCCATTTTTCAGGCCCTTATGTAGTGAAAAGCAAAGCGTCTGAAACTGATTATGTTGTCCACACTCCCAAGCAGAGAAGGAAGACACGTTTGTGCCATGTTAACGCCGAACCATTCCAGAGAGGCTGCTCAGGGGAAGCAGGAAAAAACTCCAGACACTGCTCCTCCCAGTGAGGCATTCTTCTTTGGTTTGCATTGAATCCTGGCCTGAGGATGATTGTCTGACTGAGCTCTGTGAGAGTCAGCTGTGTGGTAGGTTGTCCAAGTTGAGTGAGTTTCTGTCCACTTTTGAGTCACAACTGTCCTACCTGCCCAAGCATCAGCAGGAAAATATAGTTCAGTTGCTCCGTTCCTGCCCCAGGAATCAACATTCTGTGATGTGCCGTCTCGTACCAGTGTGTTACAGCATGACATTGATGTTGGCTCAGCCACGCCCATTAAACAGCATGCCTATCGTTGTCCAGTAGAAAAAAGAGAAGTAATGAAAAAAGAGGTTGAGTACTTGTTAGAAAACGGTTTAGCCAAGCCCAGTCATAGTCCTTGGAGCTCCCCGTGTCTTCTAGCTCTTAAATCTGATGGCACTCCCCGCTTCTCTATGGACCTCCGTAAGGTTAATACAGTGACAGTACCAGACTCTTTTCCTTTGCCCTGCATAGAGGACTGTATTAACAGCATTTGTCCAGCAGTATTCATCACAAAGCTAGATTTGCTAAAGGGGTACTGGCAGGTTCCTTTAACCCCCAGAGCTTCGGACATCTCTGCATTTGTAACACCTGACCATTTTTTTACAGTACACAGTGATGGCCTTTGGTAACAGAAATGCACCGGCTACTTTTAAGCACCTGATGCATTTGGTGTTGGGGAATGTGCCCCAGTGTAATGTGTATATCGATGATGTAGTGGTGTACTCCCACACCTGGGAAGATCATCTTTCTAGTCTGGCAGAAGTTTTCAGGCGGCTGGCAGAGACCTCATTGACCCTTAACGAGGGTACTATCTGTGTTTTTGTAAAAACTTCTCAGTGGTGGTGGCTCCACTCACTAAACTGTGTAGTCCGGCTGTTCCATTCATGTGGGATGAAGAATGTCAACATGCCTTTGATGTTGCTAAGTCCCTACTCTGCAGTGTTCCTGTCTTGGCTGCTCCTAAATTCTCTCTCCCCTTTAAACTAGAAGTGGATGCCAGTGCTTCCGGAGCTGGTGCAGTGCTGCTGCAAGATCGCGAAGATGAGATAAACCAGCCTGTGTGTTACCATTCCGTCAAGTTCAAACAACATCAGTTAAATTATTACACCATCGAGAAGGTGACGCTGGCCATGCTCCTTGCTCTCCAACACTTTGATGTGTATATTGGCTCCAGCCCTTCCCCGGTGATCGTATATACTGACCATAATCCTCTGGTTTTTCTGTCTCAAATGTACAACCACAACCAGCGGTTGATGCATTGGGCTCTGCTGGCATAGGGGTTCAACTTCGAGATCTGACACAAAAAGGGGTCAGACAATGTAGTGGCTGACACGCTGTCCTAGGGGTAAGGGGACCGTGTTACTTTGTCCTTCCTGAAATCTGGTGGTGAGTGGTAACATGATGTGTTAGCTATGTATTGTGGGGTGCCACTATGGTGATGATCCATCTGTAGTTTTAGCAAACGGAACGTTTACTCTTATGGTAGAGGGTGTTATGGCTGTTGGGCCATGTATAGGTGTGGTTGTGTGTTTCCCTCCTTTCGTCCCAGGTATCCGCCTTCTTTTTCCCTTCCCCCGTTCTCATGGTAAGTGAACACACCAGTGTTCACTCTAGTAATCGGGTGGCTTAAAGCTGGAGGAGGAACCCAGTCAGTGCCAGTGGGGCATTGGGCAGCCTTGAGTGCTGTGTGTGCGCGTGCTGTGAGCAGCAATTGTGTACTGGATTCAGTAGTGTTTGATTTTGGCTTAACCTTTTGTTTCTTTGCAGGTAGATTGGCGTCTTCCTTCCGAGGAAGTCCATTTTCTGTTGGTGTTCCTTTTGTGTTGATGATTGTAAATAAATTATTTCTTTTTGTATATCTCCGATTTTCTCCTTTTTCGCCCGGGGTTTGAATGGTTGTTACTCCCCACATCCCCTGGCCTCAGGGACGTAACAGATAACCACACATCTTACTGTTATACAGTGACATTAATATGAAATTTGTCATAATAAAAGCAGGAGTGAGTGGAATGGGAACTAAGTTTGCTCTTATTGTCAACTTAGGAGACCAGCTGAGTGTGTAAGTGGTGCAGTTTAATGTGATCCTAATAGGTACATTGTTTGTGGGAGTAGTGTTCCGCAGGACTCAGAGAGAGATGTTCATCATTGTGGACAGGAGTGGGGTAGTGCTGAGACAGATGTCAGTCAGAATTAAAAACAGTATGACGGTTAAGGTTGTTAAACACTCTGTGTGTTAGGGCGCTGTCTGATTTGTCACATCTGGGCCAAAAAGCAGTCAAAGTGGATACTTCAGCTCTGCCCAGCTGCAGTGCAGACATTTGACGCTGATAATTTGTAGTTGTGGCGAGGCTAAAAGAACGTCTAATATTAAAAGATTTAGTAATTTAAAAAAAACAAAAAAAAAAAAAACGCCACCTAGGTTTGAGAGCCTCGGACTCTAGACACGCAGGTTCTTAATTTAAAATCAGGGTTGAGCAGAGGTAGAAACCAAGAGTCCAACCAACAGTGTACATAAAATTTATTGTTTAAAAAATAAATAACCCCAGCCCAAAGTTTCGCCCAAGGATCCCACAGTCTTTGGGTCCTCTCCCTCTCCAAATAGCTGAAGCGACAGGCAGAGGGTGGAACAGGCCTCAGTCCTCCAGAGCACATGCACAGGAGACAGAAGAAGAAGAAGAAACACATCAGTTGTCAGAATAAAATAGGCTAAAACCAGAGGCGAGTCTTATTTAAAATCCTTAAAAGAGATCGAAAGGGTACTTAGCTGAAAGAGGGGTGTGTCGCGACAGCACCCCTCTACAAGCCCACGGCGCTTCCCCTCGACTCTGACCGGTGCTGGAAGTCACCCTCCTCTCCACCTGCAGTCCGTACTCCGTTCCTCGGGTCCCACGATCCGGCGCTCGATCAGCCCTTTTCCCGGCTGGAGTCATCCCGCCTAACCGACGCGGCTACTGCGTTTCAGGCGGCTCTCGCAGCGATGGCGTCTCCTGCCTGCTGTTGGCTCGGGTCCTTTTCCGTTTCTCTCTTGCTCCCTCGCTCTTCTTTACGGCTGCTTCCTATATAAAAGGGCTGCAAAATGCGATCGCCACCACCTGTGGCTCATTGCAGTTCATGGTCAGTTGGAAAAAACGAAACACTACATGCAACTCAATATAACCCAAAATAATAAAACTCTATAAACAAACACACAAAACAACACAACATGCAAAACAATTTGGTAAACAAAACATGCACAATAAAACCTCGTCACATAGTCAAGACAATTGATAACTGATATTTGGAACCAATATGCCAACACAACATTACTGCTACAAAAGGACACTCCCCGTGGCATTGAGGTGTTTATTATTTTGTCCTCATTTATACCCATGAAGGCAGGCTAAAGAACAGAAACAGTTATCTTTATAATCTAATATAGCTCCTCACACTACATCCTCTAAAATGATCAGACAATGGAATCAACTGTCTAAAACAATTTTATAATTTATGTTTTTATTCATTTGACAGGCAAAAGTACAGACATTGAGAAATAAGGATTTTTTCCTTTTTCAAAAACAACCACGTATTCCCTCCCACCCTCTACCCCTCCCAGTCCTACAAAATTTAGTTACAGATTATTAACACACATCCTTCCTTCTTACTGTAAACAGACAAGCAACTACATTAGTACGCAGAGAGAATAAAGATAAATAAAAAATAACAGATAACAGAAGATATTAAAAAAAAAAAAATTAAAACAACACCAACTGAGAAGTAATATTTTCTCATTTGTCCTGTAGTGTCTTTAATTTAGCTATGTAACTAATCATGCAGCCCCATACTGAATCAAATTTACCAGGTGTCCCCCTCAGATTGTATTTAATTTTCTCCAGGTCTAAGTACAGCATGAGGTCCTTAAGCCACAGGGAAGCTTTGGGAGCAGCTGGTGACTTCCATTCCAATGTCAGCAAAACAAAGGAGATTGTGGTGGACTTCAGGAAGAGCCACACTGAACACCTACCACTGACCATCGATGGTGCTGCTGTGGAGAGAGTGGGCAGCGCCAAATTCCTGGGGGCCTCCTGGGCCACCAACTCTGCATCACTGGCGAGGAAAGCCCAGCGGCGCCTCTACTTCCTCCGCAAGCTGAAGAAAGCGAAAGCTCCCATACCCATCCTGAACACATTCTACAGGGGCACCATTGAAAGCATCCTGTCCAGCTGCATCACTGTGTGGGGCGGTGGCTGCACTGATTACAGCAGGAAGTCACTGCAACGCATAGTGAACACAGCTGGCAGGATCATTGGTGCCACACTCCCTTCCTTGGAAGACATCTATACCACCCGCCTCACCCGGAAAGCCATCTCGATGGCGAGCGACACCAACCACCCTGCATACAGACTGTTCAGCCTCCTACCCTCTGGAAGAAGGTATAGGAGCCTTCGCTGCCGCACCACCAGACTCAGCAACAGCCTCATACACCAAGCTATCAAGAAGCTAAACTCTCTCCCCTCACTCCCCCCAGCCATACCCCCCAGACTGACAGGAAGCTGACACCCCCCCCTCCCCGAAAGGAAAAATCACTCAGGACTCTGTCCCCTGCACTTCCGTTACCTGTATTCCGTTTATATGACCACTTACCACACGAACTGAAACTGGCTGCTATCCACTTTCTACTTGCACTATTAATGTCAAATTGCTGCCTTTACTGAATCACCTTTGCACTACAATAACCTAACTTGCACAGAAACTCCTGCTGCTACTCCCAGTTATACGTATCTCATTTAGTTATTTTTATTTATTTCTTTAGTATTAGGAAACATCCTATTTATGTAGAATTGAATGTATACTTAGCATTAGGAAATGTCTTGTCTTGTCTTATCTGTCGTGCCTGAGCAGTGTGCACTTTATATGTTTCACCGCTGGAGAGGTAAACGTCCTTTCGATTCCTTTGTATGTCTTAACATGTGAAGAAATTGACAATAAAGCTACTTTGACTTTGACTTTGACTTTGAACAAAATTCTTCTGCGTGCTAATAAAGAAGCAAAAGCGACACAATCTTTAACCTTTTTCCTAATAGTTAAACGGTCTGATAATACTTCAAAAATAGCCAGTTCTGGACAAGGCATCAATTTCATATTTAGTGCATCTGCAAGATGTTTAACAACGGCCGTCCAGTAAGCTTGCAGACGGGGACAGGACCAAAACATGTGGGTCATGTTTGCTGGTGACAAGTGACATCTATTGCATGTGTCCGTGATATTGGGATAAAGTTTGGAGAGTTTGGAATTGGTAAAATAGATACGATGGACAACCTTATATTGTATCAGATTAAGCCTGGAGCAAGATGTACTGTTATTTACACGAATTAATGCTGAGTCCCAGTCCCCGTCATCGATAACCCTGCCAAGTTCTTGTTCCCAATCTTTCTTAATTTTATCAAGAGATGTCTCTTTGAGATGGGATATTAAGGTGTAAATTTTTGAAATAAGGCCTTTCTGATTTGTGGGAATGTCCAAAATTGAGTCAATTACTGAGTTAGGTGGAATATTGGGGAAACAGGAGCTGTTTGATTTAACAAAGTCACGAACCTGGAAATATCGGAATAGGTGAGACTTGGGAAGGTTAAATTTATCACATAATTAGCTGAAGCTAGCGAAGACATTATTTATATAAAGGTCACTTAGCCTGACAAGGCCTGAACTCTGCCATAGAGAAAAGGCATTATCAATGCTGGGGGGGAGGAAAAGATGGTTATTATGTATGGGGCTGTGATTTGACAATCCTTTGAGTCCAAAAGAACATCTAAATTGGGACCAAATTTTGAGGGTGGAGACAACAATTGGGTTACATGTGTATTGGGATGATTGAAAGGGCAGTTTTGATGTGAGTAGAGCTAGGAGTGACGTAGAACAGGAATTAGCTTCCAGTTTACACCAGTTTAATTCAGGTTCAAGTCTAAAACAATTTTATAACAAACTGAACATAACCTTCAGGAAGGAGGATTTATTACAGGATTGTTATATTAGACTACATCCCTTATAAATTGCCAACTGAGTGTATATTAGTAATTATCAGCTGTATGCACAGGCAGCAAAGGGCCTAACTGGAATTAAGAAAGGTGGCTGCACCAGAGCCAAAGTAGCACTTTGAAATGAACTAATTTAATCAGTTATCCCACTGTTTTCGTCCAGGCTCTGTATATCTGACATCATTGGTAGCCACGTGCACAGTTAGCGTGGGGATGGAGGTCTGTGAGCACTGGTGACAGTTTGATTATGTCAGCAACTTGCTACGGGCAAGAGAAAAGGTGATGGTGACAGTTCCAGGGAGTTCAACAGATGTGATGATGGGATTGCCAGTTTAAGGTTTTTCTCTCTCTCTCTCTCTCTCTCTCTCTCTCTCTCTCTCTGTCTGTCTGTCTGTCTGTCTGTCTGTCTGTCTGTGTGTCTGTGTGTGTGTGAGAACGAAGGGACATTAGACAGAATGACCTTGGTGACAGGTTGACAGCAGCACTGATTCAAACCTGCTGCTGACATTAATCCCGGTCTCCACCAGCCGGTTCACCTGTTCCACCTTCTCCAGGAACATCACCACAGCCACCATGCCCGATCACTTCTCCAACAGCCAGAGCAATCTTCTCCATGGTGTGCGGAGACCCGGCACCCACTTTGATGCCGTGTCTCCGCGGCTAGAAAAACACACACAGTCACCTTAAAAAACTAAAGAACCCTACAAAACATGGCACCAACACTTAACACAACTACACCAACAAGAACGTTGAAGAAAAAGACAGAATGAATGGAAAACCTCAAAGTTTTCACTCGCAAACGCTCTGACACCACTCAGCATGAGAGAGAGAGAGAGAGAGAGAGAGAGATATTAATTTAAAGCACAACAAAGGGAAAAGAAAAATGCCACACTCAACTGAAAAAAAAAACGCCCAAAATAAAGTAAAATATAATAAATTATCAGAATCAGAATCAGAATCAGAATCAGTTTTATTGCCAAGTATGTTTTCACATACAAGGAATTTTTTCTGGTGATTGGTGCAATTGATCAGCAACAGTGGGGCTCTCTAGCCTTGTTGATGAGGCTAATAGCAGATGGGAAGAAGCTATTTTTGTGGCGAGAGGTTTTGGTCCTGAAGGACCGCAGCCTCCTGCCAGAGGGGAGTGTCTCAAAGAGTTTGTGTCCAGGGTGGGAGGAGTCGCATACAGGTATATACAGGTATGTAAACAAATATAAACATATATAGATACCTATACACATACATATATTCAAATATATATATATATGTATACGCATATCTACATGTCTAACATATATTAGCATAAACACATCCACCTACAGACACACACCCATCTATAATCACTGAACCAACAACTGTCCAAACAGCAGCTTCTCTTCTTGAACAGAACACAGAACCTTGTTCACACACCAGACCCTCTGAAATGACTCGACATCCTTCATCGTGTTATAGTAGTTAAAGTCAATGTTTAACCTGCTCTTCATCATCCTGATGAGTACAGCATGCCCGAGAGAGGGCAGCCCTGCCTGACTCCCCTCTGCACTTTAAAAGGAGCAGTCAAACTGCTGTTAACTTTAAGTACATTCTCAATGTCTCCATACAAGGTCTGAATCTTAGCAATAAGACCTGAGCTGAACCCAAAACCCTCCAGCATCTGCCAGAGATATGCGTGTTCAACTCGATCAAATGCCTTTTCCTGGTCTATGGAGAAAAAAAACGATTCTATTCCCAATGAACTGGAGAGGTCCAAAATGTCCCGAATTAGATGCACATTGTCTGTTATCAGCCTGCCTGGTACACAGTAAATCTGGTCCTCATAAACGACCTGCTCCATCACTTTCCTCAACCTGTTGGCTAAGACCTTGGAGAGGAGTTTGTAGTCAGTACAGGGGGGCCACTGGTCGCCAGTTTCTCAGGTTCTGCAGGTGCCATTTTTTGGCAGGAAGGTGAGGACTGCTCTCCTGAGGACGCTGAGCAGGTCCTCATCGATCACTGACCATAAGGCTTTGTAGAAATCTGCTGGCAGACCATCCAGACCGGGAGCTTTCCCAGGCTTTAGGCTCTGCAACACCTCTAACAGTGCCTGTGGGGAGATGTCGGTCTCTAGCTGTTTGTTTGCCTCTGCTGACACCTTTGGCAGACCAGTGAGGAAGGAAGACATCACGTCTGGTTTCTCAGTATATTCAGTTTGAAACAGTTCCTCATAGAAACCAGCTGCATAACTGCGGATCTCTGCAGAGTCCTGGAGCAGCTGCCCATCAGCAGAGCGCAGACAATCCATCAGCCTCCTCTGTCCGTTCCTCCTCTCCAAGCCAAAGTGAGAGGGAGCATCCATCAGAGCAACGTTTTGAAACCTGCATACCAGAGCGCCCCTGGTGGGCATGCCCAGCAAGTTAGCTTGTTTGTCTAAAATGATCCCAAAAAACACTAAAAGCTGTTCCAAAACGTTTGTCAGATAAAAGTGCTGTGTTAAAATGCCAGTATGCACTCCCACACCTGATGTTGTTAATGAACACACAGCAGTCCACTTACAAGTGGTCTGAAAAACCCACCGGCTTTATAGAACAACTTCTAAAAACACTAAAATGATGCTTAAAACAATAAAACCTGTCGAGTCTGGACATGGACAGGAGGTGATCCTTACAGTGGTTTCCTGTGGAAGTTTCTCCACACGTCACACAGCTCGTTGGTCTCCATCAGTCTCTCTTTCTGTCTAATGCAGGATTTTCAGTACAATTGAAATCACCCCCAATAACTAAATACTCCTCCCTGCTGCACCTCTGGACCACCTCACCTAAAGTGTGCAGGAAAGCCAGCCTCTCTGTGCCTGTGGTTGGAGCATATTCATCTATAAAAACCATTTTCACTTTCTCAAACTCTGCCTTTACCTTTAAAATGTGACTTGCCATCACATCTTCCACGTCAACAGAAACTGGAATAAAATCTCTAGAAAATAAAACTCCCCCACTGGAGCTGCTTTTATGGCTAAAATAAACCTGTCCGCTCCACTCCTTCCTCCAGTCATGTTCATTGTCCACAGTGCTGTGTGTTTCATGGATAAATGTGACATTCAGCTTTTTGACGTTGATCAAACTAAAAACAGAGGCTCGTTTACCAATGTGTCTCGCTCCATTTACATTTAATGTGCCCAGTTTAAACTTGCACGTTTAAAATGGAGTAAAGAGAAAACGGAGAAAACAAAAACAGGCTGAGAGAGATTAAAAACAAGACTTAGTCATCCTCACAGATCTGGTTTTTGACCTTCTGGATCAGTTTTTTTAGTCTAAAAACCTCCTGGTCTGTAAAACTAGACTGTCCAGGTTCTCCTGGGTTCTTCATGTGAGGGAAGAAATTCTCCACCTTCACTCTGGAGCCCTTTGTGTCCTGCAGAAACTTTTTAATTCGAGTTAAAGCGTAACCACTTTCCATGACAGTTTTCTCAGCACTGGACCCATCACTGTCTGAGACACAGTCCTGGACCTGGGACTGGGAGAGTCCTGGTCTCTCCTTTGAGGCCTTCTTAGCCTTACTGTTCTGTTTAGTTTCTATGAATTTTCTTTTTGTAGCCAGTTTCATCAAGTCTTCATCGACCACTATGTCCTTCTCATCCTCCTCCTCTAACACTGACTCTGCCACTCTGGTGGCTGTCTGTCCCACTCGCTCTTTCAGCCCCCCACCTGTCTCCACCTGTTCACTGTCTGCCCTGTCCACATACCTGTCCCCCTCCACCTCTGTGTCTGCTTCTGTCATCTGTGTGTTCACCACGCTGTCCGCTGTGTCCCGTGTGCTGTTGGTCTGTGGTTCCGGAATGTGGGCGCATGGTGGATTGGCCGGCAGTCAGAGACATGGCAGCGAACGGCTTCTTCACTCCTTCCCTCTTATAAGGTGCCCCTCCATCCCGCATCTAAAACACTTCATGTTCTCGGAAGTCACATGCACAGTGTAATCAAAGTTATCCACTTTAAATCTAAAGGCCAGATTCAGCTCCTCGTCTGTTTTATTGAGGACCATGAGAACCTGCCGTCAGAAGGAGACCACATGCTTTAGCTGGGGAGACTTACAGCTCAGCAGGATCAACTTTATCGGAGACGGGAGCTGACCGTGCCGGGCCAGCTCCTTCTCTAGCACCTCATTCGGTCACCAGATGGTGACCTTTTTGGCGGGGTTAACGAGAGAGAGAGAACAGGGGTGAAGGTCCCCTGGATCACCACCCCACTCTGTACAACTCGATTCACTTTATCTACACTGTCCAAAAAAATCACCACTGAGCTGTTCATCCTGGAGGCCGACTTCAAGCTGTTGAAGCCGACCAGCTCACCCACCGCCAGGCTGCACTCCTCCACTGAGCAGCTGACTGCCAGGGCCAGTTTGATGGTGTGCCGGCGAGCCAGCTTCTCCAAGCCCAGAACCAACAGAAATGCTGGGCAGTAGTGTCTGTGCCACCACCACAATCCACACACACCCCTCAGAAAACCCCTAAACCCCTGCCTCTAATGAAAGTCTTATGAACTGGTGTTGGAAGTAAATAAAGGCTAAACAGACAGAGGCTGTGCTCTGTGTGAGAGACAAGTTAAGAAAGGGAGGCTGTCTGTGACTCACCTGGTAGAGCACGTGCCTTTTGGGCTTAGTCCAAATCCAGCATGCAGCCCCATGCTGCATGTCATCCTCTTTCTTTCTCCCTCATTTTCCTGTGTCTCTGTCGCTACAAGTGTAACAAAGACAAAAGCCTGAAAGAAAATAACTTTAAAAAATCTATCTTTAAAAATTTAAAAAGTCTCTATTTTAACTTTCTCTCTGAGTGATCAAATATAGGCCTAGCTGAAATCACAGCACAGTCTTTGTCTTTAGTTTGTGTTTGGTGATTTGTGTTTTGGTCTTTGTTATATAATCAGCATTTGACCATTATCGGTCCAACCATAGTAGGTTTTGACCTAGTCTTGTTAATATTGTCTGTCCTTGTAGCAGCTAAATACGCTCACAAAGCCTTAAAGTCGTCTGCCTGCTACTTTAGAATTTCCATTGAATAAGTGTTTGAGAAAATATTTAGGCTAGAATCTGGGCTCATTCTACCTTGACTGACCATTGTGTTTACCCTCGTTCAGAGCAAGAGTGAAAGAGATAGAGAGCAAGATTGAGCACACTGGAAAACTACTGTTCTGTTAACTTACTGACTTATTGATTATAAAAATATGAATATTTCTGCTATGACTATAGGGCACACATATTGCC
Source organism: Trachinotus anak (assembly GCF_046630095.1). NCBI lineage: Eukaryota > Metazoa > Chordata > Actinopteri > Carangiformes > Carangidae > Trachinotus > Trachinotus anak. The sequence continues at coordinate 1,098,515 of NW_027273863.1, read as the reverse complement.
TCCATTTCCTCCTGTTATAATTGCATTTAACTTTTTTTTTCATATTTAGCAGTAAGTCACAAATTTTTGTATTTTGTAATCTAGATAATTTTCCTCCCAGGTGAACATAGTGATTGTCAGTCCGCCCCTGATGCACAGAATTGCACAGGCATCAAAGATAAAAGTCAAGCTATTTTTTTTTCACTTGAAAAGACTTTTGGGAACAAGGAAGACTGATGAAATGTGAGCCTGTGTGGCAGTAAGATAAGCCATCACTCAGCGATCCTAATAGCACTCAGGACACTGTAAAAGGTTCTAGGTCATGAAGAAGCAAAGATGATTTCATCTTTAGAATTTTTAACTGTAAATGAAGAGTACCAAGTTAAACTAGGCCTCCAGAACATATTAGAATATGAGGCATTTGTGATTCCAACAAATATACACTATAATTAATGTTTTTGTTAGAGTTGAGTGAGGTACTAATGTCAGAAATGGCTACTGCCTAAAGTACTCTAGTATATAGCAGTACGTTATGTATGTATGAGTCCATGCACCAATCTGATAACATGTAATTTGTTAATAAACTTTACACCTGAAAGTTTTCCTGGAAATCAGTTCTTTTTTTGCTGCTTTAAGACAGTAGCCTACATAGGAAGTTGTGCCAAAGATACTCTATACAGAGGATAATGCATCACAGGCAGTAACATGGTATGTGGTCATGATTGCCTGTTCATGTCAAAACATACAAACACAATACAGAACTAGATGAAGTATGAATTTGCTGCTTGTTTTATATCCACTAGCATATCAGATCAACACCGGTACATCAGTCTAATAATACCCAGTTAAAACAGTTAAATGATAATAATAGTAATAGTATTATTAAGCAGAGAAATACAAGTTTTATTTCAGTTTAAAATTCATGGTTTCACATATAAGTCCCTCTCGAAGTCCCTCTCAACAGCAGTGAGAGCAGACCAGGACAGAGAGATCTGCGAGAATGTGTTGCTCGAATAAAGTTAATTTTCTCCTGATCTGTCTAAAAAAGGCCATTTGTTTGAATGATTTGTGGATTGTGAAAAATTAATTCAATATTTATTTTGGTGACTGTAGGGGAAAAGAATCTTTCATAATCTGTGATCACATTCACTTTCTCCATTGGAACGAATAGACGCAGACCTTGCCACTGGTCTCCTAAAGGGGTAGGGAAGTGGAGAAACCCACAGGACACAGTTACAGGAAATGACTGAAAATGACACTGGCAACTATTGTTTTAGAGCAGGGAAGAAGAATTATATATTTTTCACTGTAATGTCCCACGAGTAGAAAGTGTGTACAGTATACAAGGCTTTAATTTAGAGGGCTGGCTTTAGTGTTAGGACAAGTAGTGTAGGACGTATTTATTTATTTATTTATTATGTGACAGCCAGGGCCTGTCCGCCCATCCATAAGTCTGCAGGTCCATATGTCTGTCCCATCTTAGCTGTGCCTGGAGGAGACTTCCTCAAATTTGGCAAAACATTCATTTGGCCTCAGAGATGAATTGATTCAACTTTGACCTACAAAATAGGTTTTTGTCTGTAACTCCTATGTAACACATGGCTGTAATCGTCACTGGTTATATCTTGTAAACAATGTCATGTGGAGGTAGTGCATCTAAATAGTCTATTACGGATTCAAACCCCTGAAAACAACTGACAATTAGCAAGCAGCGATAAAGTTACCATGGTAGTTGCCAAGTACGAGGTGGTCACAGTCTTCTCATATAAACCCGCCACCGTGTGAAGCAGAGCTCCCGTAGCACACAGTGGGGTGTACGAGCTGAGGTGAGTGACAGACTGACACCTGACAGAGGGCAGAGAGTGCTGGACAACAATTGCCAAAGCACAGTACGGCAACAAAGGTAACATTCTCTCAACACCTAAAAGTGTCAGCACCCAGCTCCTGAAAGCCATCCTTTCTGCAATAAGCGCTAGCTCATAATGTGAAAATGCAGGCGTCACTTGTTTGGTGTAGGACCTCTTTTGTTATATGACCTTCAGTGCATTTATGAGCACTTCATTAATCAGGTTACTGTTGACTTTCTCCAGGAAGTTGATTTCTTAAATTCAGGTAAACAAGAAACCTGATAGCTGGGATAAAGGATTAATGTGATTCCCCAGCTAGATTTCTTTTGGGGAATGCAGATTTATCTGACATGAATACAGTAACTGGATTTCTAATTGGCTTTTTACAAGTCAGTCAGTCAGTGATGCATTCATTTAAAATAATTGCATCCCCCTTCCAGAGGAAACTGAAACCAACACAAGGTAGTCTCTAGAATAGTAAGTGAGTTTCCAGTGCTACTTGTTGAATTCAGACACTTTCACATTGTGAGGAAAATCTCTGCTTTATCCACCTGTCTGTCCACATGCTATATAATCAAAAAAAAATAAAAAAAGAACCAACAAATCTTACTATGGGTCTGCTGCATGTGAAACTGGATTTACAGAAACCAGGTTACTACAGTGTGTGGCGGCGCGAGAGCTAGGGGGAGGAGAATACACACAGACACACACCCCTAGGTTTTATACATTACAAATACGGTAATCCGACAACGCCACCCTGGGAATTTCACCCAAGGACTTGTGAACCCTCAATTGATACCAGATATTTTAAAAAGGCATACAGGTTCGTTCTACTCAGGAGGCCGGAGACATGGTTCCATCCATCAATAATATTGTTATTAACAATTTAGTAACATAAGGATGATCATTAAAATACAATTCACTCAGGGTAACTGAAAGTAACTGGAGCTTAGGGGGCTTACTAGTGGTAGGGTAGGTCCACAAAAGGGGGATCCCAGGAGAAGTCACCTGAAAGCACACGTACATACAAACCCACACAAGTGGAGTCAACACTGGGAGACTCAAGACACTGCACACAAAAAGAGGGCTCCACCACCAAAGAAGGACACCAGCCCCACCACCACCGCAGGTACCCAGCTCCTAAAACAAACAAAACATAATTAGGGCATTACAACTTCCAACATAAGATATAAACCATGCAGTGGCCAAATGCTGAAACCCTGACACTGGTTATCAGCAGCTCTCAAAATGGCCTCCTGCCAGTGGTGTCACCAAAGAAAAAAAAAGGAAAGTAAACTAATAGAAAATAGACTAAAGAAAAGAAACTAATTAGTGCTAAATGATCAATTCAATTAGTAAATCAGCACATATATAACGATACATAAATTAACATGAAATGAAGAGTAATATCTTACAAATCATATGTATAACAAAATAAACTACAAGACTATTTGTGGATGAACAGCTGTGTGACTGCACTCACACAACGTAACCCATACCTGATCAAGGCTGCTTAGATGGCAGCTGTATTACTGAAACAAGTAATAAATCACAAATAATACAAACAAGAAGAAAAGTAAACAACCACACGGAAAAGTAGATACAAAATTACAAATAAATCAGAACATCGCAAAATAGAATCCTGCACGATCACATTTCTTCCCATTCACACTTAAAAACGGGCCCAAGTTAAAATAAACACAGACACATTAAACGATTACAGGCCGAACAGCCAGAGGCCAAGCAGCAGCGTCCCTGCTGTGTGCGCCACTGCAGCCGCCGTCGCTCCAATGAGGCTGCGCACGCCAACAGCAGCCAGTTCCTACAATGCATGCAGATCAAATTAGACCACAATAAGAAATAGAATAGAAAACTAATGTTAGAGCAGGCTACATACCAATCGGGCCGCGTGAGCTCTCACCCGCAGGAAGACAGGGGAATCTGCAGGCGCTAGTCTGATACAGCAGTCATTACCTAAAGCACAACTGTTGGTAAAATGCCACCGGCAGGAAGTTTGCGGCACAATGAAACTGGGGAGGAACCTACCAGCGGTGATCAGCAGGAAGTTCACTGCTCAGAACACGGGAAGCAAAAGCCAGGAGATCTATAAAGTCATAAGCAACCAATATAAGCAGCCTCGCAACAATGACATGCCAAATTGCAAACCACTGAGATTCTCTCCTACCTGCGGCAAAACGGAAGCAACGGGCACCAGAAACGAGGTGCGCGCTCTCAGCAGGAACGAAAGAGCACCCGAGAGTCACCCGCTTTTATAGTGCGTCCCCTTATGGTGATTGGCCAATAATTACCAAGTGATCTAACAGAAAGATCCTCTTAAGCCAAAAGCCACTACAACAAATCTTTATTCTGCTACAAGTGGATGTTATGGTGTTCCCCAATCAATCTCAGCAACCTGATTACTTAAGTACTTGTACATGCATTGAATCATCCACTGAGGAACTGAAAATACACTACAGCCTTTTGTAATTGCAGAGATTTTGACTACCATAACAGGACAGGTGGAACAAATTGTATTAATGTTCAGTGCTAATAACCATGAACACAAGTGAGCCAGTAGCAGCTTTGAACTATCAAAGGTTTGTTGTGCAAAAAGTGTAGTTCAGATCCTTTCAGATTCTCCCCATCTTTTAATAGACCTATTTCATCCAGCCTTTTAGCAGGGCAAGTCAAGAAAACTATAGATGAAGATGCTTTAAACACAACACAACTGATCTGGAGTGCTTCAAAGGATAGTAATATTTAAGACATGCACTCCAATGCACTCAGTCACTCCTCTATCAGCATGTATACACATTCAAAGAAAAACTTGTGACTGAAAAATGTTGATGATCTGAGATCATTTAATATGTGGAGGAGGGAGTTCCATAATTTTGACGCTGTCACTGAAAGAGCTCTTGGTCTTGCAGAACCTTCAGGTTTCAGTAACAACAAATCCTTCCAATTAAACAGCAAAATTACAAAACAAATGTTACAAATCACTGCTGAAAAATAAATCAGTTTTATAATGTGTGGAAACACTGTAGGCTCGGTTAGGCCTAGGTTTAAACAGAAGTTAGTGTTTAGGGAAAGATCATGGTTTGGGTTAAAATGCTACTTTGTCAAGGTTAGGGGACCTTGTTGTCATGGTTACAGATTAAGGATAGGGTTATGGTTAAAAGATGGCTACAATGACTGTCTGTAGGAAACAGGAAATGAACAGCAGTCTCCCACTATAGTCCACTGTTTTGTTGACATGTCGCTCTGTGGACCAGAACATCACACTATTATGTGCTTTGCTCATGTAATTCCTACAGCTGCTGGAAGTAATATCACTTGGATATATACATATGTTGTTTTGGTGTATTTGTTGAAACAACTAATGACATAGTTTTTCTTGGGACAATATCTTTGTTACTACTCTCTTCACTACCACACCTACTCTTAAATTAAAAAGAAAAAATATTTGCTAAGCTTCTTTTTTACACCCTCTTAAAATTCAAAGATGTCTGTTCAGTTAGATCCTAGATGACACAGGTATGTAATAATAATAATAATAATAATAATGCATGAGCCAAAGCAATATAATTTACAGTAGAGTAGATTTAGTCTAGGCCAGGGGTTTTCAAAGTGTGGGATAGTGAGCCTCCCCTAAGAGAACTCAAAAGCATGCCGCCCCCCTTCACCCCCCCCTAATTATTATTACTATTATTACTGTTATTGTTGTTACTTTGTATGTTCCACACAGGCTTAAAAAAGGATTTAAACAATAAATGTTATACACATCTTTATTTTTGTAAACATCTTAATCTTAATCATCTTTATCTGTGTATGTGCTTAAATATCTTTTTTTTTTTTAAACACAGTATAACATCTGTATGTTTTTAACATCTTTTTTAAACACACATTTTAACATCTGTATGTTTTTAACATCTTTTTTTCACATTTTAACAGTTTTTTTTTTGTTTGTTTTTTGTTTTGTTTTTTTTTTACATCTTTTTGAATACATTCATTTTAAGGCCTCTGTGCAATTCCTCAAATCAAATAATAAACAGATAAACATCAGAGATTTTTAGCATCACTGCGCACCATGTACAGCGCTGCTTTTCATATCGCGGTCTCAACATCATGCGTAAATCCTCGTGTTGTGGGGTTTCCCCGCCTTCGCGATGCGTAACGCTACGCGGTATGATGCTTCGGTTGCCTTGGTATTCACGGTGCCAAATGACTCGATGACTTTCTTCTGTGACCGCAATTCATTAAGTTTCCGATCAAAAAACTCCCGCGGCTTGGTCGTTAAACTTTGGTGCTTGGTTTCAATATGACGCCGGAGTTTACATGGTCGCATACTGTCGTTAGCTAGCACCTCTTTGCAGATGACACACTGTGGCAGTGGAGCATCATCAGGACCAATACACGAAAAGCCAAACTTTAAATAATCAGGGTCATACTTCCTCCGTTTTCTGCTCACCCCAGACTCTGTGCCCTCTCTCACTTTCACTTTAGATACTAAAAAACGATCCATTTCCCCCTCGCCAGACGTATACACTCTTCTTCTTTCTTTTCAGGTTTGTTTTTTTTCTCTTGCCGCGCCTCCCCTGAAGCCCTCTGGCGCCCCCCAGGGGAGGCGCGCCTCACACTTTGAAAACCGCTGGTCTAGGCTATTTGTTTTTGACATTTATCAAGTTTGCAAACCCAATAATAATAAAACTGGCACTGAGTTTAGCTGCAGTCACTTTCGATGTGTCTCTTAACAGGTTACACTGTGACTGTGTTAACAGTAGTTAGATCACTGTGTGGAGTCAAACCTGAAGGCTGATATTCTGCCTAACAAATATTTTCATGATGAGCTCAATGTGATTTTGATATTTTTATTGTAACTGAACTCATTTCAGGGTATAAATATAAAGTGTGTTGAAACTATATGAGGCATTCTGATTGGCTAAAGGTAATTCCCTTCCCTAACTGTTTAATCCATGTTATTAGCATGACTGTAGAGATCAATATCAGTCTATTGGTTGGCCAGTCCACCACTTTGGTCCAGACTGAAATATCTCTACAGATATTGCGCAGATTGCCATTACATTTTGTGCAGACATTAATGATCCCCAGTGGATGTATCATAATGATTTCAGCTCTCCTGGCTTTCATTTGGTGACACTGTGAGGTTCAAATTTGTGGTTTTGTGTAAAATATTAACAACTATTGGCTGGATGACCCTTCAAATATGCATCATCAGCAAGCAAGTTTTACCAGTGCTGACCTTTGAAGGAATGGAGACATGAAGAGTCCAGAATAGAAGAAACTGTCATAGCTTATTAGATGTTTTGCACTTGGTTTGTCTGAGTATAAACTGGTCAACCACAGAAACATAGTTTGCAGACTGTTATAAGACAGTAGTTGATGGATGTTCGGGACCAAACTAAGTAACTGACAGTTAGCAAGCAAGCTTAGGCTGGGGATAGTTAGCTTGAGACCTATCATGACCATGATTGTGACTAGCCCTAGCATGTTCTTGCCTGGCTCGTGTGTTAGCCTTTGACTCAGCAGCTATAGTCATTCACCAACCATCCATTCAAATCCCCAAGTACCCGAGCTTCTAGATTCATGATTTGAGTATAAACTTCACTGCACCACTTTTCTGGTTTTTAGGACTTTTCATTTGCTTTTACCTCATCCACACACATGCCATCTCTGATTACCACATTCCATTGTATGTTGTTTGTTTTGTGTTGACTTTATTTATGCCAAAAACCTGTGTGTTTAGAGACACACAGGGTCAGTTATTTGCCAAATTGGAGGGTTTTAAATTTTATTACTGACACTTTATTACTGGGAAATGAATTCTTTGGAATATGGACAGCTGTGTGTATGCATGTGTGAGCGGGAAGAAGCAAATCAACCAATATTAAGGATATAATTTAATAGAACAAGTTTGTGTTTCAGTAAGTTTGTGAGCGCTCTTATCACACACAGGATGATAACATTAACATTCCATATTGCTTGTAATGTGTGCCGCATTCTGTCCACATACTACCACCCCCCCACACACACATACACACACATGCTATTTTCTTCTGTCGTTTACATCTCCCTGATCCTAACACACACGCAGACACACACCCACATACATGCTCCGATTAAGACCACCATGTGTTTGAGGGATTAGGATGTGCATCTCTAAAAGGGGCCATACCATCTGTGCAGGGGCTCACCAAAGAATAAACACACACACACACACACACACACACACACACACACACACACACACACACTCAAACACAAACACACACACACACACACACAAGCACTCACACACACACACAAACTACACATACAGTATTTGCAATGTGGAGTCTACTCACAAACATTTGATTGTAAACCACTATGCAGGGAAGACAAAACAGCAGCATGCATGTTTTGCTGTTGATAGCATGCTAAACGCTCAACATATACATTACTGCACATGTGGTCAAAAGTGCTCTCACACACACACAAACACACTGATTAAAAACAGCAGGCTTAATTGCAAGCTACAGGCTGCTTTTAATTCCTTTGTGCTGATGGAGGAGAGAGTGAATTTGATTTACTAATACTTTTCAGAAATGTATAAAAGCTTCTGCAAGCAACGAGAACCCACAGTACTGTAACATGAATTAATACATACTGTATATGATGGATTACTTGTTTCTGTGCTCAACCTTGTGTCCATCTGTGTTTTTATTTGGTGTTTTTAATAAATTACGAGTATGTTATTCTCAGACAACTGTTGTTATATTAGCACTCTGCTCTCTCTCCTACTGCATTTGGGTCTAATAAAGAGGAGGGATCGCTCCTAATTATAAACACAGAACAAAACATGGAACAGAACGACCGCTAGGCTATTAACAAGTAAAACCCGGACCTTTGAGAGTCTGACCTCTCCATTTGCATTGTATGTGAGTTTTTCACCAAAACGTTGCACCATTTTGAACATTTCTGCAGGATTCAGTGCTGTTTAATGCTGTCTGTAGAGTACGCAGGTAATTTAAGTCAACAAAATGGTATGACTGCAATTCAGGCTATGATGGTTATGATGATATAATTAATGTTAAGATAATTTTACCATAAAATTTTACCATTAGAAGTTACATTCCACTGTGTGCAGAATATTGCATGCATGTCTACACAGTGTTATATTATATTTTCAGGGTTGTGGTAGTGGGCCCCAAAATCCCTTGGTGGCGAACCTGCTCATGAATAACATGAACATAACATGAACCTAAAGCTGTATCTCAAATCCACACTGTACACTACATGTATACAACATGTATTATCATTAGGAATGGAAAGAGTAGTGGGAAATTATTCTCAAGTACAAGTACTGTTACGTAAAAGAAATGTTACTCCAGTACAAATAAAATTACTTGTGTTAAAATGTCATACAAGTACAAAGCACGTCAGTTAAAATGTTCTCTGAGTAAACATTACTACGTTACATTTTTAAAAGGGGGATGGGGAGGGGTAAAAAAAAAAAAATATGGTGATAACAATAACATATGATAAAACAATTAAAGAACATCTTTAAACAGGTAATGTTATTTGAATGTATACAGTATATTTCCCAGGTGAGAATCGCAACAAATAAATTCCAGCCAGGCATTTTGCAGCCTGTGTAAACATAACTACACATATGCACTCAGTTGGCAGTTTTTTGGAACACGTAGTTAAAAGTAATGCGGACTTTAGTTTTGATTCTGTTTTGGTTCATTTCCTGTTTTATTTTGAAGTTGCTTCTTTTTGTGTTTATTTACTTCCTGTCTCTGTCTGTTTTCCTCCTTTTTGATTGAATGCCGCCCTAATGTGTTACACCTGTGTTCAATTGCCCTTGGCTTCCTTGTGTGTTTAAGTCTCTGTCTTCCCCTTTGTCTTTGTCAGTTCGTCTGCTGTGCTTCCCCTGTGTCTTGCTCCAGTGTCTCCTGCTCACTTCTGTTTCCCTGTGTGCCTTTGCTCCAGTGTTCCTCAGTCTAACCGTTTCTCATTGTCTGCTTTTGGGTCCTCAACGCTATAAATCATGACATATACATATTTATAGATATAGAATGAACTCTTGCAATCATAAGTTTAATATTCGTACTTCAAATGTTTTTATTTGTCCTTTTCACCTGTTTTTGACTTTTCCTAAGATTTTAAAAAAGGCAGTGGAGGAGAAAAGAAAGACATTATCGAGATAACACAGGCAGGGACATCATGATAGTCCATCAGTGAGACAAAAGGAGAAAGGAACGGACGTCAGACAGAGAAATAGCAGGAGCAATACAAGAGAGTTTGGAGTGTTTGTATATAGGTCAGTCAGCAGAGAGGGACATTCATCCATCAAGGCACTATCAAAAATGCAAGAGCTGCAGCTTTTCTGATTAGCACTTAGATTAAAGACACATACAGAACGTCTCTGATCATCTGTCAAACTACTCAGCCAAGGAGACCGAGCTGCATACTGTCAAATAATGAGGCTGCATGTTATTTGCCACAACATACACACGCACATATCCAACACAGCATCTCGTCACATATTAAATCTCTAATTGGTTGAGATGGAAGGCAGATGAGGGTCTTTACAGCACCAGAGACCCCGACAGTGTCAAGGTTTAAGTTGGGGGAGGGAGGCAAATGCTAATCCACAGTTCAGCCTCTGTGTGTGTGTGTGTGTGTGTGTGTGTGTGCACCTGCTGCAAGCTCAGCCAGGAATACAGGTCACGTCAGAAGTGTGTTTCAGTGTGTGAGAGAGAGACAGATATTTCTACTTTGTGAGGACACTCTGGCTGGTTCTCACAACTTCAAAGGGCTGTTTGAAAGTTAAGGCTGGGGTTTAGGGTTAAGGTAAATGTTGGGGTTAGGCATTCAGTTGTGATAGTTAAGGTTAGGGTAAGAGAATGCATGACTTAAGTGAATGTCCTTACAACTACAGAAAGTGTGTGTGTTTATTTGTGTGCATACATAGCAATCTTTGTTTTTCTTTCTTTTCTTCTTTACTTTTTCATACACAGCAGTACTTGTAGGTAACATCCTCCTGTGTTTGTGCTCACATTCATGCAGGAGTCACTGTTGGCTGTCATAACAGGCATACTTGTAAGACTGTGTGCGTGTGTGTGTGTGCATGTGATTAAGTGCTGGGGGAGAACCCTGCTTTAGATGCAGTCAGATAACATCTCAACTACAATACAGAGAAAGCAGCCAGCAGAGAAACAGACCATTTGCCTGGAAACTTGTCGACTGACACTCTGTCAGCAGCTCTGAACTATCGTTACCAGAAGGGATGGGTGTGGGGGTGCAGGGGGAGGTAGAGGAGAGGGAGGGAACAAGGGAATAAGATAAAATGAAAAGAGAGGGAGATGCAGAGAGAGAGGCTCTGCCAGAGGAAGCGAGAAATAGAAGTTTGTGACGTTCTCAACAACAGGTAGACCTGAAAGAGAAACAGCAACACAAGCAAGACGGAGAATACATTGCATTAATAAAAAATCTCATATGTATTCATTTATTTTTTATTATTTTTTTGTTTTGCTTATTTGTTGTTTTTCTGACATTGAATATAATACAGTAATGTTCATGCCATTTTTTTTTCTCCTCAGTATCAGTGTTGTGTCTCTGGGAACAGCAGTAAAATAACTAATATAACAAATAAACCCAGGTCTAAAGCTAACTTATTAACATGTATCTTAATTTGGTAAAGCTGTACATCAACAGGAGTATAAAAACGACAGTTTCTGGTTTTAGCTGAAGCTGTGAGACATGCAGACAGGCAGGTGCGGTGAAGCAACTTTAATGTGTAAAATGGCAAAAGAGGAGCAAGCTTACAGGCAGACAACAGGTCACGAAGGAGCAGGCACACAGAAACACTGAAATAAGTAGATGATGTGAAAAGTGATTGGGAAAAGGGGTTAGGGTTAATTTCTGGCTAGTTTTTTATTTTTCATCTTGGAAATCTGGTTATGAACTGCAACAACATACAACACAACCAAAATAGCTATTTTAGGCTATTTAATGATTTGACAACAAGAGCAGCTTTAGTAGGAACATTTTACTGACACATACATTATCAACATATTTGTGACTTGACGTATGTAAATGAACAAGATATTCTCATTCTGTTATATTACGTTTCCTTCGAAGTGTATTCACTGTTGTAAATAAGCTATATAGGTTCTACACATCATTTCTAGGAGACCAACCTTTTCATCTTACCCTCAAAAAGAAAACAAACAAATTTCCTTAGAAATTCTGAATTAATAAACATTTATATCACTGCACAATGTGCTTTGGCAACACAGTACCAAATTACAGTGCTGCTAATAAAACAAATTTGACTGTGAGAGAAAAACCTGCGGATTACGGTGACAGAGAATCAGGGAGAATTGGATGAAAGAGAGAGAGAGAGTGGGAGAGAGAGAGAGAGAGGGCGGGGGGGTCATGTATGAGTGAGAGAGACTGAGAGAGGGAGGGACTTAAAGGGAAAAAGAGCGAGAGAGCTGTGAGGATACACAGAGAAGAGAAAGGAAGAGAGGGAAAGGCAGAGCGTGGTTTTAGTTTAACAGGGTGAACTAACGGAGAGAAATCACCACGGACAGAGTTACATGAAATATTTGGACTTAATCTACTCAGCAGCAGCTCGGAGGCACACTGAGAGGCTTTTGTGAGGTAACTGCTCTGCTTTTCACTCCTAACACTGCTTATTGATGAGAAAATATACAAAAGGGGCACTGACTCCACAGCACAATTCCAAATGAAGTCTCTGTGATACTTGCCTGTCTCCTAATGATGGTTTCCTTCTTGTGTTCCCAAGTATCAAGGTTGTACCTTAAGTATTTAATGAGCGAGGTGGGACAGTAAGCTTGAGGGGGTTGGGGAGCTCCTAGGTCTCTTAAATCAATTAAAGAAGTGACAGCTACGGTAGAGGAGCCGCAACCAGGACATGTTGCGCATTCCTAAACAGGAAAGCCTGTGCACGTTCTGTGGAAGCACATGCCTGTGTTTTAAACCCTTAGATCAGTTTATAACTTGGTGAAAAAGTGAAAGTAAATGTTGCACTTATGCAACAGTGTTGCTTTAAAGATGCATTTACATATATTGTTATATTGTTCCCTTAAACGCACAGTCTGTAACTTCTGCCGCTATGTGGTCTCTCAATCAAAACAATAACCAAAGACAGTGTTGTGTGATGTCATGAAATAGCATGGGATCATGGGAGTTGTTGTCTTCACCCCCATTGCTGTAAGTTTCTCCCAGTTTGGATTCCTTCAGTGTCAGTCGGTCAGGAAGTTTTTACCTGGAGCTGAATTTACAGAGATGTCCTCCTCTCCAAAATAAACAGACCCGGGGATTATAACCGTCAAAAGCACTGAAAGCAGTTTCATATTTAAAGTTAGTGTTCAGCCGTTAAAACTGCTAATCTAACTGCTAACCCATGAACCAAACGTTCAGGATGTTTTTACAGGCACACCACATAGCCGCTAATCCACCAAGCAGGCAAGTCGCGGTTTCCTGCATTCCCCTTCTGTCTGTCATTCTTCACTGGTTTTTACCAGCAGCTGATCAGCAGAGGTGTCCTCTCCATAACAAACAGACCAGGGGGTTAAAAGAAACAATGAGTAAAGCAGTTTCACTTTTAAAATCAGTGACTTGCCCACACTCCTCTGTGGACACAGAACATCTCAGAGCTGATGCATGGACATCCACTCGTGGATGTGGATGGGACCTGAGAGTCATTTGCCTGACTGTTTGCTCTGATACCTTCAATCCAGATGTCCAATGACTAAAATCCTTCATCCCCATAATACATATAGTTGAAAACGACCAAGGTGTAAAAAGTGTATCTGAAAATGCCAAAATCTTAGCTGTCAAGGCAAGAAAAATAACAATTATAATAATAAAAATAAATAATTGAAATTTAAAATAAAAAAATGTAACCAAAACGCCTTGGGGATTTGACAGGTATTATGGAACTCAGTGATATTGTGACATTTAGCAGATGTTCATATGGGCTAAAGCTCCAGTAAAAAAGTAGCTTACTGAGGTATTTTCCGGGCAAAAGAAAAACAGAGGAGGTAAGGCATTCATGAGTGGCAATGAAGCATCTCTCTCCTCACTCTCTTAGAAACCAGGGTTATCTTAACTGTCCTTCGTTTCAGTAACTTCCTTTCATACCTAGCCTACTGTACTTACTTAGTTAGCTACACACTTATGGCTGACTAAAGAACTTGCCGACCATGACTATTGGCACACACTTCACTGGGACAACACACTGGTAGGCTACTTCAGTTAGACTGAGTCACATTACATACACTGGTTGCTGAGTGAAGCGCTGGAGACAGACTATTGAGGACTTGATTTAGCAACCGTTAAAAAATGTAGTTATAATAGTCACTGGAAAATAACTATTTACAACATTCAGAGTGTTTCTGAAAAGAGAATGACGTCATTTCTAAGAGGAGATTAACCTCCCTGTATGCTGTTTACAAAGGACACTTTTAGATGTGATGCAGTGGAGTGGAATCTGTCTTTATGGATATAAATCAGTGATAAGTGATGATGGGGAGGAAGTGACTGAAGAAATAAGTATCAATCAGTGTGTGAATTGAATTAACAAGGAACACAATAAACAATTTGGAGGCTCATTTGATTCTACAGTTTAATTAGAAACAAAAAAGTTCACAATACTATTGGAAAGTGATAGTGATCAACTGAAAACAAGCAAAGATGCAGCGCTTTAAATGATATGAGTTTTGTTTGATGATGTGTGTTTGTTTCAGATGTGTTTCCCTGTGCAATGTTTTGCACTGTCATTAATAGATTTTCTTTTCTAGTCCACTTGGGAGCAGAGCAAAAAGCTGAAACAAAACACCACCTCATGAAGTTGCAACACATCCAGTAGACACAGAGAAACATTGGCATTCATTTGTGCTTGCGTTTGTGTCCACTCCTGTGATGAAAGTCTCTCTCCTGCATCTTGCTGCTGGACATCTTCACCATTCACCTTCCTGGCTGAAGACATTTTAGGATTATTCTTCTGAACTGACAGTAAATATATCAAATGTGCAGTATGGAGGTGAAATATCTGAAAAAAAAAATGCTAAATGCACATGCATATTATGCTGCAATATCATAACTGATCTCCGAATGGTTGAAGCTAAGTGAAGAAGAGCTTGACACGCGCACTTTGCCTGTAGTTAATCACTAGTGAAAGATCCCAGGATTATCCTCAAACCTCCAAGAAAGGCTGCTTTCCTCTCTGCTTTACAAGCCCCAGCCTTTGTCAACAGGACACCGTCACAGAACAATAGACGCAGTGGCTGGATGTTAAGCTAGCTTTAAGAAACAATTCCTGCTGCCACCACAACCAAAATTACACAATGAATGCAAACAGACAACAGATCCTTTATGGGACAGAAAAGCTGTACTGCGATCATGGAATAAGGAGAGCTATCACTTCCACTTGACCATTGTTGTAACTGATGACTATTTTTAGCTTTAACTGGTCAAGCACTGCTTGCCTTGTTCGCCCTGATGGAATGCCACTGGTTTACAGTAATAGCTCTGTGTCTGTGGACTCCTGAGCTGAGCTGCTAAATGCACCACTGTGTTCACCAGCTTGCTGCTAAACTTTGTTTGACTGATGTTTGGTAGTGGGCAGGTTTTAGAGCAGTTCACCCAAAGGTTCTGAGAATATAATGTGTGCAAACCATGGATGCATAGTACAAACCTGAAGCAACACAATTCATTAAATCTACTCCAAATGCAACTAAATCAAACACACAGACATATCCACCCCTCTTCAACACCAAATCATTATCTGTCAGTTGTCAGTCAAATGAGTTATGCTGTCAAAGTTGTTTACATCAGATATACTGTTGGTGACATGCAGTAATAGCAACTCTTCTGGACAACAGAACCAGTCTTTTCAAGAAAAAGGAAATGTTGCCATGAATTAAGTGAGTTAAGCTTTGGGTTTCAACTTGAGTCCCGTTAATTTTTTTAGCCCATGTTTGTTTACATTTTGGAAAAGTAAGTGAACTGAATTTTGTTTTTTCAAGTGTGTCTACTGTTGGATGCACCTACTAGGGATTGACTGATTATTGACCTGGCCAATTGCATGCGATGTTCTGCATTTTCCGATTATCAGAATCTGTCTTTTTTTTTAACCGATGACCGATAAAATCAACTAATTTAAGTACTCGTAACTGTGGTTCTAATGCAGCCACCTGTCCCTGTCTGTAATCACTGTATGGTCTGGAGCAGCCCACAGCACCATGTGATTGTTTACATGTCATGAGTAATGGCCTATCAACCCTGAAGGCGACTGTGTACACAGACGGGCACAGACTGGAGCAGCTCCAGTTAGCAAGAAGAGCTGCACACTGGAGGTGAGGCAGCAGACATTGCTGAAGTTATAATAGACAATCACAAGTCTCTCCACTGAAGTTACAAAAACACCACACTCTTATGAACAAGTTTGTTGATCTAAGACACACCAAGCAAGAGAGGGAGAGGGAGAAGCCATCACTAACTGCTAAGCTAAAGTAACTAGCAGATCTGAATGGCACGTAAACAACTGCTGAAATTGTGAAAGCCACTAAAAGGAGCAGAGGGCTACGAATGCTGGAACTGAACTAGTGTATGTTTAAATGTGCAGTGGGTAGTTGATGAAGACAACAGTGACATTAACTGTGTTAAGATAGAGAAACAATAAATGTTACCAGCGACTGGAAATGAGACACTACACTTACCACAGCACGTGAACAGCCTCTCATCACTACTGTTACTGAAAAGAATTTTTTTCTCAAGTAGAAGTAAAATTTCTTGTGTAAAAAATGTACTCAGATAAAAGTACAAAGTAAGTCAGTTAAAATATATTCTGAACAAATGTGTTACTGCGTTACATTTTAAATGGGGAGAGGGGAGGAGTAAAACATCTTATTTGGTAATAATAATGATTATATGATAAAACTATTATTATTGAAGAGCATGTTTAGGCTACCAGGTGTATCAGTTTCCAGATGAGAACGGCGCCAGAAGCAGCCAGTTAATTCCAGTCAGCCACATTGCAGCCTGTGTATACAACTGATAACTGATATGCACTCAGTTGGCAATTTATTAGGAACATTTAGCTAAAACCGATGCAGTCTAATACAACATTCCTACAATAAATCCTCCTTCATGAAGGTTATAATATTCACTTTGTAATCAAATTGTTTTATACAGTTGATTCAACTGTGACCATTGTGCGCACTGGAAATTCATTTTCCTTTATATAGTGGTGGAATACAGTGGCCCTGCTTTGATTTAATTAACAGCACTTGGTAAGACTTACGTCCTCCTACATCAGATGAACCTGCTGTGAGTGGAGATTCCAGTCTCAGACATTGTAGATACTAAATGCATTATTTTATTTATGTGAAATGCTGTAGTTATGTGCAGTATGTGCATAAAGCATGAGTACCCACATTAAAGCCTTGTGTTTCAAAACAGTGGGCATTATATCGGTCCAGTGCTGCAACAGCCTCCACTCTGCCATACATGGACAAAATAAATCCCACATCAGGTTTTTTACAGTGCTTTCAACTATATCACTCACTCTACTCCAAAAAATGACGTTTTCTCAGTTGCCATGGATAATTTTTGACATAAGAGCTCAGTAGTTATCATTTCATCCATCATAATTTTAGGTACATTTGTATTGGCTCACAAAATTATTGGAAGCCTTGGAAAAAGGGACCTTGAGTTAGGATTTTTTTGTCAACCTACGATTTCTAAAGTCATAAATATATTTGGACACTTAACTTTAAGCCAACCCACACTCAAAGTGGGCTGTGTGATCCTATCTGAAGTAATGCATTGCATGTCACTGTAGTAGATGGCATCTAGTGGTTTAAAGGTGGTGGCAGCAGCATGAGCATACAGGATATCTCCTTCAGCCATTGTAGATAGTGTAGTGGACTATATGATAGATTTTCTGTTTGAAGGGTAAAAACTGCTTTGCCCTGCTATAGGAATCTAATCTGAACTTTTCTGTTTTTAGCTGTTCAGTGAGCTTTTTGAAACTGTTATCTAACCAAATGCTCAAAAGCTCTGAGTACCATTCATAGAACCTTTGTGTGACCGATGTGAACTGCAGTCAGTATCCTGTTGCTCACACTCCACAGGAAGCTGTGAGTGAGTATCCTGGGCACAGGACAAAACTGTGGCCTGACACACACACGACACTGAATGTGACTTGCATCATGTTGATAGATGAGTTAACTAAAGATAGTCATTACACTTTCACTATAAACTATACATGAGACTAGGTTTGAGACTAGGCAACATTGGCACAGCGCTAAAGCAAAGAGTGGAGGTTTTAAAGCATGATATCACTGTCAGCTGACATTGACCCTAGTTTCTCCCCAACGTCTGTCACATTCCCATTTGGCCAGATGGGTTTCATGGACAATTTTAGATTTGGTTGCTTGTTGTTCCTACATGGAGTCTGTACATGACATTTGTGTTGGAGTCTGTGTTGTGCTGCATGCAGGTAATTTGTTGATGTTTGTGGACTCATTTCTAAGCTAACATTAGCTAATGTTGCACTCTGTTGGCGCTGTAGGGGAGGGCGCATTGAGGAGCCAGCATAAACAACACATCCTTCAGATTTTCACAGAAAATTTGTTCAGAATCCTTTTAGAAATCAGTCCAGGCTGTTGGAAGCAACCGAGAAGGGTCTCATTTAGTCACTTTACAATCTGTAATACATGTGAATTGCTTTGGCATAAGTATTCATAATATTTTACTATAGCTATAATATCCTTTGAGAGAACAGATTAGAGTGGGAATATCAAAGCTCTGTGCTCTTGTGAAGTACACGCATTTCTCTTTTGGAAGTTTAGAAAAGTAAAATAAAAGAGGTCTGGAGGTTGTTGAAAGCAAACTTACCTGGAGGAGGTCTGGTTTTTGGTCGAGCTGATGGCCTGTAACTGAATTGGGATTTCTGGGATTTTTTTTTGTTCAGTAGAATTACTCTGTTGACTGGTAAGGCCTATCTTACAGTTGGTGCTCCAGTTCATCCCAAATGTGTTGGATGAGTTTGTGCAGTCAAGTTCGACAACAAATTACTGTAGGAAAAAGATTTCTCTATGGACTGGGCTTTGCGGCATTGTCATGTTTTAACAGGAAAGGGACAAACAAGAAATGTGGAAATATTTATAATTATAAATATATGTGAAATTTAACATTTCCCATCACTGGAACAGTTGTGGATTCCTTTGATTGAGAGTGAGTCTGAGCTCACTCTTGGAGTTGTGTTGACACCAAAGAGCTAATGTGATTATTTAACCACTTGTTTGCACCTGATTTATCCCTTTACACACAAAGACTCTTTCAGGTGTCACACACTTCAAAGAGTCATTGCTGAGAGTCACCAATGCTACAGTTATCAGCCACTGAACCTAGCAACACCCACAGGGACCACCTAGGCAAATCAACATCTGCAATGGATGCTGAGAAGGCAGAAATATAGCTATTGCTTTCTGATTTACAAATCTGCATTGAATAAATCACATTTTAAGGTGAAAAAGAAAAAAAAGGCTAGGCTTAAAGCTTACTGCTACTGCTGCCTCAGGGTTGTCTGGATGCTGTCCAGTTTGTTGTGCAATAACCAGAAATATCTGGTCTGTGTGTTTAGATCAAATTTTGCATTAATGGACATCAACCCATGTTCATCAACATTTACATATTTTATCAGATGTGTGCAAAATGTTTAAATGTGCTAAATTTTATGAAAAGATCGAACCAAAACCTGAATGATGCCAATGACCTTGTGATAAGAGGAATCAGGGAAAATGAAACACAGTGACACATAGTGAAAGAAAATAAGGTAGTAATGTAACAGCAATTAAATGTGAAACACCTCATTAAAGGTTCTCATTTCATATATTTACTCAATATTAATGTAAAGATTCTGTTTATAACTTCATGCTCCAGTGGACAAGCCAGATGTGAATGGCAGTGATGTTGCTACTTAGTCAGCAATGCTTGCCCACAGCAGCAGAGGCGGTTATTCATAAAGGAAATAATTTGTCAGACAAAGAAAATTCAGCATCACTATTAATAAAAATGTACAGCCCACTGTAATACTCTCATTTACCTTCAGCAGAAGCCTCACCTGATTCTCTGTCAAATCTAAAATCACTGGTTATCTCTTAAAGCTCTGCTGGTTGGCTGGGGCTTCAGTTGTGGCTATAGAAAACAACTGGGACATCTCTGGGGGAAAACTAAGTCTGGCATGGAGAGATGGCCTCCTCCCAAAGAACCCTGCCTGGAAGCCTTAAAGCACACATCTTACTTAGCTCCACTCCACTTACTTTATCCTCTTTGCTATTACGTAGCAGCATGTTCCTTACTTCAAGAATGTTTGACAGAATGTTTCTTGTGTAAATTTAAAAAACAAAATACCATGATATGGATTAAACTTCTCTGCTTCACTGTGTGAGTGTGATGTCACCCAATAACTGAATCTTATATTATTACCTTGAGATTGGTGTTGGAAATATCTGACATCGACTTTCTAAACACTGTCATCCCCTCATGAAACGCTTCCTGACCCATTCACTTTGCCTTTTGCAAAAAAAGTTATTTTGATAGTTAATAAAGACCATTAGCCATTACATTTAAACCTACCATCACCATCCTGAACCTAAATGAAAAAACAAAACAGCAGTTATTTATGATCCTCCTAAATGCCCTTGGGTCCATTAAACTGTAATTATATCAAAAGCCTTGGTGACATTTTTGAGAGTGATTTTAATTCAATAGACAAATCGGCTCTGTAGTTATGTGTGCCTTCTTCCATTTAAGGCTTATTGCCAAAATAAAGTCTTCTTTATCACACAAAGATCAGGAAAGGGTTATTCAGTTTTTATTACCTCTAGACTGGATTATTGTAACTCCCTCTACCTGGGCCTAGACCAGTTTTCTTTATGACGTCTTCGGCTAGTGCAAAATGCTGCTGCCCGCCTGTTGACTGGCACAAAAAGGCGCGCTCACGTTACACTAGTACTGGCCTCCCCGCACTGGCTTCCTGTCCACTTCTGGATCAATTTCAAGGTTTTATTCAAGGTTTTTAAGATATTAAATGGTCTGGCACCACAGTACCTTGTGGAACTCGTGGATATTTTAAACTGTGAGCTACACTGTATTTTGTTTGTTGTATTTTATATCTGTTTTCTATTTTAATACTTGTACTGTACAGAGCTTTGGTCAAACTCAGTTGTTTTAAATGTGCTTTATAGATAAAATTGACCTTGACCTTGACAATAATCACCCATTACGTTTAATACCACACCAGTTAGTTTACCTAGTTAACCCCAGCTGTCAGGTTATAGTGTGGCTAGTTGAGCTGATTACCAAAAAGCTCTGGTAAAGCAGCGTTCACCAGCACCAACAGTGTTATAGATTCATGTAGACGGGTCATTAGATCTGCATTGGATATAAGTCGTCAGAGACAGTAAGTCTATCGAGACAATCAACAACCAGTACAGTTGCTGGGGCATCTCAGACAAAACTTAAAATATCAACAAATGTGGAAGTAGAAGAAGTACTAGTGTGAAAATCTATTAAGTAAAAGTAAAAAGCAACTTGTTTAAATGTGCTCATACTAAAAGTAACTTTTTACAAAAGAGAGAACGATTAGTCAACTCTTTGCATTGACTCCAGAGTTCTTTGCACATCTACATGTTTTTTTTTAGCTGGGATCCAGGCTGGGTATTGTTTGCTAGTAGGGTTTGTTTGCTGAGGGAATTTCATAACATTTCACACATGTCCACTTAGACTCAAGGATGAACTAATTTTGGAATTTGGTGGTCAAAATTCAAAGGTGAAGGTGACTGTGACATCACAAAACATGTTTGTGGCCATAACTCATAACTCAAGAATTCATACACTAATCACTGTGTCATCATAATGTTCAGCTAAAACACTTTTATGGCCATTATTCAGCGCCAGAACACATAAGGAGATCATGACCATATTTTCTGCAACTTGACTGGTTGGCAGAGGCATACCTCCTCGAGGAGGTCTAGTTTCAATATAAACAGAAAAGTCTGATGGCCCAGAAAAAACCCAGAGTGCTGGGTCCATCCAGTCAGGTAAAGGAAATACTGGTACTGTGGGCAAACACAGCCTTTTGTCTGCTATAGCAAACATATCTGCTCTGCAACTAATTCAGTATGCTTTCTCTCTTGAGAAAAACTGAGAAACCAAAAAGGGAGAAATTTATATTAAATATTTTGTGTCATGACTGCACCCCGTCATTTTGCATTAATTCAGTGGACTACCATTCCAGTGCATAGAGACCTTATTTTGGCACAGCCAATTAAATCTTGCATAAGGCAGTAATGTTGTCATTCTGTCATGTGCAGAGCAGATGATGGCACTGAGCGAGACAGTATTCTGTTACACAAGAGCCAGTGTTCAAACAACAACCCAAATTAGCTTTCCTGTCTCCTTCTTACCCAATATACAAACATGTAAACATGTCTTATTCTGCACCTTAGCTTGTTGGATGAGCCACTAGACATTAATTGGGGAAAATGCACTTCTAACTTCAGTTTGCAAGCCAGATAGTCCATTAGCTGCTCAGCTGCAGCACACCGAACAGCATGTAAACTTACCTACCTTATAGAGTCAATTGGATCTGATTAGCTGCTAATGTGGTACAGTTACCAGACATCCCGGTTTCAAGGTGGGTGTCCTTAGAAATATCTGTAAAACACTAAAATGTCCCCAGTTTTCAACATTTGTGACCAAATTGTCCCGATTTTCACCACAATTAAAATGGTTATAATTAGGGCCGGAGCACCGAGGGCGCATAAAGCAGTAATGCTGTCATTCTGTGATAGGCAGAGCGGTTGTGATCGCAATGAGCTATTGCAATTTGTTTGTCAGATATTATTTTTCTCCCAAATGAATCGCCTTTTTGAGGGCCTAAACATGCTCAAAAACACATGAAACTTTGCACACACAAAAATCAACTCACTTTAACTCTGGCACATATTTTCCAAAACTTGGCATGATTGATAAGAGTCCCAGCCACACTAAATTATGAAAGTTTTGAGTTTTTGTTGAACGGCAAATTTCGAAACAGGAAGTTGCTGTACCTCCATTATATTTTGTCCAGTCTGCCCCAAACTTGGTCAGAAGATGCATAACACATTGATGTTGCATCCCTGTGAAAATCGTGAGTTTTCTTTAAACGGCATTGCTCCAGTTTAGTGTATTAATGTTTACTTTGCCAAAATGTTACTACATTTTTAACTCTTTTTTAAAACATCCTACATTTGGTATTCATAAGCAGTATAACTTAACTGTTGAGCAAAGATGGCATTGAAGTGAAACAGGCTTATATTCAGGATAGGCCCCTATTCCTAAGTCTATTTTATTTGTTAAGCTACCAACAGTTAAATGCATCACAGCTAAAGTATTCTGCCAACCAAAAAAGGTATAACTCATCCCTCTCCCAGTGAGCTTTTATTGTGAAATCATTTCATTTGATGGGACTTTGGTAATGATTGAAAAAAAAAAAAAACAACAAAGTAGATGCATTTGGTATTTATTACTACAATTACTGTGGTGTCTCTAGGTGTATAATCACATGTACTGCTTCCACCAGCAGCCTAATGCACGTTAATATAAAATGGACCGTAATAGTGTGGCTGGTTACAAATGTATATTTATAAGTCACTGACTGCTTTAACCAAATCCCACCCCACCTCGATGTTTTGTTCGGTTTTGTTTTGTTTTCCACACTTACTGGGATCAGCCTTTATTTGACCATGGTTTTTGGCCAGTTTTTTAATGATAGTTTTTATTTGAGGATTTACAAAAAAAATCCCACAATGTTTATTAAGGTACAACAACATAACGGCACGCATCAATTTCCTGTCCTTATCAGGACACTGTAAACCATTTTAAACCAATCAACAAAGATTATGTTTGTGTAATACAAGTTGCATGGCTTCTGATTTTTACTAGTCTTGTTAGCATTTTCAATACTTGCAGCAGTTGTTTCACATTAAAACACATTTATTAAGAAAGACAGGAAATTTTGTATAAATATCAACAGTAGATATGAATTTTAGCTTACTGCTACATATGAATAGAAAAAAGGCAGTAGTGGGTAGATGTTATCCCACTTTATTACATGCAATAACAGTAATACTAAAGACATGATATTAGATATGTTGTGTCAAATTAAGTGTTGGCGTTAATAAATGTAATATGCCAGTGCAGAATCATACCAATCAGTTGTTCTTTCTTTTCTCCATCCTTTATCTCCCATGCTGTCCTTTTCTCTGTTCCTCTGTTGTACATCATCAGCTCTGCCTTTTGTTAAAGCAACTCACACTGTGTGTTTTTGCTTGCACTTGCAGAGATCAGCCATTCTCATCTATAAATAGTTCCTGAATTGCTGTTAGCAAAGTTGCTTGTTCATATTTCATCATATTTACAATCAGGGATGGTGAGTCTTTTTACCTAATAATTGTTTGCTGTAGTATTATACATGGAAATCTTGCAGAGTACTTGCCTTGTGACCTTTTTAATCAAAATTGTTATGAGGAATGAAAAAGGAAAGATTTTCACTTCCTTCTGCAGCTTTCTGTAGTTGTGGGTTGAATAAAACAGAAAGGGGAAAAAAAAGAAAACCCAGACTTGGTGTTTCTGTTGGCAGAGAAAACAAAATGGGTTTTGGTTCACAATTTGACACCTGTATCCTGTTATACACCTAATACGGAGTTTCACTGATGTCCAACCAAATGTCTGACTGGACTGTACTGGGTCAAATTAGGTGTCATGACCATGAGTAACTTGTCCTTGGATACAGTGCAGCCCTTTTGCTTCGTCTTGCTTTTGAACTTGTTATCTCAGGACTCCCTTGAGGGGGTGTCTTCATATTTGGCACAAATGTTCATCCAACCTCAATGATTACTTGGTGGTCAAATGTCAGGGGTCAAGGTCACAGTAACGAGATGTCCGTCCTATTCTTGTGAAAGCATTATATCAGGAACGCCTTGAAGACATGTCCTCAAATTGCCACAAACATTCATATGGACTCAATGACGTATTCATCAGATGTTGGTGGTCAGAGGTCAACATCATTCTAACCTCATGTCCGTCCCATTCTTATGAATGTGATATCTCAGAGAATTTCATTACATCTAGCACAGCCGTCCATATGGACTCAAGTATGAATGATTGCAATTTTGTGGTTAAAGGTTAGAGTTACTTTGACCTAAACTTTGACCTACACCTTTTAATCCACAACTCAAGAATTCACACACTACTTATGACAATTAAACACAAATGTCTTAATACAATAATTTAAAAAAATGAAATGATTACATTATTCACCCAAATGGTCACTATGACATCATAATGTTCAAAACACCTCTTCAATGATGTAACTCCGGAACAAAAGTAGAGATTGTTTACCATATTTCCTGCAATTTAACTGGTTGGTGGATGCAAAGGTGTGAGGCAGTAATCCTAAATAAACTAAAAATAATATAAATATAAATAAATCAACTAATATAACAGGATTTGTACCCCATTGTCCAGGGTGAAGGTCCAATGTTTAACCCATACATCCACAATGACTTGCTCATTATGTGTTGCTCTTTATACCATCTCATCTGACTTCCTCACGAACACATATCTAGCCAAAAGAAAGAAATGATAGTATGACCTTGACCATTTTACTCATATTTTAAAAACCTGATAAAATAAAAATAAAAATAAATAATTCACTTGCAACTCTTTGGGCTTTGGCAGGTGACAAAGAATAATTGGACAGGCTCTTTGGCTGAAATAAGTTTTACAAAAAAAAAAACACTTGTAAAAAATCCTGTCAAAACTACATTTGCACTTGCCTCTTAGTGCTTTGGCAGGTGAAAAAGAATATTTTTCTTACAGGCTCTAGTCAATTTCAGTTGACATGGACCACCCTAGCGAAAGCTGTATTCGCTAGGAGTAGATAAGAGTTGAAAAAGTATTTTTTTGTAAGCTGATTTACAACAAGTTGTATAGGTTTGTTAGTCTCATCTACTCTTTTGGCCCTTGTTGTGTCAGTTATTGTGTCACTAGTTAACCATGGATGTATTATATATAATATTATATATAATATGTATTATATATAATAATGGGTGTGGCATCAGCTTTATAGTTCTCACTCACCAACTATTTTCAGTGGAAAGTATATGCTCTCCAGTGTCACTAAAGAATGTTGAAGATGAAAAATAGGGGAATGTACTCAAACTAGCTTTGTCATACGCTTTTTATCATTTGTCACCATCATGACACTGTATTATCTGTATGTATCAGAATATCTTATAAAAAAATATAATATCTTATACCATAGTATTTAGAGCCATCACCAAAAAGATGGGGGAAAAAAACATTTATTTATTATGAATTAAATCTGATGACCATAACGCAAATTACCCATGAGACTGGTGTTTCTATGCAGATGAACACTGGGAATGTCAGTAAAAGAAAACTTTGAAATGGGAAATTAAACCAGGAACATGTACTGTAACAACTGGCTCCTCTTTAAAAACATCACTGTTGCCAGCTGACCTCGCAGTCTCAAATGCTGCTGCAGCCAGTCATGCTGAAGCAGATATTTGGCACTCACTCATGTTGTTGAGGTGTTGTCCCTCAGTGTCCAGTGTCAGCTCTAGAAGATAGCTGTTGTGTTTATCAGTACAGTAGGCAATGGTGTGCTGAAGCATGAATACTTGGAAGAATCCATAGTGCATCTGCACTCTTACACACACACACACACACACACACACACACACACAAACACACAAAGCAGTTCCCTCGACCCTTTGTCTAAAATATTATATATTGCTGCTGTGGCCTGGTGGCTGCTGAGTCTGAATCACTGTGACACTGTCTGGCTCTTTAAAGATCACTGCAGTGCAACTGCCTGGATAAGCATGCTACTACAACACTACAGACACACACACACACACACAAACACACACACACTGATGTCAGCTAGCACTCGCAGGTATTCGTCTAATGTGTTAAAATCAGCTGTTGTGGCATAAGCTATGTGTGATATAGATGTTTTTTTGTTATTTTTGAAAAGCATAAAAACAAGCAATATAAAAATAATTATTTTGACTTACAAAAATGACCATCTTAACATCTTAATATGATTTAGATCATTTTATCAGTTTGTTTCTCGTTATGTATGATATAATTATAGGCTGTGGAGTTGAAATGCTGTCTTAACATTGTGTGTACTTGACTGTGAAATAGAATTCAAATGACACAATGATCTTTCTTTAAACACCACCCTCAGCACAGACTACATTTCATAAAAGCTAAACGAGAATTTGAATCTTCTGTGTGCTTAGCACACAATTACATTTCATCATCAACATTTTACATAATTGGCTTGAACATTTTAAATTGTAAGGGCTGCAAGAAAATCGCAAAACAGGGAGACCAGGAACTGGGCTGGATGATGAAACACAGCAGGAGGCCTGTGAGTGACTTATCACAGCACTCCACAGCTGATTGGAGATGATGAAGATCTGCTGATTGGTATATTCCACAAAGGACAGGAGCACCAATGATGTCCAAAACATTGATTGTAAATTCTTCTCTCTGAAACTGGCCTCATAGCATATGCATAGTGAGCATCCATATTTCTCTTACTGTCAACAAATTCCATGAAAAGAGTAAAAAACCAATCAGGATCAGAATCAGGGCCCATATTCACAAAGCTTTTTTAGCTTTTTTTAAGTCGTACTAAAAGTTTCTAACAAAAAGTTTTCTCCTAAATCCTCACAAAGTAACTGAGACAATTCAACTTTGGAAAGGATTTGGTAAACAAGGAAGGATCTTGTAGAGGACTAGAGGGCGCCATACCAGGGCTGTAGATCTGGCACTAAGTTTTAAAGCTAGGAGACGGAGATACAAGCCCTGCATACCGTCTATCCCAATGGGGAACGTCAATTCCCTGACCAACAAGTTTGAGGAGCTTGAGGCACTTGTGAAAAATCACTGTGCTTACTGGGAGAGTATCTGATGTGTTTCACGGAGTCCTGGTTGGATAATAACATCTCTGATTCCTGTGTGGATTTAACCGGCTTCACTGCGATATGGGCTGACAGGGATGTGAGAGCAAGCGGTAAGAGGCAAGGTGGGGGGCTGATTGTGTTTGTGAACAACAGATGGTGTAACCCCGGACGTATTACTGTCAAGGATACCTGCTGTCGAGACATTGAACTGGCACTTGGTCTTCGACCTTATTATATTCCGAGGGAGTTTTCCTACATCATCGCCATTGTTGTGCACATCCCACCTCGAGCTGCAGCAGCAGAAGCGTGTTATGTCATCCATGACACTGTCGCGAGATTATAGAATCAGCACCCTGATGCATTTGTTGTACAATAATGTTGATTGTCCCTCAAGGGAAAATAAGACACTGGACCTTCTGTATGCCAGTGTTAAGGAGGCATACAGTGCTATAGCTCTTCCACCACTTGGTAGATCAGACCACAGTCTGGTCTTCCTTCAGCCCTCTTACATGCCCAGTGTAAGGAGGCTGCCTACAACTAACCATACTTTCAGGAGGTGGACACCAGACGCCAGTGAGTCTCTGAAGGATTGCTTTGAGTGCACTGACACACATAGGTCTAAGCCCCCCCCCCCCCCAACTGCAACCAGTCAACATTGAGGGCGTGGACATTGAGGTAGTACTTGGGAGTGCACCTTTTTAACAAGCTGGACTGGTTGGCCAACACTTTTTAGTCATTACTCAAGATTTCACACAGCAATTATGACAAAATTTGACATAATGGTTATTTTTTTTTATATGACTCTGGATAAACAGGGATGTAATCTGAAACTAGCCTGAGTCATGGAGGCGTACAGTTCCAGTTTGTGTAGAAACAATCCTAACATCCTTGAGTGAAGCTGGTTTTGCCAGAATTGCTATAGATTAATTGAATACATTTGTACATATATGTAGATGTTTGAATTGTGATTCAAGATCCTGTGTCCTATATATCCTATGTCACATTTTCTGGAAAGCAGCTGTGTGCTGCTCTCTATTGGTGTTGACAAGGGCTGTCAAACGATACATTTTTTTCTTAATCGCTAAATTTCAACAGTTAATCGTGATTAATCATATGTTTTATCACATGATTAAAATTCTATAATTTTTGTCTGTTTTCTCTTGCTTGGCAACACATAACAGTCAGTCTGTCTGAACTAGAAGCTAACATTAGCATGTCTGATGTGTAATTTTGAAGATGTCTGATCAGTTATTTATCCGTAGACGAGCTCTGGATAAGTTATATTTTTATTTTCTAACTCATTCGATCTTCACCAACGATGATTCAGGCGTTGGATTTAAACACTTTAGGTCTTTTAGGTCACACCCATTAAACAGCAGGTTGCAGAAAATGCCTCACATCCTTACTTCAAAGTTTACTGTAGCAGTGTCAGTTTTATTAGTATTCCAGAATACGGAGGGTTTACTGACAGACGGAGCAGGTCTGAGACATGCTCTGGGTATGCTACAATTATTTTCTGTGATATTACTAAAGAAATCCATATGTTCTGACAAAGTGAAAAATATTTACAGTGACATCAGTAATTGTGGTGTAGCCAGTCATACAACAGCTCCAGGTCATAGAGACCTGCAACTAGGATATCTATTTTGCAGTACCACTCCACTTTTGTTTTCCTTTAAAAAATTATTTTAATACTCTTCAAGGTTATGTGCCAGACCTTTGCTAAAAGCTCTCTGGTGAACACACACACACACAAACACACACACAGAGAGAGAGAGAGAGAGAGAGAGAGAGAGAGAGAGAGAGAGAGAGAGAGAGAGAGAGAGAAGCAGCCCCAAGAGGCATTTTAAACCATCTCTTGTATCAGTGAGCTCTGATCCATGACTACCTGGTCATGTGACAGTGTAATGTGCAGCAAAGCACAGAAAAGTCTCTTATGACCTAAAGCAGTATGTGGATTTTTGGAAGCAGTATTATCTTGCATGACAACTCTGGAACAAATTTTCTGTATTCATCTTTGATTTTTCTGCCAGTTAAAGGTCAGTTTTCTTGTGCACCACAGAACTATCGTCTGGTTTAGGATAGTTAAAAAGAAATAGTGGACCAGCTTCACATCACCCACCTTCTCTCAGCTGGAAGAGATGCTGTGCTGTACACAGCCACTCTACTGGAAATGAGATGAAAACAAGAAACAAGAATTACAGAGCTTGACTCTGTCATCCACAGCAGTTAGTCGAGGCTAAACAGGAAAAGCTGGAATTATTGTTTAGGGCCTGCTGACATCTTACAGTTGCTGATCCAAAGGTCTGTAAACTGTTCCGTCTGGAGACATTTTTAGATTTAATCTGTATTTCATTTGCTGGTGGACAACATGGCAAAGTGTTTCCACTACAGGAAAGTGACAGCGGGGAAGCCTCAGGGTGTTATCTGGTGGCCTCAGTCAGCTTGACCAGCAGTAATAGAGCAAGCAGGAATGAACTGATGAACCTCACACCTCGTCCACACTGCTTACCTTGTGGAACTGCTGCTGTTGCGTGCATGTGTGTGTCCACTCTGCCAGCACTGTTGCTGCAGCACTGCTTCTGTCTGCCCTATATTTAAACATAGACAGCTTTAGACAGTTGCCATGAATAACAGAATAATTTAATTTAATTATCTGAAAAGTGAAGAGTTTTAACCAGAATTTACAACTAGTCTGACACCCATTACATCAAGACATAGGTTAGCCTACAAATTTAGCAGTCTGGAAGCTTTTCGGACCCTGAAACATCAGTTTGCCTTCTCCCCTGTTCTCACTGTGTCAGATCCCATGCTCCAGTTCACCATCAAGGTTGATGCCTTGGATGTGGAGGTGCTAGTAGAACATGGAACATCCATGGTAGATGGAGGGGTTGCAATGTTGGGAACCGGAAACTGTCAGCCACCAAGCTGGCACTGGAGGAATAGAGGCACTGGCTGGAGGGGGTGGAGCAGCCATTCTTGGTGTGGACTAACCCCAAGAACCGGGAATACGTCCTGCCCTTTCAGTTCCTACCCTCGTAGGTCTCCTGCCTTTCATCATTCACACCTGCCTCTAATTACTTACCTGCCCCTGGCCTTTATTTCTATCAATCCCATGTATTTATATTCCCCTGTTTACCCTTCCCCTTTGCCAGGTTGTCTGTGTTACCTGTGTGTGCATATCTACTCCTGTTTGCCCTGTTTGCACTGCTTACCTGTGTATGACCTGCTTAAGCTTCAGTAAAGACTCTGTCTTCTTAAATCAACCCAGTGTGCTGTGTGTCTCTTTGAGTCTCTGAATTTACAAGAATTGTTGTACTGCTGCCATATATAAATGTAATACTCTACCCATACAGTTTTCTCAATTTTTGATAGACATTGAAAATCCCTGGTATAATTTAATACATTCCCATCATCTCATTAAAAAATGCACAAATAATGAGGCTGCCAAAAAGCACCCTGCATAAACAAACAGCCCCTTCTGCACGTGCAAGTACTATGCATCAACTGACAGACTAATCCAGCAAGACTGCCACACTTGCATGCTAAATACTTTCTCTAATTAGTGACCTCTGGTCAGATTTGAGATCCTTGGTCCTTGGCCTGATATGTTGATGACAATGACTGCAGCATGAGTATATCATGAGTGTAGTCTATGCTTGGATCATACTGGAATATCAGAATTCAAATCCAGCTTTGGATGCATGTCCAAGCAGCTCCTTACTGAAACTGCTTCATTATTTCCTGATAATAGGAAAGTGGAGATATACGATATATAAACTGTATGAAGTTCACTTATCATGGAAATAGCACAACTGTTATCATGGAACACAACAAAACAAACTTCTGCTTCAGATAAGATTTTTTTTTCTTTCTTTCTGTTTTTGGTAAAGAATGGACTTTCACACTCAACTTTATTAACTTCCTTTTTTTTCCTCCAGGTGTCTAAACTGAGGGCTGATGAAAAAGAATTCAAAAGCAGACACGGTTTGAGGCCAACTATCGTCAAGGGGATATCACAGAGCCATACACAGAACTTGACAATAAACACAAACCTTTTTACACAACCCATGCAAACATCAAATGAAAGTGGTCAGTGAGTTCCCCTCAGCCAACATAATGATCTTCAGTAACTTACACATTTCAGCAAGGATACTACACTAACAGATTTTCCTGTCATCATCTTGGATCATACTGGAATATTGGACCTAAATTCAGCTTTGGATGTATGTCCATTTCCAACCTGGAAGTAGCCAGCTTTCTGAACTTCAGTACCTTTTGTTTTTAACAACAATACTCCCTGATGATCACAAGGGAATATGTCACTCTGTTTCTGGTGGGCTCTTGCTTCCTGCTGGACTACAGCTCCCAATTCACTGTGCAAGCTCTCGAGAGAAGAACTAAAGGTGCAGTGATGTCCACCAGGGTCACTAAATATATGAGGGGGTCTATGGAGGAAGTGACATCATTAACAGGCAGGACGAGGCTAAGGAGACATGGGATGTTGAGGGTGCAGCGTGTTAAAAGAGGATGGGTGTGGAACCAGTTCTTTGTCCTGGAGGAGTACATGGGATCTGAGCCACAATATGTTGGAAAGGTGGGTAAATATTTCTCATATCTGAGCTTTTAATATCTATATATGTGTATTACATATATAGATAGACACTTAGATGCTTTATTGATTCTCTGTCTATCTACTTTAAGTAAGACTTAAAGTTCCTCTCCAGACATGTTTTAAACTATGTAGAAATACTCTGCTGTGATTAATATTTTGTTTAACATGGTTTTCCCACACAAAAAGTGAAAAAAGTGAAAACTGGAGCTGGAAACACATCTACACTTCATCATTGAGAAATCAATATCAGAGATACAGATACACTTAATCGTTGAGAAATCTGTACGCCTACCACTGCTGCTCACGCTAGGTTGAAGGTGAAAGAGCAGAGACGATCAAGATGGTCAGTGGGAGAATAACTGGAGAGATTCAGCCACATGTTTGAGCCTGACTCAGACCCAGAGTCAGGAGGTTGTTGAGGAGTGAGGAGTTTGTTGTGCAACGAAATTTGAGACTAGACAACATATTAGAGCAATAAGAATAGTTATTGGTTTATGCTGTTTGTTAGCTTGTAACTGGCAGTGGCTGACTCAGTGTCAGTGGCTGTGCTAATGAAAACTCTTGCGCTCTGCACTGATACCCAACAGCAGATCTTCCTCACTTTGATATGACCGGGGTTGCACCATCATCTATTGTTCACAAGCAGAACCAGTACTCTGAAATAAACATGTTTATAGCTCAGTTCAAAGAACAGTTTTGATCTCAATAGTGAATTCTCCCCTTCATAACAGCTGTATGGGGGGTTGAATTCTTACACAACTCACCCATATAAATGTTATTAAGGCTGACAGTTATGTACAAGTGAGGGCATGGCTGCTTTGAGCGACAGGTGGGTACATCGCAGATGGCTAGCCACTCTGGGTCTATGAAGGCCACATGATTGCACATCATTGCATTCTGTTTATTTACATTTTACACAGTGTCCCAACTTTTTTGGAAACAGGGTTGTGTATGTTTGCACTAATTAGCAAGTATCTTAGCTTAGCTTAGCTCATGAACTAGCTAATTAGCCAGTGAATAAACTAGCCTTGGATTAGCTTTTAAGCAGTATGCCTACCTACACACCGAGCTGTGCTAACAATGCTAACGGGAGCATATGCTTGCCACAATTATTAAACAGGCAAGCACCAAAGTCTCAGCTCATTTCTTTGTCAGTGCCAAAGAATTTGAAAAGCTGAAAAGGGTTTATATTAAATAACTGACAAGGATATTAGACTCACTCATTTATCCACATACAAAGAACTAGGGACCAGATTTCTCTTTATCACAGTATTAGCTTATCATGCGATATTTGTTTTTCTGAGCAACATCTGCCAAAACCCAAAAAGACAGAGACTTTATATACATTACTGTAGTTCCCAAAGTCATGTGTCGACATTTCTGACTAATAAAATCAATTACCAAACAATGCTTACAAATAGGTGAATCATTGCAAGTCTTTCACTTCAGTATTTCATCACTGACAACAGGACAACAGTAATTTTCGATTTATGCCATTCCTACTGTCACAGCAGTCTATACTCAATGAGCAATTTGTCAGCTGTACATTCACGCTGCCAATCTCCAGTTCCACCACATCCCCAAGGTGTTCTACTGGATTCAGAGCTGGTGACTGGGGAGACCACTGTCATGACGCAACTGACCGTCACGGTCATGAAACCAGTAGAGTGTTATCCTGCATGTGATGAAGAAATGGATATAACCATTAAGCCTGGAATATACTTGCTTTTAATCCTGCGTTCATTTGGTGCGGTCATGCGAGTACAGTAACCGTGAGGTCTAAGGGTCAGATAAGGTCAACGAAATGGCGGCCACAATGGCGCAGCTGTCTCTTTTTCTGCCACGATTGCAGCAAAAGCAAAATACAGACCTCTTCCCCTGTTCACATGTTATTTATTTACATGAGTATGCAAGATCACCTTCGTTTACAACTCTGGGTCTAATTTCTGTGGTCTGACCCCAGGGGGAGACCTCCTACTGGCTGCGTCATGCTGAAGTAAGTTTTCATTCACAATGCAGCTGTTACAAGCACGGATGCTTGGACAGACAGCAATATTCCAGACCTTAGAAGATGGTTAACTGTGGCCATAAAGGGATGTATATTGTCAGCAACAATACAGCTAACTACAATAAACTGTGGTATAGGGTTATGTTATCCATCCCATATACTGTGGAACGCATTGCTATGTCCATTCTCTGTTCTTAATCAACCTGCCTGTATCTTGCAAAGTTTTAGAGCTATTCTGCTGCTGCATTAGTGAAATAGGTATGTTTGCATGCCATGGACTGACAGACAGCTTTTCATTGTATCTGTTGTGATTGGACTAGAATACAGAAAATGAAACACAGGCAGCTCTGTGTAACTTTTCAGTACACAATAAGTGTCATAAGAAAATATATCCTTCCACCTGCTTGTAAGTGACATATGTTGTGGATCCAACCCTAGATTCTCATTTTGAGAAACCTAACCATCCTCTAATGTTCGAACTTTTCAGGTGTGCTAGCACCATGAACTGTCATCATTACCATACCTGGACATATTGATTTTTCAGGGTGATTAGGGTCCTTGATTTTTACTCAGCTTACTATTTCGTTCAAGTAAACATTTGTGGTGGTTGGGAGTGGAGAGAGTAGTTTTACAGGCAAACATCTCTAAGCTCTGTAGTCCTCCGTTGGCCTAACTACAGGCAGTGGGGAGGACACGTGCCTGGGTTGAAGAGGCAGTCAGACTGAATAAGCTAGGCTCTCCTCATGCCCAGCCAGAGAGGATTTGTGCCCAGGGGCTCCTGATTAATCTGCTGTTGGTGCTAATAGCAGGGCCACAGGTTTATTATCACAGGAGGAGGCAGGCCTGTGTGGAAGGAGGGGGTCAGGCGGAATTAGGTGACCTTATACCACTTGGAGTTTCAGTCAGAGCTTCTAGTGCTAAAACCTCTGGTTGGATCTGGCATGCAAGTTTAGTGGCTTGAGGCAGAGCAGGAGTCTTGCCAGGGAACAAAAAGTGGGAAACAATTTAACACTTGTATGTCTCATCAGTTACCATTTACGTCTAACAGGCAAAGAGGCCACAAAAAAAGGAACATCTTAAATTGAGACCTCTGCAACACCTGTTCCCCATAACAGAGTTAACTGCATCGAGCATAGATATTAACATGTATGGAATTATATATGTGCCCCATTATTCAGTGAATGGTGCAATATCTTGAGTACAGAGGATTTTTTTGCTAGTACATAAATTATATTTTGTAAAGAAATTTTTGTCATGTAAGAAGAATTTGAAATTTTGTGCAAGCAAAATTTTTTTTATTTTTTGCAATCATCCACATAAGTGCACAGTGATAATCTCTGTCTCTCACTTTTAGTAAGTGTGTGACAGTGTGCCATAATCACAGCCACAGCCCAGCCAGATCATCTCTCATGGGCTGTTTTATCTCCAGTCTGATTGGCGGTTAGCACTTTAAAACTGGTTAGCAGGGACCCACAGGTCCACGTAAACAGTGTAAACAGTTTTGGTTGCATACTTTATATGAAACCATTTCAGACTTTGTTTTTGGCATGAAAATCAATCAACTGCAAATGCAGACTTATAGGATAACGCTGTCATATTGTTTTGTTCTTGTCGACAAATAGTAAAATGTGTGATCTTGTGTCTCAGTACTTGTCATCAATAAGTCATCCAGTGCAACTGTGTCACGCACTGATGTGCTGTTAAATAGTTTGAACAACAATGGAGCTCTATGACACAGAGGAATAAGATGTATCAGACTTCAGATACACTCACAGTACTTGTTTGTAGGATATTTTTGGTTTGGGTCAGCACATGGGACAATAAGAAAACTATTGAATATCACCAGGATTATCCTTTTACATCAATGGATTATATCATTAGTTGTTAATAGACTTTAATATGGTAAAGAAATGAATGGATTTGTCATTTAATGTATATGTGATTTCTACTAAGGTGACCAATCAAAATTATATTCCCTTACAACTAAACTGCAACAGCAGATGTGTTTTGTAGAAGATGTAGTTGGAACAAGATTACAGTTTATATTAACATAATGACAAAAAGGTGCTAATTTATGTATAAGGTACAAATGTGTTGATACTAAACATTACTGATTATTACCGACACAGCTGTTCCTGGTCTCTCTCTCTTCTCTCCCCTCTCCTCCCCCTCCCCCTCTTTCTATCTTCCCCTAAACCCAACCGGTCGAGGCAGACGGCCGCCCACCCTGAGCCCGGTTCTGTTGGAGGTTTCTTCCTGTTAAAAGGGAGTTTTTCCTCCCCCCTGTCGCCAAGCGCTTGCTCGTTGTGGGAACTGTTGGGTTTTTCTCTGTAACAAAGTAAGGTCTTGACCTTACC
Source organism: Trachinotus anak (assembly GCF_046630095.1). Classification (NCBI taxonomy): domain Eukaryota; kingdom Metazoa; phylum Chordata; class Actinopteri; order Carangiformes; family Carangidae; genus Trachinotus; species Trachinotus anak. Next base: position 1,061,616 of record NW_027273863.1, on the reverse strand, counting down.
CTGTAAAGTGCCTTGAGATAATGTATATTATGATTTGGCGCTATACAAATAAAATTGAATTGAATTGAATTAAACATATCAATAAAATGTTCACAGACAACGCAACTGTTTTCCACCAAAGTGTCTGATCTTGCCACTTAGTGTAGTGACCACAGTATGGTCTGGAGTAATACAGAGAAAAGTGTTTATTTACATTTCACCAATTCTTTGTATTTCCCTAACTTAACCAAAGCACTTTGTCGCCTAAGCCAAACCACAGACAGGGCTCTGGCTGCAGATTCCACTCTTTGCACATCTGCTTTTCCAGCTACCTCCTGGTGACTCTGCCACTGTTTATAAATCTAGTGCTTCATTCATTCAAAACACATGTTGCCTCTGACCATAATCCAACCAGAGACATTTCAGCCACAGTTCCTTGCAGTTTAATTGTAAAGAAATGATATTGAATTGAATTGAAGTTTCTGGAATGGTTGTGTAACATAGCAATTTTCCATGAATTAATGGCAAAACATGACACACATTCAAAAACAACTACTGTATATGTATGTTTTTGAGTTACAAGGACAATATTCCCTTGTGGCAGGTGGGGATGAAAGAAGAGTATATGTGTCAATTTTTACTAGTTTTGATTAAAAGCATATTGAAATAAATGAGATGCTGAAACAAAAGGTCTCTTTCTATTGGTTCAGTTCTCAGCTGGTTCCCAGAGCACAGCTGGGCCATCAAACACCTAATTCATCTCAAGCAGTCAAGATGCTGACCTTACATATGCAGTGCATTATCATGTCTCCTCATTACCAAAGGTGTGTCTGAGCCGCTACACCAAAACTGTCTTGTTAACAATACCAGTTTTAGTCACAAACATAGTAGATGATTATTTTGGGGTGCCACCTGCTGGTTGAGCAAAATCTGAAATTCTGGCACACCTCTTCCCAATTCATACATTACTTCTGCATTACACACTTCACACAGTTTTGCTCAGTGCTTGCTCTGCCAAAGATGCTGCACTATGTAAATAACAGCAGCATTGGCCACAAATATGTCAATTTATTTATTTATTTATTTTTGTGAAGGTCAAGTACAGTTCCTCACTGACCTACTTATATCATCTGTATTGAACAAAAAGAATTAATTGCATAAATTGGTAGGTGGCACGTAAACAAAATGTCATAATTTGCAATGACAATACTAAATGTTCCACCACAATTAAATGTGGACAATGTATTGTCACTTAACATATGTAAATAAGGACAATAAGGAAAGTATTATTAGTATTTTTATTAGGAACACCAGGAACACTGCTTAGGGCCTTACTTGCCTCACTTGTCACTAGTGTCATGGATTCCACAAGATGTTGGAAACATTCCTTTGAGATTTTTATTTAATTCTGATCCATGTTGACATGATTACATCACATAATATCTGCAGCTTTAGGGATAGGGTTAACATAGCTACACTGGTGACTAAGGAGGCCACTGAAGTTCACTGAACTCACTGTCATGTTCATGGAGCCAGTTTGAGACAACCTTTGCTTTGTGACATGGAGCATTATCATGCTGGGAGTAGCCATTAGAAGATGGTAAACTGGCTATAAAGGGATGAACATGGTCAGCAACAGCACTCATTCAAACCATAATTGATTGGTACTAAGGGCCCCAAATATGCCAAGACAACATTATTACCACATCATTGCAGCACCACCAGCCAGGACTGGACACTAGGCAGGTTGGGTCCATGGATTCATGCTGTTGACATCAAATTTGACCCTATCATTTGCAGACTCAGCAGAATTTCAGATTCATCAGATCAGGCTGCATTTCCCCAGTCTTCAGTTGTTCAGTTTTGGTTACAGGAGTGCAACCTGAATTGTATAGGATTTGACAATGCCTGACGAAGATCTCTGGTAGGTCTAAATGTTGCTCAATTAGCTTAAAATTGCTGGAAGCAATGAGTGGATCTTTTTTCTAAATCTTGCCTTTAGTTGTTTTTTTCAGAACTGCAGAAATTGCAGAACTGTGTTTAATTACAGGAAAGCAGGTGAAATGTAGCAGGAAGGGGTGATGAATGCCGTGAGGAAGAAAATGTCAGACTCACAGAGCCGTTCTTCCACTGCATGAACACCTCTACAGTAAGGGTTACTTTACTCTGGACAGAACAGATCCACTCCACTGTGACAGGATACATACTGTGGAAAAGTCATGGGCCAAGCTCATACACTGACTCTCAGCTGAAGACATATATTGGTGTGTGTGTGTGCGTGCACGTGCGTGTTTTCACGTGTGATTAGACTGGATTAGATTCCTTACCTTCACTTACCTTCACTTCCTTACCTATCACTGTCGGTGACAAGATTAGGCTTTGTTACTGCACTTCTCAGAAAGATTTAAGGTAAATGTGTGTGTGTCTGTGTTATCAAGTTTGTGGCTTTTCACTCACATCTATGCTTCCAGTGACAACTGGTAAGGTCCGTTTAATGAGGTGATAACTTTACAGGTGGGTGCCTTTTAAGGAGTCATTTTGGTTCACTTAATTTTTTTGTGTGAAAAGAAAAACTAAGGGGAAAATGTACTGACTCATCCACTGATTCAAGCAAGAGCAAACAATGTGTATGTTTAAAAATACCATCAGTGTTACAATATGGTAGAAAATCAGAGCTAAACTGTTGTAATTGCTTTATCCTACCTAAATCTTACCTTCCTGTTCATATTATAATGTTTAGTTTTTGTTGAATCTTTTAGAGAGGTGCTGATTGCATCCCTTTATGGCCACATGATCATTTTGAAGCATGTAGTCTGTGGTGCTGTTGAACTGTATTGCATTACACAGAGACGTGTTTCTAATATTTAGTCTTCCCTCACTCATATAAATATTGTTGGCAAAATAATAGTATAATAGAATCATAATGCAACACCACAAACTGCAGCATCCAAAATTATTCAATTCAATTCAATTCAATTTTATTTGTATAGCGCCAAATCATAATATACATTATCTCAAGGCACTTTACAGGGTCAGGTCGAGACCTTACTTTGTTACAGAAAAAAACCCAACAGTTCCCACAACGAGCAAGCGCTTGGCAACAGGGGGGAGGAAAAACTCCCTTTTAACAGGAAGAAACCTCCAACAGAACCGGGCTCAGGGTGGGCGGCCATCTGCCTCGACCGGTTGGGTTTAGGAGAAGATAGAAAGAGGGGGAGGGGGAGGAGAGGGGAGAGAAGAGAGAGAGAGAGAGAGACCAGGAACAGCTGTGTCGGTAATGGTGTTATCAATAATAATGACAGGTAACAGTGGTTAATAGTAAAGATGAGTAGTGGTGGATCTGGATCCTGCTGCTCCCGAGGCAGAGATACCTGCAGAATGAGGACAGAGAGAGGGAGAGAGCAGAGAAGCACAAACTACGGGAGAGAAAAAATACAAAGTTAATGGCATGAAGTCATCGAGAGAGAGAGGGGGAGAGAGACAGAAATAGAGAGAGAGCGCCCAGTGAATCATGGGAATCCCCCAGCAGTCTGGCTCTATAGCAGCATAACTAAGGGATGGGTCAGGACATACCCGAGCCAGCCCTAACTATAAGCTTTACTAAACAAGACAGTTTTAAGCCTGATCTTAAAGGTAGAGAGGGTGTCTGCCTCCCGAACCCACACTGGGAGCTGGTTCCACAGCAAACAAATTATCATACATTTGTTTCAAATATAATGCCACCTTTATCGTTTTTTGTCAAACTTGTTGAGAATGTGGTTGTCTTTTTTAAATAAAATGGGTTCCATGCCAGTGTGAGCGCCCAAATTGTGGCTGGTCATTTGATCTGTATATTGTGAGGTTGAAAGCGATATATTCTTGCTGTAAAGAAAACTAGGGCTGGAAATAGATAAAGTCTGGATCAGGCCTTGTGCCCTGCCCTGCACCGCTGCTTGCACTAGGTTGACAGGTGAAAGAGCAGAGTATCAAGATGGTTAGCAAAGGAAACGTTGGAGAGACACAGCTGTTTGAGCCTCAGTCAGATCCAAACTGAGGAGTTTGGTGAGGAGTTTTTTGTGCATCAAAATTGGCAACTAGAAGATGTATCAGAACAGTAAGCATAGTTATTTGTCTATGGTGTTTGGTAGCTTGTTATGCCTCTGTGCCAGTGACAGCCAGGGCCAGAGGCATATTGTTTTCAGGTTGTCCATCCATCTGTCCATCCATACGTACATCTGTCCCATTCTTGTGGACATGATATCTCAGAAAACAGAATTTCTTTAAATTGAGCACAAACGTTCACTTGGACTCAAAGATTAACTGATTAGATTTTTAAGGTCAAAGTCACTGTGATTTCACAGGACACAAGATCACAGTGACCTAACAAAATGTCATTTTGGCGCCACCCGATAGCCGAATGGTTAGGGTGCATACCACATGAGCACAAATGCTCTTGGCAGGTGAGTCACCAGTTCGACTCCTGACTGTCCCGAGTCCTGCATATCATTCCCCTTTCCTGTCAATCTCCACTGTCCTATCAAATAAAGGCACAAAACCCATCATTTTGGCCTTATGAAGACAATATCTCGAGGGAATCCCTTCAACCTTGGCATACCCTGGATTTTAGGATGAACTGATTAGACTTTGGTGATCAAAGGTCAAAGTCACAGTGATCTCAATAAATGTGATTTTGGCCTTGTGATCTCTGTAACGCCTTGAGGGAATTTCTTCAAATATATTTATGTTCCCTTGGACTCCAGGACGAACTGATAGATTTCGTCAAAATTTCACACAAATGATTTATATTTTCTAAGACTATGGATAAGAAGGGATGTAATCTAAAACTAGTCTGAGATGCGGAGGCATACAACCACAAAGCAGTAATTCTAGTTCACTTGTAACTGGCAGTGGCTGACACAGTGTGATTGGCTCTGCTGATGCAAACTCTCGTTCTTTGTATTGACAAGGTTTTAGTGACTGATGGAAGAGCAGTGCGTATCAAGATGGCTGGTGTGGTGGAAATCTTGTGAGCTGGAGAAAGAGACGAACACCAGGAGTTCAGATGTCTCAGGCAGAAGTTTTTATTGTAAGCTTGGCACCAAGGAGAAAATTATGATCACTACACAGTCAGCATGTGAATCAGTACCATGTGAGTCTCTGGGTTGCAACATTTTACTGCACCTTACTCCATATAAGGCTAAACTTTATAAAAAAAATACACTAATGTATAGAGATTCAACTGGACACCAAAATCCATATTGTCCCATGTTCTTACCTAATTAACATTACATGTGTCTTGTCCTTTTCCTTACTTAGCTCATCCTGGACAACAGCTAGATTTGAACAATATTTTTTTTATTTTCTAAGTATGCTGCTCCATTTTTGTAGCATAATTTTCTAAACATGCTTCCTCCTTCCCCTTATCTACAAGATCCTGGGTACCCTAGCTACAGAGGATAGTAGTGGCACCATCTAGACACAAGCAGTCATAATAGAAGCTAAACAGTGAAACACTGTCTAATACTTTGAGGGTTGTTATGGCTGGAACTCTCAGAGTGTTAATGAGGTTTAGCACGATTGCCTCCTAAATCTTAGCACACTAATCCGAATCTACTGCAGGTAAGACACTGATTATGCATGACTACTTCACACAACCCCAGATCAAATAATGCAAACTATCATTTTAAAAACTAGATTTTCATGGGATGGAGGTCCTGAAAGCTATAAGCTCAGTTTTTGTATGTCAGGGGTTTCATATGTGGAAGAACATTGATGAAATCCAAGTATGCCATGACCCCAAAACTTGTTGAAGATAAATCATCAGTGCTTTGATCTTTTCTCATCTCTCACTTTTTAAAAAAAATCTCCTTTAACTTGAATTTAAAATATATTTACTGGACAACCTTTGTAAACATATAGAATAAAACAGAAATGCATTGGAAAATGATAACAGCATTTACACCTTGTGAAAAGTTATAATATGACTTCAGTTCACTATCTTAATATTGAATATTCCCTTGATACCACTACCGAGTTGGATGTTTTACTGCAGTCAGTATGTAGAACTTGCATGTTTATTTTTCTACCAGCTGGATGTGTGTTTATCTCGTGACCTTTTGGGACAGAGATATATCACCTCATTGCCCTCATTACATATGCCTGCCTGGCCTTTGCAGTGACACTTCCATCTGTCACTGTAGGGCATGACTGCTACCAAGATGACCACTCTGGAGCATATTGTGAGGTCATCAGCATTTATCAGAAACAAGCATGACTCTTATTCTTTAAGTCAAGTTTGCAGTATTTAGGTTCAGAACCAATAAGAGCAGCATCTATGATTGGAGAGAAATACATGTAGCTGTTAAAATCCCAATCATTTCGGCTGATTTCAATTTGAAACATTCCAGCATTGATACTCATCCTACTTTATTATATCCAATCAAGCATCAGGACATAATGCAATGCAACAATCAATAATAATATCAACAAATCATTTGCAGACAAATTTGTGTTTTTATTCCAGCTCAATTAAATACTTCAGAATATCAAAACCCATCTCTAGAATCATTGCATGTAAGCCCTCATCAGTTATATTCTATTACGTCTGACTGTAATGAAGAATAGACAAATATAGTGATTAAAGATTAAGGTAATGTAGTGTAAGTTAGTGTAAGGATGGTGCTGGTTTCGTAGACTCCTCATTAGTTGAGCATCGGAGCCACTTAAAGAGGAGAACTGCAGTGTAGGGTGCTAATTCTCTGTGTGTGATGTTTGATATTATACATTAATTTCATATTGTCATACAAGTACAGCATTATGAACTAGCGTACCAAGGCCACAATGTTTTCATATTGACATCATCCCAGTCATGAGCCGAATGTTAAGATCTCGCCTACTGTGAGTTGTGCTGTAGCTAGAGACCATTAGCTGAAACCCAAAGCAGCTGAGGTGTAATCCTGATGGCGGACTCTGGTCTTTCCATGGTTTCAGCTTCAGGTGTAGTCTGCCAGCAGACTTTCTTCCAAGGGCACTCTTGAGTTCTTTGTAGGCTTATCTTCAAGTTATCATGGGCAGATTGTGTTAACTGCCTGCATTTCTTGCAGGTTGATGAGAGATGGTGTGATTACAGTACTAAACTTTAGATAGGCCTAAATTTAGAGGAGACTGGCGTTGGCCAGGTGACTCTGAAACTGTTAAAAATCTTCAAAAGAAATTAAATCATGATAATGATTAAAAGTCACTTCTTACTTCACTTCTGCTGCTTGATTCAGTTGGTTTGCTTGGCTTATAAGATTAAAAGATCACGCGTGTAGACTCAAAAAAAAGTTACTTCGAGCACATGGCAGAAGAAAGACAAGAACATGCAGGGAAAACTATAAAGGAGAAATTAAGTGCAAATGGCAGAATGGCATAGATGCCAAAAAACAGAAGCAAAAACGGCACAGAGCCGATAAGTGGTTAAATGATCGCAGCAGTGCAGTGGTTAGGCGCTGTTGCCTCACAGCCAGGCCTGAGGCCTTTCTGTGTGGAGTTCGCTTGTGCTCCCCATGTCTGCGTGGGTTCCCTCCGGGTTCTCCAGCTTCCTCCCACAGTCAAAGACATGCACATTAGGTTGATTGGTGACTCTAAATGGGAATGTGAGTGGTTATTTGGGTTTGTTTGACTCTATATGTCAGCCCTGTGATAGACTGGCGACCTGTCCAGGGTGTACCCCGCCCTCACCCAGTGTCAGCTGGGATCATATGAAATATATTGTCTTGAAATCTCAGCTCTATAGGATAGAAATTTAGGGATTGATTTATTACACAAAAACATCGCATATGTTACAGAATAGTTCATTTTATAATTCTACTCAGCTCTGTGTCTGTGAAGAGTAAACTGTTGGCTACTTGTCAGGATTTGAAAGTGGCTTGTAGCCTCATTTATGATTCTGTTGTCTAAAGAGGGACAGAGGAAGAGGAGGAAAACTTAGTTTGTGTGTGTGAGAGAGAGAGACAGAGTGTCCGGGATTAGTTAGTTACCTTCCCTATATCAGTAACAATCACATACTAATTCAGAGTCTTATTGATACAAAGTGGAGAATCTGGTTATTTACTCCAATCTTATGTGTATTTGTTGATCCTCTGGAGGTGGCCATTTGACCCATGGTCTGGGTGTATATGCATTTGTGACCTGCTAAAAGCTGGTGTGTTTCTGAATGAAGGGTCATTCATCTCTGTTTCCTATCATTTGACAGTTTGATGGTGGGGAGAGTAAGAAAGTGTCAATTTTCCATCCATAACTCTGCATCAGAATCAGAATCAGTTTTATTGCCAAGTATGTTTTCACATACAAGGAATTTTTTCTGGTGATTGGTGCAATTGGGGATCAGGGGGCTCAGCAACAGTGGGGCTCTCTAGCCTTGTTGATAAGGCTGATAGCAGATGGGAAGAAGCTATTTTTGTGGCGAGAGGTTTTGGTCCTGAAGGACCGCAGCCTCCTGCCAGAGGGGAGTGTCACAAAAAGTTTGTGTCCAGGGTGGGAGGAGTCAGCTACAATCTTCCCTGCACGCCTCAGAGTCCTTGAGGCGTACAGGTCCTGGAGGGATGGTAGATTGCAGCCAATCACCTTCTCCGCAGAGTGGATGATATGCTGCAGTCTGTTATTGTCCTTCTCCATGGCAGCAGCGTACCAGATGGTGATGGAGGAGGTGAGGATGGACTCAATGATGGAGGTGTAGAAGTCCACCATCATAGTCCTTGGCAGGTTGAACTTCTTCAACTGCCTCAGGAAATACATCCTCTGCTGAGCTTTTTTGATGAGGGAGCTGATGTTCAGCTCCCATTTGAGATCCTCTGTGATGGTGGTACCCAAGAAGTGGAAATGCTCCACGGTGGCCACGGGGGAGTCGCACAGGGTGATGGGGGTGGGTGGGGCTGGGCTCTTCCTGAAGTCCACTATCATTTCCACTGTCTTCAGAGCGTTTAGCTCTAGGTTGTTCTGCCTGCACCAGGTCACCAGACGGTCAGTCTCCCACCCGTAGGCAGACTCATCGCCATCAGAGATGAGTCCAATGAGAGTGGTGTCGTCTGCAAACTTCAGGAGCTTGACAGACTGATGGCTGGAGGTGCAGGTGTTGGTGTATAGGGAGAAGAGCAGAGGAGAAAGAACGCAGCCTTGCGGGGATCCAGTGCTGATGGTCTGGGAGTCAGACACATGCTTTCCTAGCTTCACGTGCTGCCTCCTGTCAGACAGGAAGTCAGTGATCCACCTGCAGGTGGAGTCAGGCACGCTCAGCTGGGAGAGCTTGTCCTGCAGCAGAGCCGGGATGATGGTGTTGAAGGCAGAGCTGAAGTCCACAAACAGGATCCTGGCATAGGTCCCTGAGGAGTCCAGGTGCTGGAGGATGAAGTGGAGAGCCATGTTGACAGCATCATCTACAGACCTGTTGGCTCTGTAGGCGAACTGCAGGGGGTCCAGGAGTCAAATGATTTCATGACCACAGAGGTCAGGGCAATGGGTCTGTAGTCATTTAGACCTGTGGGCCTTGGTTTTTTGGGGACAGGGATGATGGTGGAGGATTTGAAGCAGGCTGGCACGTGGCAGGTCTCCAGTGAGGTGTTGAAGATGTCCGTGAACACCGGAGACAGCTGATCAGCACAGTGCTTCAGGGATGATGGAGAGACAGAGTCAGGACCAGCTGCTTTGCGGGGGTTCTGCTTCTTAAAAAGCCTGTTGACATCTCTCTCCAGGATAGAGAGAGACATTCCTTTGGTAGGGGAGGAGGAGGGGGGTTCTGATGTGGCTCTGATGTGGAGGTTAGTGTCAGGCTTGTCCCAATGTCTTTCAAAGCGGCAGTAGAACTCATTCAGATCATTGGCCAGACGGAAGTCGTTAATGGAGTGGGGGGGTTTAGGTTTGTAGTTAGTTATCTGTCTGAGCCCTTTCCAGACAGAAGCAGAGTCGTTGGCTGAGAACTGGAGCTGAAGTTTCTCAGAGTACAGTTGTTTAGCTTATCTTACCGCCTTGCTAAACCTGTACTTGGACTCTTTAAACCTGTCCCTGTCCCCACTCCTGAAAGCTTCCTCCTTTTGCCTCCTGAGCTGACTGAGCTTAGCTGTGAACCAGGGTTTGTCATTGTTATAACTCACCCTGGTGCGTGATGGGATACAGCAGTCCTCACAGAAGCTGATGTATGATGTCACAACCTCTGTGAGCTCATCCAGACTGTTGGAAGCAGTCCTGAACACTTCCCAGTTAGTGCAGTCCAAACATGCCCGCAGATCCTCTATGGCTTCACTGCTCCACTGCTTCGATGTCTTCGATGCTTCGAACAGGTTTACACAATTTTAGTTTCTGCCTGTATGTGGGAATCAGGTGGACCATGACATGGTCAGAGTGGCCCAGTGCAGCCCGGGGGACAGCGTGATAAGCACCACTGATTGTGGTGTGACAGTGGTCCAGAGTGTTCCCCTCTCTGGTCGGGCAATTAACAAACTGTCTGTATTTGGGCAGTTCGTGACTGAGGTTACCTTTGTTAAAGTCAACAAGGACAATAACTAAGGAGTCCGGGTTGGTCCACTCCACACACAGTATCTGCTGTGGCCTGTGGTGGGATGTAAACACTGACCAGGATGAATGAGGTGAACTCACGGGGGGAGTAGAAGGGCCTGCAGTTTATGATGAAAGTTTCCAGGTCAGGAGGACAGTGCTGCAGGATCACTGTCACGTCTCTGCACCAGCCACTGTTAGCATAAAAACAGATTCCTCCACCTTTCGTTTTGCCGGACAACTCTGTGTCGCGATCCGCTCTGAAGAGTTGGAAGCCGGTCAGCTCCAGCGCAGAGTCCAGAATCGATCCACACAGCCACGTCTCCGTGAAGCACAGAACGGAAGATGAAGAAAAGTCTCTGTTCTTCTGCACCAGTAGCTGAAGTTCATCCAGCTTGTTGGGCAGTGAACGCACCTTGGAGAGAAAGATACCTGGGAGCGGTGTGCGGAGTCCGCGCCGGCGGAGACGCGCAAGCGCACCGGCACGTTTTCCTCTCCTCCGGCGTTTCACTGCGAGAGCAGCGGTCAGTGACCTCTGACCAAAATGTCCAATAATCCCAAAGGTGAGTCGAGAAAGGTGGAAAAAATCCACTGGAGTTGTTTCTCTGATGTTAATGAGCTCTTCTCTGGTGAAAGAGCTCCGGAAACCAAGGCAGAAAACTGAATTTACAAAGAAAATAAGGCAAAAAAGTGCGCACCAATACACCGCGAGGCAGCCATCCGCAGCGCCATGGCAAAAAAAAAACTACTTTTCAGTTGCATCAGTCTGCATGTCCTTAGTATGAGCTTCTTCAATGGCTTGTGACTGATGCCAGGCCCAGTATGTCTGCTGTCATGTCTTGTTTTTCCCTTTCTGTAAGAAAAAGTCTTCTATTAGTGTCTTTGTGTTTCTTTAAAGATGCAGTGATTAGTATTGCACTTCTATGAAGTTGGGAGACTTATGAGACAGATTATAAAAAAAATATGGTGACTTTTACACCAATGAAATAATTTGTATACCCTACCTGATAAACATCCACATCTTTCAAAATCCACATCTCCAGATTGTAATGAGGACTTCCTGTTAAAAATGTGTCATCTCAAGGCCCTAGCTGAGATGTGATCATCAGGGTTCAGCTTGACATATGAATCTCTAACTTGTGTTCAGTCTTTTAAGGATTCTAAACTTCTTAGTCATCAATGTTGACCTAAAAGTTGAGCTTGATAGCTGACAATGTGAAGTGAAATAAACATATTTTTAAGATATGGCAAAGCTCCTGGGGATCTCGGAGTGGTTTCTGTGTCACTTGGTCCCTAAGTGTCTGAAACTTCTGCTCTTTCCTGTGGTGTGCCTCAAGTCTCTGTCTTTCTCCTGCTACGAACACAACCTATGTACTGCTCCTGTAACAATATTCTGTTTCAAACTTCTCACACTTGCAGATCTTGCACAGAGATGATAAATTAGTGTAGTTGGTTTGTTTACTTGCTACTGCTGCCTCTTAACGCTTAATGCACATGTTTAGTTCCCACACATGTCTGCGCATGGTGCGTGCAATATCATAACAGATCTCAGAACGGTAGAAGCTGAGTCAAGGACAGCTTGCCTGGCACACTTTGGCTGTAGCTAATCACCAGTCAAAGATCACAGGATTATCCTCAATGGTTATACGCAAACCTCCAAATTAAGCTGCTTTCCTTTCCACTTGCCTAGCTCCAGTTTTTTTCAATTCGACATGGTCACACCCACCAAAATGACAGAAATGATAAATACAGCAGCTGGAAGTCAAGCTAGCTTGCAGGGACCCTACCCTGCTACCATCACAAGTGGGCAGTAAATTACATAATGAATGCAAATAGGCATATATATATATATCTATATATATATAGATATATATATATACATATGTTTGTATGGCGTTTTCATTTCTAAGATTTTACGATCATCTTAATCTTAGAATGCTTTTGGGAAATGGCGCCCTGGTTTAAACCTGATGAAAGCACCGTGCTGGGCAGGTGACAGGTCTGTCTACAGTGTGTGCGCTCTGCAAAACATCACAGTGTGGAAAAGGGGGGAATTAGCATGTTGTGTTTACATCGCTGCTGATCGGAATTGGAGCAGATAAATACATGGTCAAACACAAGGCCAGTGTGGTAATACAGCAGAGTGTCATCTTCCTTTCCAAACAGCATAAGTAAAATCATCATTCAGAGCTGCCATCTTTTTCTGAAGGTTATAATAAATGGTTTCAATGTGAATTCAAAGGAGCACTGGGTTTTATCCTCATTAACATGTTTTACTAATTTTAAAATTTGATCTGAAAAGATCTATAACAGGAGTTCTGAAGACCAAAGATTGATCATTCTTCTTGGACTGTAGTTTGTGATGTTGATTTAAAGGGAATGAGAACTATTTATCTACTCTTTTTTAATGACAACAATGCCGACTGACGTTAAAGTTAAAATATAGGCCTCAGTGAAGATGATTTCATTTCTTACAGTCTGTAAGAAAAGATGTTAGTATCAAGGTTAAGACAGATAGTTTCAACAATGTGAGTTACTAAAATAATGCTGTTGATCAATATGCAAATATATAAGCAATGATTATGATCTAAAATACTTTCTCTATCAGGGCTTATAATAATAAACAATATTTGTCTTATGATTGATGATCATTTTGCCTATGATGCTATTTGTACTGGGACACAAAATTAATAGTGACAGAGTTTTAAGATTGATGATATGGGCAACAATCCTCATTGTGACAAAGATTATAACTTGAAATTGTCAGGATGGGGACTCCTCCTCCAATTCTCTGCCCTGTGATGTGTAGATGACACTCTAACATTCTAACAACTGAAACCATCCATCTATTTCACATAATTAATGTAAAATTATTTTCATCCATTAAGACATAAGCCCCTTACCTTTAAAAAACATACCAAATCCTAAGCATTGTTTGAGAATAACAACCTAAAACCTGAGGGTTCTCTAAAAAACTTGATGCTCACTAAAACTTTTTAGCATCTGAAGCACATAACCCTAACCCTAACCCCAAACATGAAATAAAAACTGTTTGCTAAAGTTAAGATTGAAAGATTACCCTATCTCAATCTCTGCCACCATGACTTTGGTCTCAACTCTTGCTTATTATTGTTTTTAAAAAATTAATTCTGACCAGAAACAGAAACATTATGGCCCCTTGCCTTTTCTGTTTTGGGTTTTGTTATTTTGTTTCCTTAATTGGGCCTGTATTCACCAAGCATTTTATCTTACCGCTCATAAGTTGCACTTTTAAGTTTTTAACTAAACTTCTTTTCTAAATCATATTCACAAAGCTGCTCACACTAAAAGGGAGAACTCCTAAGCTAAGGGTAAGACTTAGTGCTTGCTTGCAGTAACCACAGCAGTTGGTTGATTAGAGACTGATCTGTTATTAAGAAAGCACAAGAGCAACATCCCGCAGTGAAATATAAATAACAGTAAAATAAACAAATGCAGGCCTTATGACATCCAAATTAAATAATAATGGATTACATGCTGTTAGGTATTTTGAATATCCTCAGTGTATTGCGGCTTGTTCCACGTGGGATGTAGAAAATGACTGTATCGCTAACATCGAGTATAAATTATCACATAATTGGTTTAAGACGCAGCATGAAGTTCTCGTCAGTGTTTTGCTTCCTCTCGTTCTCTCCTGTGGCCGTCACTCTCTCACAGACACAGCCCCCCCCCCTCATCTAGAAAACTCTGCATGTGTGACATGCTGGAGAGAGAGAGAAGAGAGAGAGAGAACTGGAGAGAGCAAAAAAACACACACACACACACACACACAGAACGAGAGTTGGGGGGCATTGGTAAAATTCTGCCCTGTTAAATCATTGGCATAATATAATTATAACCAACATTGTGTTTGTGCAATGACTATATAGTAAATGCAGCTTCTTTATGTCTATGTCATATTCATATAAAGTCCAGACATTAAAACTATAGGGGATTGTGTCAGTTATATATAATGTTGTATCATGTCAATATGACTACCAGTTGACGTTTTCCCTGTCTATTTTTACTGGGAGTCACAAATGAATATTGCTGAATCTCTAGATCACACAAAGCAGCATGAGAGTTGCATCTCTTGTGCATTTAGAGACTTTTAAGTAATTCAACTGAAGATTTCCAGCACTAGTATTGGGAAGGTTACTTTTGAAATGTAATAGGTTACAAATACCAATTACCCTGTCGCCAGCTGGAGTTAGTGGGCTATCTGTTTAACAGTTAATAACAGGCTGGTTAGCAGCGACTTTACTTTTAACGTTAAATACCTAAATGTGTCACCTTTTAATGACATGATCTGTTTGATTCATCTGAAAAGTAAATCATGTGGGCTGTGTTTCAGTCAGTATTTCATACTTGTTCTGTTGCTGGACACCATAAACAAAAAAAACATCTAAATGAGAACAGCTTTATTGGGAGTATGGCTGTCTTACAATCCTGTAAATGTGAGCACAGAGAGGAGAGAAGCAAACGGACAAAGGGCTGAAACTGACTGACACTAGGCAGGATGCAAATATGACATGAGTATGTACAAAACTTTCCATCTACTACTACTATCTAGTACTACTCAGCCAGTCCAAACACTTGTATAATGTTTACTGTGGTTCCCAAGGAGCAAGAGAGTCCAAAGTGGGTATCTACAAAGAAACAGTATGATGTTTGAGTTCAAACAAGTACTTCCTAAAAGCTATTTATTGTTTGGGCATTTTGCTTTTATGATGATAGCAGAGTGGAGAGAGAGAGAGAGAGAGGAAGGTGATGGAAAGAGAAATTGGATGACATGCAGCCAAGGGCTTGGGGCCAGATTTGATCCCGCTCTACCAGGCTACATGTAATTCCAGTATAAAGTAATTAGTAGCTTGCAAAGCAGTGCTTTCTAAGTAACTCCCCCAAAACTGCTAATGACAATGACGTTGGCAACAAATGATGTTTTATTGTGACTGGTTGCTGCTACAGTTGGAGCCATGTGTGTTTTCTTGCCCCTGCAGCTCCACACAGACATGGACCATGGACACAATGCAGTGAAGTACACTCTGTCAGGAGAAGGAGCTGGGTCTGTCTTCACCATTGATCAAATTACTGGAGATATACATGCACTGGTGGGGCTTGACAGGTCAGTACTCATCAATGACATTAAGAATACAGTAATACTGTCTGAAGTGTAATGTAGAGCTTTTAATTGAGAAATCACTGGCATCTAATACAAATTGGTCTAGATTACAGAGATATGCATCTTGAAGTTCACTGAAGCTACTGATAAAGGTATATTAGTATCAGTTATTTATAAGTGTAATAGTACATGATGATCTGTAATGCAGCAGTAGTGTTTAATACAGTGCTGTTTCCTGAGCCACCTTTGTTTAAACAGTGACTACATTCTATCCAATTCATGAGTCCATATATTTCTGCATCAAAACACTTCGAGCCTTCACCACACACACACCCTTACATCTGTAAGAAGACTAAGTAATTCTAAAACACAACTTTAGTTTGCTACATGTAAATAAATAAGACACAGCAAGCATTAAACCTGCACTATTATGAGGAGTTAGTGTTATTTGATGTGATTCTCTCTTGACAGATAAAACATAATTTGCACAAGAAGCGCAAGAACATGCTAATAAGCCAAAACAATGAGCTAAAGGGAAACAGGTGAAGGCAGATTATGTTGCATGCTGTCACGAGTGAGGAGGAAAGGTGGCAAACTGAAAACATCCTCATGTATAGATCTCATCAGTGTCTTCCCAAAATGACCATTATGACTGTTCCAAAACCTCCTTGGGTAAAGTTTGGGGAACTATTACTGTTTCTATTGCTGGTTAGGAAACCAATGCATTGTTAAATATGGTTAAAAGAAATAAGGCAAAAATGAAATAATGTGCCATAAAAATTATGGGGCACGAACTATACTTTCCCCAAAGTCTTTGCTACTTAGAGACAAATAATTACTCACAACCGAAAGAGGCCATTTATTTGAAGATTAAAGACACCTGTGATACTAACTGAAGTCTCCTTGAAATATCACTGCAATCAAACTTACAAACTTGCGTATCACCACTTTTAAGGGGTACCAATAATTTTGTCCAGGCCACATCCTCTTTGTTTTACTCCAGTGTGCTGGTCAAGCACAGGAGCACCTTCATCAATAGACTTATTCCTCCATGTTGCACCACAGAGCACAGAGTCATTCCTTCCTTCCCGTGGCCATCAAACTATACGACTGTACAACTTATCCCTCAGTGTGTCAGATGATTAGAGTCAGTAGAATGATACTGGACTTGTTTCATTCTTGCGTGCAATAATTCTTGAGTGCAATATTCTAATACAAGTGCAATTTTGAAATCTGGGCAATTACCTATATACTGCATTTCATGTTTATATGTCTATTTTTTTATGTTTATCTTATCTGTATTCTTTACCTCTTAAGTTATTCTCTATTCTTGCTGTTACACTTCTATTATTGTGAGGCAACTGTAACATAATCTAATTTCCCCCTGGGGATCAATAAAGTATCTTAATTGGTTGATTAATTGATTGATCGATTATCTTTTAAATTGGTAAAGTCTGATGTTAATTATTATTGCTCATTCATCCAGGTATTATTTTCTTCTAATAATAATAGTATCTGTAAAAACCACAGTGTTGGCATTAACACAAACTGATATCAAAACCATCTGGAGACCTACATATAGATATTGTAAAGCATCATTACATCATTTGTTGTATAGTTGTTGTTTTATTATTTGTTGCTTGGGAATATTAACATCAGTGTATGTGCGATACTTAATGTTTTTCAGGGAAGAAAAGTCCTTCTACACACTGAAGGCCCAGGCTATTGACATCCACACAGGCCTCCCTCTGGAGCCAGAGTCTGAGTTTATCATTAAGGTGCAGGATATAAATGACAATGAGCCTCGATTCCCAGATGGACCCTACAGCGGCAGTGTACCTGAGATGTCCCCAACAGGTAAGATTGCCATAGACTGAGATTAGAGGATAACAGAATTCTTGCTAAGTTTAAGTCTTCCTTAATATACATGTCATTATATTCAGAATACATATTTAGTGACCTACTTCAGTTCCCAAAGAGAAGAACTATGAGGGGTCAGAAAGAATAATTACAAAATGTAACATATCAAGGACCCATTAGATGAGGCCTGTGGCATTGAGAATGAGTAAGGCTGTAGCATTTATTAGGAGAACTTTGCTTTATAATTGCACTGTGGGCATTTGACATGATTATCAAAATGAAAATAGATGACACTAGAATTTATGAAGTATATAAAGTACAGTTTATTCTCTTTTTTGAGTAATTTTTTCAGGCTTTTTATGCCTTTATTATAGTTAGCTTGTGTTAGATTGACAGGTGAAACAGCAAAGCACATAAAGATGGTTAAAAGAGGAATCATCAGAGAGACACAGCCACATGTTTGAGCCTCAGTCAGACCCAGACTCATGAATTTGTTGAGGAGTGGAGAGTTTTCTGTGCACCAACACTGGCTACTAGAAGATGTATCAGAACAGTAAGTGTTATGGTTTTTTTGCAGGGCCAATTCCAATACCAATTATTAGTTATCAAGGACAGTGACAACTGAAATCTGGAATCGGTTCCAGATTTCATGCCACCAAAAAACTACTGCTAAATACAGACTCTCATCTAGGCATCCAGGTGTTTCTATTGTTTTACTCAGCCCATTTATATCAGTGAAGGTAGGCAAACAGAAACACCTCTGTATAGTGCAATACAACTCAACACTTCCATACACTACATTCTCTAAAATGATAATACATCAGTGTTAGCCAGATGTTGCTAGTTTATATTAGTGATCATCAGTTACATGCATATGCTGCAAAGTGCCTGACCGAAATAAATTGGTTGCTGTTCTCACCTAAGAACTGACACACCTGGTAGCCAAAAGATGCTCTTTAACTAAATTTTTATTTAAGTTTTATAATATGTTACTATCATCACCATATAAGATGTTTTTCCCCTTACCCTTTCATAAATCGAATGAAGTAACACATTTATTCAGAGCACATTTCAACTGACTTACTCAATTTTTACACAAGTAGTTTTACTTCAGCTTTAGTATAATTCCTCTTCGGTAACAGTAGTGACAGGTCGTTCACATACTGATGTGCTGCAGTAAGTCTTGTGTCTCAAATCCTCAGTGTTGCTGGCCAGGCCAATAATCGGTAGATCCCTAGAAAGCGTGGTCATTTGTTTATGTTGTTTGTTAGCTTGTAAATGGCAGTGTCTGACACAATCAGAATCAGAATCAGAATCGGTTTTATTGCCAAGTATGTTCCCACATACAAGGAATTTGTGCTGGTGATTGGTGCAATTGGGGATCAGGGTGATCAGTGACAGTGGGGCTCTCTAGCCTTGTTGATAAGGCTGATAGCAGATGGGAAGAAGCTGTTTTTGTGGCGAGAGGTTTTGGTCCTGAAGGACCGCAGCCTCCTGCCAGAGGGGAGTGACTCAAAGAGTTTGTGTCCAGGGTGGGAGGAGTCAGCTACAATCTTCCCTGCACGCCTCAGGGTCCTTGAGGCGTACAGGTCCTGGAGGGATGGAAGATTGCAGCCAATCACCTTCTCAGCAGAGTGGATGATACGCTGCAGTCTGTTATTGTCCTTCTCCATGGCAGCAGCATACCAGATGGTGATGGAGGAGGTGAGGATGGACTCAATGATGGAGGTGTAGAAGTTCACCATCATAGTCCTTGGCAGGTTGAACTTCTTCAACTGCCTCAGGAAATACATCCTCTGCTGAGCTTTTTTGATACTTAATGTCCTGTGTAATGGTGGTTCCCAAGAAGTGGAAATGCTCCACGGTGGCCATGGGGGAGTTGCACAGGGTGATGGGGGTGGGTGGGGCTGAGTTTTTCCTGAAGTCCACTATCATCTCCACTGTCTTCAGAGCGTTAAGCTCTAGGTTGTTCTGCCTGCACCAGGTCACCAGACGGTCAGTCTCCCACCTGTAGGCAGACTCATCGCCATCAGAGATGAGTCCAATGAGAGTGGTGTCGTCTGCAAACTTCAGGAGCTTGACAGACTGATGGCTGGAGGTGCAGGTGTTGGTGTACAGGGAGAAGAGCAGAGGAGAAAGAACGCAGCCTTGCGGGGATCCAGTGCTGATGGTCTGGGAGTCAGACACATGCTTTCCTAGCTTCATGTGCTGCCTCCTGTCAGACAGGAAGTCAGTGATCCACCTGCAGGTGGAGTCAGGCACGCTCAGCTGGGAGAGCTTGTCCTGCAGCAGAGCTGGGATGATGGTGTTGAAGGCAGAGCTGAAGTCCACAAACAGGATCCTGGCATAGGTCCCTGAGGAGTCCAGGTGCTGGAGGATGAAGTGGAGAGCCATGTTGACGGCATCGTCTACAGACCTGTTGGCTCTGTAGGCGAACTGCAGGGGGTACAGGAGTGGTTCAGTGATGGATTTGAGGTGGGACAGGACAAGGCGCTCAAATGATTTCATGACCACAGAGGTCAGGGCAATGGGTCTATAGTCATTTAGACCTGTGGGCCTTGGTTTTTTGGGGACAGGGATGATGGTGGAGGATTTGAAGCAGGCTGGCACGTGGCAGGTCTCCAGCGAGGTGTTGATGATGTCCGTGAACACTGGAGACAGCTGATCAGCACAGTGCTTCAGGGATGATGGAGAGACAGAGTCAGGACCAGCTGCTTTGCGGGGGTTCTGCTTCTTAAAAAGCCTGTTGACGTCTCTCTCCAGGATAGAGAGAGACGTTCCTTTGGTAGGGGAGGAGGAGGGGGGTTCTGATGTGGCTAGTTGTGAAGGTGCCAGGGCCCCTGCTTAAGTGGGGGAGGAGAAGTTGGTGGTCTGGAGGTGGTGGCTGGACTCGCGGGGGTTAGTGTCAGGCCTGCCCCATTGTCTTTCAAGGCGGCAGTAGAACTCATTCAGATCATTGGCCAGACGGAAGTCGTTAATGGAGTCGGGGGGTTTAGGTTTGTAGTTAGTGATCTTTCTGAGCCCTTTCCAGACAGAAGCAGAGTCATTGGCTGAGAACTGGAGCTGAAGTTTCTCAGAGTACAGTCGTTTAGCTTCTCTCACCGCCTTGCTAAACCTGTACTTGGACTCTTTAAACCTGTCCCTGTCCCCTCTCCTGAAAGCTTCCTCCTTTTGCCTCCTGAGCTGACTGAGCTTAGCTGTGAACCAGGGTTTGTCATTGTTATAACTGACCCTGGTACGTGGTGGGATACAGCAGTCCTCACAGAAGCTGATGTATGACATCACAGCCTCTGTGAACTCATCCAGACTGAGCACTTCCCAGTTAGTGCAGTCCAAACATGCCGCAGATCCTCTATGGCTTCACTGCTCCACTGCTTCGATGTCCTCACAACAGGTTTACACAGTTTTAGTTTCTGCCTGTATGTGGAAATCAGGTGGACCATGACATGGTCAGAGTGGCCCAGTGCAGCTCGGGGGACAGCGTGATAAGCACCACTGATTGTGGTGTGACAGTGGTCCAGAGTGTTCCCCTCTCTGGTCGGGCAATTAACCAACTGTCTGTATTTGGGCAGTTCGTGACTGAGGTTACCTTTGTTAAAGTAACCAAGGACAATAACTAAGGAGTCCGGGTTGGTCCACTCCACATACAGTATCTGGTCGGCGAGCGCCCGGTGTGCCTCCTGCACGTTGGCCTGTGGTGGGATGTAAACACCGACCAGAATGAATGAAGTGAACTCACAGGGGGAGTAGAAGGGCCTGCAGTTTATGATGAAAGTTTCCAGGTCAGGAGAACAGTGCTGCAGGATCACTGTCACGTCTTTGCACCAGCCACTGTTAGCATAAAAACACATTCCTCCACCTTTCGTTTTGCCGGACAGCTCCATGTCGCGATCCACTCTGAAGAGTTGGAAGACGGCCAGCTCCAGCGCAGAGTCCAGAATCGATCCACACAGCCACGTCTCCATGAAGCACAGAATGGAAGATGAAGAAAAGTCTCTGTTCTTCTGCACCAGTAGCTGAAGTTCATCCAGCTTGTTGGGCAGTGAACGCACGTTGGAGAGAAAGATACCTGGGAGCGGTGTGTGAAGTCCGCGCCGGCGGAGACGCGCAAGCGTACCGGCACGTTTTCCTCTCCTCCGGCGTTTCACTGCGAGAGTAACGGTCAGTGCACCTCTGACCAAAATGTCCAATAATCCCACAGGTGAGTCGAGAAAGGTGGGAAAAAAATCCACTGGAGTTGTTTCTTTGATGTTAATGAGCTCTTCTCTGGTGAAAGAGCTCCGGAAACCAAGGCAGAAAACTGAATTTACAAAGAAAATAGGCAGCCATCCACGGCGCCAGTGTTAGCCAATGTTAGTGGTTGAGCTAATACTAACTCTTGCTAGCTGCACTGACAAAGTTTTGGTGACCAGTGAAATAGTAGTGTCTATCAAGATGGTTAGCGTAAGAGGAAACATAAGAGAGATTAAGTCACATGTCCAGACTGAGATGAGGAGTCTGTTTTGCACCAAAATAGGCAGCAAGCAGACATATCAAAATGGTTAGCGTAATAAGCAATCTTTTATTTGTTGATGTTGTTATTTAGCTTGTAACTGGCAGTGGCTGACACAGTGTTAGTGGCTGTGCTAATGCAAACTCTCACTCTCTGTACTGACAAGCCTGTGGTGCCAGATGAACGAACAGAGCGTATCGGATGGATCGGATCGGATGTGGCTTTATTGTCACTGTAACAGTACAAGTACAATTGCAGCGAAATTACAACAATCACCCCGTCAACACATAACATAACAGGATGACTGTAGCGAAAAGGGGGGGGGGGGGGGGGGGGGGGAGAAACATGTGGAGAGGAGAGGAGAAAAAAAAAGAAATAAACCTAAACTATACTCCTGGAGGGGGAAGGGGTACAGTGTGGATTTGGTAAAAAAAAAACCCTCGGCAACATAAGCATATATAAGCACATTTTACAACATGTGTGTGTGTGCATAGGCCTGGATAGTCGCTTCGTCTAGTTCACAATCAGTGCCTCAGTTCGCAGGGTGTCATCGCGATAACACAGCAAGTTGCCATGGAGACATCCTTGATCGGGTCCTGGACGGAGTCAACAATCAACAGGTGTCCGTGGAGGAAGGGGGGGGGTGTAGAAGCGTCTCACTGCAGCGATCTCGTGGGGGAGTTGTTCCAGCACCGGCCTTGGCCAAGGCTGGTGCTGCGGGGGCCGGAACGCAGATTAGATTATGATTGTTTGGGTTAGGGCGAGCAGTCGTATTTCAATAGACACGACTTACTCTGTTTGTCCATTCTGGTCATCTTCATCCATTCTCCTTTGCAAAGCTGAAAGCTTCTCCAAGATGTGACCCATATTGCGATTTATGACCACAGTCTGAGCGTTAACAGCTCTATCTATTACCACAGACAGGGTGTTGACAGCTCCTTCCAAGGTGGTTCCCAAGTTGCGGTTCACAATCACAGTCTGAGTGCTTACAGCTTTACTCACTCCATCAATTATGTCGGGCAGCGTGGGGATTTGGACTGCTGTCACCGTCTTCCGAATTTTCCGATACACCAGGGCAATGCCTAATCCAATCAGCAGAAAGCCTGATATCACAATTCCGAATCTGTAGAGATCTTCGATTGTCCTCAACGGAAAGAATCGCCAGGCACACGACCCTCCACTGCTCCCAGGGGTCCCTCATGTAACCAGCGGCGTACGTTCCGCCAGGGCAGACAGGTTCCCCCGAACCCGGGCTTCTCGTCGAGAAGATCCTGTCAACTGCGTTGAGAGACCAGTTGACCAATTCCATGATTTTAGATTTAGAGAGCAGTGCTCTCTCACTCTCTGTACTGACAAGCCTGTGGTGCCAGATGAACGAACAGAGCGTATCAAGATGATTAGTGTTAGAGCAAACATCAGAGAGACTCTGCTGCATGTTAGAACCTCAGTCAGATCCAGACTCAGATGAGGGGTCTCTTCTGCACCAAAATCAGTGACCAGAAGATGTATCAGAACAGTTTACGTAATTAGCATCTTTTATTTGTTTATGTTGTTTGTTAGCTTGTTAGCTTGCAGCTAGCAGGGGCTGACACAGTGTTAGTGGTTGTGCTAATGCAAACTCTCGCTATCTATACTGACAGTGTTTGGGGCTTCTTCTGCCTGCCTCTCATCCCTGCAAATTGACAGGATTAGTTGTCCTTGGTTCACTGCCGCTGCAAGGTGAAAATATGCAATCATGGTGTTTTCGCAAATGATCTGTCTTGTATTATGTAAAAAAAACACCATATTGACACATAGTTAGAAACTGATTTTCTTTGAACTTAAGTGCATCATGAACAGGACTTTTTTCTAGTACGTCACATTTTTGAAAATGAGCATGAATAAATTTTGATATTCGTAATATCCAAATGGCATTTTTGTTGGATGAGTAAAAACATGTTAATGCAAGAGTAAATAAATGAAAAGAGAATTGCAGTTGGATTGTGACTGGAACAGTGAGTCCACATAAGGAAATGGTTTGGATCTCAGACAGGTGTTTATGACATCTTCAGTTTACAACATTGTTATGGAAAAAATCTGCCCAACAAGTTGAAAGTTCATCTAACGTTTCCTGCTATTTCAAGCTCTCCCTTCACAAGCAATGAACAAATCCTCATAAATCAATTAATTCTTGTGAGAAAAATTAAAACAAAAATGGCCTGATTGTGGGGACTGATGAGCCAGAAGAAAAAAAAGTTCAAAAAAATAGGATTTGTTTTCTCAGGCATGGAGGACCTATGTGCAGACACACAGGCAGAACTGATGCAGTGAAGTTACTTTAATAGAGCTAATGATAAAGGCCAGGCTTACAGGCAGATGGGTGGACATGCAGTCAGGTAGCTGACAACAGCACAAAGGGAGACACACTGAGGAAAAGGGGCTGGTATAAATACGGGGAGCAAATGAGGAAAATGAGGAAGGCAGGAAAGGTGGGGAAGTTCAAGTGATGGAGAGGGAATGGAAAAGAGATAAGCAAGTGGATCTCGGAGTAGGAGGAAAGTCCAAGGACATCTTGTGGGTGGGTGGAGTATGACAGGAGACAGAAGCAGAGACAGGAATCATGACATGTTGGATGGACTGGAGAGATGATCAAATGACATCTATTACGATGGTTTGATGAAGCATATTGCATTATAACCTGATGACTTTAAACTCATGTTTGAATGAGGAAATGGTGTGCAGAGAGTAAATTGAGGAGTAAGGGTCATTTACAGGATTTGATGAAGGTCTACTTCATGCTTGGGTTGAAACATGGAGAAATCCTTTTATCTCACAAACAATGCCTCTTTTCTACTGTAGTAAGGTAGACAACAAGCTACAACCTTGTTTTCATCAAAAGAGCTGTCCTCTGAGCTGGAGAAATACACTGGTTTGCAGCTAGCTGTGAGTCGTGTGCAGGGACCGTCTATAAAGTGCAACACTGAAAACAGGTACTACAAAAATATTAATATCAATGTCTCTCTTGGTTGTACTACAACACTTAATTTGGAAAAAATAGCTTTTTCAGAAATTTTATTAGGAATAACATTCAATAACTCCCCTTTTATGCACAGTAGTGCCACCAAAATCAGTCCAACGACTATGGTTCTCCTGTTGGTTATACTACGACACTTAGAAAATATCTTTTCGTTTTTAATTCTTAATGTTTTTTAGGTTTAGTGGCACCGATTTCATGTAAAACACCAGGAGGTTTTTATATGAAACTACCTACTACCTACCTACCTACCTACCTTTTTTTGGTTAATTTTGGCATAGTCTTTGCCCATGTAAGAAATTATTTTTGTGACACTACAATTTGTAAAAGTGAATTTAATTATTATTCCTAATAAAAATTCCCCTAACTTATAAAAAAACAAAACAACCCATAATTATCCAAACTAAGTGCTATAGTGTAACAAACAGGTGACCATCAATGAGATGGGGAACCTGCATGTTTCCAGTCATTTCTAAATAAGCCTGTCACCATGGCTGAAGGCTCAGCTTGTCCATTGTACTCCCCACAAAAAAGTTAAGTCAGATGTGTGGAAATACTTTGGATTCCACAACAAAGACCAACAGGGAAATGAAATGCCCATCTGCAGAACCTGCCGGAGGAAGGTGTCTGCCCTGTGGTCCAATGCCTCCCATATGAATTCTCATCTCTAAGACAACCATCCAGCTCTGTTCACCAAACCACAGCTTAAAATTACTAACGTTACTTGAATGTTAAATTATACAAACAGTGGCGTTTATCCAAATATATTAAGTTTTGATGCTTTGTTGTGAACGTCATACAATGTCACCAATGAATTCATCTAATATTATATAGGTAACATTGGCTGTGTGGCTAAATAGCTAATTTGTTTCATCTTGCATTCTAGCTTGATCTTTCTGCTGTGTCTGACTGGAGTGGAGCTGTGTTACGCTGCTCTCCACACTCATTATACTGCTGGATTTTAACCGCAGATATTCAGCACTTAATGCAAATGTCATCCAATCCTGTCACACTTAACGTTACCACATAATTTTCACTGTTCTGAGTGACGGAATTATGTTACATGAAGGATTTTAAGGATTCAAAATGCAGACAAAGAAAAGGGGTTTTGGTGGGAAAAATGATGGTTTTAATAACAAAAGATACTAACAATACCCAGGCCATAGAAACCAGAAAGAAACGAAAAAGTAGTTGAAAAGACAGGAGCACAAGAGGGCGACATGCAGGGGTAGTTTCACAAAGGCAAAACAGAAACAAAACACATGTCCACACGAATAACACTGGGTGATAACTAGGGAACACTGGAGTGAACCAGGGAAAAACAGAACAGAGAACTGACAAGGACAGAGGGGAGGACAAAGACTTAAATACACGAGAGATGCAAGAGCAATGGATCATTAATTGAAACACATTAGGCCAGGGCAGACAATCAGACTGGAGGAAAACGGGACAAAGACAGGAAGTCAAAACAACTCCATCAAAACTCTGTCAAAATGAAACAGGGAATAAACCAAAAAATCCAAAGAGTCCAAGCATAAAACGTCCAATAAAAAAAAGAAACAAAAACATACAACTAACAACACAGAGCATCAGTAATATTTTTCATGATTATCACAATAATAT